>NC_137063.1:24980950-25655950 GCF_032717465.1 Coenobita brevimanus | reverse complement strand
TCCTCTCCAGAACAAAGATCCACGAGGAACACACGTGACACACCCCTGCTACACCAGATTTTAGGAAAGAGAGAGTAGAAGGAGACAAGCGACCCTAGAGAGAGGTCGAGACGGAGATTAGCCTTAGAATAGAAAGAGAGAGAGATAGCGAGACAGGGAGGTAGCTACCCGGGACTTATACTCTTCCCATGGGAGAGACCTGTTTAATATTTCCAAGACAAATAAAAATAGTCCCATACTATTCTTTACCTCTCCCGTCACTACATGACATCTGGTGGGGAAACTACTACAAGATATAAAAGCCGCTCGACCACAAGTCTAAAATATACTTCTCTACAAGTAACTACAAAGTTTTTATGACATTTGGTGGCAGCGGTGGGATACGAACCCACGCCTCCGAAGAGACTGGTGCCTCTACAAGCAAATACAAAGTCGCTGCTTTATGATACAAAGTTTTTATGACATTTGGTAGCAGCGAACGTATACAAACCTCGTCTACGAATCAACATTAAATTCCTACAAAATATCAAGATTGAAAACAACCAACAACATCAGCTCCTGACAGTATTCTCTCCATCCAGCCCCCTCCGTCTCCCAGATCATTACGCTGATGCAGAGGTCAAGTGATCACTCGACGCCTTGCAAGTAGCTTAACGACAAACCAGCAAATCTGCGGACATCGTCTCCGAATTAAAAGCAAATTTCTACAAAAGCAACCGAGACTACAAGATTAGCTTCAGTTCTACATTGAATCCTACAAAATACAGCCTACAGTGCAAATAGTCTACAAGTCTACGACGAATCAGCGAACTACAGCCATCTACAATCAACTACAATTAACAACTCTACGTCGTCTGTATAAACTTCTACACGCACCTACAAGAAGCGGCAGTCTTCATCCTACAACGAGTAAATCACAAGAAAAAAAGGACCAAGAATACATCAAGAAAGAAAGAAAACAAACAAACAAAAACGGAGAGTGAGAGACGACTCACAACTCATAACCACCAGACCTCACCCTCCTCTCTCTGCTACATCCACCCAACCCCCACCGCTTACGCAGGTGTGAAGAGGTCAAGACAGCAAAACATCAAGTCCATATTCACAACTCGTCTTACTCACCCGTCTTCACTCAAGTTACTCATCGCTACTCATTCACTCACCACAGCTACCAGTGTGGGAAGCCGACGTCACCATGTGCTGAGACGACAACACGCCAATCAACCTGCGAAGGACAACGCTGTCACCACGTGCAACACCACTCACACCATTTCCACCATGGTAAAAATTAGTGAGTTACATAGTTACTTCATTCATACAATACACAGTGATAGACAATAAGCTTCTGCACAAACATATAAAACGTATTGTATAGTTACAGCTTAAATACACGTACCTACTTCAATTATCTTCATAATTCAATCATTAAATACTTGCACCAACAATAAATATTCTACACTGTATATATTCATTCATCTATTATAACATTTATTTACTACCAACGAGTGTTACCATTTATACCTACATAAAATACGTGTTTTTTACATACAACTATACATATTATATCTACAAAGTGATAAAAGAAAATATCCAATCACAGTTACTCAGTGAGCAATTAATAGAACTGCATTAAACATTTATTAATTAAAACTACCTAGTGGAAACATATAAATTAAGTTACAAGGTAAACTAGAGAAAAGAGAAAAAAAAAAAAAAAAATGGCCAACACAAATGCCGTTAGCAAGAGTGAACATCTTCAACACAATCGTGAAGACAATAATTTCCACACAGTGCTGACACACATATTACCCACGATAGGTACAGGTGAACAACAAGTCAGTGGGTATAGTTAATACTGTATATAGTGTATATATTTTTTATATAAAATAACAAAATATGGGACTATATAATATCATTTTCAGTAGTATCTGTGCAATATAAACTAAACTTTAAAAAAGTATCCCAAGAAAATTAGTCAGCAATTATGCAACCATGAACAACATGGAAAAAGTGTACACAAGCAAAGAGAAACAAACTATAGAAAATCAATACAAAAAAAAAAAAAAAGAAAAAAAAGAAAGAAAGAAAGAAGAGTGAGAAGGAAAAAAGAGAAATAAAGTAAGATCACATAACAAACAAATGAAAATAAGTGTAAGTGTTACTATATATGCCAAAATACCACATAAACTACAAACAAAAAAGCAAATTGTGTCTCCACAAACAAGTGGCATGACACATCATCACTATCATCGACCGCAGCATATGTTAGGACTGCAGTTATTACAATTATGTTACACTTATTACAATTATGTAACTACAAACAATACTACAAACAATATGTACCATTTCTGTGACAGTTGCATTAACAAGATGTAACTTTTATGTAACTTTAACTACAATTTTGTAACTACAAACGATATGTAACAATTATGTAACGACAAACGATTGCATTATGTTACACTAACTACAATTATGTACCTACAAACGATATGTAACAATTATGTAACGACAAACGATTGCATTATGTTACACTAACTACAATTATGTACCTACAAATGATATGTAACAATTATGTAACGACAAAACAGTTGCATTAACAAGATGTAACTTTTATGTAACTTTAACTACAATTATAAGGCCAAGACACTTATGTAATAGTTGCATTAACAAAATGTAACTACAGTTATAAGGCCAACACAATTATGCATTAACACAATATTTAGTAACAATTCATAAAATGTTACAATTATGTAGTACCACAATGTTAGTAAAATATTATGTCATACAATTATAGCACAATTCTATATTACCAGTATCATCATACAAGTTAGGTGAAATATTAGACATTACTAAAGTGATAACTCAAATATGTAATGTATAACTTAGCAGTATTACCATTGCACAATTATAATGCATTTATTCAAATATGTATACAACTTATTTAAAATGTAATATTACTGAATAATCACTATTTACTATGAATAATATATGTATACAATATTCATACAATTATGTTACTTTACAATATTATGTATTTCACTTAATTAGCTTATAAGTTCATTATAATGTGTATGTAGTATGTATTAATATGTTATAACTATTAAATGTCGATGGTACGCCATTTTCGCGCGGCCGAGCAAATGTAGGACTACATAATAGATAGATAGATAAATAAATAGATAGAGAGACAGATAGAAGCAGGAAGTCAAATGATGAGAAGGTGTTGTGTCTGCGAGAATCGAGCAGTGCTAAACATGCTTACACCCTCTTAACACTGAGTAAAGCTGACGACAGCGGCCAGTAAGGAGATGATGCATTTAGCTGTCAGCAGTCCTCTCGTGAACAAAGATCCACGAGGAACACACGTGACACACCCCTGCTACACCAGATTTTAGGAAAGAGAGAGTAGAAGGAGACAAGCGACCCTAGAGAGAGGTCGAGACGGAGATTAGCCTTAGAATAGAAAGAGAGAGAGATAGCGAGACAGGGAGGTAGCTACCCGGGACTTATACTCTTCCCATGGGAGAGACCTGTTTAATATTTCCAAGACAAATAAAAATAGTCCCATACTATTCTTTACCTCTCCCGTCACTACATGATATCTGGTGGGGAAACTACTACAAGATATAAAAGCCGCTCGACCACAAGTCTAAAATATACTTCTCTACAAGTAACTACAAAGTTTTTATGACAGTGTGTCCCGTCCCTCCCTGCGCTCGTCCTCGTCCTCGAGAACAACCATCACCTCGTCCAGGAACTTCCGACGGTGTAGGCGCTTTGTTGCCATGATCACTCCTTGGTCCATTGGTTGAATGAGAGATAGTTGTATTAGGTGGCAGAAACATGCACGTAATACGGCCATTTTCAGCAACCAAATCCTTGTCGCACAGGTGGGCAGGTGCCTTGTCGAGTAGAAGGAGAGCCTTTACCTGGCCGCGCGGGATTCCCAGTGTCTTCGTCTGGTAATGGATGACCTCCTTGACGAAGTGACGGTGAAACCAGTCTTTGAAGATCACAGCTGTGAACCATGCCTTCAAAGAATGGTACCAGACGACAGGAAGGACATCCATCACCCCAAGAAGGCACCGAGGCTGCTTTGCATGGCCAACAATAATGGGCTTAAGCCGGTGCATGCCGTTAGCACTGGCACAACACAAAGCAGATATCCGTTCCTTGGAAAGCTTGCGGCCAGGTACACTCTTCTCCGTCTCCTCGGCTAGAGTGTTTGTTGGCAGCGAGCGATAGAATAGGCCAGTTTCGTCAGCGTTGTAGACTTGACCGAGAGTAGGCCCTCCCTGTCGATCAAGCCTTTCACCTTGTGCCGAAACTCGTCAACTCCATCCTCGTTTGCGTCCAATGCTTCGCCATGTGCTTTACGGTTGGTAAGGCCATGTCGCAACTTGAACGCGAAGAGCCAACCCTCGGATGCCTTAAAGTCTAGGGCGTCGTGAAGCCTGGCAAACTTCTCAGCAGCAGCCTTCAGCTCCGTTCCACGTACCATCACACCAGCAGCACGTTGCTGTCGATACCAAATCAACATGGATCGGTCGATTTCTGCAAACTTGGGGGTAAACATAACCTTCCTTTCCACGTTGCGTTTGCTTCTTGACGAGAAGTCAGCCGTGTACTGCATGAGTTTGTCTCGGGAACGTGTGATATCGAACAAAGTCGACCGGGCCAGGTTGTACTCGCGGAGAATGCGGGAAGAAGACCACCCCGCATCTACTTTCTCCAATATCTCACTCTTCTTTTCCAGAGTCAACACCACTCTCTTCCTTTTCTCAGGTGGCGGGGCCATCATCACACACACTAAGAGGAGGCCCGAGAGCAGCAGGAGGCTTTGCAGCAGGTAGGGCACCACCACAAAAGCGATCACGTGGGCAGCCATTACAAGGAGCATACACTCGCGGTGAGAGACAGGCGGGAAGTGGGGAGGATGTAGCGGCGCTCTATCGGACGTCGGAGGAATGACACGCCAAAACAATGCTCTCCCGCGGCGCGCGCGGCAAGTTCAAATGACGGACAGGATTTTTTTTTTTTTTTTTTTTTTGGGGGGGGGGGTGTTGGATCCCAGGACGATTAGGTCCGGGTAGTGGGGATGTTCAGTTATTGGGCGTCCGGATATTAGAGTGATTACTGTGTATATATATATATATATGTATGTATGTACAGTACATCCCCCTAGTATATGCCTATATGGGGAGCATAGAACGTCGCGTACTAGGAATTCGCGTACTGTGAATACTTAAACTTATGGGAAAACTTACATATGGGCAGCATCCTCCTTCATGGGCAACCCCATGAGATGCCTTTCAGACCTAAGTATTGTACTATACAGGGAAACTATCTAAGACATATTACCTAAGATAAAGTAAACCAACAAGATTATGGCTTTACTAGGTAAATCAACAAGGATATAGCTTACCTAAACCAACAAGAATATGGCTGCTCACCTTTACCCATTATCGCTTCTTAGGGGGGCAATGTCGCGTACTCAGGGTAACCCCGGATTTGGGCCACTCTTTGCTTCCCATCTCGCTTACAAGGAGTTCAATTTGCACGCTAATAAAAAATACACTAAAATAAAAAAAATAAGTCCTCGCATACAAGGGGGATCGCGTACTTGGAACTCACGTACTGTGGGGATGTACTGTATATATATGTGTGTGTGTGTGTGTGTGTGTGTGTGTGTGCGTGTGCGTGCCTGTGTGCCTGCGTGCGTGCATGTTTCAGTCTGTGATGCATTAACCTGCATAGAGTGTGTTGTGTAAATCTGTTCATATTAATGTAGAGAGAATGATCAACCTGTCATCTCTTGAACGAATGCCTAAATGAACCATGAATTCGATTCCAGTTTGGGGAATTTGTATTACCTGTCACACCCGTATATATGTGTAATCGGAGGGAGAGAGAGAGAGAGAGAGAGAGGACAGTCTATTATGAGATGAAATAATCACAATTCCTGTATTATCAGATGTAGCGGTGTCCCTCAACCTGTTCCGTTCCATTGATACTTCGGGGGTGTAGCCTTTCCATTAACCCGCCCACTAGACATCAACATACATGCTTGGGACGAGTACTGAGTAGGCAGGGATGCCAGATTATTCAAATGCAGCAATATTTTGTTGCAAAACGTAATTGGGCTACTGTATATATACACAACAGCCACCATTGGCTTTGAAATGAGATTAGAGAAAGTCGGAGGATACAGAGAAGGGTTTGCTATCTGTTACATCAGACAGCTGAGTCTAAGTTAGGAAGAAGGTGAGGTTTAAAGGAGAGATGGTGCTTAACAGAGGGAAAGTTAGAGGAAAGGCTGTGAATGTTGCAGAAATGAAGAAAAAGTGAGTTAGACAGTGGTTCCAGGCATCTGTCTTGGCTGTCACCGGGAAAGGGTCGGATGGTGGAGGCATTTATGATCCTCCTCCCTGGGGACTCTGAGGCTTGGTTAATAGATGCCATTTTTGGTTAATTTTGAATAGGAAGTGTAGTATGTAATGTACAATTAATTTGGTGTTGACAGTTGGAGGAACTTGTATTGGAGTGTGTGCTGGACTATTCCCTGTGTTACTGAAACACTGAAAAAGTTCAGCAAAAGGGGATCGTTAGGAACTAGCCCCGAGGACTGATGAAACAGGAGCTCCAGCTCTCCCTGTCAGCAGCTTTCCATCCACCTTAGGAGTGCTGCCCTGCTCGACTGGTGCTACTGTTCATTCCCCTGACCTCTGTATGCTTGTGCATTATAATAATAATAGTAATGATAATAATAATAATAACTCATCATCTATCATCCAATCCAATGTTGCCCCATGAGGAGCGTAGGAGCCCAGGGCTAGGCAAGTTGGTTCTGACATTTAAGATGAGAGTGATCAGCCTCACTCATCCCTGAGTGGTATTATGTGAGCAATACCAGTAATAATAATTTAAAAAAAAAAATAATAATAATAATAATAATACAGTAATACTGCATTGACAAAAACAAGGAAACTTTCCACAGGGATGTAGGAAGTTTTATGTAGTGGATTAATATTATTTGTTTCTGTTTTATATACCATACTAAAAGCTCAGGTTTGATGTTCATATTTACAGTATTATTATTTTCATTGCTGTCTCTCAATACAGTAGTGCTAGTACAGTCCAGTACTGTATTTCATCCCATTACCATCCTACTCTCCAGTGCAAAAGTTAACTCATATTCCTAGTTTGTCATGAGCTTAACTTTTCAGCTTTAGATCTGTTTCACAGTACTCATCCTCTTGTGTGTAACCAGTAATATTCAAAATGCATGGTGTCCATGGATTTCAGGACGAGTAGATCGTGATATTGGATTTCTTTTTCTTTTTGGATCAAAAGCAAAGATGCAGAGGGTAGGTTATGTTCTCGTTTTGTCTTTCTTTCCTTCATTCTTTCCTTGTCCTTCTGCCCACGGGTGACTTTACACTCCATCTTCTGTCTTTCTTTCCTTCATTCTTTCCACTTCCTTCTGCCTGTGGGTGACTCTGCACTGAGTGACAAGCCAAATGGTTTCCTGTACACCAGGAAACCATTTACTGCGCTGGGTGGTAACCATAGAGCCATATTTTGGCACCTGGTGGTTTAGTGGGTAATTATTGATCTCCAGTCGGATTGAGCTGGTGAAGGTTTATATCCAAGGGCTGGTTGGGATTGATTACTCATGTATTGCCACTCAGGGATGAGTGAGGCTGGTCACTCTCATCTTAAATGTCGAGACCAACTGCCTAGCCCCGGGCTCCTACGTTCCTCATGGGGTAATGTAGGATTGGATGATGGATGGATGGATGGATTTATTATAATTATCTGTCTTTATACTTCATTCCTCCCCAAGGTAATTTTGTTTAGCTTTGGGAAAATCTCTCAAAGTGAAGAGTTTAGAAACTGTCTCCACTAATCCCACAAAGTGACTTTCTTTTCTGTGATTTTGTTTGTTTTTGTTAGTGGTAGGTGGGGTCATTGACCATCCACTTACTCAATGTAGTGCTGCTGTCGGGTGACTGACCTTTCCTCTTTTTCTTCCTTCTTTCCTTCCCTCATCTTCTGTCTTTCTTTCCTTCTTTCTTTGCTCTTCCTTCTGTCTACAGGTGACTCTACAGCAAGTGACAAGCCAAATGGTTTTCTGTACACCAGGAAACCATTTATAACGTTGGGTGGTAACCACATATCCAAAGTATTTCGCCTGGTGGTTTAGTGGGTATTTGAGGCGCTCGAGCCGGATTGAGCCTGTGTAAGTGTATGTCCAAGGGGTTGTTGGGATTTATTGCGTACGTAATGCCATTCATGGATGAGTGAGGCTGGTCACACTCATCCTAAATGTCAGGACCAACTTTCCTAGCCCCTGGCTCCTACACTCCTCATGGGACAAGGACAACACAGGATTGGATGATGTGTGTATGTATGTATGTATGTATGTTTGTTTGTTATTGTTAATGCAAGATTATGAAATTCAGCTGAGGGATATTTCCATTAACCCTGTGTAGCCCTGTACTGCATCTCACTGGAAAATGAAATAGTAACAAAATAGGGTGTGGATGGCAACAATGAAAATGATGATGATGATTTTTTTTTTTTTAACCTAAGGGTAGCTTGTTATTAGTGACAGGGTTGAAATCAGAGATAACAAATGCTTCAGCCTATGCACATATGTAGCTCAGTATTCTATCTGTTGCCTCTTGTGCTAATAATTGTATGGTATTTTCAGGAATGATCTGGCGTGACACTGTCTTGGTGTGTGTTCCTCTTGGAACCCTGTCATTGTTCTGCACTGGCGTGTACACAGCCTCTTGGCAGTTTGATCCATGCTGCAAATACCAGGTGGGATAGAAATTCACACAGTCAAGAACATAAGTTTGTGGGATATTGTATTCCACTACAGCTGCTGTACTGTACAGTAGGGTGGAGCTTATTTTATTTTATTTTTATTTTTTCCCCATAGGTCCAACCCCTTAAAAATGTTCCACTTCAACTAAAAACATTTGCATATGAGGAAGCACTCAAAGAGCGCATACCTCCGCCAATGCCATTTCCAATAAAATGGATCCGGATCCGTGGAGATACAGCATTGTGTGGAATAGTAGGATCCAGATCCCCCTCCATATTAATAATTGTTCCTTGACCCATGGCCCACTTTTCCACAAAATTTTATGGAAATTCATTGAGCACTTCTGGAATTATTGTGTGGGATACATAGGATCCGGATCCAGATCCACCCCCAAATTTAATTAATTCTATCTTGGCCCATGGCCCATCCTTCCACAAAATTTCATTGAAATTCATTGAGAACTCTTGGGGATACCGTGTGGATAGACAGACAAACAGACAAATATAGGTGAATACATAATCTCCTCCAACTTTGTTGGTGGAGGTAAAAAGTTTGAACCTTTTAGTTTAACATTTATAGTTAGCTCAGTCATCACAAACAATACAAAAATAAATTTGTTAACAAAAATGCAGAAACAAATTGTGTACACTTATCGTTATGTAACATGCTTATTTCCTTATGTTGATCTTTATGTTCATCAACAGTTTGTCACATAAATGTCTTAAAGGCTGTAGAAATTCAATGAAATCAGCTTAGTCTATTGGGTCCAAGCAGTGTCTGTCTCTTACTGTCTGGGTTAAGCTGTCGGTGCTGCTCAGTGATTTAAGCACTGAAGCTGTGACTCATCTCTTGTCAAAAGGCCACTGTATTCTTGAATCAGAGCAACACCACGTTCAGCATGATCATTTACCACTTTGATGGCGCAGTCTTTACAGCTTCCTGGAAGTCTTTCCGTGTCTCCCACATGTCTGGATCAACATATAGAAATATGTCTGGAAGCTTCATCATTTCAAACAGTCATACTCTTGACTGAGACAAAATCTACGAGAGTCTAGTCCTTGCATGAAGTTAAATTGACAGTGATTCATTTTGTATGACCCTGGTCAGTTTCATCATCCTTTTTCATGGTGCTCACTGTCAGCCGCATTGTTGGAGTACATACTTGGCTGTCAGATAGGGCTAGTCCAACTAGTTGTGGTGACAGGTTCCAGATTCTGGAAGAGAACCAACCAAGAGATGACTAAAGGAGTGTTGGGGCACTCACCATCCACTCACTTGATGTAGTGCTGCTCTCGGGTGTCTGCCCTGACCCTCCTCCTTCCTTCTTTCCTTCCTTCCTCTTCTTCTGTCTTTCTTTACTTCATTTTTTCCTCGCACTTGTACCAACGGGTGACTTTACACTCCCTTCTCTGTCTTTCTTTCCTTTATTCTTTCCTCTTCCTTCTGCCTATGGGTGACTCTACACTGAGTGACAAGCCAAATGGTTTGTGTATAGGAAACCATTTGCTATGCTGGGTGGCAACCATTTAACCAAGTTATGGCACCTGGTGGTTTAGTGGGTAATTGTGGCGCTCCTGTCGGATTGAGCCAGTGAAGGTTCATATCCAAGGGATGGTTGGGGCTTATTGCTCACATAATGCCATTCAGGGATGAATGAGGCTGGTCATTGTCATCTTCAATGTCAGGACCAACTTGCCTAGCCCCAGGCTCCTATGCTTCTCATGGGGCATTGTAGGATTGGATGATGGATGAATGGAGGGTCAGTGTCATTCTTGGAGCCATTCCAGCAGGAGGACTCTGATTCATGGCACCTAGGACCATGCATCTTGCTTGATGGATGTTTAAAGTTATTTATCCCTTGAAGAACTGGATGTTTCATGGCCTATTCACCCTGACACAGAAAACAGAAAAGGGACTCCTAGAAGTGTGTGTTTTTCAGTACCGGGTATGTCTTTATCTGAAGGTTTGGGTAATGGCTGCCCTAGCCGCCAGTGCTTCATACAATGACTTCCTGCTGTTGAAATCACTTCTGAATTACACCACAATTAACTCTGTAATAATAAAGGCCACAACTCAGAAGATTTCTAATCAGTTGTGGTACCTGTCACTGGAACTAGTAGGGTTGGCCCTATTTGACGGCCTTGTAAGTACGGTATTCCAAGAAAGAGGCTGATGGTGAGCACCATGAAAAAGGATGATGAAGCTGACCAGGGTTATACTGAATGAATCATTGTCAATCTAACTTCATTCAAGGACCAGACCCTTGAAGATTTTGTCTCAGTCAAGAGTATGACTCTGTTTGAAATGATGAAGCTTCCAGACATATTTCTATATGTTGATCCAGACATGTGGGAGACACGGGAAGACTTCCAGGAAGCTGCAAAGACTGTCTGCGCCATCAAAGTGGTAAATGATCATGCTGAACGTGGTGTTGCTCTGATTCAAGAATACAGTGGCCTTTTGACAAGAGATGAGTCACAACTTCAGTGCTTAAATCACTGAGCAGCACCGACAGCTTAACCCAGACAGCAAGAGACAGACACTGATTGGACCCTATGGACTATGCTGATTTCATTGCATTTCTACAGCCATTAAGACATGTATGTGACAAACTGTTGATGAACATAAAAGTCAACATAAGGAATTAAGTATGTTACATAATACAGTAATCCCTTTAAGACCCAGACGCCAAGTCCCAGACATTTTGGGGTCGAGTTCCTGGACACCAAAAATGGCCAAAAAAAAAATAAAAATGAAAGAAAAAAAAAGCCAATATGTGTTCATCCCTACTTCAAATTTACTGCATGGTGACTAACAGCTGTGTTTTTGCATGTACTGTAGTAGAGTGCCCCCCTGCATTCTCCCCTCCCCAGTTACCGCCTAACTACCGTTGTGACTACATGCTCATCACCATGGCTGCCTCACGTGCTCATTTTTGTGAATAAACATTGAATAAACTGCAATACTTCACCACTAGACCACATGGGTATTTACAGTGTTGTGCAATGTTAGGAAATTAGAGTTCAGAGTGCAAAGGATTAAGTGCAGAGTGAAACACTGGTGTGGCGCAAGTAAGAACAGAATTTGCAGTGTTAAACAATTATAATTCACAGTGCAAAGGATTAAGTGCAGCACAACACTGGATTACTGTAGGTGCTTCAAGAGCACTTTCACCACTGTCAGAGCCATAAAGGAGGTGGGTTAATCTTCGTTACGCCCAAGGACATATTGTAAGTACCCTGTACACTGTTAAATAATTTCCATACTCAATATATGAGAGAGGGGGTTGTGAGTTGGGAGCAGGGTAGTGAAATGGCGGGGAACAGGGCAACGTGGAGGCGATTTGTTTGTGGCCACCCTGTACGGGATTGAGGCGTATGGCAATAGATAGATATGTAGACTGCTGATTCCTCATTCTCTGGTTCCTTTTCATTTATTTCATGCTTTCTGTCCCTTATTTGTGTGAATAGGGTCTTAAATAGGTGCTGTGCATGTCTGGTGGGGAGTCATTTAGGTGGTTTTCAAAGTTAGGTTGGGTTAGGGTTCATAAGTACCTGTCCAGGGGGCATTTTCACAAGTCTCGGACAAACTCAAGTCCCGGACGTGCCTGTGGCTCTGTTACATTGGATCTAGGAGGGATTACTGTAATAAGAAAAGTGTACACAATTTGTTTCTACATTTTCTACATAGGATTAAATAGGATTATTTATGAGTGTGTTGTCCCAGATGATTGGCTGAAGAGTGTAATTGTAAATGTGTATAAAGGGAAGGGTGATGCCCTGGAAAGAGGAAATTATAGTGGTATAAAGCTTTTAGATCAGATAATGAAGGTAATGGAGAGAGTTTTAGAAGGTATGATTACAGAAAGAGTGAATATTGATGAGATGCAGTTTGGGTTTATGCCAGGTAAGGGGACCACTGATGCCATATTCATTGTTCGACAGCTTCAGGAAAAATATATTGGTAGGAGAAGGGATCTTTATTTTGTTTTGTTGATTTGGAAAAGGCCTCTGACAGAGTCCCTAGAGAGGTGGTGAAGTGGGCAATGAGAAAGCTTGGCTTGGAGGAGTGGCTGGTTAGGGTGGTTATGGCCATGTATGTGGGTGCTCACACCCAGGTGAGAGTGAATGGAGATTTGAGTGATGAGTTTTCCGTGAATGTTGGTGTGCATCAGGGGTCAGTCTTGAGTCCCATGTTGTTTATCATGGTACTTGAAGCCCTTTCACGTGACTTTAGAAACGGACTTCCGTGGGAGTTGTTGTATGCTGATGATTTGGTGTTGATTGCAGAGAATGAAAGGGAGGCGGAGGAAAGGTTTAGGAAGTGGAGAGATGGTATGGGGCAAAAGGGTTTAAGGGTAAATGCAGATAAAACAAAAGTGATGATATCTAGGGTTGATGGCGGTACTGTCAAAGACGAGGGAGAGTGGCCATGTGCAGTTTGCCACAAGGGCGTGGGAAGTAATTCCATCTTGTGCGGTGTGTGTGATAAATGGGTGCATAAGAGATGTAGTGGTATCAGAGGTAGACTGCAAGATAATGCTGATTTTATGTGTACGGCGTGCCGGGGTGACCAGGTGGAGATCGTCAGACGTGAAAGGATTGAACTTGCTGGTGAATCTCTTGAGTGTGTGGAAGAGTTTTGTTATTTGGGAGACATGTTGTGTGCTGGAGGTGGGGGTGGAGCTAGCTCTGTGGCTAGAGTGAGAAGTGGTTGGAAGAAGTTCAGGGAGCTCTTGCCTCTCCTGACATTGAGAGGGCTCTCCCTACGTGCTAAGGGGTCTTTGTATGCAGCATGTGTTAGGAGTGTAGTGCTGTATGGCAGTGAGACCTGGGCAGTGAAGGAGGAAGACATTCGCCGGCTCAGACGTACAGAAATGACAATGATTAGGTGGATGTGCAGTGCGTCCCTGCGTCCAAGGCCTGGAGGGGCTGGATTTACAATGGAAGACTTGAGAGGTAGGATGGGACTGGAGTGTATTGGTGTTGTGATGAGGAGAGGTAGATTGAGGTGGTTTGGACATGTGGAGAGGATGGGGGATGATAATTGGGTGAGGAAGGTGAGAAGTGTTAATATTGGGGGTGGGGTTATGAGGGGTAGACCGAGAAAGACATGGGACGAGGTTTTTAAGTGTGACTTTAGGGTTAAGGGACTGAACAGGGAGCCTGCAATGGATCGTGCAGCGTGGAGAGCCGCCATTAGGTGACCAAGGCCGACACATGCAAGCATGTTGGAGCCTTTAAAAACGAAACAAAATGAAGCGAAAACGAAACGAAACGATTTTTGTTAAATTTTTTATTTTTGTATTCTTTGTGATGATTGAGGTACAGTACCTGTAAATATTAAATTAGAAGGTTGAAACTTTTTTGCAAATGATTTTGGTTGAGGTCGAACATTTTTAACCCCTTAACCGCGGGGCGTCACTTTCGTGACGCTTGGGAGCCAGGGATCATACCGCGGGGCGTCACTTTTGTGATTCTGTTATTTTGAATTCGCCCGGGCTTTCAAGTGGTGGCTTGTATCATCTACCAGTACTGCCAATGTCCAACACTAGTCAGCACTCCTAATCTCATCTGTATTCCCATCCATTGTTGACAATTTAGCCATTTCTCCCCGTTCTTGACTCCCCTCCCTACCTCCCCTCCATTACCCTATCTTCTCGCCTGCCCGGCTGTGCTGCGCTAAGTAAATCTTCCCCAGAATTTTCCACTGATTTCATCCATTGAAATAAGCCCTATGCCCTATTCTTATACAAAATAATATATACAAAAGAGAAATAAGGTAAGTGATAGTGCCATACACCTGGAATTGGCTAATTGTCACCTGACAACACCTCACGTACACTCGTTCGCTAATTTTCCCTGCTTATTTCCCCTTGAAATATGCCGAATAATCTGTTCTTGTAATAAAAATATATATAAGAAAGGAAGGGAGAAGCCTAAGTGATATTTACATTCACCTGGAACTACCTAATTTATTATGTATTGTCTAGATTTCCTGCCAATTGTTTCTTAGCGTATATATTAGCAGCTGTCACCAAGCTGACATTGGCAGCCTTTCACTGCCCTTAAGCCACCACAGCATTCAGTTTACCGTCGTCTTTCATGGTGAAACCACGTCGGATTCGCGCCTGTCCAGTTCCGATGCTTTTTAGCCCCATGCAAAGGGCCCTGTGACCTCTGCCCCTACTAAACCTCAGGTAGAAAGGGGGAAAGGGCTAAGTGACTGCTGTGGAACGTGAACTAGCTAATTTATCAATGAAAATGATGGACAGTGACTACGATCTTTCTGGTGACTAAAACAGTGCAAGTGGAAATGTAAATAATGTGTAAACAGCAAGCGAAAGCAATGAATGTAAATATAAGTGAACAGTGGAAAATAGTTTTATAAGTTACTGCAAGTGACAGTGCATAACACAGTTTAAATATAATAGAAATGTAAATAATGTAAATAAAATAGAGAATGTAAATAGAAATGTAAATGAGTAGTAATATAAGAATACGAGTATATATACTAGGAGTAATGAAAGTGAAAGTTTCACTTTAGCATGTATGAATACTATGAGTTATGAAAGTGAAAGTGAAAGTGACAGATTCGCTCTCAACGCTAGTATACAGGACGAGAAAGTGAATGCTATGTATTTTACTGAAAGAGAAATTGAATGCCTACAGTGACAATAAACTACTATTACTGAAGGAAACTTATGGATAAAGATTGCAGTTATATATAAGTGTTATATAGTAATAGAAATATAAAGTGTGAGTGTTTTTATGAATAATAAATGACAGAATACCACTGGCGAACGAGTGCAAGTGGGAAGCTGGTACATGCTCGTAATTTTCATTGCTTTCACGGTGTTTTTTTTTTTTTTTTTTTTTTTTTTTTTTTTTAAGTACGGATTCCAAACTATTTGAAAATCATAGAATAGTGTTTCTAGTGGTAATATCAGGCTGTGGTAATCATATTACAGGGTATCAGGAAGTGTAAAGTGGAGACTTCGTTACCCAACTTCAGAGGTGTCCACTAGTCCTATGGTACTCGACGAAGGCTCAACAAACATCCCAGGAGAAAGCTAAAGGTCTGTGCCATATGCATTTGTAATTATAATATTCTAGGACTAATAACTGATTTTTGGCAAATATTTTTACAAAGTCTGTCGGAGCGCGAATATCCCCGCGGGACACGCAAGGAGTACCAAAACAACCCCGCAGTTTAGGGGTTATTGGGTAAGGCCTTAAAAAAAAAACAAAGTCGTCTTTTAAACTCCACTCTTATGTACATTCGGGTCCAGTTCCACTACACCTGCTTCACACATTCTCCATATTTATCACCTGCTTCTAGCCAGGCGAGGCAATATAGTTTTTGTTTTGTGTGTGTGTGTTTTTTTTTTTACTCTGGCTATGCTGGGTGATAACCATATAACCAAATTTTGGCACATGGTAGTTTAGTGGGTAATTATGGTGCTCCAGTCGGATTGAGCCGATGAAGGTTTACATCCAAGTGGTGATTGGGGTTTATTGCTCACATAATGCCACTCAGGGATGAATGAGGCTGGTCACTTATCTAAAATGTCAGGACCAACTTGCCTAGCCGCGGGCTCCTACGCTCCTCATGGGGTAACGTAAGATTGGATGATGAATGAATGAATGAATGAACTTATTTTTTTAATGCAAACAAGTAACCAAGGGCTAGATGCCTGCAAATTGTTCCATCCAAGAAAAACAAAAACAAGACAATAGTGAGCCAAATTCAAGATCCGTTCATTTCAGGATGCCTGGACGCTATCTGTCTGTGGCCAGATGCCATAATCCTATGTGGGGTGGCCGTTTGACTTTGAGTTAGTTGTTTTACAAGGAGGGGCATTAACCCTCTGCCAACCCACATGTTGACACATAGGAAACATGTATGGGTTGGTTATATGGTTGCCACCCAGCATTGTAAATAGTTTCCTGGCATATAGGAAACATGAGGAACACCACTGGTGATAACCCTAGGAGAAAATCAGTGGCTGTCCACAATAACAGCTATAGAATGACCTGGAAGGAAACTAAAGGTGCAGACACAGATAGAAAGATAGAAGGTTTAAGAGGGCAGTTTGTAGATTTGCGATGTCAAGTGCAATGGCAAAGCTTTAGCCAGTTTCCTGAAAGAGGAATGACCAGGAGTCTGAAAGGCAGGTGAGAAGGGAAATGTGCACTTTTTTTTTTTTTTTTTTTTTTTTTTTTTTTTTTAAAGAATAGATTCAACAAAAACTTTAGGAATACTGGATGTTAAGGCAGTTGGGCAATAGTTAGAGGGCCAGGAATGGTAGTTAGAGGGCTGAATGATAGCAAACTTCCAACAAGAAGAAAAGGCACAAGTTAACAAACAAAAACGAAAGCGTTTATCTGGGCATGGTGTAAGCACAGACGCACAATTCTTGAGGACAACAGGAGGAACCCCATCAGGCCCATATACCTTGTTAGTATTGAGGCCATTGATGGCAGAAAACACATCAATTGAAGAAATTTTAATATCAACCATGAGAAAGTTAGAGGGGGGAAGTGTTGGAGGAACAGCACCGGAATTGTTTAAGGTGGAATTGGAGGAGGAAGACTGAGCGAAGAGTTCTGCTTTATCGGTAGAAGAAATAGCTACAGAGCCATCAGAGTAGAAAAGTGGAGGGAAGGAT
This sequence comes from Coenobita brevimanus, assembly GCF_032717465.1. Lineage (NCBI taxonomy): Eukaryota > Metazoa > Arthropoda > Malacostraca > Decapoda > Coenobitidae > Coenobita > Coenobita brevimanus. The sequence continues at coordinate 25,638,443 of NC_137063.1, read as the reverse complement.
GATGAGGTAAAGTTGTTAGCAAGGTGCCAGAAGGAGCGGGAAGAATTTGAGTTGGAGAGTTCAGAGCATTTAATACGAATGAAATTATTTTTAGCAGAGCGAAGGACAGACTTAGCAGCTTCTGGGCAGATATATAAAATAGATGAGATTCAGGGGTGGGTTAGCTCTATACCTTTTGAAGACCCTCTCCTTGTTTTGGACAGCATTAGAACAAGTGTGATTAAACCTTTTTTGTTTTTTCTTATTTATTAGTCACACAATATGAGAAAGGAATGTATGCTTCCATGCTTGAGAGAATAACCTTCATAATGCGAGAGGCACACACAGATGGCTGTTGCCCATGGAAGCTATAATCATTCCAGGGAAAATCAAATAAATACTGCCTGAGGGCCTTTCAGTCAGCATGTCCAAAGTGTCAAAGCCATCGCTTCATGGGAGGGTTCACAGGTCTTACTGGAGCGATAGGACAAGTTTAGGTGATAAGGTTGTGATCGAAGCAGCCCAGCAGAGAGAAAAGTTTAATAGCATAAGCAAACAGATAAGCTGTGAGGAAAAGGTCAGGTATGTTTGAACTCTCTCCAAGGTGGTCAGGTATACAGGTAGGGTGCTGTACATGCTGCTCTAGGTCATTACGGATGGAAAAGATGTAGGCTTGTTCACCAGGTGGATAAAGGAAAGGATTGGAGAGCCGAAGGTGGTGGTGAAAATTGAAATCACGTATGGTAGAATGGGGATTTCAGAGAAATGAGGATTTGATGGGATGAGTTCCATCTTAGAAACAGAAGAGATATATTTAGTTAGAGAATGACAGGATAGCCAAAGACAGAGATTAGAGAATTTAAAAATTCAAATTCAGGAACACAAGAGCAAGATATGTTGTTGCATACATATACATAACAGTCACCTTTGGCTGTGAAATGTGTATAGAGAAAGTAGGATACAGAGAAGGGTTTTCAATAAGTTGCCTTAGACAGCGGAGTCTCAGTCAGATAGAGAAGATGAAGTTTAGAGGAAGAGAGGTGGTATTCAACAGAGAGAAAATGAGAAGAAAGGCCACGCATGTTGCAGAAGTAAAGGAGTGAGTCAGACAGTGGTTCCAGGCATCTCTCTTGACCGTCACCAGGAGAGGGTTGGATGGTGGAGACATTTCATGGTCCCCCCCCCCTCCCCCTGACTCAGGCTGGGTATCGAATTTTTTTTATTTTTTTATTTTTATTTTTTTTTAAGTGTGGTGTGTAATGTGGATGCAGTTTGGTGTTGACATTATGTATTTGTTGCCAAAATATCTTGAAAAGTTGCAGACAAATTTCCACCAAACCCTCAGGAAATAGCAACTATGTGGTGCATAAGCCTATTAATTTTGGTTAGGATTTGATCTAAGATGACCAAGTGCCAGCTGCCATATATTTCATAATATGGGTTGGCTTTTTGTGAAATGTGGTGACTGAATTTGTTCAGTTTTGTTTCGTTTATAAAGGCTCCAACATGCTTTCATACGAGGGGTGATTAGAAAGAAATGACAGTGAGTCCATAAACTTTTATTAGCATGAAGAACTATCAAACTATGACTCACATTCCTTCAAAGTACTCCCCTCCAACCTCTATGCAGCGTTCCATTCTCTTTCTCCACTTCATGAAGCAAGCGTGGTACTCTGAAGATGGTATACTTCGGAGTTCTGAATTGACGGTCCGTGCCAAGTCTTGGATGCGAGGAAATTGCTTCCCAGCGATGGCAGATTTAATTTTTGGAAACAATCAAAAGTCACAGGGAGCCAGGTCAGGGGAGTAGGGTGGGTGGGGGAGCAGAGTTATACCTTGTTGTTCCAGGTACTGCATAGTGAGGCGAGCCTTGTGGGGTGCAGTATTGTCGTGGTGCAGCAAAAGGCGAGACCGACGGCGGGTTGGTGCGGTGTTGGCCTTGTGTTCCAAGACTTGTGGAAGGACCTGGTCTGTGTAGTATTGGGCTGTGATAGTGGGCTTTTCAGGCATCACATCCACGCATATTGGTCCTTGAGAATTGAAAAAGATGGTGAAAAGGCGCTTCCGGCTGCGAAATCCTTCCTTCAAAATCTGAGGTCGAGGGTCTTCATCGCCCAACCACACCATGTTTGACTGCTTGTCACGGGTTGTGAAGAATGAAATCCAACACTCATCTCCAGTAGCAACATCTGAGAACCGTTTTGGACCATTTGGTTCAAATTCAGCAAGCCAGACACGACAAATCCTCACCCGTTCAGCCTTTTGCTCATCAGTCAACAAATGGGGTATCCATCGACAACACTTCTTCCTCAGGTGTAATTGTTCATGCACAATGTCATGTGCACTCCCATAACTGATATCAAGCTCCAAGGCTAAGAACCTAAGAGTTACAGTTGGATCCTCGTCAATGATGGACCGTGCACGGACAGTTGTTGCTTCGGTCACGGATGTCCGGGGGCGTCCAGAGCGTTGTTCATCTTTCAATTCAGTTTTTCCTGCTGTGAAAGCACGAATCCAGCGGGGAAAGAGTTTCCAGGGAAGGAGTAGTGTCTGGATAAACTTGTAATAATTCCCCTCGAATCTCTGTTGCTTTCTTTCCCAGTTTCCACCTCGTAAAAATGTAGAACCTGCAGCCTTCTTTCGAGTAATCCATGTTTCTGGCCAGAGAGCAAAAACAAGAGTGAAGCATTCACTCACAACAATAAAACAAGAAAAGTCAGGCATATGGCGACAAGTTCAAACTCGTAAGGACAGGCAACTCTGCACTCTCCTTGCTCCCCTACCTCCCATCATTCAAGGTTTTCATGTTATAGCACGAACTGTCATTACTTTCTGATCACCCTTCGTATGTCAACCTTAGTCACCTAATGGCAGCTCTCCATGCTTCTCAGTATCTGGCAGCCTCTTTATTAAGTCCCTTATCCCTGAGGTCACACTCTGTGACCTCATCCCAGGTCCTTTTCAGTCTGCCTTTTGCAACCATACCCTTTGTTTTCACACTTCTTACTTCCTACACTCAGTTGTAATCCCCATCCTCTTCACATGCCCAAACCATCTCAGTGTCAATGAGTTTTTGCAAATTTTCTTCAAATTTGGCTTGTAGGTTGCTTGTGTAGCGTACAACTCTCACGTGTGGGGAGGCTCAAGCTTCCCACATATAGCTCTTCTGAACAAGGTGGATTCAAAGGCTTGTTGTTTCATTAACTCTCCTCCTCTTACTGGCTCTCTTTAACCTCTGCCTCTTTGCCGCACTGTTACATCATTTTCTCTTTTCTATCGCCGCTTCAATGGTCACTGTACGTCTGAACCATCTGCTTGCACCCCTCCACCACTATGATAGGCACGTAACGCCCTTGTAGCAACAAACTCTCACCCCGTTTTTGTCCAACTCTCTAATGCAAGAGTTAACTGTTACTCCCAGTCCTTCATTTATGCAACAGGTCAACTCTGGAACTCTCTCCCTATAGCTGCATTTCCTGCTTCCTATGATCTCCAGTTTTTCAAACAGTGTGTCCAGGCATTTCAAAATGAATGGATCTTGAATTTCTGTTGTATTGTTTTTGTTTTTTCTTTGGATTGATATAAAATCCATGTATTTTTCCACACACAACGGAAACTTGAATCGAGTCTCAATGCAGAAAAAAACTCGCCAAAAAATAAGTTTTCGGCCGATTCGCATCAAATTTTGATGTGTCCTAGCAGGCCAGTCTAGCATCCAGAGTAAATACTTGACAACCCTGTCAGCCTGGGCATGGGACAGAGCGTATCTGTATTCCACAGTAGCTCACCACCAGCCATGTGGGAGGGAAGCGTTCCGTCCCTCGTCCCTTTAAACTTCCTCTATTTTTCCCCGCTCCGCCCGAGGCAGAAGCCATGATTGAAATATCGTTATTGTATAGTATTTGTGAATATATTGTGAAGTGATTGTGTCTGTGGAACATACATATACAGTGGGCTCACACAGTGCGCGAGAGATTGGGCGGTGCACGAGCTCGCGCACTGAGAATTCGCGTACTAGGAATACATAATCTTATGGGAATACAGGTAATTACATATGGGCGGTACCCCTTCATACCTGGACATTTTTTGGCCCTTAGAGACATAATAAAGGTCATATGTTTCAGACATTGTACTAAAGGTATAGCTACAATAACAAAAATATGGGTAGTCACCTTAACAACAGTAGACAACAGGCCTGATGACCTTAAATAACAGGGGTTCCAAGGCGCGGCAACACTTACAGTGCCGCACTCCCCACCGCACCAACACTTCCCTCCGCAGACTCCTCTTGATCACCTTCCCCAGGAGCATCAAAGTCACTCACTTCGGCCATAAACCCTTCAAAGTCCAATGCTGACACTTCTGACATTGCATCCTCTTCATCCTCAACAGGAACAGGAGCAGGTGATGTCACTGGTTCCGCTATTTCACCAACTTGAGCCTGCTGTGTGTAGCTTGTTATGAGCGTCTGTCTTCTCCTGTTTATTTCTTCCCTGTGCCTGTGTGTGTAGAAACGGAAGAGTTTGTCGATACCAGCCAGAAGTTCCTCCGTTCTTAGGTTGCTCATTTCCTGTTCCTTCACCTCTTCCTTGAGCTTATCCACGGCAGCAAGGATCTTGCTAATGTTTGATATACACAGCTCAGTCCTGCCTTCCATCATGCTAGGCTGCTCAACTTGACTGTCTGGCGCATCAACATGACGACACGTGACGTGCTTTGTGAGGGGTGGTCGCGCACTAGTAGAAAATGGCATCTTTGAGCCACTCCTTGCCTCTGCCTCGCGTTCTGTGCGGTAAACTCGAGCATTAAAGGGTTTATGGTTATGATTTTTGGTCACTCGTGCACAAGGCGAAACGCGCACTGCGGTGACGCGCACTGTGCGAACCCACTGCATTGTCTGTAAAGCATTGGGGCCGTTATCAGCCGTTAGGCCTAGGGAAGGAGTAGTGTTTGTTATACTGGGCTTTGCTACTCTGCTTCACCCTGCCCCAAATGATGAGAGTATTTTACCTATATAGTGAAGCAAGTGTTTATATTGTGTGAAAGATATAGTGCCTGGATTAGTGAAATAATAGGCCTACCGTAGCAGGGGTTATGTACACCATAGAGGTACGCCATAGTCAGGAAGGGATTATAAAGGCAATTGGGATGGACTCATTATGATAGTGATATACTATGTCTGGTTTAGTATGAAATACAGTAATCCCCGTACTGTCTGGACACCCACTTACTGGACATTGTGGGCCTGAACCTTCGGAACCCAAAAATGACCAAAAAAAGAAAAAAAATCCCCCAAAAATCTGAATTTTTTTTCCCACCCATAATTTGAAATTGCCGTGTGGTGCCAAACAGCTGTTTACACCACAGCCCCTTCACCCCTTCCTTCCTCCCCTCTCCCCTGTCATGGTTGCCATTTGGTATTTTTCATTACCAAATGTGGGCCAATTTGGTAATGAAAAATTCGTTTGGTAATGAATCAGAATAATGCATTACCAGATGGATTTTTCACATGTATGAGGATATACAGGATGGAGATGGTGGATTGTCTGCTCTCTCTGATTAATCTGTTAGCCTACATAGCGTGAAAATAATCAACATGCCGTTAATTATAAGGAGAGTGATTACATGTATTTCCACTTGTATATATAATTAGTGAAGAATAAATGCTAGCTTTACAAATTTGGTTATGAAAAGTTAAGTATGGTAATGAAAATTGAGGAGTTTGGTAATGTGGCTAAGTTCCAATCTAGCAACCCTGCTTCTCCCTCACCAACAGTTAAAGCCTAACTTCGATCGCAAGTAGATGCTTATTGCAATAGATGCCACACGTGCTCGTTTTTTGTGAATAAACTGCAATACCTCGCCACAAGACCACATGGGAATTTACAGTGTTGTGCAGTGTTAAGAAGTTAGAATTTAGAGTGCAAAGGATTAACTGTGGAGTGCAAACTGACAGTTGAAACTGGTGTGGTGCAGTTAACAATGTGCAGTGTTAAACAATTATAACTCAGTGCAAAGAGTTACTGTAAGTGCAGCACAATACTGGATTACTGTACGTGCTTCAAGAGCATTTTCACCACTGCCAAAGCCTTAGAGAAGGCAGCCACAGACGTGCTGTAAGTACCCTGGCTGAGGTACAGTCACTTCTGATTCCTGATTCTTTGGTTCCTTTTCATTTATTTCATGCTTTATGTCCATTATTGGTGTAAATAGGGTCTTAAATGGGTTTAAATAGGTGCTATGCATGTCCGGTAGGGAGTTATTTAGGTGGCTTTCAAAGTTAGGCTGGGTTAGGGTCCTTAAGTACAAGTCTAGGAGACTGGGGCCCACTGTCCGGACGGGACCACTTTCCGGACATGCCTTTTGGTCTATTAGGTCGGATAGTGGAGGGATTACTTATGTACATAGTGCAGCGAGTGTTCGTAGAGAAATATGGTGTGTGCATTGACTGAGTTAGCACAAACACAGTGCAAGGATGAGGGGCAACAAATATGCCGCACAGCCACGTACTTCCATGAAATGTATTGCTCCATTCTCAGACAGTGATAGATTACATATGGTTTTATGTGAAGTATATGTATATAGTGCAGCAAGCGTTTATAGAGAAATATATTGTGTGCATTGCTTGAGTTAGCACAAATATAGTGCAAGGATAAGAGGCAACAAATATGCCACACAGCCCCTGACTTTCCAACCCGACAGCCAGCATCACCTTGAGCTGGCACTCAGCAGCCAGTTCCGGCATCTGCAGCAGTACCAGCACAGGTGGCAGCACAACCATCACCTACAGCAGCACCAGGATGGGTGCCAACACCACCATCGTCTGCTGCAGCACCAGCACCGGTGCCAACACCATCATCACCTGCAGTTGCTGGTCTGTCAGGAGTACCTGCCTCCGCTGTCATGCCTGGCCCAGCAGCTGCACCTCCAGCAAGACAGGACCAGAGAACGCCAGGAGGACATCCAACCAAGTGTCGTCAAGTAATTGATGACACAGTCCGGTTGTACCGCACACTAGGCCATCACAGGGAGAGGATCCCAAACCAGAGGAGAATCAAGTGTAGCTTGTTTGCCCTGGCAAAGATGAGGAGGGACACAAGTCGTATGTGTCGTGTATGTGATGTGCTGCTTTCCATGGGTGATTGCTTCGAACGGTACCATGCTGATCGAAGTATTCCCTAATAGAGCGCGCGCACACACACGCAAGCACGCACGCACGGACGCACACACACACGAGAGAACAGCCATAGTGAACGGACGTGTCTTGACTGCTCCCAGGCCAAGGCTCAGCCACCTCTGCAAACCTTAAGTAGTTTTCAGGAATCATGTTTGTCTTGTCTCCTATGGTCTTGTTTTCAATTTAAAATACTGTAAGTTAATATAGACTACCAAAAATGTAAAGATTTATTGGCAAGAGTATACATGAATGTTTGTAGTATTTTCGGTAACAGCTGTTTTGGTACTGTAAGTAAGTTGTAACCAACCTCAATCATGGCCGAATATGTAAACACTGAGGGACTCGAATTTCCAGGATTTGATAGAAATACTATTGTCATGGATCTGGTTAAAACATTGATTATGAGGATTAGTGAACTTGAAAAGAAAGTGGAGAATCTAGTGTTAAAAGATGTGTCTGAGAATACGGAGATTACTAATCAGAGTCTGATCCAGTCTAATGAGACAGTTAATGAAGAGAAAAGAAATTCAATGCGTGAAGATATTGAATTGAGGAGAAAACTAGAAGAGAGTACTAATAAAACAGAGAAGGTGAGCAGTGTATTGGAAGAACATAAGGCAAAGTGGGCACACGAGAAGAAGAACAGAAAGAAGTGGTCAGCTTAAGAGAGATCATCCAGGAAGAAAGAGAAATGAACAAAATAAAATTGGAAGAAAATGTAGTGAAAATACTGAAGAAAAAAGAGAAAATAGTGTGAGAAACTGTAGAAAGGAACAGATGTGTGGTAATATTTGGAAACAGGGAGGAGGAAGAGAAGGTTAGATCCGTGAGACTCGAGAAAGACACGAACCTGGTTAGAGGAATATTAGGCAAGATTGATCCTGAAGGAGACAAGTGGGTAAAATAAATTGAAGAAGTAAGGAGAATAGGGCCTTATAAGAAAGGGGAAACAAGACCAATGAGAGTCAAGTTGTTAGCAGAAAGTGTAGTAGATGATATACTTAAAGTGACCTGGAAAATAAGCAAAGAGGCAGGGATGGAAAATATTATAATAAGAAAAGATTCGAATGAAGAAGAAAGAGAAGTTTTAAAATCATTGAAGGAAGAAGTAAAGGAAAAAAATGATAAGAGGACAGAGGAAGAATGTAATATTTTTTGGGGGAGAATAATGGATATGAAAGTAAGGAAGTGGTATTTAAGGAAATAGAAGTGAAGGAAACTAAGAGGGATGGCTGTGAAAGATCAGAAGTTGAGGAAGTGGTACTGACGGAGAGTAGGAGAGAAGAGGGTATAAAAAACATCAAAAATAATTTGAAGGTGATGGTGAGCTGAGTGAGTTCTTTGATCTCAATGTGGGACTGAAACAGGGTTGTGTGATGTCTCCATGGCTGTTTAATATATACATGGATGGGGTTGTAAAGGAGGTGCAGGGTAGGGCAGTGGATGTGAGGGTGGCTCTAATGAATGAGGGTGAGATTTGGAAGCTTCCGATGTTGCTGTTTGCTGATGATACAGTACTGTTGAGTGAAGATGAATGGGAGTTGCAAGGTTTGGTGAATGAATTTGGGACAGTGTGTAGGAGGAGGAATCTGAAAGTTAATGTAAACAAAAGTAAAGTTACAGTGTTTGAGAGGAATGAAGTCACAAAGTGTGCAGTGAGGTTGGATGGTGAGGATATGGAGAATGTGAGTGCATTCAAGTACTTGGGTAGTGTGATGAGTAAGGATGGAACTTTGGGAGATGAAGTGTGTGAAAGGGTACAGCAGGGAAGGAAGGTTGTTGGTACACTGAAAGCAGTGATGAGAAATAGGGAGGTGAGTATGGAAGTTAAGAAGTCACTGCATGATAGTGTTGTGATCCCTACCCTGACGTATGGAAGCGAGGCATGGACCTTGCAAGAGGGGAACAAGTCAAGAGTGAGAGCAGTGGAAATGAGTTACTTGAGAGGAGCATGTGGAGTGACGTTGAAGGACAGGTTGACGAATGAAGAAGTGAAGGAACGCTATGGGGTGGATTTGGATGTGGTTGAGAAGATTAGGAGAAATACACTGAGGTGGTTTGGACATGTGAAGAGAATGGAGAATGAAAGACTGACTAAGAGGGTGTATGTAGGTGAGGTGGAGGGAGGGAGAGGGAGAGGTAGACTGAGGATGAGGTGGAGGGATGGAGTTGAGATGTATATGAGGGAGGGGGGGGTGAGTTGGGGGGAGGGTAGTCAAATGGTGGGTGACAGAGCGACTTGGAGGCGTTTTGTCTACGGCCACCCTTTGCGGGATTAGGGTGTCGAGCTATAGATAGATATACAGTAATCCCTCTAATATCCGAACGCCCAATATCCGAACATCCCCACTAACCCGACATAATCGTCCCGGGATCCAAGATTCCCAAAATGGTCGGAAAACCGCAAAAACATTAAAAAAAAAAAAAAAAAAAAAACGAATTTTTCCTGCCCGTAATTTGAACTTGCCGCGCGGGGCGCAGGACAGCTTTGTTGTGGCGCATCATTCCTCCGACGTCCACTACAGCGCTCCTGCATCCTTCCCACTTTCCGCCTGTCTCTTGTCGCAAGTGCACGCTCATCGTCATGGCTGCCCACGTGCTCGCTTTTGTGGTGGTGCCTTACCTGCTGCAGGCACTCCTGCTGCTCTCATGCCTCTCATTCGTGTGTGTGATGATGGCCCCACCGTCTGAGAAGAGGAAGAGAGTGGTGTTGACTCTGGAGAAGAAACGGGAGATATTGGAGAAAGTAGATGCGGGGTGGTCTTCTTCCCGCATCCTCCGTGAGTTCAACCTGGCCCGATCTACTTTGTTTGATATTAAGAGATCCCGAGACAAACTCATGCAGTACACAGCTGACTTCTCGTCGAGAAGCAAACGCAACGTGGAGACGAAGGTGATGTTTACTCCCAAGTTTGCTGCAGTCAACCGCTCCACGTTGATTTGGTATCGACAGCAACGTGCTGCTGGTGTGATGGTACGTGGTACAGAGCTGAAGGCTGCTGCTGAGAAGTTCACCAGGCTTCACAACGCCCTAGACTTCAAGGCATCCGAGGGTTGGCTCTTCGCATTCAAGTTACGGCATGGCCTTACCAACCGTAAAGCTCATGGCGAAGCTTTGGACGCCAACGAGGATGGAGTTGACGAGTTTCGGCGCAAGGTGAAGTGCTTGATCGACAGGGAGGGCCTCACTCTCGGTCAAGTCTACAACGCTGACGAAACTGGTTTATTCCATCGCTCTTTGCCAACGAACACTCTAGCCGGGAGACGGAGAAGCATGTACCTGGCCGCAAGCTCTCCAAGGAATGGATATCTGCTTTGTGTTGTGCCAATGTTAACGGCATGCACTGGCTTAAGCCCGTTATTGTTGGCCGTTCAAAGCAGCCTCGGTGTCTTCGTGGGGTGATGGATGTCCTTCCTGTCCTCTGGTACCATTCTTTGAAGGCATGGTTTACAGCCCAGATCTTCAAAGACTGGTTCCACTGCCACTTCATCAAGGAGGTCATACATTACCAGACGGAGACACTGGGAATCCCATGCGACCAGGTAAAGGTCCTCCTTCTCCTCGACAATGCACCTGCCCGCCCGTGCGACGAGGACTTGGTAGCTGAGAATGGCCGTATTAGGTGTATGTTTCTGCCACCTAATACGACTGCTCTCATCCAACCAATGAACCAAGGAATGATCGTGGCAACAAAGCGCTTATACCGACGGAAGTTCTTGGACGAGGTGATGGTTGTTCTCAAGGACGAGGACGAGCGCAGGGAGGGACGAGACACACAAGGTCAGCGGACTTTGGAAAACCTTCGCCTCTATAACATCAGATCTGCAATCTACAACTGGACCAGTGCATGGAAGGAAGTCCCTGTCAAGACTCTAGAAAATGGTTGGTCTCGTCTGCTGCTCGGAACGGATGTGGAGTACGATTTCCTAGGTTTTGGCGTGGATGACTTCCATGCACGTCTACGTATGCATGGCGACGATGTTGATGTGGACAATATGCGTGAGTGGTTGGATGACGACGAGGGCGATCCTGGGTATCAGACCTTGTCTGATATCGAGATCGCATCTTCAGTTGCAGGTGTCAGTACCCAGCTTGAAGATTCCGACGAGGACGGCGACGATGATGCGGACTCCTCTCAGCGTGACACAACTCCAGCCATCCCCAAGCTGAGCGCACTCCGGGAACACCTAGAGTTCTTTCTCGACTACCTGGAACACCCGGACTGTGACAGGGAGATGGGGCCCTTGGGACCTGTGGAGGAAGTGCGTGCTTTCAGGCAGCACATCATCAATTGTCAGAATCGTCGTTCCTTGCGTCAATCAACAATTGACAGTTTTTTCAGGCCCGTGACCCCTGCTGTGCCCAGCCCTGGCTCCACTCAGTTGCCTCCCCAAGACAGGCCCTCATGCTCCGAGCCACAGCCCAGCACATCAGCCACGGTGGAGTCACCGCTCGATGTGAGTTTTTGTTTGTCTTCAGAGTCATCTGCAGTGGGTACGCCATCACCACGACCCAGCGACGCACCCCTAGGTCACCTGCCAGTGATACTCTCGGACTCTGACAGTGAATAGACGCCAAGAACTTCTCCACTAGACCACACGGGAATTTACAGTGTTGTGCAGTGAAAAAACCAGTGCATTGTGTTAAGGATTTACAGTTGTGAGTGAAAAGACAATTTTTGAACTAAATTTAACGTAAACAGACGTGTGTTTTTGCTTTTGAAAATGGTTATAAGAGTGGAAAATATTAAAATGCAGAGTGCAACACTTATTAAGTTACAATGGAGCATAAGTTAGACAAGAGTACGCACTGTGAAGAGAATGGACTTCTGAGTGTGAATGACTAAGTTCAGTGCAAGACTTCATGAACAGTGTACTGCAAGTGCTTCAGGAAATCCTTCTTACTGTCAGAGTCCGAGAGGAGGCGGTTATTCATTGAGATGGCCATGGACTTTCAGTAAGTAGGCAGAATGTTTCATACTGTACTCTACTGTATTTTTCATACTATACTTACCTCAAACACCTCATTTCACTCTTTTATGCCCCTTATTGGTGTGAATATGCTGTGTCTTAGGTGCTATGCATGTGCAGTAGGAAAGTGTTTTTCTGAGTTAGGCTAGGTTAGGGTCCATAACTACCAGTCCAGGAGCGAGGGACTTGTAAGTACCCAGAATGTTGAATATTGTATGAACCTACCTCAAAAACCTCATTTTATGCTTTTTTTGCATTTATTTCAGTCTTTTATGTCCCTTATTGGTGTGATTTGGGTCTTAAATAGGTGCTATGTATGCCCAGAGGGAGTTGTATAGGTGTTTCTCTGAGTTAGGGTCCATAAGTACAAGTCCATGAGCTGGAGCCCAATATCCGGACAGGACCACTATCCGGACCTGCTTATGGCTCTATTACGTCGGATATTGGAGGGATTACTGTATACTAATATTGATGGCTTAATATCGGCAAGGCTCGAAATTAACGATTTCTTGAGAGAACATGAACCTGATGTCATGTGCTTTGTAGAGACCAAATTAAGAGAAGATATTGATGTTCATTTGGGAGATGGTAAATACCAACTGTGGAGAAAAGCCAGAAAAGAAAAAACGGGAGGAGGAGTGATGATAACAGTGAAGAACAACATAAATGTAGATACTGCGGAAATGGGAGAAGGCAGGGCTGAAGTGATATATATGAAATTAGAAACTGGAGAGGATGTTAAGAGAGATAATGGCGGTAGTGTATGTTCCCCCAAAGACTAGAGCATGGAAGAATGACGAATACTAGGAGATGTTGTCAGATATGGCCAGCTATTTACAAAAAAATAATTGAGAAAAGCAATAATATAATATTGGTGGGTGACTTTAACTGTAAAGAGGTGAACTGGGAGGAATGGTACTTGGGAGGCGGCGAGGATTCGTGGGGCACTATGTTATTAAATATAATAATGAATAATGTGATGACGCAATGGGTAAAAGAAGAGACACGGTTTCGAGGTGAGGACACACCAGCAAGGTTAGATTTACTGTTTACCAAAGAACCCGATGTAATAGAATCATTGAAATATCTCTGTCCTTTAGGAAAAAGTGATCATGTGGTCATTGAGTTCCAGATGATAATAGGGAACGTCGGGCCAAGAGACGAGCTTCATAGACAGGGAAGATACAACTTTGGGAAAGCAAATTTTACAGGATTGAGAAACTTTTTTGAAAATGCGAATTGGAGAAAATTCAGAGAAACAAGAGAGATACAGAGGAAGTGGGATATCTTTCTAGACCTCTATAATTTGGGAGTGGAAAAATTTGTACCAAGAGTAAGAGGGAAAGAAAACAGGAAAAAGGAGTGGTTTAATAGAAGGTGTATGATGGCAAAAAAAGAGAGAGATAAGGCGTGGAACAATTGGAGAAAGAGAGGTAACAACAGAACAAAGGAAGAATATAAAAGAATTAGAAATGAATACACAAGAATACGTAGAGAAGAAGAAAGGAATTTTGAAAAAGGTATAATAGACAAATGCAAGGATGAACCCAAACTGTTTTATAATTTGTTAATGGCAAACTGAAAAAAAAGGAAGGAATCACCAAACTGAAAGTAAAAGGAGATGCAGCAATGCAAGATGAAATAATGAAAAAATGTTTCCAATCGGTTTACACTAATGAAAACGAATTTGTGGAAGGGGAGGAAGTGATTAGAAATGTACCGGTGATAAAAGATATAAAAGTGGAGGTACAGGAAGTGTATAAATTACTGGAAACTCAAGATGTAAGGAAAGCCCCAGGACCTGATGGAATTTATAATTGGGTACTGAAGGAATGCAGAGAACAACTGGTGGATAAAATTCACGGTTTAATCGTGTGTTCTCTGGAAGAAGGGAAAGTGCCACAAGAATGGAAGAGGGCAAATGTGGTACCAATTTATAAGGGAGGACACAGGGAAGAACCTCTGAATTATAGACCAGTGTCTCTAACCAGCATGGTCACAAAATTGTGCGAGAGAATCCTGAAAGATAGATGTATAAAATACCTAGAAGAGATGAATATTTTGGCTGAATGTCAGTTTGGATTCAGAAGTGGAAGGTCATGTGTTTCTAACTTGTTGAGCTTTTACTCTATAGCAATTGACGTGGTACAGGAGAGAGATGGTTGGGTGGATTGTGTGTACTTAGACTTAGAGAAGGCCTTTGACAAGGTATCTCATAAGAGACTAATGTGGAAACTAGAATATATAGGAGAACTGAAGAGGAAACTTCTGGAATGGATGAGAGACTTTTTGAGAGACAGACAAATGAGGACAGTAATAAAGGATAGGATATCTGGATGGAGGGAAATAACAAGTGGAGTCCTTCAAGGCTCGGTGTTGGCACCAGTACAGTAGAACCTCTTTGCTCCGGACCCCTTTGATCCGGATTTCTGTTAATTCGGACAAAATTTAAAAATAATAAGCTCCAAAAATATGTTGAAAGTAATTCTAAAGTTATTTTCAGTATCGGCGCGGAAAGCGATCGTCATTCATTTAGTCTCGGATCATGCCAGGTCGCAACATGGGCGCCTGTTTAAACACACGCTAGCATTCGTTCCATGAACTAGTTCACCAACCATTTATATTTTTACGCTGTATTTCAAAAGTTAATCCTCCTAACCATGCCCCTTAGTGCAAGTGTAACTTCTGCAATGAATAAAGGTGTTAAAAGGAGGAGTTTGCTTACACAAAAATGGGTCAGAATATTCTGCAGCGTTTAATGATTACTGTAGGTTATTTTTTGTACTTAAATGTGCTTTACTTGTACATCAGACATTAGCTTCTTGCCCATATGGGTGTTATCAATATGCCAAAGATGACAATGTATTTTTTGCTTACATAAGTTTTATTTTTATTCCAAATATTACAGTTAATTAATTAATTTTTTTGCCTACACGGGCCTTAGTCACTTACTACAATTTAAAACGTAGGCTAGTTTCTTGTCATGGCCTTACCTGTAAATTATGCATTACAAAACTATCGTACATGATTAGTTTGGTTATTTTAGTATCCTTTCATCTTTTGCAGTTACATAGGGTTGACATATGCCACGTATGTTAATAATTAACAAACATACCATATGTAGATAGTTTTTGGTATGAACTGGAGATTACCGTGATGGTCCAGACAATCTGCTAATTTGGACAACCCTTCCCCCCATATAGTCTAAATGAGAGAGGTTCTACTGTAATGTTCCTGATTTACGTAAATGATGTGGTAGATTGAGTGAACAGATATGCAAGTCTGTTTGCTGATGATGTAAAGATCTTGAGGAAGGTAGAGGTTGAGGAGGATTGTAAAATGCTGCAGGAGGATTTGGATAGGATACACAATTGGAACCAGACGTGGGAAATGAAATTTAATGTAAAGAAATGTAAAATACTGGAAATGGGTAAAAATACCAGGAGGCCATCACTGAATTATTTGTTGGGTAATGAATTAATCACAAAAATGAGAGAAGAGAAAGATTTGGGAGTGCTGGTCCAAGATAGTTTGTCACCAGAAAAGCACATTAACAAGATAGTTGGAGAGACTTATAAACTCTTGACTAACATAAGAGTAGCATTTCATTATATGTGTCACGGGGTTTTTATAATATCACGGGGTTTTTATAATATCACGGTGTTTTTAAAATAAATGCTTAAATATTATTTAATTGATATTAATATTCAATAATATTAAAGAGCAGGGACAATGATTGTCTTGCTACATCAAGCAATGATTACTTTACACTGCTTCTTCGCACGATTCTCTAAGAACGAGAATTTATAAACTTTCTCAACAGTACACAGCAGAGACTAATTACTCACAATTGCTGAATCACTGTACTGTTAGCCTCTGGAGAAAGTTACTTCACCCCTGACAATAAATAACTAATACTAACATCAGGTTCTTGCCGATGCTTAACTCCTAGGTGGCACAACGGATTTTAAGTTAATACAACAAGACTGGTCTAAGTACCAGTTATGAATAGCAAACGTCTATGCAAGCTAGGAGCTATATGGAAAATAAGCTTAATTTGGAAAAATGAAACAAGAGTTTACTTTACATTAAGCTCAAGAAAAAGAACTGTTAAATTTATTGATTACAAAAATAAATTTAACGTTACATTTCAAATCAAATCAATGAGACCGCACTCACTCACTCACGCTAAAGCTAAATACTTACGCCTAGGAAAAACACCTTAACTAAGCTCTTAAAACTAGGATTATACAAAAAGGAAATACCGGTCGATGAATGCTGTGTATCACCCGGGGGGTGGGAGTACTGGGCAACTGTACTAGTGGAGCTTGGGTGCTAGCTGACCTCTCACACTTCTTCAGGACAGGACCTCTCTCCGTCAAAGCAAACACTGGACTGAGTAAGTCATGGGAAAAAAAGGGGGAGCACTAGGCCGCATTTTCTAACGGTCGAGGCAAGCAGGGGCGAACAATAAAGAAACAATAGTATCGCTCAGTACAGCACTTAGTGACGTGCATTAAATCGGTCACTTTTGAAAACAGTGACGAATGTTTTGAAAAGTATACCCCGAAATGGAGAGAGAAACGGTTAACTGAGCGATACACAGTGAGTTTTCCACTAATAGTTCGTGGCTTCTCACAAAAGGGGAATGTCGCGAATTTGATTCGTGACATTACGCCCCTACAAAATTAAATTTTTTCCTTATGGGAAAAAATTTGTGGATATATATATATATATGTACACATCCTAACTCAGTCACACAAGATTCACACTGTGGTGTGTGTGCTATCCTGCTACAGGAGAAAGTCGCAGTCACCAGTGAGCGAAAAAACCTCGTATTTACGTTAATAGAAGCAAGCTTGACGGAAAAACTCCGTGACGACGGTGAAAATCCTGTACTCAGGTCAACTGAGCGAAAATTTGCTACATTTACACTGACAACTAATTGTTGTGTAGTGTGATGTATGTAATACATGGTGTAGGTGTGACAGTTGTAGTGTGACTGTACCTGTGTGTAAAATGACACAGTAAATAATATGGCTACGACGAAGGCAGAGGAGAAGAGGCGGCAGCGTGCGGCAGACGATCAGCTGGCCCGCGCAGCAAAACTGCTACGCCCATTGCTGCACCTGCAAAATTAATTGAGGTGGAGCATCAAAAGTGTCAATAAGACAAAATTGTATTATGTTACAATTACTGTCTCTGCCTAGCAGTCAGTGCTACGGCGTACATTCAAGGTCGCCATTAATTATAGCACACGATTATGGTTGGTAAGTTGAGAATCCTTGTGCAAACTCGGGTCTTCCATAGCCTCGAACTGCACACGGGTCCTCAACCTTTATTCCTAAATTTCCGACAGAGGATGCCTATCCTGGTGAAATATTATTCGCCCATCACCAACTAAAATAGAAAATGGGAGGAAGTGCCTTAACCTACAGTACTTATATTAGTATCGGAGAGCTGAGAATCCTCGTGCAAACTCGGGTCTTCCATAGCCTCAAGTCGCCTCTGCGGAGTTCTCACTTCCCCCTTAACTTACAGTGCTTATATTAGTATCGGGGAGCTGAAAATCCTCGTGCAAACTCGGGTCTTCCATAGCCTTGAGTCGCCTCTGCGGAGTTCTCTCTTGAACTCCCCCTTAACCTATAGTACGTATATTAGTATCGGGGAGCTGAGAATCCATGTGCAAACTCGGGTCTTCCATAGCCTCAAGTCGCCTTTGCGGAGTTCTCACTTCCCCCATAACCTACAGTACACGTGTATGTACAGGCCCTGGACATACTGTGTCCTGTGGGACCAACAAGTGAGACGTCAGGTCTACACTTTTGACTGGGAACCAGGCTGGTCCTTGGATTACTCAAATAAAAGCTGGAAACCTATCTATCTATCTATCTATTGCCAGACGCCTCAGTCCCGTTTGGGGTGGCCACAAACAAATCGCCTCCAAGTCGCCCTGTCCCCCGCCATTTCACTCCCCTGCTCCCAACTCACACCCCCCTCTCTCATATACCTCTCCACCCCATCCCTCCATCTCATCCTCGGCCTCCCCCTCCCTCTTTCCCCCTCCACCTCACTCACATACACTCTCTTCGTCAGTCTTTCACCCTCCATCCTCTCCACATGGCCAAACCACCTCAGTATGTTCCTCATAACGCTTCCTATCACATCCACATCAAAAACCACAACGCTCCTTTATATCCTCATTCGTCAGCCTGTCTCTCCATGTGACTCCACAGGCTCCTCTTAAATAACTCATTTCCACTGCTCTCACTCTTGACTTGTTTCCTTCCAACAACGTCCAAGCTTCACTTCCGTACGTTAGAGTTGGTATCACAATACTGTCATGTAGTAACTTTTTCACTTCCATGCTCACTTCCCTGTTTCTTATCACTGCTTTCAAGGAACCAGCAACCTTTCTTCCCTGCTGTACCCTTTCAAGCACTTCACCCTCCAAACCTCCATCCTTACTCATCACACTACCCAAGTACTTAAAAGTACTCACATTTTCCAATTCCTCACCATCCAACCTCGCTGTACATTCACTGACTTCACCTCTCTCAAAGACCATCACTTTACTCTTCCCTACATTCACCTTTAGATTCCGTTTCTTACACACTCTCCCAAACTCATCCACCAAGCCTTGCAGCTCCCCTTCGTCTTCACTCAACAACACAGTATCATCTGCAAACAACAGCACAGGGAGTTTCCAAACACTATCCTCTCTCACCAGGGCCACTCCAACATCCACTACCCTACCTTGTACCTCTTTTATTACCCCATCCATGTACAGATTGAACAACCATGGAGACATGACACATCCCTGTTTCAACCCAACTTTCAAAGAGAAAAATTCACTTAGTTCACCATCCACACGCACTGCAGCCTTCGCACCATCGTACATACTCTTCACAGCATTCAACAACTTCCCATCTACTCCATATATTCTTAACACTTTCCACAATCCTAGTCTATCCACCCTGTCATATGCTTTTCTCCAAATCCATGAAAGCCGCATACAACTTCTTTCCCTTCTCTAGAAACTTTTCCACTAAAGATCTGAGAATGAATATCTGATCTACACAACCTTTTCCCTTCCTAAAGCCTCCTGTTCTTCTCCAACTAATTCCTCTGTTCTTTCTCTAACTCTGTCAATAAGTATCCTACCATACACTATTCATATGATACTAAGAATACAAATGCACCTATGATTACCACACACTTCTTATTCCCCTTTTCCTTTGTACAAGGGAATAATTATACCTGACTTCCAATCCTCCGGGACTCTACCTTCCTCCCAGGCCAATGTGCACATCTTCCACATCCATTCTACTACTATCTCTCCCCCATGCTTCAGCATTTCACCACACACTCCATCAATTCCTGGGGCTTTCCCTGATTTAACTTTCTTCATTGCTTCCACAACTTCTATCCTACTGATTTCTTCCTGTCTTCTCATCTCCCTCCTCCTCCCAGCCATTCCCCAGCCACTTATACTCGCATTACTTCCATCCTCCACGTTCAACAATTCCTTAAAGTGTTCTCTCCATCTGCTCACTTTTTCTCCCTTCTCCACTAGTAATCTACCATTTTTATCTTTCACTCCACTGCTAACTTCACTTCCACCCTGTCTTACTCTTTTCACCTCTCTCCAGAACATTTTCTTACAGTCCCTCCACTTTACACTCAAATTCCTTCCAAATTCCTCATCCACTCTCTTCTTACTCTCTCTTACTAATCTTTTCACCACTCTTTCTTTCTACATATAACTGTCTCTTCCGCCTCTCAACCTCTTCCACGCCCCTACTTCTCATCCATTCATTGTATGCTTTCTTCTTTTGTGCCACAGCCTGTCTCACCTCTTCAGTCCACCACGCTGTTCCTTGCACCCCCTCCGTCTTCTCTTCCTTCCACACCCCCCATCACATGCTGCACATATTTCTTCTGTAAATATTCTACACACACCTTCCACGTCCCCCATCTGCTCCAATTCATATTTGCCCAATCGTTCCTCCACTTCTCTCTTATACTCTGCCTTTTTCTCATCCTCTTGTAACCTTTCCACTCTCCTTGCAACTACTCCTTCCTCTCGTCTTTCCCTTCTTCTGTTCCTCCATCTTACTTGGACTTTAATTCTGGCCACCACCAAGTAGTGGTCAGAAAGTCCACTCCCCCAACCTCTATAAACTCTTGCATCCAATATACATCTTTGCATCCTTTCATCCACACACACATAATCAATCATTGCCTTCCTTTCATTCAGTTCGCCACCCACCCTTCTCATCACTCGCCATGTATACCTGTGGATCATTTTATGCCTGAAGAGGGTATTGGGTATCACCAACCCCCTCCCAGCACAAATGTCCACTAATGCACTGCCATTCTCATCTATCTCAGCAGGCACACCCCACTCACCAACTATTCCATCCACCTTCACATTCCCAACTTTACCATTCATATCACCAATCAAAAACACTCTCTCATTCCTTCCAAACTTTTCCATACACACTTCTACATTTGTCCAGAACTCTTCTCTCACTCTTCTAGCACGATCTTGCGTTGGTGCATACACACACACAATCGCGCACATTTGTATTCCAACTTTCAACTTTACCCACACAATCCTTGATCCAACTGATCCATACTGTCTTATGCTCCTCTTCCATCTTTTACTCACAACTATACAAACTCCTTCCTTTGCCCTCTCATTCTCACCTACTCCTGCACATATACCCCATCCATACTCCCATTCTCTCACATTTTCTCCTCTCCATTTTGTTTCAGTTATTCCACATACATCCACTTTCGCATCCTCAAGCACCTGGACAATCTCTCTCTCTTTCACCTCATCATTCGCTCCCCTTACATTCCACGTTCCAATTGCAATGTCCTTTGTCCGGTCCTTGGTCGTCAACGTTTGGTCAGTCCTTGTCCGAGGCTTATTGTTTGTTTTTTTAGTTAGTTGTTTTCCGGGGAGGGGCACTAACCCTCCGCCAACCCTTTTAGTCGCCTTTTACGACAAGCAGGGATACTGGGGGAGTATTCTTGAAAAACCCCCCTACCCCCAGGGGGTTCCCCAGGTTGCTCTGTCAAGCAGAGCCTAGTTCGGCCTGAGCAGTATACAGGTCGACAGATCCATGCAAACCCTGGTGAAATATTATTCGCCCATCACCAACTAAAATAGAAAATGGGAGGAATTATTCCTAAATTTCCGACAGAGGATGCCTATCACAGAACCCAGCATACAACAACTGCTCATGTTAGTCAGCAGTTAGTAGGCGAGACATGAGGTCTGCACCTACTTCACCACTACCCTGTCTCTCAACTGTCTCAGAGATTACAGGTGTGGTTATGAACGGCACAGGAAGGACATGTCCCTGATTAGTGGTGATACTTTGGCACACACTGCAGGAACGGACAAAACTGTCTATGTCCCGCCCCATCCCTGGCCAGAAAAAGTCAGCTCGGATACGGCCCTGGGTCTTCCTTTTGCCCATGTGACCTCCTGAGGCTGAACAATGACCCCATTGTAACACTGCTGGGCGGTACTTGGCGGGAACGACAAACTGCTGTCGAACCTCGCCCTCGGGTGTTCATGACTCACGGTAGAGCCGTCCTTGTTTGCGAAGGAACTTGGCTCGACCTCTCCATGAATACTTAATCACTCGACACTTTTGTTTGTTCCGCACGGCAGCAAGTGTCGGGTCAGAATGTTGTTCTTGTACAACAAGTTGACTACACATCAAATCTTGCGGCGATTCAATGATCACTGGGGTGACACAGTCTGGAGCCTCAGCCATGGCTCGTGTTACCGCAGCAGCCGAAGTCTGAGTAGCATCATCATCGGAACAACTATCCTTGACTCCTTGAATGTTGCCGATGATGAGTTCAAATAAAGGTTCTGGCATGACAGCTGCAAGTGTCATACCAGTATAAAATGGAGATGCCACCTGGATACATGCCTCAGGGAACAATCTCACTGATCCATCAATAAGGTTTGCATGGATATGTCGACCTGTATACTGCTCAGGCCGAACTAGGCTCTGCTTGACAGAGCAACCTGAGGAACCATTATCTCTCAGGACCTTCACAGGAATGCCTCCCACAAACCCTGGCTGAACAAGGAAGGTACTGTCACCTGTGGGAGGGCCTGTGGAGGAAGCAGCTAGCCACTCATGAGGCTGCTGAATTGATGCGGCAAACATTGTGCCTTGAGGGTTATATTGGGAAGATGGAACATTGGCCATCTGTGGAGGGGGGTTCACTGTGGGACTAGTGAACTGTGGGGAAGTACCCACACTGGTAGGGACGTGACCACCATGCTGCTGCTGAGGAATGAAGGCTGCATTCGCTTCCTGCCTCTTTTGAGCTGGTGGTGAAAAAGTTTGTCCCGAAGGTCGATTGCGTGGCTGATACTGCTGCTGGTTAGGGTACTTGTTGTACCTCTTCCACTCAGGTTTCTGAGTGTTTTGCCCCTGGTCCTTCCACTGCGGTTTGCTTGGACCTTGGCCATTACTCTGAGAACGGCCTTGGTGCTGGGATTCAGTCTGAGACGGCTTCCCAGACTTGGCAGTATCTTTTCTGCTCCAGGTGTTTTGCTTACGAGTTTGATACCTGTATGCAGTAAAGAATGTGTCAGCCTTTTCTGCCATTTGGCTGGCATCTTTCACCTGGCAGATCTTAAGCTGTGCTATGAGCTCAGCAGGCCACGACCTCTCTAGCTGTGTACGCAGCATAAGGTCAATTATCCCCTCACGCGTGGAAGGAGTTTCATCTTTCTCCATCCACTCATTTAAGTAAGCTGTGAGACGATCAAGGAACTGAACAGCTGTCTCCTTGTCTTGGAGACGAGCTCGCATGAACTGAACTTTGGCATCGTCTACTGTGAGACCATACGCCTTAATGAGTGCAGCTTTCATCATCTCATATGTGAGATCGTCTCCACGAATTCTGTGGAGAATATCGAGGGCAGGGCCCTCAAATAGGCTAAGAAACTGAAGCCGCTTAGCTGCCTCATCCAGTTGATACATGTCTGCCATGTCCTCAAAACGAGCTATGTACGGCTCGATTCGCTCACTTTCCTTGTATGAAGGAAGCTTGATGCGTGGGGTCGCCAGGACATGTGCAGGGGGAACGCTCGTGGAGCTTGGACCAACTGCACCAGACATGTCTGAAGCCAAGGAATCTCGCTTGAGCTTCATCACTTCAAGTTCATGTTTTTCGCGTGCTTCTCGCTCGGCACGTTCGTGTTCTCGTTCTCTGTCTCGTTGTTCACGCTCGTATTCGCGCTGTTCTCGCTCGTATTCGCGCTCCTTTTCGCGTTCCTCACGCTGTTCTCGCTCGTATTCGCGCTGAATCTTACGCTCTTCACGGGCATCATTCTCACGCTGCTGCTCCTGATTATGCCATGAGAGTATATACTCTTTAATTTCGGTTGGGTCTGTAAGACCCATATCTTTGGCTTCCTGTAAAAATATAGTGGTAGCCATGGCGCTAATTTATTAAGCAAACCGAAACTCAGTACTGACTGCTTCGCAAATGAATACCAATAAACACAAGTAAAGAGTACAGACACAAGTTAGTGGTGACCAGTCTTATCTAGTTAACTGGCAAAGATTAGAGCAAAAATGCAAATGACTGGGAAGACTCAATAATAAACACAGTGGGTACGGTGACTTCCCAGGAGCGAATAAAATCGTCTGGCGTTACCAAAAATAAAGTACTAAATAGAGTTAAGTACTCTATAGATTAATAAAGCAAAAATTCACTTGCTAAATCAACGGTAACCACCAGTAAACTTGTGCCTATAAACTTTAATGATAAATTCCTAAATATGAACAAGTGAGCACTATCTCGTGAATAGCTTTATAGCTAGGAGTTAATATCCTGGCGAGGTCGCCAATTGTCACGGGGTTTTTATAATATCACGGTGTTTTTAAAATAAATGCTTAAATATTATTTAATTGATATTAATATTCAATAATATGAAAGAGCAGGGACAATGATTCTCTTGCTACATCAAGCAATGATTACTTTACGCTGCTTCTTCGCACGATTCTCTAAGAACGAGAATTTATAAACTTTCTCAACAGTACACAGCAGAGACTAATTACTCACAATTGCTGAATCACTGTACTGTTAGCCTCTGGAGAAAGTTACTTCACCCCTGACAATAAATAACTAATACTAACATCAGGTTCTTGCCGATGCTTAACTCCTAGGTGGCACAACGGATTTTAAGTTAATACAACAAGACTGGTCTAAGTACCAGTTATGAATAGCAAAACGTCTATGCAAGCTAGGAGCTATATGGAAAATAAGCTTAATTTGGAGAAATGAAACAAGAGTTTACTTTACATTAAGCTCAAGAAAAAGAACTGTTAAATTTATTGATTACAAAAATAAATTTAACGTTACATTTCAAATCAAATCAATGAGACCGCACTCACTCACTCACGCAAAAGCTAAATACTTACGCCTAGGAAAAACACCTTAACTAAGCTGTTAAAACTAGGATTATACAAAAAGGAAATACCGGTCGATGAATGCTGTGTATCACCCGGGGGGTGGGAGTACTGGGCAACTGTACTAGTGGAGCTTGGGTGCTAGCTGACCTCTCACACTTCTTCAGGACAGGACCTCTCTCCGTCAAAGCAAACACTGGACTGAGTAAGTCGTGGGAAAAAAAGGGGGAGCACTAGGCCGCATTTTCTAACGGTCGAGGCAAGCAGGGGCGAACAATAAAGAAACAATAGTATCGCTCAGTACAGCACTTAGTGACGTGCATTAAATCGGTCACTTTTGAAAACAGTGACGAATGTTTTGAAAAGTATACCCCGAAATGGAGAGAGAAACGGTTAACTGAGCGATACACAGTGAGTTTTCCACTAATAGTTCGTGGCTTCTCACAAAAGGGGAATGTCGCGAATTTGATTCGTGACAATATGAATATGCAGCGGTAGTGTGGTCCCCACACAAAAAGAAAGATATAAACGAGATTGAGAGAATACAAAGAACAGCAACCAAGATGGTCCCCAGTCTGGCAGACCTGTCATGCAGAGAGAGGCTGGAAAAGCTGGATTTGCCTTCCTTAGAGGAAAGGAGAAAGAGGGGAGACATGATTGCAGTGTTCAGGACCATGATGAGAGTAGATAAAAATGACAAAGAAGATCTGTTTGTACGGGATAAGAGAGCAACAAGAGGACACGGAATGAAATTGAAAAAGTCAAGCTGCTTGAAGGATATCAAGAAATATAGCTTTCCTTACAGAAGTATAGACTTATGGAATAGCCTGGACAAAGAGATCGTCCAGTCTAAAACCTTAAACGAGTTTAAAGCTATATTAGACTTATTGAGAAACAGCGACGGAAACCCACGAGCATAGCACATTCCGTGTACAGTACCCTCGCGTCCAACACGGTAATATTGTCATGCATGGGTCACGTGTTGGACCAAAAATGTGTTGGACAAACAGTAGAGCTTATGGGGAAAAATGAATTATGTCAGCAACCCTCGGAAAAGTCACCCTAAATACCTGCCATATACCTATACATATATTGGTACTATTGTAATTATAATAAATGGTACTGTGCTATGAATGATAACTAACCTTTTAGGATAGTGTTGGTGGGCTTGCTGGGAATGGAAGGTGGTATCCAAGGCTGTAGGTAGTCCTACTGGGTCCCCGGAGGATGACTGCTGGCGTCACTAGCTTGTAATGGCTGCTGCTCCTCCTCAACCTCCCTCATAAATCCTTCGAAATCACACTCAGAATCACTATCTTCGTCCACATCCATGGAAGGTCCTGCTTCTGCCTGTCCTAGCACTCTTTAAGGTATCACATGGTACCTTGTATCAGGAACGGCCAAGGAAGATTTAAGTGGAACAAAACTTGGATGTTATCACACACATTCCTCGTAGCTTCGGCAAAGGGCATGCTTCTCACACTGTTGCCAGAGCCCCGTCTCGTGACTGTGGAAAGTGATCGCTGTCACTGACTCGGTAGAGAATAAGGAGAAGCAACTTTGTTTATAAACTGGTACACACGCCGATGAGAAGGGTTTCAAAACGATTGATATTTATTCTAAAATATTAACATGTATTCAGTGTCAGGCTAAATGTTCAATGCTGTAGTACGGTACATTCTCTGTTGAGTCGCCTGGGTTTTGGTCACACTGTTTTGCCCGTCGTATCCTCGGCAGGAATCCATCCAAATGAATTCCAAATGCCCGTGGTATCGTCGGCAATTTTACCACGTTACTGTTCCGATTTACCATCGTATCCTCGGCAAACCTGGTATGAAGTGCCATGTGATAGCCTTCGGCTGCCAGGATCTTGTCTTGGTTTTTTATTATGGTCCCCACTTTGGCTTCACTCATGTCATAGGCCTTGGCAATGTCAACTTTCCTCTCCCCTTTCTTCTTCCTCTCGATGCTTTCTAGCTTGGTGGTCTGAGGGAGGTGCCGACGCTTCTCGGGGTTCTCAGAAGGCTTCCTAGGCATCGTGAGCAGGGTAAAATGCAGTAACAAGGGCAGAAAATGCAGCAGGAAAAAAGCACCTTCCAATGTGAATTATGCGACTGAGTGGCGCTGTGGTGGGAGAAATTTAAACAAAACATCATGTGACAGCAGAAGCGTTTTTAATTGGGCAGCATCATGATCACGTCACGATAGCGGGCGGGGAAGGCTACTTGATCATCATTTGAATGTCCAGTATGACTGTGTTGGACTGGGGGTGATCGTGCTAGAGGTGAACTCTGCGGATTTTGCCCACTTCTCGGAGCTCTGTGCGTGTTATGCTAACACACTCATGTTGCAGTAATTAAATCGTATTAAATAATACTAATTATTTGCTCTCCGTGCTGGATGTGATTCGTGCTGGACTAACGCGTGTTGGACGCGAGGGTACTGTATATCACAATTAGGTATATTAGGTAAATACATAAATATTTGGAACAACTTAGACTAAGAGGTGGTGCATGAGAAAAACATTCACGTGTGTAAAGGTAGACTTGATAAACGTGGATTTGGAGACAGGACAACACGAGCATTGCTCAGTTCCTGTATACTTCAAATAGGTAAATACAAATAGGTAAACACACACACACACACACACACACACACACACACACACACAGCCGATATTGCAGTAGTGTGGTCCCCACACAAAAAGAAAGATATAAACAAGTTTGAGAGAATACAAAGAACAGCAACCAAGATGGTCCCTAGCCTGGCAGATCTGTCGAACAGAGAGAGGCTGGAAAAACTGGATCTGCCTTCCTTAGAGGAAAGGAGAGAGAGGGGCAGCATGATTGCAATGTTCAGGACCATGATGGAAGTAGAAAAAATTGACAGAAAAGATCTCTTTGTTTGAGGTAGAGTAACAAGAGGACACGGAATGAAACTGAAAAAGCCAAGCTGCTTGAAGGATATCAAGAAATATAGTTTTCCATATAGATGCATAGACCTGTGGATTATCCTGGACCAAGAGATCGTCTAGTCTAAAAACATAAATGAGTTCAAAGCAAAATTTGACTTATTGAGAAACAGAGACAGGACCCCATGAGCATAGCTTATTTCCTGTATATCCTAACTAGGTAAATACACACACACACACACACACACATACACACTACATAACTCCTCATCTTCGAACCCCTCAAAGTCCTGCCAGCAGTTTAGCACCTCTGGAGGAAGTGAGTTATCCATATTTTGTTGATTTGTATATTTACCTATTTCCATATTTACATAAATAAGTGTTGCTGTTTGCTGATGATACAGTATTGTTGAGTGAAGATGAATGGGAGTTGCAAGGTTTGGTGAATGAATTTGGGACAGTGTGTAGGAGGAGGAAGCTGAAAGTTAATGTAAACAAAAGTAAAGTTATGGTGTTTGAGAGGAATGAAGTCACAGAGTGTGCAGTGAGGTTGGATGGTGAGGATATGGAGAATGTGAGTGCATTCAAGTACATGGGTAGTGTGATGAGTAAGGATGGAACTTTGGGGGATGAAGTACGTGAAAGGGTACAGCAGGGAAGGAAGGTTGTTGGTACACTGAAAGCAGTGATGAGAAATAGGGAGGTGAGTATGGAAGTTAAGAAGTCACTGCATGATGGTATTGTGATCCCTACCCTGACGTATGGAAGCGAGGCGTGGACCTTGCAAGAGGGGAACAAGTCAAGAGTGAGAGCAGTGGAAATGAGTTACTTGAGAGGAGCATGTGGAGTGACGTGGAGGGACAGGTTGACGAATGAAGAAGTGAAGGAACGTTGTGGGGTAGATGTGGATGTGGTTGAAAAGATTAGGAGAAATACACTGAGGTGGTTTGGAGATGTGGAGAGAATGGAGAATGAAAGACTGACTAAAAGGGTGTATGTAGGTGAGGTGGAGGGAGGGAGAGGGAGGGGTAGACCGAGGATGAGGTGGAGGGATGGAGTTGAGAGGTATATGAGGGAGGGGGGAGTGAGTTGGGGGGAGGGGAGTCAAATGGTGGGTGACAGAGTGACTTGGAGGCGTTTTGTCTGCGGCCACCCTTTGCGGGATTAGGGCGTCGGGCTATAGATAGATAGATTTACATATACACATATGAGATGGAAATAAGTACAGCTTCAGCATCAGTAGCTAGCAAAAAGACTAGTGGTCATGTCGAGTTTCTGAGAGCACTATAAAAGAGCTTATGAAATTTTACATGTATACTTTGAATAAAACAAAATAATCCTAGCGTGCGAAATATGTTGGTGTGGGTGAGGAAGGAAAAATTGACAGCACACGAGGTTTATAGTTCTATATCATCCACGTACTTGGAATGTATTAGTCACGTTGATGTTTTGAAAACATCATGAAAAAGCATATAAAATTCTACATCTGTACATGACATTACAAAACAGCCTTTGGGAGCATAATTTTTAGGTACAGGCGGGGGAAGAGAGTGTTTTATCTCGCTTGCGGGCAAAATATGCAGTGCGCAAGGAGGAGTATTCTGCCTTTGTTGTCCATTTACTCTAAATGTATTGGATGTATCGATTTCCTGAAAAAAACCATGATAAGGCACATAGAATTCTACGTATGTACTTGAAATAAAAATGTAACATCTTTGAGGAGACTTCATTGTTACATAGGCGGGAATATAACAAGTACTGTGTGTACATGATGAAAGTGCAACACGTGCATGGGTACCGAGTAGTTTTATGTGATTTACTCGGAAACTATGAGGTGCATGAAGAATCTGAAGATACCAAGAGAAAGCCCGTGAAATTCTACGTAAGCTGATGAAATAAAAACTTAATATTTGCAAGAAAACTTCATCGCTAGAGTGCCGTGAACAAAAATCACTTCCCTGTAAGTAATAACTTTTAGCCATTTTCTTGAAAACCGAAAATCATATAAAAAAGCTGCTAAGTTTATTAGAAAGCTGATGAAATTCTCTTTCTGAACATGTAATAACGATTAGAGGTATGATGGAAAACATTCGAGGTATGATGTTGGGAAATGAGATTGACGTTCCCAAATGTTTATTCACACAGGCCTAATGTACTTCTATTCATATTTTTCAGTATTCTTTTTTTGCCTATTGGGTAGAACAAACCGACAAATAAGATGATGAAGTTTTTATGGTAATATATTTATGTTTGAGTGGCGAGAATACATGTTTTCATAGGTTCGCAGGGAGCTGGTGGAGAGGGGGGGTGGAATAAAATCGTGAGCCAGAAAACTTACCGAAACTTTCCGTATGCAAAAGGGTTAACTTTCAGGAGTATTTAACCCGCCCCATCGCGGCAGATTTTTAACCAATGACCTCCCCCAATCCCGGCAGATTTTCAATTTTGTTTGGTTTTTAGCTAAAACCTCCTCATTTCATGAGAAACATTGAAAATTCACAGAGAAATCACTCACCTGAGGTTTAAAATGCCGATACAGGTACCAGTACCCTTACCTGGTTGTGTTTTCTGTGGGGTCTGGCTCCAGAGAAAACATGTTGTGTGGGAGGGGTAACTATTCCAAACCACTCATAATAGTTATTTATTTATTTAGTATGAATTTATATGTAGTACAAGGGTATATTGGTTTTCACACAGTAATAAAGCTGATATAAGCGTTGTTTCACTCACCAAACACATCAACATACCACACCTGTTTTCGGGGACATTACCTGATCATCATTTCTGACTGTTTCTTCCTGAAACGCTATGTAAACTTTGTGCACGACATTGTCATCGATTGGGGAATCACTCGCCTTGAATTTCAAACCATGGCGCAACATGTCTTTACTGGCCAGGTTGCTGGTAACAGGTGAGTTGCCGAGACAATGGTGTGTAGAGGGGGGGGAGGGAGCTCACGCAGGGTAAGGCATTGTCCCTGCGGGTAGAGGAAGATATCCCATGTATATGTACCAAAAATCACATGCAAAATTTGAAAAATGTGCAAATGATGGACCTTGCAATTGCAGCGCGTTTATATACGTCAACGGGAGTCATAGTGACAAAACATTCGGATGTATGTATATGTCAATGGGACGCGGTGGGTTAACTTAGCTACCAGATGCAGAAATGAACTTGTAAGAAATGATGCAAGGGCAACTGAACTGTTGAAGAAGACCCTTACGGCATGTCCATCATTTTCCCCCCCTGGTGCATATTTTCAGGGAGAAGTATCTGTGGACAAAGTACTATACTTAGCTTCTCCCATCTGAGCAGTATTTAACCAGCAGTGGGATATGAGTAAAATTGGTGAAATATTAGGTAAACTTACAAGTTAAAGAGAAAAGAAGACTTTTTTTTCGTGGAATGGAAAAGGGTTGGTAACAGAGAGGAATACTTGGCTGCCAATTCCCTTGGCCACAAATTCCTCAAGTTGCCAGTACTTACCTGATTACTTAGTTGAAGTCAGTCACCTCTTCGTTGCTCACACAGTCACATACTTTCTAAAATCCCTTCCATGATGATAATTAGTGAACAGTACATAAATTCTGTAATGATGTAGTCATTTGTTATTATACCAGTTTTAAGACATGTTTTAGTAAGAATAATAGTGCAGAACAGTTACAAAAATACATAAAACGACAGTTGGTGTGATAGCATTGATCACATATTATTACAAGTCTCATTGCATGTTTATTGTGAAACGTTTGTCATGTAGTTTTCAAACAGGTTAATGCTTCATCTGGTAAATGCTGAAGTGAATGTACCGAATATTTCTTATGAAAAAGTATAAGTTTCAAAACCAGAAACATAGGAAGATGAAACCGCTGGCCGAAATCGTTGGCACTGAATAAGTTTAACATGTGGCGCTTGGGGTCGATGCAGATGATCTTAAATTGCTCTGTACTAATATTTTGTGTTCAGACGACTTTATATTTCTTTTTTATATAGGTATATGAATGTAAATTTTTCACATATTGAAACCTAAGGAAAGAGTGTGAGTCAGAGTGATTAATTGGTGTTTGAGCTAAGAAAATTATTCGTCCCGGAAGTGAGACGGTATGCTATTGTTTCCATACCAACCACAACACCTTTCGCAGGAAGAGCACATCATTACATGTGGTCATCACCTGAGGTCTACTAATATCTTGCTGTCAAATTACCATAGTATCACTGCTCTACTCATGGCACTGCTTGTACAGTTACAATGCACTACGATAGCAGCTTGCATAATGTTGGTGGTGCAACACAATGCGTGGTGAGGGAGCGTAAGAGAGTTCCTTACTCTGAGATGGCTGGTGTGAGAAGAACGATATGGGTGAGCGATGGCAATGGGGCTTGCACAGGCGTTTCTGCGCATCGTGGAAGACGGGCGGGCTCAGCTGGCCGCGGGAACGTGCGTAGTTCAAAATTTTGGCCTCTCGCCCACGGACGCGACGTCGGAGGGCCCATTGTTAAACGGGGGCTCGGCCATTGTGTAATGAGGTTTGGTGGTACAGTACTCCCTCATTATCGACGTTTTTTTTTATCGACGGATATGATTATCGATGGTCTTTTTTTCTGCTGGGAGTTATTTAAATTATTATTATTTAAAAAAAAAATAAAAAATTGTATTGGCACCTCCTAGCAAGTTTGCACACCATCCCACTAGGTGTCTCTGGCTGCTCACGGCATGTTCCCGCCGACCCGACAAACAACAACATCAGTCCACGTTGGTCTGTTGTTCTCACATCGTGTTTGGCCACATCTATCGTGCTTTCGTAATCATCATGGCTCCGAAGCGCCCTTGTAACACTCCAACTGGTAATAAGGCAGCTAAGAGAGCAAGGAAAGTACTTACCCTGGAAGTAAAGAACGAAATATTACAAACTCTTAGAAGTGGAATGAGCTATGCAGCGGTTGGTCGCGAGTATGGCATGAATGAGTCCAGTGTTCTTGGCATAAAACGTAGAGAAAAAGACATTAAAGATGCTCTGGCTTCGAGCACACCAAGATCGGCTAAAGTAACGATGCATGTGAGAGATGATGCCTTGGTGAAAATGGAAAAGGCACTGAATATTTGGATTGAGGACTTAAACCGCCGACACATGCCGCTAGACTCCCAGTTCATCAGAAACAAAGCAAAACAACTCTATGCTCGGGTTGCTGGTGAAGCTGTGGTGTTGGTGAAGATAATGGTGATCAAAGTGAGGCAGGTGAAAATAGTGATGATGGTGATGAAAGTAATGACGACGATGGTGATAGGCCTAGTAATGTTGGTGCTTCTAGGCAAAAGAAATTTGCAGCCAGCAAGGGTTGGCTCGAGAATTTTAAGAAAAGGTATGGCCTACATAACATTAGGATGACTGGTGAAGTGCCTCAGCAGATCAGATAGCAGGAGAATCGTACCCACGTGACTTTGCTGAACTTGTAAGGGAGAAAGGGTACAGGCCTGAACAAGTGTTTAATGCAGACGAAACAGGCCTGTGGTGGAAGAAAATGCCTAAAAGAACGTACATTTCGAAGGAGGAGAAAAATGCACCAGGCTTTAAAGCAGCAAAAGATCGTGTGTCTGTGCTGTTGTGTGGTAATGCAGCAGGACATATGATAAAACCCATGCTCCTGTATCATTCCAAACGTCCACGTGCTTTAAAAAATAGAGGCATGAACCTCCTGCATGTGTTTTACCGATCAAACAAGAAAGCATGGATAACAGCTGAATTGTTTCTTGATTGGTTCCACAACCATTTTGTCCAAGAGGTGGAAAAATATCTGGCAAACCTGGGAATGGAATTTAAAGTTTTACTTGTTTTGGACAACTGCCCTGGGCATCCAGAAAGTTTAAAATTTGCCCACCCCAACGTTGAGGTTGTCTTCCTCCCCAAGAATACAACCTCAATTTTGCAACCAATGGATCAGGGAGTCACCGCCGTTTTCAAAGCAAAATATGCAGAGAAAACATTTGCCATGATCAGGGAGTCTCTTGATGAGAAGTGAGGCCACAAGCAGGTAAATATGGAGGCAGTATAATATCACCCAGTGCATAGCCTTCATTAAAGAAAGTCACGACGAGTTGACAACATAATGTGTGAACTCGTGTTGGAGAAAATTATGGCCTGACGTTGTAAACGATTTCCAAGGATTCCCCTCTATTGTTCCTGAGTTACACAACATCGTGAAGCTGGCTCATGAAGTTGGTGGTGACGGTTTTTCAAATTTACGACCTGAGGAGATAGAAGATGAAGAAGTGGCAATAAAATTTGGAATGTTTTTTCAAGTCAGATGGAGGAGTATGCTACTGTAGCAATATTGCGGGTCTGTTTGAAACCTTGGGATGGATTCATGATCCTGATGAATGGCAACTTTTTACTGACTCCGGCAAATCAGGTCTGATGTCTGTTCCCTTCCACAATGGGAACGTGTTACCCAGTATACCACTTCACTTGCTGGTGAAGCCCTGACAGATGAGGAACTAGAACAACTCATCGAGGTTCGAGAGCAGGTTGAGGATGAACTAGAAGAGGAACAGCTCCCCACACTTACTCTGGAAAACCTAGAAAAAGTGTTAAGAATGACACGGGCCCTCACTGATCGTCTGTTTGAATAGATCCATCGCTTGAGAGGTCACTTAAAACGAAGACGTTGCTGGAAAGTGCCATGATGCCCTACATTGAGATTCAGCGATCTATGAGGAGGGAAATATCTCAGACCAAAATTGAGCACTTCTTCAGACCAGTCTCCAAAAACTGACAGCACTACAATAAACTGAATGGTGAGCAGAATTACATTTCTGTATGGTTTACTGTTTAAGATATAGAATTTGTTATAATGTTAAAGATGAGTTGGATTTTTTGTCAATAAAGGATATTTCTTGCAAAAGTTAAGCTGAGATTAAATATGAAATATACGAGCATAAGGAGAGTTGAATTTTCCTAAAAGAAGATCCTAGTGAAAGCTAGGCTTAGATTCATCTTTGATAGCATAAACTACTGTACAGTTGTGAAAATTTAGGTCTGGGAGAAATGGAATACAAGAATGAAAGGAAGCTCTTGAGAATGAAAGTAAAGGGGAGAGCGTTGTCTCTCTGGTATGAGGTAGCAGCACCACACGTGTGTTGTGAAGATCGGTGCGAACAGCTGATCTGACATAACACTGGCCTTACACTCTCAGTTATTAAAACGTATGAATGACCACCACCGCTGCTTTCGGTATTTTTTTTTTTTTTTTTTTTTACACTCGGTTATGTAAACGTATGGATGGCTACAACTGCTGGTTTCGCCTTTTATTTTTAGATGGTGTGAGATGCAGGTGGAGAGAGAAGTGACGATACAGCAGCCATTACAAGTTTAGGTCCAGTGTACCACCACTACTCATCAACATCAGAGATTATGCTATTTTTTTTCCATAATTATTTACTTAATATAAGTAGCTTTATTATGGTATTCAGTTTTTCAGTTGCCTAACTAATTTATATCTAAGAAACACTAAAACTAAATTGCATATTACTTACGAGTGATTGAAGGGATACCAAAATATATAAACAAGAGGGTACCTGACCAGACGAAAATCGGTATCGACGGTTTTAGGCATCGATGGGTATCTTAGGTACCTAACCCCCATCGATAATGAGGGTGTACTGTATTTGCACCCCCATCGCCAAGCCGGGGTATCGCATCTAGGGTATCATATATCGGGGTATTACTGTACTCCTGTCACCAGGTTATGCTGGAAATATTTTTTAAATAGAGATGTAAACGTAACATGCAGACACAAAAATGTCTGTTATTCCACTGCTGTATGTAAATTTCGCTGTGAATACAGGTACTCATAGTACAGTTTTGATTATTTCTTTTTGTTCTGTACATCGATTTCCCATGTCAACGTCCAACAATAGTCCACCATCATACCAGTTGCCAGTTCTGCTTTGGTATCTTTGTTCCATTACTGCAATATCCTGGTGAAAATGTTCACCCTGTTCATTACTGATATCACCCAAGTTTGTTGGGAAAAAAATGAGATGTGAATGAAGAAATTGGATTTTAAGGGACATGCAGCATCCAAGTTCATGGTACGCAACCAGAAGCTCTTCAACAGTTTCCATGTTATCTTCACTGCAATGGCTGCCAAGAAAACCAGCACAAATTTTCTAAAGAGACCTCCAAGCCCTAAGTTTGTCTGTCTTGAGAGTTGTCTTTTGTTAGGCTATGAATTTGTGAACCAACAAAAAATGCCTTCCTTCAATTTGGCATCGCCAACCTGAGGGCAGACTTTCTTCAGGTGTGCAAAGCCTGCATCTGTCTCATCCAAGGCTTTGACAAAGTTTTTCATGAAACCTAATTTGATGTGAAGAGGTACACTTTCAAATTGCCGCAGATTTTCCATCAGAATTCATCGTACTCAGTCAAAACAAGGAGTTTTTGCGTCAATTCATATGTTTCCTCATTTCATGAGCTAAAACAAGTGGTATACTGGGTAACACGTTCCCATTGTGGAAGGGAACAGACATCAGACCTGATTTGCCGGAGTCAGTAAAAAGTTGCCATTCATCAGGATCATGAATCCATCCCAAGGTTTCAAACAGACCCGCAATATTGCTACAGTAGCATACTCCTCCATCTGACTTGAAAAAACATTCCAAATTTTATTGCCACTTCTTGAAACTCATCACTTTTGTGTCTGGATGCAACAAGTTCCATTCTTGCAGTCTCGAAGCAGGTAGTTCTGACTATCATTTTGATAAACTTAGGTCACATTAAAGATAGTTAAGGTTGCCTTGGGTGACTAGATGGGGTACTTTGGCAGATGGCTGGCATTCAGAGTCAGAATCAGGCAGCTGCTCCAGATGCTTCTCCATCCTCATCTGAAGTCTGGAATACAGATTTATTTGTTGGTTGCCTTGGAATGGGAAGGTCCTCAGTGTGATCAACCAGTCTTATTGTCGAAGGTAAATTTGGATAAAGATTTTTTTTTTTTTTTTTTTTTTTTTTTTTTTTTTAAAGAAAATCCCACAGCTTTTGGCATGCAAAAGTAGCAGTCTGTTGTGTGGTCGCTAGGTTCTTTCTACACCATGGGAACTGCAAAAGGCATCCCTGTTTTCCTTCCTGCCAGCCATTTCGAAAGAGAGTTGGAACAAGTCATGCAGCAAATGTGGGGTGCCCATCGTTTGTCTTGGTTGCCAGTCTTAATGTCCAAGTAATGTAGATAAGCTGTCTTTACAAGAGACATTATCTTCCATTTCTGCTTCTTTTGAGTGAAACTTCCACATATACAACAGAATGCATTAGGATCAATCAGACACCCACAAGGGATTATCAGTCCACAAATCTGAAAAGTGAAACCTCGATATAATGGACTTCAGTATAGCGGAATTTGCTTTTATCGGACTCGAGGAGCTAAGTGGACTAAATTCTTATGCATCAGGAAAAGTCCAATAAAGCCAGAAGCAGTCTGTCCCTTGGAATAAACGAATAAACAAACAAACGGTGGAGATACCATAACATTGGTTCCTCCTCTCTCTCTCTCTCTCTCTCTCTCTCTCTCTCTCTCTCTCTCTCTCTCTCTCTCTTTCTCTCTCTCTCTCTTTCTCTCTCTCTCTCTCTCTCTCTCTCTTTCTCTCTCTCTCCCCCTCCTTCTCTCCCTCCTCCTCCTCCTCCTCTTCCTCCTCCTCCATTCCTTCCCTTCCCTTCCTCTCCGTCTCTTTCCGTTGAGAGAGAGAGAGTGAAGGTGAAATTGAAAATGAAAATTAAAGTAATTGTGAAAATGATTGTAAAAGCGAAGGTGAAAGAGAGCACAGAAGTGAAAATGGAATGTCAAAGTCAACAGAGAGAGAGAGAGAGAGAGAGAATAAATACGGGAATGACAAGTGGCGTCCCCGTGGCATAAACAAATGAGGGAGATAGGCATAACCTTGGTCCCTCCTCTCTCTCGCTCTCCTTCTATCCGCTCCCTCTCTGCGGGAGAAGTGAAAGTGAATGTAAAGGTGATGGTTAGTGAAGGCATTGTGAAGATGAAAGTGAAGGTGAAAGTGAAGTCAAAAATAAAAATGAAGGTGGTGAAAGTAAAAGTTAAGGTGAAAATGAAGGTGAAGATGGAAGGTGAAAGTGAAGGTGAATGAGGGTAAAAGTGAAGGTGAAAGTAAAAGTGAATGTGAAAGTGAAGGTGAAGATGGAAGGTGAAAGTGAAGGTGAAGGTAAAAGTGGTCAAAAGTGAAAGTGAAGGTGAAAATGAATGTAAAAGTGAGGATGAAGGGGAAAGTAAAGGACAAGGAAAATGAAGGTGAGTGTGAAGGTGAAAATTAATGTAAAAGTGAAGATGAAGGTGAAAGAAAAGTTGAAAGTGAAGATGAAGGTGAAAGAGAATGTGAATGTGAAAGTGAAGGTGAAGGTGGAGGTGATTGTGATAGTAAAAGTAGGGATGGCAAAAGTGAAGGTGAGTGAAAGTAATTGTAAAGATAAATGTAAGTAAAAGTAGGGAGGGCAAAAGTGAAGGTGAGTGAAAGTAATTGTAAAGGTAAATGTGAAAGTGAGAAAGTAAGGTTGCAAGTGACGGTGAAATGGAAATTCAAAATGAATGAAAGTGAGTGTGAAGGGGAAGGTGAATGTGAAAGTGAGCATGGAAGTGAATATGAAAGTGAATGTGAATATCAGAGTGAACTGAAAGTGAAGGTAAAAATTAATAGGAAGGTGAAGATGAAGGTGACAACAAAGACAAAGATGTGTTAGGTAAAATGGAAGTGCCCAGTGTGGAGAGAGAGAGAGAGAGAGAGAGAGAGAGAATAAACGCATACAAGCGAGCCTCTGTGCATAACAAGAGGAGAAGGAAGTCTAGGGGGGAGTCCAGATGTTGCTTTTATCGGACTTTCGCATTTTTCGTACTGGCTTGGGCCCCAATGAGTCCAATATAGTGAGGTTTTACTGTAAGTTATATTAAGCATATTGAATTTACATAGACATACTTTAGATAATGGATGTAGTCAACTGGCTGTGTATATGTTGGATATCATACACTGCATATGTATAGAGACGAATGAAGAGCACAAATAAAGCGGTGAAAAGAAGGCCACTGTACTGTAGAGATGCTTCTGAGGGTAGTGAGTTCAGAAAAACTTTATGTGCCAGAGCATGTTGAACACCACATTTGAAATCAGCGTCATGTTATTTCCTTGGGATACTCATTTTTGTCTTTACATTCTTATTGAGTAGTGTTATATATTGTCATATTTGTAAATACAGTGAGAAATACAATGATCAGAAGCTTCACAGCTGCACTATTTTAAATCATCTATTTCCTTTAAAATTAAACACTTTTCCTAACCATTATCAGCACATGCAGGTGACATTAATCACTTAGCATTTTCTTTTTTCTTCAAATTATCAATGACCCAAAATCATTGAGATAACACTCTTCCACTCATAACAAAAGAGTACACCCTCAGTTTTCTCACAGTACAGCTTTTGCTAATGGGGTAATGGTTTTCTGACTCTGGCTCTTTAAATGCCAGCAGACCTTCCTCTTTGCTGTTTGTCTCTTAATTTTATTATTTTTCACCATGTATTTGTCATCTTCCTCATCCTTCTTCTTCAGAATCTATCTGTAGTGCGTATGCCTCTTGCACATGCTGTAGTTTAGTGCTGTCAGCACATAGTCCTAGTTCCCTTCCTTTAACTCCAAACCTTTGGTCACCATAGTCTTCACCCTGTGTTGTCCATGTTTTATCCTCTGTGTGAAGTTC
This sequence comes from Coenobita brevimanus, assembly GCF_032717465.1. Classification (NCBI taxonomy): domain Eukaryota; kingdom Metazoa; phylum Arthropoda; class Malacostraca; order Decapoda; family Coenobitidae; genus Coenobita; species Coenobita brevimanus. Next base: position 25,599,195 of record NC_137063.1, on the reverse strand, counting down.
AAGGATCTGTACCCTCTCCTGATATTGACAGGGCTCATCCTTTGTGCTCAGGATCTTTGTATGCAGCATGTGTTAGGAGTGTAATGCCATATGGTAGTGAGACCTGGGCAGTAAAGGATATTCATAGGCCCAGATATAGAATTGACAATGATTAGGTGGTGAATGTGTAGTTCATCCTTGAATGGAAGGCCTAGGGGAGCTAGCTTTACCATTGAGGAGTTGAGAGGAAGGAGTATGTATTGGTGTTGTGATGAGGAGGGATAGATTGAGATGGTTTGGGCTTGTGAAGAGTAAGGGTTATAACAGTTGGGTGCAGAAAGTGAAAAGTGTGAACGTAGGGGTTAGGTTTGCGAGAGGCAGACTGAGAAAGACCTGGAATGAGGTCATAGAGTGTGACCTCAGAGATAAGGGACTGAATGGAGAGACTGCCAGAGATTGATAAAAGTGGAAAACTTCCATTAGGTGACCAAGGCTGATGTGTGGAAGCATGTTGGAACCTTTATGAATGATTTGATGATACATTACAGGCTTCATCTCTGTCGTCTCAGCTTTAGACCTAGGATTGCTATACATACAAGTGATACTTCATTTGTCTCTTCTGTTATTAAACAGTTACTAGATCATCTTAACCCTTTCGCTCGTGGATAAGTTTTTAAGTTTTCCCGGCTCTGACACGCAGGCTATTCTCCCCTCCTCCCCGGCCGCCACGTGCTCCAAAAATGTGTATTCTCGGCTTATTTTTACCACCCAAACATATTTATTTTGCCGCAAAATCCATATATTCCTATTCGCCGATGTTTGTTCTACATGATAAGCAAAAAAAAAAAAAAACACACACACCAAAAAAAAACAGTATACGTATGATAGAGCACTCGGAATAAACATTCGGAATCATAGATTTCACCCCCCAGCATCACAAGTCGAATGTTTACTAATTAATCTCTACATGTTATACCATCAATCGAAAGAGAATTTTATTAGCTTTCGAATAGTTCAGATCCCAGTTTGATACGATGTATGGTCTTCGTGTAATAAGCAAGAAAGTAAAACCCATTTTTGACAGAAAACAACTTTGTTATTCGGGGAGGGTTTGCGAAGAACTTTCAGCGGCACCCTTATGTTTTTATTTCATCATCCTATGCACAATTTCATCCTCTGCTCAGTAAAGAATGGTGATCCTAGGCCTCAATGTTTTTGAGAAAAATGCAAAAACTACAGTGTATTTTGCTGCGCGCTGACCTGCCATCAGTCACGCTCACACGCTAGTTTCCCGTAGCGTGCTAACACTTTTATGCTTGCTAGCTTCGCTTTCTTTGGGTTTATACCAACAACTGTTTCATATAATTACTTCTGTTTTGTTTTTAATCCTCTCAGGAACCACACATGAACACTAAACCTGTTGCTACCAACTGAAACTGCAAGCTGTACTTATTTCCCTGTCATTTGTGTTGAGCTAAAAACCAGTATATAAGCAGGGAAGAAAGGTTGTTGGTACACTGAAAGCAGTGATGAGAAATAGGGAGGTGAGTATGGAAGTTAAGAAGTCACTGCATGATGGTATTGTGATCCCTACCCTGACATATGGAAGCGAGGCGTGGACCTTGCTAGAGGGGAACAAGTCAAGAGTGAGAGCAGTGGAAATGAGAGTTACTTGAGAGGAGCATGTGGAGTGACGTGGAGGGACAGGTTGACGAATGAAGAAGTGAAGGAACATTGTGGGGTAGATGTGGATGTGGTTGAAAAGATTAGGAGAAATACACTGAGGTGGTTTGGACATGTGGAGAGAATGGAGAATGAAAGACTGACTAAGAGGGTGTATGTAGGTGAGGTGGAGGGAGGAAGAGGGAGGGGTAGACCGAGGATGAGGTGGAGGGATGGAGTTGAGAGGTATATGAGGGAGGGGGGGGTGAGTTGGGGGGAGGGTAGTCAAATGGTGGGTGACAGAGTGACTTGGAGGCGTTTTGTCTGCGGCCACCCTTTGCGGGATTAGGGCGTCGGGCTATAGGTAGATAGATAGATAGAAATATACTGACATAAATAAAGGTAAATAGATAAATAAAAAAAGAATGCCACGTACTTCTACAATGGCGATTATCTTCCTGCAGGACCACACCGGTTGGGGGTTGAGGAGTTTTGTACTGTGTGTGTGTGTGTAATTCACCGGGTCGGTCAGGATCACTTGATGGTCGTGATGGTCAGCTTTTACCCTCCCGGAAGGGAGCTGAGAGCTCATATAGTCCGATCTAAGGGCAAGGCTGTGACCTTCACACACCCACACACCCATCCCCTTGCTCAAGGGGGACAGTAACCACCCACTTCGTCAGTGAAACTTTTCGCAACCTGAGCGAGGCGCGAACTCCCGTCTACCAGATGGCAAGCGAGAACGTTACCACTGCACCAGCGAGCGGTGTGTGTGTGTGTGTGTGTGTGTGTGTGTATATTTACTTAATTGTGATATACTGGAAATGAGCTATGCTTATGGGGTCCCGTCTCTGTTTCTCAATAATTCAAATTTAGCTTTAAACTCATAAAATTTTTAGACTGGACGATCTCTATGGCCAGGCTATTCCACAGGTCTATACATCTATAAGGAAAACTATATTTCTTGATATCCTTCAAGCAGCTTGGTTTTTTCAGTTTCATTCCCTGTCCTCTTGTTACTCTCTTATCCCATACAAACAGATCTTCTTTGTCAATTTTATCTACTCCCACCATGGTCCTGAACATTGCAATCATGTCGCCTCTCTTTCTTCTTTCTTCTAAGGAAGGCAAATCCAGCTTTTCCAGCCTCTCTCTGTATGACAGATCTGCCAGACTGGGGACCATTTTGGTTGCTGTTCTTTGTATTCTCTCAATCTTGTTTTTATCTTTCTTTTTGTGTGGGCACCACACTACTGCTGCATATTCTAACCTGGGGTGAATCATGGCCACTATCAGTTATTTCATCATCTCCTCATCCATATAATGAAAAGCTGCTCTTATATTAGTCAGGAGTTTACAGTATATGTCTCTCTAACTGTCTTGTTAATGTGTTTTTCAGGTGACAAACTGTCCTGGACCAGCACTCCCAAATCTTTCTCTTCTCTCGCTTTTGTGATTGGTTCATTACCCATCAAACAATTCAGTGATGGCCTCTTGGTACCTTTACCCTTTTCCAATATTTTACATTTCTTTGCATTAAATTTCATTTCCCACATCCAGCTCCAATCGTGTATCCTATCCAGATCCTCCTGCTTCATTTTACAATCCTCCTCAACCTCTACCTTCCTCAAGATCTTTGGATCATCAGCAAACAGATTTGCTTAACTGTTCAATCTCTCTACCTTATCATTTACATAAATCAGGAACATTACTGGCACCAACGCCGAGCCCTGTGGGACTCCACTTGTTACTTCCCTCCATCCAGACATCCTATCCTTTATTACTATCCTCATTTGACTGTTTATATGTGTGTGTGTGTGTGTGTGTGTGTGTGTGTGTGTGTGTGTATGTATGTGTGTGTTTGTGTATGTGTGTGTGTGTGTGTGTGTGTGTGTGTGTGTGTGTGTGTGTGTGTGTGTGTCTGTATGTGTGTGTGCTCCACTAGTGAAGGTATCGCTCGGTATGGTACCAGTTGAAACAATCACCCATGCAAAGTGGCACGTCACATACAGGACACATGTTCCTTGTGTGTTTCCTCCTCCCCAACATGAAGCACAAGGCACACCTGAGCCTTTTCTTGTCAGGGATCCTCGCCCGGTGGTGGCCCAGAGTGTGATCCAACCTCACGTCGTCGTCGATGACCCGGCGTCACTTGCTTGGATACCCTCGTGCTCTGTGGTCCTGTCGTGCGGGAGCTGCAGGCCCTGACACGGATTCTCCCGACAGACCAGCAACTGGAGGTGGTGGTGGTTCTGGCACCCCTGATGGGCCTCCTGCAGGTGGTGCTGGTGGTGATAGTGGCACCTATGATGGCCCTGCTTCTGGTGGTGCTGGTGTGGGGTCTCCTGCAGGCTGTGCTGGTGCTGGTGGTGGCTGGGCCAATCCTGGCACTGGTGGTTGTGCCTGCTGGGTCCCAGTTGATGCTGGTGCTGGCTGCCGAGTAGGTAGGTCTGGGGCGTGGTGGAGTGTGTGTCCAGATGCAGAAATGCAGAAGATCGTAGATGATCTGCTCCACAGATTCCAGGAGAGTTACTTGCGCGCATCTGTACTTCTTATACGAGGCAAACTCATTGAACAGTGCCATTTGGATGAAATAGAAGGTGATCTTCTTCGTCCACTTGACAGTTCGGCGTTGGATGGGGTAGTACTGGACCATCTGATTGAAATGATCCACCCCACCCATATACCTATTGTACTCCTCCACAACGACAGGCTTGTGAACGACCTTCTCAACATAGGTTGTCCACCTGTCATTACCCTGCATCTTTCCTCAAACCCTCTTCGGAATGGTGTCCGCAGCGTGGAAGGTGGACACCATGTTCACAATGCGCTTGTCCCTCCACAGTAGGACTAACACATTATCCTGGTTCCTGTATGCCATGGCCCCCCTCGGGCAGGCTCTTAGCCTTGACGATTGCCTGCAGCTGGTGTGGCGCTCCTCTAGGCAGCCGTAGGGTCCCACACACGTGAAATCCTGCAGTGAAGAGGCATTCGCACAGGGCTACAGAATTGTAATAGTTGTCCATGAACAACTTATAGCCCTGGTCCTTCAACGGTTCCACGAGGCCCAGCACGGTGTTCTGGAGGGTACATTGCCCCCCCTGGTAGACCTCCAGGTTCCAGATGTAGCCCGAGGACGTCTCAGCCAGCATGTGCATCTTGATGGCATACTTGTTAGGCTTCTGGGGGTTGTAGATGTGCAAGGACAGCCTGCCCTTCCACCCCAGAGAGCCCTCATCCAGGCTGAGCTGCTCCTCGGGTAGGTACGCTGACTGGAACCACTGAGGGAGGTACTCCATGACCGTACGAATGCGGATGAGCCTACCTTGGTTGTCCCGGGGAATGGTGAGTGTGTTGAAGGAGTGGAAGTGCTTCAGGATGGCGGTGAAGCGCCTTCTACTCATCGCCCGCTGGACCCTAGGGTAGTCGTGCAGCTCGGAGCTCCTCCAGTAGTGCCTGATGGTCGGCATGTGCACGACCTCCATGAAAAGGTATAGCCCTGGGAACTTGGCCATCTCCTCTTCATTGCAGGAGAACCAGGCATCCAGCTAAGTCCCCAGGAATGTGGCCTACCGGTTGGTCTCCACGGTGAGGTATGACAACAACTCCCGCTTGAAGAAGAGCTGGAAAAATTGCAGGGGAGCCATTGGAATATCCACCTTTATCCCCGGGGAGCCAGTAAACGGGCCACTGCTCCACCCAGGATCCTCTTCAGTGACGGTGGCAGCCGATCAGCCAGTTGACACCCTTCGGCCTGCCTTTTGACCCCTTGGACGTCCCCCGTGTCCAGGCAGCAGACCACGACGCCCTCATCTAGGAGGGGACGCTTCGGACGAGGATGAGGATGAGACAGAGGGCTCTGGGGACACCAGTCTCCTCGGCCTCGCCGGCAAGGATGTCACCGTAGCATCCTGCACGGCAGAAGCGGTTGGAGGGGCCATCACAACGAACGATGTCCCGGCTTCTGGTGACACTGGCTTGCCAAGGGGGGCAGAGGGGCTTGGAGATTGGGAGCCGACGAAGAGAGCGGTGGGACCGGCAGGTCGTAGAGGTGGGGAGGGTTGTCCAGTGAAGCCGGCCGATGATGGTGGTGTGGTCTCCCTCAGAGGAAGGTGGTGGGGCAGTTTCACTTGCTGACTGGATGGCATCAGCTCAACCTCCTACACCCCAGAACGGTCGCTCTCCAACTCTACCTCCTCGAGGATCTGATTCCACTTGTGTGGTGCCAACCCGCGTCTCATTTCTGCAAGACTGCTGTCGTTGCAAGCCAACTCGAGAATAAATTGCTGTCTGAGGGATTGGCCCTGTGGCAGTCCAGTGCTGTGGTAGGAGTGTGAACTGAAATAAAGGAGTCAAGATATGTTATTCACAGCCAGCCAAGAACTTGGCTTAACACTGGCACAACGCATGGGTTCATGATATACGTGTATGTCCTGGAAAACATCGTCTCCTACTCCTGACTTAGCACACAGGTAGGAGTCAATAGCACGTGGTTACCACATTCATTTTCTTTGGACATTACACATAACCAAATCTACTGTATCATTTTTATGAGATACACAGTACATTTCACCAGTAACATGTAAATGGAAGTGTTTTGTAGGCCGTTACCTGTGCACTAAGGTGTAGCAGATGGTGTTTCCTTTACGAGAACATGCTGCAGTAGGTCAGTCTTTCACTGTCTTTACACATAAAACATAGCCAAATGTATCAGTACATGGGAAACACAGTAGATTTCACCAAGAAAAAAAAAAAAAAACATATACAGTATTTGTAAATGCACGTTCCAAACCTCGCATTGCATTTCGCTACCTTTGTGCTAGCTCAGGTGTACAACACACACGCTTCCTTACAAGCACATGGCTCACCTTTTCACCGTCTTTTCACATAAAACATAAGCAAATCTATCAATATATGAGATAAACAGTATATTACACCTCAACAAGCACAAGTATGTGGCCCTTACCTGTCCACTAAGGTGTAGCATATGATGTTTCCTTTACCAGAAGACGCTGCAGTGTTTACGATTTTATTTCACAATTCACATAATCAAAGCCATCATTTTATGAGACATACATGATATTTTACCACAACAGTACCTGATCATGCTCTGTATGTCACATCTGTGATACCTAAGGTATCGCAGACGATATTTTCCGACGAGTACGTGGTGCAGTGTTCACGTTCATCCACACAAGCATACGATAAACATATCAATAACACTCATGCTTTATTTCACACGGAAAGCATACGGAATAAATATAACAATATGATAAAATCAGATATCCCTATAAACCTCCTGTATTTTATCCCCTCCTGACAACGGTATGCCGTGGCTGTAAGGCGTACGTGACTCCTGCCCTAGCCAATATTTCATCACGTACACTCGCTGCACTATACTCCTATCTGTTGCACAATAACACTATCCACCATATATCAGCATAAAACAAGGAATTCATCAACACCTTGGCAAATATTCCCTTCAAGACAACGCCGTGTCGTCAGGCGGTTTCCTGCCTCCCTCAGCTAAACATTTCACCATATCCTTCCTCACTGGCTGTTGCACACTATATTCACCTGATTCACTGTCACCATTATTCAATGGCTGAATACTCACACTGGGTGCAGGGTAGAGGGAGTGTAGTTGTTGGGAACCGCTGATAAACAGGGTGGGCTTACCACAGTCTTCGTTGGGCCAGCGGCAGAATAACGGCCACAAATGATTCACAAAAACCCAATTCCTTATTGCAAGCACCAAATCTAATCACAATAGTGCCCAAAAAGTAAACACAAACACTATTGGTATAGTGGAATATGATGCGCATCCCGGGATGGGGTAAACAGAATAAGATTTAAATGCCCAGCCATGCGCTACCTTCTCCCTCGACGGCTGATGCAGAACTAATCAACCTGGCCAGGCTGCCACACATCTCGGGCCCCAAGGTTGCCAAGTCATTACTTTTGACAAGACGTGCGGGAACTATGACGCGCCCAAAAAGTATGCCGATCGGCCAAAAACTTTTCCTTGATGTAAGTTTTTGTGCTTTTAGGACGACAAATGCGTCTTCACGTATAGTCTCAGACACTCCCAAATGATGACAAGCGTGTCATTGCAGGCGAAGGGGTTAAGTGTCACTGTCTGTCTTCTCCATAAGTAATCATGTTTACCAATTAGTAATACTCACCCTTGAGCTCTTAATTCAGCTCCCACTGGCAGAAACCCAGTGTTTAAACTGATGCCATTATTACCCCATCAGGTACACCAATATTACCCCACCTTGGAACAAGGCTATTAAGTCTGTACAGTATATTAACAGGTATCAGCTAGCTTTTTATGGACAAAAGGTCCCATATAGAACCCATAGTATGCAGGAGGAATACAGGTTTGATCTATGTTGGCAGTTTGGATGCCACACTAACTTATTTCCAAGTATGATTTTCAATCTTTGGATGTGTCTCATATTTCTTCTCATCAGTCAACAGTCCACAACATAATGAACTCAAAATTGGCCTCAAACTAAGCTTTTCATCATAAGGAACAGTCTTGAAGTTAGGAAAAAGCATTTGGAAAATATTCCTTTGTTTTTGCAGAATTAAAAAAAAATCTATCTATCTATTGAAAGATGTCTTAATCCCTTACAAGGGGGCCACAAACAAATCGCCTCCACGTTGCCCTGTCCCCCGCCATTTCACTGCCACCTGCTTCCAACTCACACCCCACTCTCTCATATACCTCTCCATTCCATCCCTCCATCTCATCCTTGACTCGCCTTCCTCTCCCCCCCTCCACCTCACTCACATACTCTCCTCGTCAGTCTTTCACCCTCCATCCTCTCCACATGGCCGAAAAAAAAATCAAGTTGCAAATATTACCCCACCAATGTGATAATACTCATTTGTATATCATATCTTCAGGAAGTTCAGAGAGCCATATACTAGGTTTTCCTTGTACAGTAGTTCCTCAATTATCCGGACGCTCAGTATCCGGACGTGTTCATTATCTGGACGCTGGACCTTGGCTCTATTAAACCATTATCCGAATTTACTTGCTATTATCCAGACATGAAAGTGCCCGAGAACTTCAGCCGGCCAGCCAAAATGTCCAGACTTTTGGTGTTGTGGCCGCTGGGCTCAAGCTGTGAGCGGGAAGTAGTCCATAACACACAACTGGAGCTAAAATGTCTCTCCGCCCCTGTACTGAATGATCATAATCACACACTCATCCAATCACTCCCAAGGAGCCTCCAGCACCCAAGTAATACAACTGTAACCTGCAAGCGGTGTCAAAACGTCTGTACGCATCCCCACCAAATGTTCAGTATCGCGCAGCCACTGGGCTAAGTCTTTTCCAATTGCCAGTGAGATTGTAACACAGACCACAAGCCACAAGTACATGTTCGGTTACAGCGGCCTTCTGCCTCTATCGAACATCGAATGTCACGCGGCATCTGGGCTAAGTCTTGCCCAACCACCACCACCATCGGACACAGACCACAAGCCACGAGTACATGTTCGGTGACAGCAGCCATCTGCCTCTCTACTATACATTGAATGTCGTGGGGCCACCAGGGCAGACACACACACACACACACACACACACACACACACACACACACCACTCGCTGGTGCAGTGGTAACGTTCCCGCTTGCCAACTGGTGGACGGGAGTTCGCGCCTCGCTCAGGTTGCGAAAAGTTTCACTGACGAAGTGGGTGGTTACTGTCCCCCTTGAGCAAGGGGACGGGTGTGTGCGTGTGTGAAGGTCACAGCCTTGCCCTTAGATCGGACTATATGAGCTCTCAGCTCCCTTCCGGGAGGGTAAAAGCTGACCATCACGACCATCAAGTGATCCTGACCGACCCGGTGAATTACACACACACACACACACACACACACACACACACACACACACACACACACACTCAACTACCGACCAGTATCACTGACCAGTGTTGTAAGCAAGGTATTAGAAAAGCTTATAAGAAAAGCTTGGGTAAATCATCTAGAAGAACACAGTATGATAACAGAAAGACAGTTTGGTTTCAGAAAAGGAAAATCATGTGTTACTAATCTGTTGAGCTACTATGACAGAGTAACAAACACAGTACAGGAAAGGGAAGGATGGGTGGACAGTATCTATTTAGATTTCAAGAAAGCTTTTGACACAGTACCACACCAAAGACTTTTATGGAAACTGTACCATGAAGGAGGAATTCGAGGCAAGCTGTTTTGTTGGATGCAAGACTTTCTCATAAAAAGAGAAATGAGAACAGTACTAAGAGGAAACTACTCATCATGGAAAGAAGTGACTAGTGGAGTACCACAGGGTTCAGTGCTGGCACCAATCATGTTTTTAGTGTATATAAATGATATAAACAGTAACACTGGAAATGAGAGCTATCTGAATATGTTTGCAGATGATGCAAAAATACAAAGGAGAATTACTAACACAGACTCCTGTAAAGAGCTACAAGAAGAATTAAATAAACTTCATGAATGGAGTAGTACATGGTAAATGGAATTCAGTGTGGACAAGTGTCATGTAATCAAGTTTGGTAAAAGTGGAAAAAGACCTGATTGGGATTATAAGTTAGGAAATAAAACCCTATACACATCAGAAAGAGACAAAGGCCTAGGTGTGATATCAATAACAGACTATCTCCAGCTGACCACATTAGCGAGAAGGTACGGAACATGTATACACTGCTTGCAAATATGAGAATAGCATTCACATAAATAAATGAAGACATGCTAAGAAGGATAATAACATCATTCATTAGACCAACCCTGGAATATGCATCAGTAATCTGGAGTCCTCATCTCAAAAAGCACATAGACAAGATTGAAAAAGTTCAAAGGGCCGCTACAAGATGGATACCAAGCTTAAGGGACCTAAGCTACGAAGAAAGACTAAATAAACTGAATCTACCAACACTACAGGAGCGAAGGATAAGAGGTGACATGATAATGCTATATAAGTGCATATCAGGGAAGGAGAAAATAGACATAAATGATTACTTAACATATGGAGAAGCATCAGCAAGAGGACACTGCAAAAAACTGCATAAGAAGAGAGGTGATAAAGACGTAAGGAAATTCAGTTTCCCAAACAGAGCAATTGATCAATGGAATGCACTACCGAATGAAATAGTGTGTGCCAAAACAATTCACAAATTTAAGGATATGTACGATAAATAGGTTTTAAGACACGGGACAGTACGAGCTTGACTCATTCCTGTAAAGATACAATTAGGTAAGAACAAAGAGAGAGATTCCTTCCCACGATATGATTATAACATCAGTACAGTAATCTCTTTACAGATGCATGTACAGTACTTTATGTGTGTATGTACAGTACTGCACAGTACACTTCCATTTGGTATGGGTATTTGTTTCAGTACCACGGTCAGCCATTTTAGCCAAGCAGCACTAATGGGATAGGTTTGGTTTGGTTAGGTTAGGTTAGGACAACATACGTAATTTTGCCTGGGAAACACATTGAGCATATTTTTGAGAAGATCCTATGGTTATTTTTGAAAAGATGAGGCACGCATTGTTCCTGGCTGAGGGGTACCGGTGCCCACCATGCATGTAACACGGACCACAAGGCACGAGTAAATGTACGGTAAAAGTGCCCGACTGCCTCTACACCGAATGGTGGGAGTCCCCCAGCCTCCGGGATTAGTGCGAAACCCCCCACCATGTGCACCTGTCTGCTTCTGTACCAAATGGCCACCTGGCAGGCCACATTAGTCATACATTGCCTGAGGATGTGATGTACTGGTCATCTGCTGTTGCCGTCACGTGCTAACCCTAGCTGGACAGACGGACGTGAACCTTATATGCAGGTGTCAGTTTGCCGCATTTTGCATCTTCTGTGCTTGGACACAAGTGTTGGGTGCGATATGGCAACGCTGTACTGCTTGCCAGCCAACACAAGCCCACACCTTAGTTCCCATCTTCGTTTTGCCATAGTGAATTGCTTGCAATGATGGCTGTGAATGCAGTTGCATTTGTGATGGTCTCCTACCTTCTTCAGGTTTTGGCTCTCCTGTGCTGTATTCTTGTTTGTGTGGTGATGGCTCCACAACCACCTGAGAAGCAAAAGAGGAAGGTTCTGACTCTGGAGAAGAAACATGAGATATTGGGCAAAGTTGACCTGGGCCGGACCACAGGACTCATTCTTCGTGAATATCTAGTTCATTCAACGTTGTTTGATATCAAGAAGTCATGCGACAGGCTTATGCAGTACGGACAGGACTTCTGCGAAAGCACTTGTAGGGGTGACAGGAAAGTAACGGTCCAGGCCCGCCACGCCATCATCGAACGGTCGGCATTGATGTGGTTTCTCCAGCAACGTGATGCCGGTGTGCTAGTGCATGGGACTGTGGTGACGGCTGCTGCCGAGAAGTTTGCACGCCTGCACAACATGCACGACTTCAAGACGTTTGAGGGATGGCTCTTCTGCTTCAAGCTTCGCCATGGACTTACTGGCAGTAAGGCACATGGCAAGACCTTGGATGCAGCAGCGGAGGAAGTAGACCCTTTTTGCCAGAAAATGCAGCACCTGATCAAGGACGAGGGCCTTGCCCTTGGTCAAGTCTATAAAGCTGACGAAGCTGGTCAGTCCTACCACTCCTTGCCCACTAACACTCTGGCTGAGGAAAGGGAGAAGACTGTGCCTGCTTGAAAGTTGTCCAAACAATGGTTCTCTGTTTTGTGCTGTGCCATTGCACTGCCTCAAACCTGTTGTTGTTGGGCGTGGAAAACAACCACGTAGTCTTTGTGGGTTGATGGATAGCCTGGTTGTTGTGTGATACCATTCTGTGAAAGTTTGGTTTACAGCTAAGATCATTAGACATTGGTTCCACAGACATTTCGTCAAGGAGGCTATCCGTTATCTTATGGAAATCCTTAGAATCGCTCGCAACCAGATGAAGGCTTTCCTGCTCCTGGACAATGCCCCCGCACGTCCATCTGTGAAGGATTTGGTTGCTTATGATGGGCGGATTAGGTGCATGTGTCTGCCTCCTAATGCAAGTGCTCTGACTCAACCAATGGACCAGGGTGTTATCATGGTTGCAAGGAGACCATACTGCCAGAGGTTCCTGAACAAGGTGATGGTGGTGCTGGAGGACGAGGATGCGGTTGAGGACACACATGGGGAGCAGGCCTTGCAGAATCTTCGGTGTTAGGACCTGAAGTCTGCAGTGTTCAACTGGGCGAACGCATGGAAAGAAGTCTCCATGAAAACCCTTGAAGCGGTTGGTTTCATCTCCGGAAAGGAATCGAAGTCAAGCTCAGCTTTGAGGGGTTTGACACGGATGATTTCCACACACGCCTTCGAACAGCAGGAGAGCAGGTGAACGTCGATGACATGAAGGATTGGCTGGATGACAACAGCGGCGATCCTGGATATCAGACCATGTCTTATGAGGAGATCGCCACTCCTGCCTCTGTGGGCACAGAAGAGGACAACAGGACTGACAAGGATGAGGACCCTGACTTGCAACCCTCTGCAACTCCTTCAATCCCTCATCTCAGTTTCCTCCATGGTTATCTGGAGGGGGTGCTGGATATGCTGAGCATCCACACTATGACCGGGAGTTGTTGCCACTCTGCCTGGCGATGGAGCTGCAGGACGCTGTCATTCCCTGGCAGAATCGTCGGTCCTATCGTCAGACCAGGATCGACTCCTTCTTCAAGCGTGCGACCCCCACGTGTGCCAGCCCATTTTCACCACTGCCACCACCACCTCGTTTCCCACCTTCACCATCGGACCCACATCCTAGCACGTCGACAGCTGGTGAGTCTCCATTGGACGTAAGTTTGCAGCTGTCTTCGGAATCTCCTGAGGTGGGTAGGCCACCATCACTGCACTGTACATCACTGCTCATTGCCCAGCTCCGGCAGGTTCACGAGGAGAAGGAGGAGTTATGGGACATTTGCTGGGTGCAAATGTTTGCCAGTAGACCACATGGGACAACTCTACACCTACTGGAGGTGTGTGAGTTAAGAAACCTGTCTGCAGTGCTGTGGGTGGTAAGTACCTCAACCGAATGTTTTTCGCAGGTAACGTAGGTTTCTTTCATAGTTTCTTGGTGAATATATTTATTTAGGTTATTCCCATACATGTTTTGATTTCACAATATGGCAAATGACCTGAAAACTGCCCGAAATAGGAGGGGTACTGTACGTACAGTACGGTAGTGTTTAGGTAGGGTGTTTTTTTTTTGTTTTTTTTTTTGTTTTTTTTTGTTTTTTGTTTTTTTGCATGGTTTTCTTGGTGTTGAAAATTATTTTGGATAATCCTATGTATGTTTCGATGTCAAAATATGGCAGAATGACTGGAAAACTTTGCCAAAATAAGGAGGGGTACTGTACATAGAGTAGTAATTAGATAGGATGTTTTTTTGGTTTCCTTTTATTTTTATTTTTATTTTTTTTTGTATGGTTTTCTTGGTGTTAAAAATTATTTTGGATAATCCTATGTATGTTTTCATATCAAAATATGGCAGAATGACCTGAAAACACTGTCTAAAAAAGGGAGGGTACAGTACATACAGTAGAGTATAGGTAGGGTGTTTGTTGCTTATCAGTGGTTTTTCAGCATGGTTTTCTTGGTGTTTACCATTACTTTGGATATTCCTATATGTGTTTTGATGTCTAAATATGCCTGAATGACTGGAAAACACTGCCAAATCAAGCATAGGTACTGTACAAATAGGTTAGGTATAGGTTGGATATGGTTATAGGTAGGGTCTGGGTATGGTAGGGGAATAGTGTTCATTATCCGGATGTTACCACTACCCGGATATGCCTTTGTCTCTGTTATGTCCGGATAAATGAAGGATTACTGTACATTAAATGTGGGAACTGGGTTGGATTGAGGTTACTGTAATCTTAGTATAATTCCATAATTTATCTGCTCTACTTGTTTGCAGATAGAAATGGGATGTAACCTTGGAAGAGGTAGCAAAATCTATAAAGGAATTAAAGAATTCTAAGGCCCCAGGAGAGGATGGAATATTTCCTGAAATGCTTAAGGTGGAAAATGATGAGTTGATGAATGCGCTTTTGAAACTTTTTAATGTGGCTTGGGATAATGGTGGAATTCCAGAAGAGTGGAAAAATGGAGTGATTATAAAAATACCAAAAAAGGGAGATTTAAGTGTGTGTGGAAATTGGAGGGGGATAACTTTGACACCTGTAGTTGCAAAAGTCTTTTCCAAAATCTTGCTGAACAGAATAGAGCCAGTAATTGATAAAATTTTAAGAGAAGAACAAATGGGATTTAGAAAGGGTCGAGGTTGTAATGATCAGATTTTTATTGTAAGGCATCTAATGCAACAAGCTAATGAGATGAAAATTCCACTTAGTATGTGTTCTGTGGATTTTGAAAAGGCATTTGATAGTGTTTCAGATGGAGCTGTGTTGATAATTATGAGATTCTATGGTATACCAGAAAAGTTTGTAAATATTTTTAGAAGCGTGCATGAAGGTACCTTTTGTAAGGTAATGGTGTGTGGTTCCTTGAGTGATCCATTTGAAGTTAGGTCAGGAGTGATTCAAGGAGGAGTTCTTTTGCCTTTGCTGTTTCTTTTGGTTATGGATTATGTTATGAGAAAGGTTGTATGGAGAACAGATGCAGGAATTAACTGGAAAGAAAATAAGAGACTGATGGATTTGGACTATGCTGATGACATTGTACTGATTTGCAGAAGTATTTACGAGATGCAGAGGGTGCGGGATTGTCTGGTGGAGGAAGGAGAAAAAGTGGGATTGGTAATAAATTGTGGAAAGACTGAAATTATTAATATGAACGGAGAGAACTAAATCGATTGTGTAATTGGGAATAATGTGGTGAAGAATGTAGAAAATTTTAAATATCTGGGAATGATTGTATCATCTAATGGATCATTAAACAATGAAATTGAGGAGAGGATTAGACAGGCTTGGCAAGCTGTTGGAATGTTGAAATCTGGAATAATAATATGCTTTCGGTACATACTAAAGTAAAAATTTACAAGTCCATGGTTAGACTAGTTTTAATTTATGGGCATGAGTCATGGTACAGTACAATTGCAACAGATCAGAAAGTATTAAGGATTTGAGAATAAAGTACTGAGAAGGATTCTTGGAGTAAAGTGGCAAGACAGAATTACAAATGAGAGAGTAAGGGATATTACAAGAGTAGAACCAGTTGATGAATATGTGAGACTGTCTTGCTGGAAATGGCTGGGGCACATACATAGAAAAGAAAGCAGTTTAATACAGGATGTGCCAGAGTGGACTGCTAGAGGAAGAAGTGGCAGAGGTAGGCCAAGGGGAACCTGGTTGAGGACAATGAAAAGAAGCAGGAAAAGAGTGTTGGTAGGACCTGAAGGAGATGGCAAGAGACAAATATTGTTGGAGAGAGTTCATCGAGACCCTGTGCATCCTGTGGGATCCCACAGGAAATGTTTGATTGATTGATTGATTGATTGACTTGTTTCATGATACCTGATGGTCTAGTGTTTAGAATACCCAAGCAGAGTGACAGCCTTGCACAGGTTCAATCCGTAAGGGACGACTGGAGATTTTTCAATTATCTGATGCCACCAAAGGGAGTAGTTTAGTCATGTACTTTTACATACACTGTACTGGACTATGGTTACCTAACTTCAGGCCCTCCTGCAAGGAGGTATAGTGGGATTGACTGTTACTGCTTTCACTTAGGGTCATTAAATTGACGTGTACCCTTTGTACAGGTGGAGTACGACTCAAGCCGGCTGTCCCGCCTGCCCCTTCATTCCCTCTCGTCTGCCTCCCCGGTGGTCCTGGTACGCAGAGATGACTCCAAGCGAAAAATCCTTCACAGCTCAGTTTCCATAGTTGCATTTGCCTTGTGTATGTGGAGACTCTATCAGGTATATAAATAGGTTTTTATGGCAGAATTCCTATGGCTAGATTTATGTTTCAGTTGAACCAGATGCCGCAGGAGATGTACATACTAGTTTCATTATAGTGTGCAAGGAGAGGAATGCAAGAGTTGTATATAGACCAACTTTAGAGTTATTTTATTCATTGTACTAAACAAGCCATTGTGAATGGAAGGTATTCATATATGCATTGACTTAAACAGGGCTTACTTTCCAGTCATGCAGCCCTTTGACTGCCAGGATTTCTTTCAACAGAGCAAAATTGTTTGCTGAAACTTTGAATAAAAGACTTCAGTGTGTCCACAGCAGCAAAAACTTGGTCAAGGAACTGTAAATCACATTGCTAGAATTGCCCATCTGAACAAAATCGTCTGCAGTTTTCATGAATGAAGTTCCTATATGCATCCACAGTAATGAAATTATTAATGACTAGTATGTACAGTATACCAGTTGGAAGTGGGACATCCATACTTCCAAAAAACAGTGACAAAAGTATTTTAATCTGGATATAAAAATTTACCATAAGGAAGTGTAAATACTATTAAAATTTATACCATAGTGAAATAGTTTGGGAACACAGAATGCAGATCATTGACAGTGTAAGAGTATACTGTCTCAGCCTACATTGTACGAGTTTTTATAATTGGTGTATGTTTACAGTCAGCTGTTAGATAACCTTGCCAGTTGATGGTGTGGTATGGGAAAATAGGTCACTTTGAGGAGTCGCACATATATTCATCATAGCTATCCCTTGCAAAATGATTGTTTGTTTAAAATTTCTTCTTACTACCTCCCAGTGATTTTAGTCATCTGAAGAACGGCCTCAATGTTAATTCTTTTAGAACTTTTTTCTTTTTTTAATTTATAAAGATGAATAGATAATCTGGTGGTAACAAGAATAAAATAAGACATCGTCATGCAGCAGGGGTTAAGAAGTCGGTAGTGAATTTACACATTCTTTTGTAGTCCTGAGTTACAATTATCAAACTAAGACATAATTTTATCCAAGTGAATGCAAGTAATTGAATTAGGGTATTTGGGAAAGCAGCATCAAGTAATAGTCTACAGTATTTTACAGTGAACAAAAATAGCAGAAAGCAGTCATCATTGTAGTCATGGATGTGTTACAAAATATCACACCTTCTGTACAATTACTACTGTAAATTGGGGAAAAATGGCAAAAATGCTTTATAGGTAACAGTGGATTTCTGTTGAGGAGTTTTTCCTTTAACCTAACAGTAGAATTAATTGAAAAAAAAAAAAAGACATTAGAAGAGGTGACTTGTAATGAGGTGTTCTGTATTAATAGCCTTATGTTTGAGGAAGTTCAAGTAAGCAGTGTTTGTCTGTGTGTTTCATCATCAATAAGCTTGGTATTTCTCAGTAACTATAATTAGGATAATGTCATATATTATGTTACAGAGGGACATGAAGGTTCCTGGTGGTTTAATGGTGTGAATGTCCCATTTACTGCTTTTTTATCATGTAATGTCACCAGAGGGAGTAAGGTGGTTGACTACCCCTAAATGTACCAAGTAGCTTAGCCTCAGACCCCTGTTCTTGGCAGGAGTTAATATGAGATTGGCTGTTACTTTTTGAGTGGCATGAGCATGAGGCACAGTACTGTATGGTAAATGAAAATGTTCAGATTAGTATCTCAGAATTGTTTGTACTATATATCTGAATGTAGAGCACAGTAAAAATGTTCAGATTAGAGTCTCAGAATTGTTTGTACTATATTACAGAATGTAGAGCACAGTGAGTTTAATAACATCTTTTCTTGTTGACAGTAACATTGTTGTGAGACCATGGGATGATGGTCAGCTAGTGTTAACCCCCCTCATTCCTGTGATGCATTTTTTTTTCCCTCTCTCTACCTTCAGACAGCTTTATTCTGTGAGTGACTTTTCAAACTCAGTTGAGTTACATACAGCCCTCATTAGCCCCCTCAGTGCAAGAGGCCTTTCTTATGTTGAATAAACTCAAGAAGTAGGAATTGTTTCGTTTTTGAAGGCTCTGACATGCTTGCAAGCATTGGCTATGGTCACCTAATTGCAGTTCTTCACACTGCTTGATCTATGGCAGCCTCCCTGTTCAGTCCCATAACCCTGAGATCACACTTAATGACTTCGTCCCACGTCTTTTTCAGCCTACCCCTCACCACCCCACCCCTGATATTAACGCATCTCACTTTCTACACCCAGTTATCATCCCCCATCCTCTCCACATGCCCAGACCACCTCAGTCTTAATTGGAAAAAAAAAAGTACAGTAACTAATGAAGTGATGGATGATGTATAGTAGGTCTCTGTTATATATGAAGTGTTTAAAACCAGAGGGCCATAAGCACCATTTTTTTTTAAGTGAGAAAAACATCCCTAAAGTTTTTTTATTTCTCAGGAACTACTATAGATAGACAGCTGGGAGCTGCTTTATTTTAAAGATATGGGCCATAGAATGCCCATACCTTTAAAATAAAGCAATTCCCAGCTGTCTATCTACTGTATAGTAGTTGCTGAGAAATAATAAACTTTAGGGATGTTTTTCTCATTTAAAAAAAAAAAAATGGTGCTTGCAGCCTTCTGGTTTTAAACACCTCATATGTATTGCCATTTTTCATGTTTCATTGTGAACTGAAGTTCACTGCAGATTACAGAAAAAGTTGCCTGTTTTCCTCTGCTGCCTATAATGCTGATTTTTCTAGTTTCCTCCATCTTATGTTATCAGTTGCATTAGAAAATCTGTGATATATTGGAACACATCTTTGTCATATAATAAGGACATGCTGTATAAGATATCCAGATTAACCTAAATTTTCAGTGCTTTACAAGTCCATCCAGAGGAGGGGGGGGAAAAAAAAAAAAAAGCATACAGATGCATAGAAAAGACATGCAAAAAGTAATAGAAATAGGATGGATTGTTTCTGGGACTTCCTTCATCATCTCACTCATTCTAAATATTATAGTATGGTTGAAATTAAAGTGGAGTTGAGCTGTCAGTTCGGAGGTACAGTATTTTGAAAATGATGAAATTTTAACAAATGGCGACAGATGTAGCTAAGGGCTCAGCTTGAACATAATATCAAGATAGTTTTGTGTGTGTGTGTGTATGCACATTTGTTCGTTCATTTTTGAAGGCTCCAGCATGCTTGCATGCGTTGCCCTTGGTCACCTAATGTCGGTTCTCCATGCTGCTCAATCTCTCGCAGCTTCCCTATTCAGTCCCATATCCCTGAGGTCACGCTCAGTGACCTTGTCCCAGGTCTTTTTTGGTCAACCTCTTGCAACCCTACCTCTAACATTAACACTTCCCACTTTCCGCACCCAACTATCATCTCGCATCCTCTCCATACGCCCAAACCATCTCAGTCTACCTCTCCTCATCATAACACCAATACACTCCAGTCTCATCCTACCCCTCAACTCTACCATCGTAAACCTAGACCCACCTGGACCTCACACTCAGGGACACACTTCACATCCACCTAATCCTTGTAATTTCTGTATATATGTGTGGATATTTGCACACATGCTTACATGCATGTGTGCACACAATCATGCTTTGGTTGATGTAAGACTCATTGGACAGCTTTGCCATTTTGGGAGGAAAAGTCAAGCTTTTTTTCTACCACCAGATTATTGATCATTTTGTGGATCTTTTGTGTTTGGTGCACATTCTCTCATTTTTATGTAAATTTTGTCACAATTACAGTTTTATAAGCTGAATGCAAATTTGAACTTAGTTTTGAGGAGAAATTATTTTTTTAAAAGTTAGGTTGGGTTAGGTTAGTTCTTTCTGTCTATCTATCTATTACCAGATGCCTTAACCCTTAAACCGCAGGGTTGTTTTGGCTTGACTTGCGTGTCCCGCGGGCATATATGCGCTCCGACAGACTCTCTAAAAATATTTGCCAAAAATCAGTTATTAGTCCTAAAATATTAAAATTACGCATGCATATGGCACATACCTTCAGCTTTCTCCTGGGATGTTTGTTGAGCCTTTGTCGAGTACCGTAGGACAATACCTTCGCGTCCAGCACGCGTTAGTCCAGCACGATTCAAGTCCACCACGGTGAGCAATTAATTAGTATTATTTAATACGATTTAATTACTGCAACACGAGTATGTTAGCATAACACGCACAGAGCTCCGAGAAGTGGGCCAAATCCGCAGAGTTCACTCTAGCACGATCACCCCTGGTCCAACACGGCCATACTGGACATTCCCATGATGATGATAGCCAATGAAAAACTTCTGATCAAGTAGCCTTCCCCGCCTGCTATCGTGACGTGATCGTGATGCCGCCCAATTAAAAACGCTTCTGCTGTCACGTGATGTTTTGTTTACATTTCTCCCGCCACAGAGCCACTCAGTCGCATAATTGCATTGGAAGGTGCTTTTTTCTTGCTGCATTTTCTGCCCTTGTTACTGCATTTTACCCTGCTCATGATGCCTAGGAAGCCTTCTGAGAACCCCAAGAAGCGTCGGCACGTCCCTCAGGCCACGAAGCTAGAAAGCATCGAGAGGAAGAAGAAAGGGGAGAGGAAAGTTGACATTGCCAAGGCCTATGACATGAATGAAGCCAACGTGATCATAATAAAAAACTTAAGACAAGATCCTGGCAGCCGAAGGCTATCACACAGCACTTCATACCAGGTTTGCCGAGGATACGATGGTAAATTGGAACGGTAATGTGGTAAAATTGCCGACGATACCACGGGCATTTGGAATTCATCTGGATGGATTCCTGCTGAGGATATGATGGGGAAAACAGTGTGACCAAAACCCAGGCGACTCGACAGAGAATGTATCGTACTACAGCATTGAATATTAAGCCTGACACTGAATACATATTAATATTTTAGAATAAATATCAATCATTTTGAAACCCTTCTCATCGGCGTGCGTACCAGTTTATAAACAAAGTTGCTTCTCCTTATTCTCTACCGAGTCAGCGACAGCGATCACTTTCCACAGTCACGAGACGGGGCTTTGGCAACAGTGTGAGAAGCATGCACTTTGCCGAGGATTAATGGACGAAGATAGTGATTCTGAGTGTGATTTCGAAGGATTTATGAGGGAGGTTGAGGAGGAGCAACAGCCATTACCCGCTAGTGACGCCAGCAGCCATCCTCCGGGGACCCAGTAGGACTAACTACAGCCTTGGATACCACCTTCCATTCCCAGCAAGCCCACCAACACTATCCTAAAAGGTTAGTTATCATTCATAGCACAGTACCATTTATTATAATTACAATAGTACCAATATATGTATAGGTATATGGTAGGTATTTAGGGTGACTTTTCCGAGGGTTGCTGACATAATTCATTTTTCCCCATAAGCTCTGTTGTTAGTCCAACACGTTTTTGGTCCAACACATGACCCATGCATGACAATATTACCGTGCTGGACGCGAGGGTACTGGACATGTGGAGACCTCTGAAGTTGGATAACGAAGGCTCCACTTTACACTTCCCGACAACCAGTAATATGATTACCACAGCGTGATATTATCACTAGAAACACTATTCTATGATTCTCAAATAGTTTAGAATCCATACCCCCCCAAAAAAAAAAAAAACCACTGTGAAAGCAATGAAAATTACGAGCGCGTATGACCTTCCCACTTGGGCTCGTTCGCCGCTAGTATTCTGTCATTTATCATTCATAAAAACACTCACACTTTTTATTTCTATTACTATATAACACTTACATATATCTGCAGTCTTTATCGATAAGTTTCCTTCAGTAATAGTAGTTTATTGTCACTGTAGGCATTCAATTTCTCTTTCAGTAAAATACGTAGCATTCACTTTCTCGTCCTGTAAACTAGCGTTGAGAGCGAATCTGTCACTTTCATAACTCATAGTATTCATACATGCTAGAGTGAAACTTTCACTTTCATTACTCCTAGTATATATACTCGTATTCTTATATTACAGTACTACTCATTTACATTTCAGTTTCTATTTTATTTACATTATTTACATTTCTATTTTATTTACACTGTGTTATGCACTGTCACTTGCAGTAACTTATAAAACTATTTTCCACCGTTCACTTATATTTACATTCATTGCTTTCACTTGCTGTTTACACATTATTTACATTTCCACGTGCACTGTTTTTGTCACCAGAAAGATCGTAGTCACTGTCCATCATTTTCATTGATGAATTAGCCAGTTCACGTTCCACTACAGTCATTTAGCCCTTTACCCCTTTCCACACTAGGTTTAGTAGGGGTAGAGGTCACAGGGCCCTTTGCATGGGTCTAAAAAGTGGCGGAATTGGACTGGCGCGAATCCGACGTGGTTTCACCTTGAAAGAGGACAGTAACCTGATTGCTGTGGTGGCCTAGGGGGAGTGCAACACTGCCAATGTCAGCGTGGTAACAGCTGCTAATATGTACGCTATGAAATGATTGGCAGGAAATCTAGACAATACATAATAAATTGGGTAGTTCCAGGTGAATGTAAATATCACTTAGACTTCTCCCTTCCTTTCTTATATATATTTTTATTACAAGAATAGATTATACAGCATATTTCAAGGGGAAACAAACAGCGAAAATTAGCGAACGAGTGCACGTGAGGTGTTGTTAGGTGATAATTAGCCAATTCCAGGTGTATGGCACTATCACTTACCTTATTTCTTTTTTGTATATATTATTTTGTATAAGAAAGGGCATTCGGCTTATTTCAATGGATGAAATCAGTGGAAAATTCCGGGGAAGATTTACTTAGCGCAGCACAGCTGGGCAGGCAAGAGGAGAGGATAATGGAGGGGAGGTAGGGAGGGGAGTCAAGAACGGGGAGAAATGGCTAAATTGTCAACAATGGATGGGAGTACAGATGAGATTAGGAGTGCTGACTAGTGTTGGACATTGGCAGTACTGATAAATGATACAAGCCACCACTTGAAAGCCCGGGCAAATTCAAAATAACACAGAATCACAAAAGTGATGCCCCGTTGTATGATCTCTTGCTCCCAAGCATCACGAAAGTGACGCCCCGCGGTTAAGGGGTTAATCCTGTAATAGTTGGCCACAAACAAATCGCCTTCATGTCGTCCTGTCCCCCACCATTTCACTGCCCTGCTTCCAGCTCACCCTCCTCCCCTATCTCATATACCTCTCCACTCCATCCCTCCATCTCATCCTTGGCCTCCCCCTCCCTCTCCCCCTCCTCCACCTCACTCACAGATACTCACCTCATTAGTCTCTCACTCTCCATCCTCTCCACATGGCCAAACCACCTCAGTGTGTTTCTCTTAACACTTCCTGTCACATCCACATCCACACCACAATGCTCCTTCACTTCCTCATTTGTCAGTCTGTCTCCCATGTGACTCCATATGCTCCTCTCAAATAACTCATTTCCACTGCTGTCACTCTCGACTGCTGTCCCCTCAACAAGGTCCAAGCTTCACTCCCATGCGTTAGAGTTGGTATCACAATACTGTCATGTAGTAACTTTTCACTTCCATGCTCACTTCCTTGTTTCTTATCACTGCTATCAAGGAACCAGCAACCTTTTTTTTTCCTTGTTGTACCCTTTCAAGCACTTCACCCTCTGAACTTCCATCCTTACTCATCACACCACCCAAGTACTTAAATGCACTCACATTTTCCATTTCCTCCTCATCCAGCCTTACTGTACATTCACTGACGTCACATCTCTCGAAGACCATAACTTTACTTCTCCCCACATTCACCTTTAGATTCCGTTTCTTACATGCTTTCCCAGACTTATCCACTAAGCCTTGCAGCTCCAACTTATTCCTCTGTTATTTCTCTAATTCTGTCAGTAAGTATATTACCATATACTTTTGCTGTTACACTAATAAGACAATTCCCCTGTGATTATCACACACTTCTCTTTCCTCTTTTCCCTTATACAGGGGAATAATTATACCTGACTTCCAATCCTTCGGGACTCTATCTTCCTCCCAGGCCAATCTGCACATCTTCCATGTCTATTCTACTACTATCTCTCCTCCATGCTTCAGCATTTCACCACACACTCCATCACTTCCTGGGGCTTTCCCCATTTTGACTTTCTTCTTTGCTTTCGCAACTTCCATCCTACTGATTTCTTCCTCTCTTCTCACATCCCTTCGTCTCCCAGCCATTCCCCAGCCACCTATACTCGCATTACTCTTAGGTTAGATAATAATAATAACTAACAACATTTAAGTAAAAACACAAAAGATCCAAGATCTAAATTATTCCGCCGTAAGCATTTGATGAACATAAGCATTCGTGGTTGATCTGCTCAGTGGCACTGCTCTGAATGTGGCTGTAACAAGTGCATTTCTGTCAGGAAATGAACGTGGTTTGAGGGTGGCACACTTCCGTTATCCACCATAGCTGTATTTATCTACGTGTGGAGCAAGGAGATGATTAGTTATACCTAAATATTATTTGTTATTACCATTAACTAACCTAATTATTATTATGGCAAACCTATCCTAACCTAACTTTTAAAAAAATACTTTCTCCCCAAAAATAAGTTCACAGTTGGAATCAGCTTAAAGCACTGTATTAGTGACAAAATATACATAAAAAATGGGAGAACGTGCTCTGAGCACAAAAATCCTATTTTGTTCACCTTAAAAAGGATCATTGTGGTAGGTTGGGCCCCCACCATCCACTCACTCGTTGTAGTGCTGTCTTCAGGTGACTACATCGAGTGAAAACCCAGATGGTTTCCTCTAACCCAGGAAACTATTTATTACATTGGATGCTGACAATAGAATGATAGTGATGCTTGGTGATCTAGTGGATTAAAGGCACTTCACGTAGATGGGGCCCATAAAGTTCTACAGCTGAGGGGTGGTTAGGGTTTATTGCCTACATAATGTCACTCAGGGGAGAGTGAGGTTGGCCTCCCTTAACTTAAATGTTGGGACTGAATAATTCTGTCTTGAGCCCCTGTGCTCCTGATGTGACAAAAGAGGATTAGATGATTGATATATAGATAGGTTGATAGATACAAAGGATCATTTCATTTCATTTATAAAGGCTCCAACGTGCATGCATGCATCGGCCTTGGTCGCCTAATGATGGCTTTCCTTGCTGCTCAATCTTTGGCAGCCTCCCTATTCAGTACAGTATCCCTAAGGTCACACTCAGTTACCCTGTCCCAGGTCTCTTTCGGTTTGCCTATTGCAACCCTACCCCTAACGTTAACACTTCTTACTTTCTGCACCCAATTGTCATTCTCCATCCTCTCCACATGCCCAAACCATCTCAGACTACCTCTTCTCATCACAGCACCAATACACTCCAGTCCCTCCTACCTCTTATTGTTTTCATCATAAACCTTGGCCCCCCAGGCCACGCATTCTAGAACTTGTTGAACGAAAGGCAATGATAGACTACGTGTGTGTGGATGAGCGAATGAGAAGACAAGTGTTGGATGCAAGGGTGTGGAGAGGGTGGGGGAATGGAGTCTCGGACCATCACTTAGTGATGGCCAAGGTAGAGCTGCAAAGAAAGTGGTTGAGGAGGCGAAGGGGAAGACAGGAGGAAACAGCTCCTGTGAGAAGAGTGGAGAAATTGCAAGATAGTGAGAAGAGGACAGAGTATAAGAGCATAGTGGAAGAAAGATTGGGAAGGTATGAGCTAGAGCAGATGGAAGGGGTGGAAGACGTATGTAAGATATTCACGGAAGAGATAAGCGCAGCGTGTGAGGTGGTTTGTGGAGTGAGGAGGAGATGCAAGGGTGTGCAAGGGACAGCATGGTGGAATGATGAGGTGAAACGAGCTGTGGAACAAAAGAATAAGGCATATGGTGAATGGTTGGCGAGTAGAGGTAGGGGAGAAGATGAGAGAGAGAAGAGAGAGGTATATGTGAGCAGGAGAAGGAGGTTAAGAGACTGGTGAAGGAGAGTAAGAAGAAAGTGGATGAAGAGTTTGGGAGGAATCTGAGTGTGAAATGGAGGGAGAGTAAGAAATTGTTTTGGAAGGAGGTAAAGAAAGTAAGGATGTGTGAAAGGGGAAATAGTAGGGGAGTGAAAGATAGGAATAATAGATTGTTGGTAGAGAAGAGAGAGAAATTGAGGAGATGGAAGGAGCACTTTGAGGATTTGTTGAATGTAGAGAGTGAGAGCAGTGTGAGTATAAGTGGTTGGGGAATGGCTGGGAGAAGAAGAGATGAGAGGAGGGAGGAAGAGATCAGTAGGTCGGAAGTAGTGGAAGCGATGAAGAAGATTAAGCTGGGAAAGGCCCCAGGAATTGATGGAGTATGTGGTGAAATGCTTAGGTATGGGGGTGAGATTGTTGTGGAGTGGATATGGAAGTTGTGTAGATTGGCTTGGGAAGAGGGAAGGGTTCCAGAGGACTGGAAATCAGGTATAATTGTTCCTCTGTACAAAGGAAAAGGGAGAGAGAAGTATGTGGTAACCATAGGGGTATTTGCCTTCTTAGTGTGACTGGTAAAATATATGGTAGAATACTCATTGATAGGGTTAGGCATATGACAGAGGAGCTAGTTGGAGAAGAACAAGGGGGATTTAGGAAGGGAAAAGGGTGTGTAGATCAGATATTTGTTCTAAGATGTTTAGTGGAGAAGTATCTAGAGAAGGGAAGGAAAGTGTACGCTGCCTTCATGGACTTGGAGAAAGCTTATGACAGAATAGATAGGAAAGGTATGTGGAAGGTATTAAGAATATATGGAGTGGAGGGGAAATTGTTGAGTGCTGTGAAGAGTATGTACGAGGGAGCTAGGGCTACGGTGCGAGTGGATGGTGAGCTGAGTGAGTTCTTTGATCTCAATGTGGGACTGAAACAGGGGTGTGTAATGTCTCCATGGCTGTTTAATATATATATGGATGGGGTCGTAAAGGAGGTACAAGGTAGGGCAGTGGATGTGGGGGTGGCCCTAACTAATGAGGGTGAGATTTGGAAGCTTCCGGTGTTGCTGTTTGCTGATGATACAGTATTGTTGAGTGAAGATGAATGGGAGTTGCAAGGTTTGGTGAATGAATTTGGGACAGTGTGTTGGAGGAGGAAGCTGAAAGTTAATGTAAACAAAAGTAAAGTTATGGTGTTTGAGAGGAATGAAGTCACAGAGTGTGCAGTGAGGTTGGATGGTGAGGATATGGAGAATGTGAGTGCATTCAAGTACTTGGGTAGTGTGATGAGTAAGGATGGAACTTTGGGGGATGAAGTGCGTGAAAGGGTACAGCAGGGAAGGAAGGTTGTAGGCATGCTGAAAGCAGTGATGAGAAATAGGGAAGTGAGTATGGAAGTTAAGAAGTCTCTGCATGATGGTATTGTGATCCCTACCCTGACGTATGGAAGCGAGGCGTGGACCTTGCAAGAGGGGAACAAGTCAAGAGTGAGAGCAGTGGAAATGAGTTACTTGAGAGGAGCATGTGGAGTGACATGGAGGGACAGGTTGACGAATGAAGAAGTGAAGGAACGTTGTGGGGTAGATGTGGATGTGGTTGAAAAGATTAGGAGAAATACACTGAGGTGGTTTGGACATGTGGAGAGGATGGAGAGTGAAAGACTGACTAAGAGGGTGTATGTGGGTGAGGTGGAGGGAGGGAGAGGGAGGGGTAGACCGAGGATGAGGTGGAGGGATGGAGTTGAGAGGTATATGAGGGAGGGGGGGGTGAGTTGGGGGGAGGGGAGTCAAATGGTGGGTGACAGAGTGACTTGGAGGCGTTTTGTCTGCGGCCACCCTTTGCGGGATTAGGGCGTCGGGCTATAGATAGATAGATAGAAATATCCTCTTCCTTTACTACCATACAGCATTACACTCCTAACACATGCTGCATACAAAGATCCCTTAACACGGAGGGAGAGCCCTCTCATTGTCAGGAGAGGCAACAGCTCCCCAAACTTTCTTCCAACCATCCCTCACTCTAATCACAAAGCTAGCTCCAGCCCCACCTCCAGCACTTAACATGTCTCCCAAGTAACAAAACTCTTTCACACACTCAAGATGTTCACCAGCAAGATCAATCTTTTCACTCCTGACAGTCTCCACATGCTCTCCCTGACACACTGCACACATGGAATTAGCATTATCTCACAGTGTGCCTCTAATACCATTACATCTCTTATGCACCTTTTTATCACAACCACTGCACAAGATGGACTTTCTTCCCATGCCCTTGTGGCAAACCGCACATGGCCACTTTCCTTCTTCATTGACAGTACCGCCACCAACTCTAGATATCATCACCTTTGTTTCATCTGCATTTACTCTGAATCCCTTGCACCCCATACCATCTCTCCACTTCCTAAATCTTTCCTTCAACTCCTTTTCATTCTCTGCAATCAACACCAAATCATCAGCATACAACATCTCCCATGGGAGTCCATTTCTAAAGTCACATGAGAGGGCTTCAGTCTCCATGATAAGCTACAAAGGGCTCAGGCTTGACCCCTGATGCACACAACATTCACGGAAAACACATCACACAAATCTCCATTCACTCTCACCTGGGTGCGAGGACCTACACACATAGCCATAACCACTCTAACCAGCCACTCCTCGATCCCAAGCCTACTCATTTCCCACTTCACCACCTCCCTAGTGACTCTGTTAAAGTCCCTCTCAAAATCAACCAAAAAAAAAAATACAGATCCCTTTTCTTTCCTATATACTGTATTTTTCCTGAAGCTGTTGAACAGTGAATAATGGCATCAGTGGTCACTTGGCCTGGCATAAACCCAAGCTGCATCTCATCAATTACTAATCATACCTTCAAGAACTCTCTCCATTACCTTCATTATCTGGTCCAGAAGTTTTATGCCTCTACAATTTCCACTTTCCAGGGCATCACCCTTCCCCTTGTACACATTTACCATCACACACTTCAGCCAGTCATCTGGGACAACACACTCATTTACTGTACAGTATAGTCATATTTATCAAATGAGTGAGTGGTAGGTGGGGGCGCTCACCATCTACTCACTGGATGTAGTGCTGCTCTCAGGTGAGTATCCTTCCATCTCTTCCTTCCATCTTTCCTTCCTTTCTCTTCTGTCTTTCTTTCCATCATTCTTTCCCTCCTTCCTCTTCTGTCATTCTTTCCTTCATTCTTTCCTCTTCCTTCTCTCTACAGGTGACTACACTGACTGAGTAGCCGAATGGTTTCCTTTACACCAGGAAATCATTTACTATGCTGGGCAGTTACCATATAACCAAATTATGGCACCTGGTGGTTCAGTGGGTAATTAAGGCGCTCCAGCTGGATTGACCTGTGCTGGTTTATATCCAAGGGGTGGTTGGAGTTTATTGCTCATGTAGTGGCACTCAGGGATGAGTGAGGTTGGTCACTTATCTTAAATGTCAGGACGAACATGCCTAGCCCTGGGCTCCTGCGTTCCTCATGGGGCAACACAGGATTGGTTGTTGATGATGATGATCATCATATCAGTAATTAACCCCACTTCTGTATTTCCTGAGGCCTTCATCATTCAGCAGTCAACCCAGACACACCTGCTGCCTTCCCCACCTGCATCCTGCCTATCGTCCTGCCTGCAGTAGCAGCATTAATCCAAGGCCAAGGGCCAAACACTGGATCTGCTGACTCCAAACCTCCCCTGTTCCAGTCAAACTCCTCATTCAGCAACCGGTTATATTCTTTCTCCAGGCATCTTTAATATCCTCACTGTTCACCACCACCTTTCCTTCATCATTCTTCACACACTGCTCACCTATGATATTGTTGTTTTCCCACATCATCTGATTTAACACCTTAAATATCATAATCATCCTTTCTACACTATTTAAGTTATCCAGTTAAAGTTTCTGAGGATCAGATTTTACCCTGTATACCTCTGTTGTAGCCCTGTGCTTGGCAGCCAAGTATT
Organism: Coenobita brevimanus; assembly: GCF_032717465.1. Taxonomy (NCBI): domain Eukaryota; kingdom Metazoa; phylum Arthropoda; class Malacostraca; order Decapoda; family Coenobitidae; genus Coenobita; species Coenobita brevimanus. The sequence continues at coordinate 25,568,801 of NC_137063.1, read as the reverse complement.
CATCTTTGTTACCACCCCTTTTCTGTTCCCCCAAAAGACTTCTTTTCTCCTTAACTGTCGTATCTACACTTTCATCCCGCTACCATGTTACTTTATGTCTTGGGGGGGGACCCTTGTCCTTCCATACACTGAATTAGTAACTCTCAGGAGATTGTTCTTGAGAGCTGTGTACTGTTCCTTAACACTTCTGACATCATCTCCCTGTTTGGCCATCACACTACTCATTTTGTTATAGCAGGCATCCTTTACTGCTTGATTTTTCAACTTCCATATTTTCCTCCTAGGTGCATAGGTCCTCTTTTTCATCACCCACTCCTTAACCCGCCCCATCCCGACCACTTTTCCACCACTGACTCTCCCCAATCCCGACCATTTTAGGAAATTTTTTTTTTTTGGCTCAAACCTTCGCTTTTGGTGAGAAACATCAAAAATTCATAGAGAAATCGCTCACCTGAGGTTTAAAATAATCATTACAGGTAGGAGTACCTCCTTACCTTACTGGGTTTTCTATCAGGCTGGCACCAAAGAAAACGAGTTCTATGGGAGGATAACTATTTCACACCACTCATAAACGGTATTTATTTATTTACTTGGTACGAATTTATATGTAGTACAAGAGTATATTGGTTTTCAAGCAGTAATATAGGCATTATAAGCATTGTTTCACTCACTAATACCTGACCTTTTTTTGGCACATTACCTGATCATCATTTCTAACTGTTTCTTCCTCTAATGCTATGTAAAGTTTGTCCTCCACATTGTCATTGATTGGGGAATCACTCTGGCCCTGAATTTCGTACCGTGGCATGACATGGCTATACTGGCCAGGTCACTGATAACAGGTAAATTGCTGAGACAGTGGCATGCAGGGGGGGGGAGGAGGTCATGCTGGGTAAGGCATTGTCCCTGCCTGGCATCTTGTTGAGGAAGGTGTCACGTGTATACGTACCAAAAATGACTTGTGAAAATTGAAAATTGTGCAAATTAGGGACCTTGCAATTTTTTCGCGTTTATGTACGTCGACGGGATTGGCAGTGACAAAACGTGTGGACATTAAAGAACGTCGACGGGACACTGCGGATTAAGCACCATGTCGCATACTGTATTAATAATTTGTGTTGCTGCACACACACTTCACTCCCTGTAACTTTAACATCTCGCACCAACCTCCTATCAGCCCTCCTGACCAGGAAATAGTCTATCTGGCTATTATTTCCTCCAGACTCATATGTAATCAACCTACTCTTGCTCTCTTCCTAAAATGCATGTTGCACACAATCATGTTTATTGCCTCCCCATACTCAAGTATCCTTTCCTCTTCCTTATTTCTCATATCATTTGTGCATCCCCAGTGTACCCCTCCATATCCTTCAGCTGCTTCACTAGTATGACCATTTAAGTCCCCTCCCAAAACTACAATGTCATCATCCTCCATACCACTTAACATACATATTAAGTCATCCCAGACTCTATCTTTTTCTACATCCAAGCCAGCCTGTGGAGCATATGCTGATTTAAATGAAAATGTGAGTCTACCAAACAAAATTTTAACTACTATAATCCTTTCTCTCACTCTCATTACATTCATGACATATTTCATTCTTTTTTCTTTAACCAGCACACCCACACCACCATATCCATTTGCTCTTTCCTGCCAAAATATCTTGTACCAACAATCCCTCTCTGCAATCATTTTGGCTGACCCCATATCTAACCTGCACACAGCCAACATCCACCCACCCTTCTCATTGCCACAACCACTTCCCCTGCTCTACCCTTCAAACTATCCACATTCCTAAATGTCACTGTGATCCCCTTGGGTGATTTAGTATCATCAGGCATTTGCTTTTCCTATTTTTTGCCATGTCACTGATATTTAATAGACCTACACTGTTAAAGGGTTTAAGGGAAGCTTTATGCACTCTGCCCTCACTGGTAAGTCTCTTCTGTGCTAATTAATATCATCTGAAGAGAGCAAAGATTATAATTTGTGTGTGTGTGTATATGTGTGTGTATATATATATATATATATATATATATATATATATATATACAGTATATACAGTATATATATATATATATACATATATATATATATATATATATATATATATATATATATATATATATATATATATATATATATATATATATATATATATATATATATATATATATATATATATATATATATATATATATATATATATACAGTATATATATATATATATATATATATATATATATATATATATATATATATATATATATATATATATATATATATATATATATAAAGTATATATATATATATATATATATATATATATAAAGTATATATATATATATATATATATATATATATATATATTGCCAGATGCCTCAATCCCGTTTGGGGTGGCCACAAACAAATCGCCTCCATGTCGTCCTGTCCCCTGCCATTTCACCGCCCTGCTCCCAACTCACACACCCCCTCTCTCATATACCTCTCCACCCCATACCTCCATCTCATCGTTGGTCTCCCCCTCCCTCTTCCCCCCTCCACCTCACTCACATACACTCTTTTCGTCAGTCTTTCACCCTCCATCCTCTCCACATGGCCAAACCACCTCAGTGTGTTCCTCATAACACTTCCTATCACTTCCACATCCACATCACAACGCTCCTTTATATCCTCATTCGTCAGCCTGTCTCTCCATGTGACTCCACAGGCTCCTCTCAAATAACTCATTTCCACTGCTCTCACTCTTAACTTGTGTCCTTCCAACAATGTCCAAGCTTCACTTCCGTACGTTAGAGTTGGTATCACAATACTGTCATGTAGTAACTTTTTCACTTCCATGCTCACTTCCCTGTTTCTTATTACTGCTTTCAAAGAACCAGCAACCTTTCTTCCCTGCTGTACCCTTTCAAGCACTTCACCCTCCAAACCTTCATCCTTACTCATCACACTACCCAAGTACTTAAACGTACTCACATTTTCCAATTCCTCACCATCCCACCTCGCTGTACATTCACTGACTTCACCTCTCTCAAAGACCATCACTTTACTCTTCCCTACATTCACCTTTAGATTCTGTTTCTTACACACTCTCTCAAACTCATTCTTACACACTCTCCCAAACTCATCCACCAAGCCTTGCAGCTCCCCTTCATCTTCACTCAACAACACAGTATCATCTGCAAACAACAGTACAGGGAGTTTCCAAACACTATCCTCTCTCACCAGGGCCACTCCAACATCCACTACTCTGCCTTGTACCTCTTTTATTACCCCATCCATGAACAGATTGAACAACCATGGAGACATGACACATCCCTGTTTCAACCCAACCTCCAAAGAGAAAAATTCACTTAGTTCACCATCCACACGCACTGCAGCCTTAGCACCATCATACATACTCTTCACAGCATTCAGCAACTCTCCATGTACTCCATATATTCTTAATACTTTCCACAATCCTTGTCTATCCACCCTGTCATATGCTTTCTCCAAATCCATGAAAGCCGCATACAACTTCTTTCCCTTCTCTAGAAACTTTTCCACTAAAGATCTAAGAATGAATATCTGATCTACACAACCTCTTCCCTTCCTAAAGCCTCCCTGTTCTTCTCCAACTAATTCCTCTGTTCGTTCTCTAATTCTGTCAATAAGTATCCTACGATACACTTTTCCTATTATACTAAGAAGACAAATGCCCCTATGATTACCACACACTTCTTTTTCCCCTTTTCCTTTGTACAAGGGAATAATTATACCTGACTTTCAATCCTTCGGGACTCTACCCTCCTCCCAGGCCAATCTGCACATCTTCCACGTTCATTTTACTACTATCTCTCCCCCATGCTTTAGCATTTCACCACACACTCCATCAATTCCTGGGGCTTTCCCCAATTTCACTTTCTTCATTGCTTCCACAACTTCTATCCTACTGATTTCTTCCTGTCTTCTCACCTCCCTCCTTCTCCCAGCCATTCCCCAGCCACTTATACTCGCATTACTTTCATCCTGTATGTTCAACAATTCCTTAAAGTGTTCTCTCCATCTGCTCACTTTTTCTCCCTTCTCCACTAGTAATCTACCATTTTTATATTTCACTCCCCTGCTAACCTCACTTCCACCCTGTCTTACTCTCTTCACCTCTTTCCATATATATATATATATATATATATATATACACACACACACTGATCCATTGGTTATTGTACACTTGGTATTAGCAGTATTCATTATTACCACGAGATGAAAATCTGCATTCCTGTCATTATCGCAAATTTTGTAGCTAAAAAACACTGTTATCATGCATCTGAGCTGTTTCTGGTGGAAATGATGGTGCAGTGTCTCTGGTTTCTGATGGCCCTGAGGGATTTCGAAGATGAGGCCCAACTCAAAAAAGAGTTAATTGCAGGTGGTGGAGAACACTGACTCTCTAGCTCTTAGCCTTGGTACCCCTTACCTCATGTCCTCAGGTATCTTTATGGTATGTATTTCTTCCTTTTTGTGACCTTTTAATAACTTTCTATTAACATAACCAAACCTGTGTATGTTTCTGAAACCATAACAGTATATATGGATTTAGTGGGTCTAAATTTGTCATGAAATGGAAAAACTGAGCATATGCTTGGGATGCCTGGCACCAATAGGATCAGTCCCATAGGTTCTGTACTTTCTGTATCATGCAGTTCTGTTAGAACACATTATGTTTGGTACCAGTTATGCACAGTAACCAAGTGATCACCTTATTTATATGGAGGGCTTAGTAGCAGAAATGAACATCAGAAAATGAGTGCTTAGGACAAGGACTATATGTACTTTGATAACAGCAATTCATCTGGTTCCCACTACAGTAAATCCTTTGTATATGTTACTTTTTTTTGTTTCCCCCTACAGTTTATTGCTTCAGTCGTATAGCATATTTATTCTCTTCATGCTGTTTCCATAATATTTGATTCACCATATAATAGATTTTTTGAACTGGGGGATTAGATATACATTAAAAGGTTACAGACCCCTTCACAGGTAAAGGCCCTCTTTACATTGAATAGAATTGTATGGAGGTAGCAGAAGTAAAATAAACTAACTGATAATTGTAGTGAAAGAGTTGTCCATGGGTAGTTATGGAAAGATTTCATATAAATGTACTACTGCCATATTTTAAAGCTGACTAACTCAGTTCACAGTTCCAGTTGTATGAAGAAGGTTGTGAAATTAGGAACACATCCCTGACATACGTTTGTACGTGCAGTCATCAGTCCATAATCCAACATGGCATTAGGTGGCTGCCTGTGTGATATATATTTTATTATCCATCATCATCATCATCATTATTATTTTCCCAACCCAGTGATGTCATTGAGATAGATTTGATCTAGAAATATGTAAAATATAACAACACCAGCTGTTACCAGAGTGATTATTTAGTTTAGTTAGGATGATAATGATGATGATAATGTTTGTTGGGGAACTGTTAGGATGATGATATTTATTAGGAAGTTGTGATAGAGTGATGATATTTATTGGGAAAATTGGGTTAATATGGTGATGATGTTATTTATTCTGTCGTTTTGTATGTGACAAATTGTTGACAGCACATTTTATTTATGTATCTCCAGTAAGCTTTGTCTCATTTATTTAATATATAAAGCAGTATGCTCAAATTTACAAGTACTGTACTGTAATATGTGTACTGTGTTATGTATGAGTTTAGATATATTTTCCATTTAGCAGTATAGGGTATCTTCAGTTCATTTGTAACTGAAAAGTTGATGGTACACGAGGTTTCCCAGAGATTGCCATTTGTTTTGAAAGGTGGAATAAATTTGAGGGAAATTGTTAATTTGTTTGGCTTAGGAGAGAGAATGGCTAATGTAACTTTTTCTTTTTTGGACAGTTGTGTATTTAGGTTAAAAGGGGCCATTACAGATGTACATGAAATTTTATAACACCGCCATACAGTGTGTTCTGTAATACAGTATAATGGACCAATATTTTTTTTTAATGATTACAGTATATGTTATCATGCATTTCTTGTAATGTGTGGAAGTGGAGTACATGCCAAGCTGCTTTAGTCAGGCACATTATTCTGTAAATAATCTCCTTATTTTGTAACATTGGAGTAAAGCAGTGACAGGAGAGTGGTGTGTATTCCTGTTGTCTTGAATTCCTGTAGTGGAGACCCTGTTTAATAGAACCAGTTTGTATTTGTTCAGATGGACTAGGCACTCCCATAATATACATACATCAGTTTGAAATCTATTGGACCTTAATTATTTGACAGGAATGAGCCTTCATTTTTACTTGTCAAATTGACCCGCTGATCTGACTATATTGGTCCATTGGCCAAGCTGCAGTAGAATTAGGGAAGCAGAGATGTGCCAGTGGTACAGTATTGGCATTGGCCATATTGGTCATTTTTTAAGTATCAGCACAGTACAGTAATCCCTCCAATATCCATTGTAATAGAGCCAAAGGCATGTCCGGATAGTGATCCTGTCCGGATATTGGGACCCAGCTTCCTGGACTTGTACTTATGGACCCTAACTCAGAAAAACACCTATACAGCTCCCTCTGGACATGCATAGCACCTATTTAAGACCCAAATCACACCAATAAGGGACATAAAATACTGAAGTAAATGCAAAAGAACCATAAAATGAGGTTTTAGAGGTAGGTTTATACAATATGAAACATTCTGGGTACTTACAACAAGTCCCTGGCTCCTGGACTGGTAGTTATGGACCCTAACCTAGCCTAACTCAGAAAAACAACTCCCTACTACACATGCATAGCACCTAAGACATTATTCACACCAATAAGGGACATAAAAGAGTGAAATGAGGTGTTAGAGGTAAGTATGGAAAATACAGTACAGTACAATATGAAACATTCTGGGTACTTACAGCAAGTCCCTGGCCATCTCGATGAATAACCTGCCTCCTCTCAGAGTCTGACAGTAAGAAGGAGTTCCTGAAGCACTTGCAGTACACTGTTCATGAAGTCTTGCACAGAACTTAGTCATTTGCACTCAGAATTCCATTCTCTTAACACTGCGCACTCATCTTACTTTCGCTTTATTGTACCTTAATGAAGTAAGTGTTGCACTCTGCACTTTAAGTCTTTCCACTCATAAAACCATTTTCTAAACAAAACACACACTAGTTAATTTACGTTACATTGACAGTCCATTAAACCTTTGTCTTTTCACTCAGAACTCAAATTCCTTAACACTGTGCACTGTTTTTCTTTCACTGCACAACACTAAATTCCCGGGTGGTCTAGTGGAGAAGTTCTTGGCGTCTAATCATTGTCAGAGTCTGAGAGTAGCACATGCAGGTGACCTAGGGGTGCGTCGCTGGGTCGTGGTGATGGCGTACCCACTGCAGACGACTCTGAAAGAGGCGCAAACTCACGTCAAGTGGTGACTCCACCATGCCTGATGTGCTGGGCTGTGGCTTGGAGCATGAGGGCCTGTCTTGGGGAGGCAATGGAGTGGAGCCAGGGCTGGGCACAGCAGGGGTCACGGGCCTGAAAAAGCTGTTAATGGTTGATTGATGCAAGGAACGACGATTTTGACGATTAATGATGCACTGCCTGAAAGCGTGCACTTCCTCCACAAGTCCCAAGGGCCCCATCTCCCTCGCAGTCCAGGTGCTCCAGGTAGTCCAGAACGAACTCTAGGTGTTCCCGGAGTGCGCTCAGCTTGGAGATTGCTGGAGTAGTGTCACACTGAGAGGAGTCCACATCATCGTCGCCGTCCTCATCGGAATCTTCAAGCTGGGTACTGACACCTGCAACTGAAGATGCGATCTCGATATCAGACAAGGTCTGACACCCAGGATCGCCCTCGTCGTCATCCAACCATTCACGCACTTCGTCCACATCAACATCGTCCCCATGCGCACGTAGACGTGCATAGAAGTCATTCACGTCAAAACCTAGGAAATCGTGCTCCACATCCGTTCCGAGAAGCAGACGAGACCAACCATTTTCTAGAGTCTTGACAGGGAATTCCTTCCATTAACTAGCCCAGTTGTAGATGGCAGACTTGATGTTGTAGCAGCGAAGATTTTCGAAAGTCTGCTGGCTTCGCGTGTCCCGTCCCTCCCTGCGCTCGTCCTCATCCTCGAGAACCATCACCTCGTCCAGGACTTCTGGCAGTACAGCCTCTTCGTTGCCATGATCACTCCTTGGTCCATTGGTTGGATGAGAGCAATAGTATTAGGTGGCAGAAACATGCACCTAATACGGCCATTCTCAGCCACCAAGTCCTTGTAGCACGGGTGGGCGGGTGCATTGTCGAGAAGGAGGGCCTTTACCCGGTCGCGTGGGATTCCCAGTTTCTCCGTCTGGTAATGGTTGACCTCCTTGGCGAAATGGCAGTGGAACCAGTTTTTGAAGATCTGGGCTGTGAACCATGCCTTCAAGGAATGGTACCAGACGACAGGAAGGACATCCATCACCCCACGAAGACACCAAGGCTGCTTTGCACGGCCAACTATAACGGGCTTGAGCCAGTGCATGCCGTTAGCGTTGGCACAACACAAAGCAGATATCTGTTGCATGCAGAGCTTGCGGCCAGGTACATGCTTCTCTGTCTCCTCGGCTAGAGTGTTCGTAGGCAAAGAGAGATAGAATAAACCAGTTTCATCAGCACTGTAGACTTGACTGAGAGTGAGGCTCTCCCTGTCGATCAAGTGCTTCACCTTGTGCCGAAACTCATCTACTCCATCCTCGCTGGCGTCCAAAGCTTCGCCATGAGATTTACGGTTGGTAAGGCCATGTCGTAACTTGAACGCAAAGAGCCAACCTTCGGATGCCTTGAAGTCTAGGGCGTCGTGAAGCCTTGCGAACTTCTCAGCAGCAGCCTTCAGCTCCATGCCACGCACCATCACACCAGCAGCATGTTTCTGTCGATACCAAATCAACATGGAGCGGTTGACTTCTGCATACTTGGGAGTATACATCACCTTCCTTTCCACGTTGTGTTTGCTTTTCGACGAGAAGTCAGCCTGTACTGCATGAGTTTGTCCCGGGATCTCTTGATATCAAACAAAGTAGATCGGGCCAGGTTGAATCCTCGGAGGATGCGTGAGGTAGACCATCCCGCATCCACCTTATCCAATATCTCCCTTTTCTTCTCCAGAGTCAAAACCACTCTCTTCCTCTTCTCAGGCAGCGGGGCCATCATCACGCACACAAAGGAGAGGCACGAGAGCAGCAGGAGAGCTTGCAGCAGGTAAGGCACCACCACAAAAGCGAGCACGTGAGCGGCCATGACGACGAGTGTGCACACACAACAAGAGACGGGCGGTAAGTGGGGAGGATGCAGGGGCGCTCTAGCGGATGTCGGCGGAACAACGCACCAGAACACAGCTGGCCCACGCCGCACATGCCAACTTCAAAATACAGGCGGGAAAAAGCTGGATTTTCTTCTAATTTTATGTGGTTTTTGGCCCAGTTTGGGAATACTGGATCCCGGGACGAAAATGTCTGGTTACTGGGGATGTCCGGAAAATGGGCGTCCGGATATTACAGGGATTACTATATAGGTGAAAATATGGCCAATACTGAAAATCTTTATCAAATACATATCCTCCAGTACTAACATAATATACCAGTATTATAATATGTAGTATAGTCTCACCAATCTAAAACCAAGGTTTGGGTGGAGTCCAGCCGGGGATTTCCCGGTGTACAGCGCTGCCTTGTTTCCTATACTCTGATTGGCTAGTGGCTGACCTGACACCGTTAGAGTTCGTCAGCTCACATCTCGCCACCTGGCCTGACATGACTTCACCCACTTCTGTGTGTGTGTGTGTGTGTGTGTGTGTGTTTGTGTATGTGTGTATGTGTAAAGACAAACTAATTTAAGTCATAAATATAATTTAAGTTATATATATAACAGAAAGTGAACAGTGGAAGCACGTGACAGAAGCTTAAATCTCCCTCCAATGGATCAATTCCCAGTATGGGCCTGGATGTTGCCGCTCGTGAGTGTTTTAACTTATTTATTTCTATTAAGAAAATAGCATATGTTCTACTGATTCCTTCAAATTATATTATAAACGTAATTGTTACATTACTTACCCAGCTTAGAACTACCGTGAAAGTCGGTAAAAGTAACCACATTTTTTCAGCAACATTGTAAAATATGTATGCCACGTTTCTTTATTGATGTACAAGAGTCATATGCATTACAAGTTTACCTTCCTTTGATATGCTAGAATACTTACGTTTATATTGTATTAGTATGTGTGTACCTATCTGTGATGCCTATTACATATATAACAGAATCTACTCATCGCTCGTTTAGGAAGTATGGCATGTCTGCACCCAGCGCCAGACCCCACCCAAACCTTGGTTTTAGATTGGTGAGACTATAGTATTAATATACAGTGGGCTCGCCTACTGTGTGAGCTCAAAGTGTGCGAATCGCATTGTGCGCGAGTGACCAAAAATCATAACCAAAAGCCTTGAATGAACGAGTTTACCTCACAGAACGCGAGGTAGAGAAAAGGAGTGGCTCAAAAATGCCATTTTCCATCAGTACACGACCCCCATCCCCACACAACGTGCCAATAGTGACCTAGAGGCTGGTGGGGAAGGTGCTTAAGAGGAGTCTACAGTAAGATCTTGCCAATAACAACTTTGACAATAACATTTTTGGCAATAACATTAAGTTAGAACAGACACCCAGTTTCTATAATAATGACGGTTATTTCGTGAATACAAAGTTGTTATGTCCATAGCAAGATGAGGAATGAAACAGACAAGCAAGAAGAGATGAAGCAAACCGCCGAAAACGTGAGCAGTAGCGAGGAGGAGAGGGAGGATCCTCCCCTCACCACCTCCCCTGACTTGCCCACTGCCGTCCCCTCCTCCCCCACTGCCCCACCTGGCTCACCAGCCACCTCCCCCTCCACCTCCACAGGCCCACCTGACTCACCTGCTTCACCTGGCATACCTGCAACCCCTGCCATAATGATTGTTGCTGCATTCTGGAAGAAATGTAACATTTGACAGGCCATAAATTTCTTCGTCAAAGCCTGGAATAATACAACATTGGCAACCACTAAACAAGCGTGGTGCGGCCAGGGTGGCAGCAGGGGCACTCAAACGGCCATAGTCTTAAAACTGTGGGAAGGCGTTCACCTTGCCCCATCCGCATCTTTTGGTAGTCTTAAAGCACGAAAGGGAGAGCGTTCCCCGGTGAACGGGAGAGGATTACCACAGCGTAGTACTGGAATCCGCAGCGAGTCTCATAGCACCCCTTAGCATGCCCCTTCGTCATACTATAGCTGCCTTGTGCAAAGAAAACAATGTAGAATTTGAAGGACCCTATGGTGTGTGTTATGGGATTTGAATTTAATGATGAAAACATCGTGTAAAGAAAAAAAATAAGCGTTTAATATTTTTATCATTATAAAAGACTCCACCACTTCTCCGGGATGGTTAATTTACGACGAGACAAAAACAAAGATGAGATACTGTATCCACTTCCATTTCATTTCTCAGTATTTCTACCAAGCTGTTTATCAGATATGGTGCATGATACTTTCATAATTAGTTTGATTAGTACGTGAAATAATTCTTGCAGTAAAGAATGGTCAAGGCAGTGACTCAATCGGTAGAGAGTTGGCCTGCAGTCCTAACGGACCCGGGTTCAAATCCCACTGGGGCAGGGAACAGTTTAATGATTTGAATTTCATAAAATCAGACTTTACTGATCTACCACAAGATCTGCCGACATGTCGTAAAAATACCCCTGCTAATACCAATACACCAATCCTGTATGAGACAGCCCTAGCATGTATTCAGTATGGACGGTGGGTGTTAGCGCTGAAGTGGTGACATGTAGAGGTGTGCGGTACGTAGGAGGACTACTGGGCCTTGAAAGCAGGCTGTGAAGCCTATGCCCAGAGTCGGTCACATTAAAAAAAAAAAAAAAAAAAAAAAAAAAAACAGACTGGTGCACAGCCAGTTAGTTTGAATTACGAAGTCTCATGTTTGTTTTTGGTGAGCTTTTACAAGTCTACACTATTTTGTTTTGGCTTGGCAATATACTTTTCTGGTGAATTTTGGTGTGATTTGAACGAATTTGGCTTTTATTTTCGGGGGTCGTGATTGGTTTTCAAATTAACCTCCTCACTCCGTGTACTGCGGGGTGGGATTTCGGGGTTCTGGGTGGGAAGAATGGCAAAAACAAGCATTTGGGGCAGAAATTTAGTCAAAATCGGTATGACCAGCCAAGGTGTATTCGTAGGGTGATTACTGACCACATGAAGTCCTTTGAAGCTATGTCTGACACCGAATTTTTCCTACGGCACAGGTTCTCCAAATCCTGTATGCATACTCCTGTACAGAGTGTTTAAGAACAATTGCCAGTCTTTAATAACTGAAGAGGTAACAATTGCAAATATTAATAGATTATACTGTATGTGAATCTTAGAAACTAAAATGCCCGCCGCCGGACCACCCACCCCACCACCGGGCCACCACCACACCACCACCCCAGGAAGACACAATGGGGGGTCTAATGACCCAGGGCAAGAGGGTCACCCGCCCACTACTGACCTGCGCCCCTTTTCCCCGCAACTGCCTCGACACCAGGTGAACAAGGATCGGCAACGACCTTGCAGGTAGGACAACCATCGCGAGCAGTGGGGTGGGACTGAACAGGTTTCAGTCCCAAGTAACGTTTTGGCGACGGCCATAGTTACCCCCTCAAGGGCAGGAGGCCCTTTAGTGCGCCACAAGGTGTCCGTGCCCTCAGCCACTTTCAGGGTAAGAGGCCTTTTAGTGTGCACAGAGGCATCAGTACCCTCAGCCATGTCCAGGGCAGGAGGCCCTTTAGTGCACCACGAGGTGTTAGTACCCTCAGCCACGTCCAGGGTAGGAGGCCCTTTAGTGCGCCACGAGGTGTCCATGCCCTCAGCCACTTTCAGGGTAAGAGGCCCTTTAGTGTGCACAGAGGCATCAGTACCCTCAGCCACGTCCAGGGCAGGAGGCCCTTTAGTGCGCCACGAGGTGTTAGTACCCTCAGCCACTCCAAGGGCAGGAGGCCCTAGCAGACAGCTAAAAGTGGGTCCCAGGGTAAAAAGAACTGGAGCCACGGCTGTGACAAGACCCAGGAGAGAGAGTCGTCTCTGTGCTTCCCTCCCTGTATGTAGGAGAGGACACGGTCTCTGTGCATACTCAACCTACCGCATTCCCCTGTGGGAACTGCTCGACACCACCCGGGAGTGTTGCCCCGGAGGTGTCACCAGAGTGGAGGCAAAGTCCGAGACCGGACCTGCCTCCCACTCCTGGGAAACCTCTGTTCTTCACAGGCACCAGCAGGAGACGAGGCCGCAGTCCAACCCTGATGGCGCGTCCCCTGGCAGACGACAGCACCCACAGGACCCCCAGGTGAGCCCAGCAGACTACAGGCAAGGGCAACCCCGACTCTCTCACCCTGCGGAGCCGACGATGTCAGGCCTGCCTCCTCCAGCTGTTTGGCCCCAGTCCCGAGGGCCACCTCTCAGGTCGAGGCCCCCAGACAGGAGGGCCTTCCTGCACCCCACCGATGAAACCCCGAGGTAAGGGTCTCCCTTCAGGTCGAGGCCCCCAGACAGGAGGGCCTCCCTGCAACTCACCGACGGCCCGGACCCGGGCAGTGACTCCCCTGCGGGTAGTGTGTTGCCCGTTACAGGCAGAGTCCCCCTGAGGTCCTCCCCCTCGAACAGTGACAGAGTGAAACAACCCAGGAAACACGGGTAAATAAGTGACTCCCCTTATACCGAAAATAAGCCAGGGGAAGAGGAACAATGAACAGTGACAGAGTGTGATCCATATAAAACCAGTGGCTATTGTTGTTAACCCAACAGAATTACATACCCAGTAGAGTAGAAAATATTTAATAATAAGAAGTAGAGTAATATCACCTGCCCAGAATAAAAGAACTTCCCATAATTGTGAATGGTGATCAGGGTGCGCGGGAGAACCAAAAACCTGTGTAAAATGTCACCGCGACTAGGTAACTGTGTCGAGTGTCGTGATCCGCACCCTGTCTTCATTATAGTAATATTCCTCCCACAGACTCTTAACCTCGTGTATTCCCCTTGTTATCGAGTGTATATATATTTTGGGTTTAAATGAAAGATGGGTATCTACATATATATAACTAAAGACATTGGTATACATGCATCATATCGTGTGTTAAGTGCAACTGTATTTTGTGCTATCAAAGCCTAACTCTGTGTCCCTGTATCCTGTATCTCAAATATCACTCTGTATCATATTGTAACGGTTTTAGAATTAAGGCAATAGATGTGTTAAGGTATACTGCCTAGTTTTTATGTCCTGTTCCTTTGTTGGTGCTTTACTTCCGGTCCGGAAAGAGGACCCTGCTCAGTCGCTAGTGTTTTTAGGACGAGGAGTCGACCTAAAAACACTCAGCATAACACTGGTGGCAAGCAGTGGTTCTGGATCCGAGTGAAAGCACGGAGGAACGAAAAAGGAAACTTGCACAATGGCAGCCAAACCGCACATTCAATTGCCGGAATTCAACCCGGACCAATGTGACATTGATGTGTATTTAAATATGATTAAACCCCTCCTAGACATACGGTTTGACTCGGACAAGGAAAAAATTGCGGTCACTACCTAACCTGGGAAAAATAATTGCCACTGTCACACCAAAAGTCGTCCCAGAACTGACATGGGACCAGTTCACGCAAATTGTGAAACAGGCTTTTATGCTTTCCATGGGCAGAGTTGTCGCTCTCTCGCAGCTCGACGCCCTCACCTACGACGGTAACCTAGACGACACTTTCGTCCAGGCTCGGCGCCTCGTCAGCACCGCTTATCCCGAGGCAGCAATGAATACTCGGGATACTCACACATTTAATGCTCTGCTGAGGATTCTCCCTAGCACAGTCAGGGAGCACTTCTCTATCTATGATCCCTCAAGGGACATGGATCAGGACCTGCAACTCGTCAGACGTCTCCTCGCCACCCGTCCCACACCACAACCCCTTCACGCAGTAACAAGATTCCCCAGAAGTCACAACCCTCCACCAAAACCTAAGCCGCCGCCTCACCAGCCGCCTACAGAGCCGCCGCCTCACCAGCCGCCTACAGAGCCGCCTCCTACAGTGCCCAGGGCTTACCTAAAAAAGAAGCGCCCAAACCCCAGGGAACAAGGCAACATAATTACCATAAACCCTTGGGAATTCACGGCCTGCAGTCGCACCTGCCCCCTGCACGACTTAAGAGAGCAACTCAAGCAAGCAGGCGCAGGAATTTCCACCAGGGGCGTAAGAAAGTCTCGTTAGACGATGACGCCCAGGAAGACGACGCGTCACCACTACTCTACCCAGGACCGGACGACGACGAACACGACGATCACACCCAACCTCAGCAGATGGATTTTTAGGCCCACCCCCGCACCTCCCCACGGTGGCGGGGGCCACCTCACACAACTACAGACTCCCAGTCTACAACAAGATTTGGCTAAACGGGGTCAAGGCAAGACTACTGGTGGATACGGGAGCAGCCAGGTCATGCCTCTACTTCCATTTCTACTCCCGCCACACCTCAGCATTCGGCCCACTCCTCCCCACTTCGGCCAACCTCGTAGACGTGGGGGATGGCCCCCTACCCATCCGTGGTGAAACCCGGGCCCTACAAACCAGCACTCACCAACAAGCCTCTACCAACCACCCATTCATCATATTTGATTCTACATGCAATCAATATGATGGATACCTTGGGCTGGACCTCCTTCAGAAACTCCATGCGACCATCAATTGTCATCAGCATCGCCTTCACTTCAGTCCAGCCCGCCCCAACCAAGCATCCATCAACAAGGAAAAAAAAAAAAACGAAAAACAACACCACCACCCCCACACCACCCACACCCCCTCCCCCACAACACTCACCAGCCCCAACCCACCTGTACATGTAACCCCACCCCAGCCTCACTTAATGCCTCACTTCATCCCCCTCCACCCCCCTCTCCCATTCCACCCTTACTACCCCCCTCTCCATCCTTCCCTGCCACTATTGCTTCCACTATTACCATTCCACCTCACCACGAGGCTTGGGTGACACTCACCAGACCCTCAGGTACATCAGTCCTTTTCTCACCATCCATACCCACCGGACCCCTATCATCCTGTCTAGTTTCCCCCACTTTTCTTCACCCCCACGCCCACCAAATCCGTATCGCAAACCTTGCCACAACACCTTTAACTCTGCCACGAGGACTCATCATTGGCGATACAGAAGAAGCAGAACCATGCTCAGCACCACCCCTCAATCACCCCACCCTCCCCAACCTACCATCACATCTATCCCCTTCCCAAACAAACAGTCTCCACCAACTACTCCTGGACTTTCAGGACCTATTCTCCGCCGGCCCAGCCGATCTTGGCCACACCACCTATCTCAGCCACGAGATTCATACTACAGGACCTCCCATTTGCCAACCATCACGCTGAAAAAAAAACAAACCGGGCAGAAGAAGACCGGCAGGTCCAGGATATGCTCGATGCCGGTGTCATCTCAAACTCCACTAGCCCATGGTCCTCACCTGTGGTACTCGTGCGAAAGAAGGACGGAACCATGCATTTCTGCATCGATTACCAGGGAGTGAATGACGTTACAATCAAAGACGCTACACCACTACCCAGGATCGACGACTCTTTAGACTCCCTTCACGGATCGACATGGTTCTCTACCCAAGACCTGCAATCAGGCTATTGGCAAGTCCCAGTCCACCCCGATGACAAACACAAAACCGCCTTCTCAACATCAAACGGGAAGCACTATGAATTTAACGTCCTTCCCTTCGGACTCTGCAACGCCCCCGCCACATTTTCCCGCCTCATGGAATCTGTTCTGAGTGGCTTACCTAGATGATGTCATCGTCTTCAGCCACACCTGGGCCGACCACCTCCACCGCCTCAAACAGGTATTCCAACGTATACGTCAGGCCGGGCTCAAACTAAAACCCACAAAATGTGTTTTAGCAGAACGCTCAGTCTCCTTCCTCGGACACCTGATCAATGCAGAGGGCATCTCTCCCGACCTCAACAAGCTGCGTGCAATCGCCGACATCCCCTACCCTGCAATGTGCACGAAACCAGAGCCTTCCTAGGTTTAACCTCCTATTACCGGCGTTTCGTGAATGGTTTTGCAGACATCGCCAAACCTTTGCACGACCTCACCAAGAAAGGAGAACCTTTTGTCTGGACAGAACCCAGAAAGAACGCATTCACCACCCTCAGATCCAAACTGACCTCCGCCCCAGTCGTCGCCTTCCCAGACTACAACCTGCCTTTCCGTCTATATACCGACATCTCACTCCTCGCCATAAAGGCTGTCCTTGCCCAAGTCCAAGACGGCCGCGAGCATATCATCGCCTGTGCCAGCCTCACCTTAAACCCTGCAGAGAGAAATTACGCGGCCACCAAACGTGAATGCCTGGGAATTATCTGGTCACTCGATTACTTCCGCTCGTACATCTCAGGCACTCATGTAATTATCATTACCGATCACCAATCCCTACAGTGGTTACGCCAGTCCAACACCACCGACGCACAACTCATACCATGGCAAGAAGCTCTCGAGGAATACGACTTTGAGATATCATACCGTCCAGGCAAGCTCCACACAAACGCCGACGCCCTTTCCCGATTACCCATCAACGCCATCTCAGCAGAACCGGACCTTATCCAAATGTGGCACAATAAGCAATGCCCTACCTGGATCCCGCCAAACACTTTCAACAAACTCCACCTGCACAGCGAACACCTGTTCGACCCCAACGGCCACATCGTCCTAAGCCCCACCACCGTCCACGACACCATGCTGCACCTTCACGCCAACAATGGCATTCACCTGGGCACTAAGAAACTCGTCCAAGTTTTCAGTGACATGTACTGGACACCAAACCCCTCCACCATCGTCAAGAACATTATACAATCCTGCCACGCTTGTGCTTTAAGGAAAGACATCACCCGCACACCCGGCCCCTCAGGAAAAATAACAGCAACAAAACCCTGGCAACTACTTTCCCTCGACGTCGTCGGCCCCCTCATGCCCAAAACAGGGTATAAATACATAATCACCTTCGTGGACGTCTATTCCAAATTCATCATCGCATGCCCCGCAAACGATCACAGTGCAGTATCTGTCGCTGATGCTTTAACTCGCCACGTATTCCCATATTTTGGCATTCCCCAGGCCTTGCACTCGGACAATGCACCAGAGTTCACAGGAAAAGTCTGGCAAGAGTTAGCAAAAATATTCGGGTTCCACATCTCCCACTCATCCCCCTACTGGCCCCAAGGCAACAGCATCTGTGAAAGAAGTCATCGCTCCCTCTTCAATCAGGTCCGCACTCGCATCATGCAAACAGGGAATGAAGATTGGCCTGCCCATGTCAAGATAGTATAATAGGGCCTAAACACATACCCACGAGAAGACGGCATAACACCACACGAACGAGTCTTCGGGGAAACCCCGCTTCTCCTACCCCTCCGCCACCACCTCCAGCCGCCCACTCCGCCCTCCACTACTGACCCTCTCCACCACCTCAAACGCCGCCTCCACCATCTACAAACACAACAGGACCTTATGCCCAACACCAACCACACCAACCCATACAAACCTGGCCAATCCATTGTCGTGGCACACCTCCCTACCCCCAATAAGATCTCACCCCGATTCATTGGCCCCTTCACCATAATCTGAGTCCCCAACCCCTATCAAGTAATCATAAATCAGTAAGGCTAACAACGCACGTATCGCAATTGCCACGTGCGACCCTTCCACCCACCCAACAATGACCACCCCCACACCTGCGCGCCCCGCACCTCTTCCCGCACACCTGGCCACACAGACATTTCTGAGAATTACCTCCCAGACTCCTACTCCTTCTCCTTCTCACCCCCACCCAGCACCTCACCAACAACCACACCACACCCCATAACACCTGGTCCCGACTCACCACCTCCACCACCCCCGCCCAGCACCACCATCCACTCACCGCCTGCCACATCCCTCTCTACCACCCATCCTCCTACCACCTCCCACACCACGTCGCCCCCACCACCTACCTCACCACTGCCGCCTCAAGCCGCCACCTCCTCACACCTCACTTCTCACCCCCCTGCCACCTGCACCTGCACCGCTCCCCTACCTACCCCATCAAACACCCTCCCCATCCCCCGCGACCATGCCCATTATACACGCCACACCGCACTCTCACCCGCCTCACCACCCAACAGTCGCACGCCCTCACCACCACCACGTGCACAACCACCCTCACCACCCACACCCACACTCACCACCACCACTACCAGATCAGGCCGCCTCTCACGCCCATCATCCAGATACACTCCAACATCACCCCCCAGTGCACGCCCGGCCTGCCCCCCACCACCACAAACCCCCCCCTCCCCCAAACACCTCCCCCATCACCCTCCCTCTCCACCAAGCATGATGGAATCCTCCCAAATCCCAATTCCCCAAAGTGAAATGCTCCTCCCACAGACCCATTCCCCATAAAAGCACCAACCCCCCATCACTCTCCAGCATACAGCTACTGTCACCTCACCAGGCACCAACCACCACAATGAGGGTTACCAGAGTCCACTGGCTCCCTCGCGACCAGCTACCCATCAGGATCCGGGGGACACCCCACCTTCTCCGCCTCCTATGCCAGACAGAACATCCATCCTTCATCCGTCTCTCTCTCAACCCCCATCGGGAGCCGAACAACATATCCCACCACTGGGCAAACCTCCTACAACCCCTCACCCCGTCCCACAAGACGTCCACCTCCACCACCTACCCCCTGCAGTCACGAGGTTGTGACTTTTTCGACAAAGACGATGGTAAAATGCCCGTCGCCGGACCACCCACCCCGCCACCCCCCACCCCACCACTGGGCCACCACCACACCACCACCCCAGGAAGACACAATGGGGGGACTAATGACCCAGGGCAAGAGGGTCACCCGCCCACTACTGACCTGCCCCCCTTTTCCCCACAACTGCCCCGACACCTGGTGAACAAGGATCGGCAACGACCTTACAGGCGGGACAACCATCGCAAGCAGTGGGGTGGGACCGAACAGGTTTCAGTCCCAAGTAACGTTTTGGCGACGGCCATAGTTATCCCCTCAAGGGCAGGAGGCCCTTTAGTGCGCCACGGGGTGTCCGTGCCCTCAGCCACTTTCAGGGTAAGAGGCCCTTTAGTGTGCACAGAGGCGTCAGTACCCTCAGCCACGTCCAGGGCAGGAGGCCCTTTAGTGCGCCACGAGGTGTTAGTACCCTCAGCCACGTTCAGGGCAGGAGGCCCTTTAGTGCGCCACGAGGTGTCCGTGCCCTCAGCCACTTTCAGGGTAAGAGGCCCTTTAGTGTGCACAGAGGCGTCAGTACCCTCAGCACTTCCAGGGCAGGAGGCCCTTTAGTGCGCCACGAGGTGTTAGTACCCTCAGCCACTCCAAGGGCAGGAGGCCCTAGCAGACAGCTAAAAGTGGGTCCCAGGGTAAAAAGACCTGGAGCCACGGCTGTGACAGACCCAGGAGAGAGAGTCGTCTCTGTGCTTCCCTCCCTGTATGTAGGAGAGGACACGGTCTCCGTGTATACTCAACCTACCGCGTTCCCCTGTGGGAACTGCTCGACACCACCCGGGAGTGTTGCCCCGGAGGTGTCACCAGAATGGAGGCCAAGTCCGAGACTGGACCTGCCTCCCACTCCTGGGAAACCTCTGTCCTTCACAGGCACCAGCAGGAGACGAGGCCGCAGTCCAACCCTGACGGCGCGTCCCCTGGCAGACGACCGCACCCCCAGGACCCCCAGGTGAGTCCAGCAGACTACAGGCGAGGGCAACCCCAACTCTCACACCCCGCGGAGCCGCCGACGTCAGGCCCGCCTCCTCCAGCCGTTTGGCCCCAGTCCCGAGGGCCACCTCTCAGGTCGAGGCCCCCAGACAGGAGGGCCTCCCTGCACCCCACCGACAAGACCCCGAGGTAAGGGTCTCCCTTCAGGTCAAGGCCCCCAGACAGGAGGGCCTCCCTGCAACTCACCGACGGCCCTGACCTGGGCAGTGACTCCCCTGCAGGTAGTGTGTTGCCCGTTACAGGCAGAGTCCCCCTGAGGTCCTCCCCTCACGCCCGACGACAGAGTGAAACAACCCAGGAAACATGGGTAAATAAGTGACGCCCCTTGTACTGAAAATAAGCCAGGGGAAGAGGAACAATGAACAGTGACAGAGTGTGATCCATATAAAACCAGTGGCTATTGTTATTAACCCAACAGACTTACATACCCAATAGAGTAGAAAATATTCAATAATAATAAGTAGAGTAATATCACCTGCCCAGAATAAAAGAACTTCCCGTAATTGTGAATGGCGATCAGGATGGCGGGAGAACCAAAAACCTGTGTAAAGTGTCGCCGTGACTAGGTAACTGTGTCGAGTGTCGTGATCCGCACCCTGTCTTCGTTATAGTACTATTCCTCCCACAGACTCTTAACCTTGTGTATTCCCCTTGTTATCGAGTGTATATATATTTTGGGTTTAAATGAAAGACGGGTATCTACATATACAGTATATAACTAAAGACATTGGTATACATGCATCATATCATGTGTTAAGTGCAACTGTATTTTGTGCTATCAAAGCCTAACTCTGTGTCCCTGTATCCTGTATCTCAAATATCACTCTGTATCATATTGTAACGGTTTTAGAATTAAGGCAATAGATGTGTTAAGGTATACTGCCTAGTTTTTATGTCCTGTTCCTTTGTTGGTGCTTTACTTCCAGTGCGGAAAGAGGACCCCGCTCAGTCGCTAGTGTTTTTAGGACGAGGAGTCGACCTAATAACACTCAGCATAACAGAAACTGTCATATGTATTGTTTTTATTTTAAGAGATTAAATTTTAAAATTGATCAGTGTTACCAACTGTTTGCCGCACCTACCCACACGAAAGGGTGCGGTCTCCCGCTTTCAAGATTACCACTTACGTTGAAGGTGTGAGCTTCCACCTCAAGTGGGATGCTAGAAGGGCAACCCCTGCCCTCAGTTTCAAGACTACGGGCGTAACGCCCGTAGTCTTGAAACTGAGGGCAGGGGTTACCCTTCCCGCACCCCGCTCGAGGTAGAAGCTCACACCTTCAACCTAAGTGGTAATCTTGAAAGCAGGAGAGTGCACCGCTTTGTGTGGGTAGGCGCTGCAAAGAGTAGGTAACATTAATTTTAAAATTCAAAATCTTAAAATAAGAACAATTCATATGACAGTTTCTAAGATTCACACACAATATAATCTATTAATATTTGCAATTCTTACCTAAGACTGGCATTTGTTCTTAAATACTCTGTATAGGAGCATGCATACAGGATTTCGAGAACCTGTCCCGCAGGAAAAATTCAGTGTCAGACATAGCTTCAAAGGGATTCATGCGGTCAGTAATAACCTTACGAATACGCCTTGGCTGGTCATATCGATTTTGCCCATTTTTCTGCTCCAAATGCTTGTTTTTGCCATTCTTCCCACCCAGAACCGTGAACGTCCATCCCCCAAGACACGGGCTTGGGGGGTTATTTTGAAAATCAATCACGAACACCAAAAATAAAAGCCAAATTCGTTCAAATCACACCAGAAAAATATATTGCCAAGCCAAAACAAAATCGTGCTGACTTGTAAAAGCTCACCAAACTAACTGGCTGTGCAACAGTCGTCTGTTTTGGTAGTACTCGGCCATTCTTTACTGTAGGAATTATTTCACGTACTAATCAAACTAATTATAGAAGTATCATGCACCATTTCTGATAAACAACTTGGCAGAAATATTGAGAAATGAAATGGAAGTGGATACAGTATCTCATCTCTGTTTTCGTCTTGTCGTAAATTAACCATCCCTGGAGAAGTGGTGAAGTCTTTTAAAATAACAAAAATATTAAAAGCTTATTTTTTTCTCTACACGATGTTTTTATCATTAAATTAAAATTCCCATCACACACATCATAGGGTCCTTCAAATTCTATATAGTTTTCTTTGCACAAGGCTGCTATGATATGACGAAGAGGCATGCGAAGGGGTGCTATGAAACTCTCCGCGGATTCCAGTACTATGCTGTGGTAATCCTCTCCCGTTCATCGGGGAACGCTCTCCCTTTCGTGCTTTAAGACTACCAAAAGATGCGGATAGGGCAAGGTGAACGCCTTCCCACAGTTTAAGACCGGCTGTAAGTGAGTTGCCGCGTCTCGGTACCCCTGTTATTTAAGTCCATCAGGCCTGTTTACTGTTGTTAAGGTGACTACCCACATTTTTGTTATTGTAGCTATATCTGTAGTACAATGTCTGAAAAATCTTAACTTTATTATGTCTCTAAGGGCCAAAAAATGTCCAGGTATGAGGGGGTACCGCCGATATGTTATTTTTCCCATAAGATTATGTATTCCCAGTGAGCGACTTCACACTCCACAAGGACCAGGACCGCCCAATCTCTCGCACACTGTGCAAGCCCACTGTATAATATATAATATGTAATGTTATTAAAATGCCCGCCGCCGGACCACCCACCCCACCACACCCCACCCCATCACCGGGCTGCTACCACACCACCACCCCAGGAGGACACAACGGTGAGGCTAGTGACCCAGGTCAAGAGGGTCACCGGGACACTACTGTCCTGAGTCCCTTTTCCCTGCAACTACCCCAACACCAGGTGACCGGAAAAAGCCAACGACCTTGCGGGCGGGACAACCATCGCCAGAATTGGGGTGGGACTGAACAAGCTTCAGTCCCAGGTAACACCGTGTCGATGGCTATTGTTACCACCTCAAGGGCAGGAGGCCCAAGGCTACAGCCAGAAGTGTGCACCAGGGTAAGGGGACCCTTAGCCACTTCCAAGGGCAGGAGGCCCAAGGCTACAGCCAGAAGTGTGCACCAGGGTCAGGGAACCCTTAGTCACTTCATGGGCAGGAGGCCCAAGGCTACGGCCAGAAGTGTGCACCAGGGTCAGGGGACCCTTAGCCACTTCAAGGGCAGGAGGTCCAAGGCTATGGCCAGAAGTGTGCACCAGGGTAAGGGGACCCTTAGCCATGGCCTTAGTATACACCAGAGAAAGCGTTACCTCTGTGCATCCCTCTCCCGCTGTTCTATCCTACGGGAGCAACACCGCACCGACGGCCACTGTACGTGGCGGGGAAGGAGCGGCCACTGTACGCCCTTCGGTTGCTTCTCTACGGGAAGATCAGCTCCCGGCTACGGCCAACGTACATACCAGGGTAAAGCGATCCGAGGCTCCGGCTCCAGTACGTACCGGAGAGGACACGGACTCCATGAATCCTTCTCCTGCCTCTTCCCCCTGTGGGAGCCCTTCGTCACCATCCGAAAGTGTTGCCCCGGAGGTGTCGCCAGAGTGGTGGCAAGGCCCAAAACCGGACCTACCTCCCACGCCTGGGAAATCTCTGTTCCTGCCAGACACCAGACGGAGACGGTGCCGCAGCCCAACTCTGTCGGCGCCTCTCCCAATAGGTGGCCGCAGTCCCAGGACCCCCAGGCCCGACCAGCAGACTCCAGACGAGGGCAACCCAGGCTCCCTCACCCCACGGAGCCAGAAACGACAGGCCCGCCTCCTCCAGCTGTTTGGCCCCAGTCCCGAGGGCCACCTCTCAGGTCGAGGCCCCCAGACAGGAGGGCCTCCCTGCACCCCACCAACGAGGCTCCAATACGAGAGCCTCCTCTCAGGTCGAGGCCCCCAGACCTCCCTGCACCTCACCGACGACCAGGACCTGGGCAGTGACTCCCCTGCAGGTAGTGTATGTCCCCTTGCAGGCAGGGTCCCCCTAGGGCCCTCTCCTCACGCCCATACGACAGAGCGAACTCCACCCAGGAAACACGGGTAACATAGAGACGCCCCTTGTACCGAGAACAAACCAGGGGAAATAACAGTGAACAGTGACCGAGTGAAGACCAGTGTAAAGCCAGTGACAGTTACTATTAGTCTATAAGAACTGATACCCGGCAGAACAGAAAATAATTTAAACCCTCGGTAAGAGAACTTATAGTAATTGTGTGAGTCTCCAAGTAAAAGAACTTTCAGTAACTGTGAACGGAGACTAGGGTGCGCGGGCGAGCCAAAAGTCTGTGTGTAAGTGCCGCCGCGATTAAGTGACTACATCAAGTGTCGCGATCCGCACCCTGTCTTATTTATAGTAGCATTTCCCCCACGGACTCTTAATCTTGTTTATTCCCCTTGCTTCCAACTAAATATATATTCTGCCTAAAGATGAAATACGGGTATCCATACATATAGTTCATGGCATTAGTGTACATGCATTATACCGTGTGTTAAGTGTGACTGTGCATTAAAAGGCTAACTCTGTGTCCCTGTCTCCTGTATATCAAATATTACTCTGTGTTGTATTGTAATGGTGTCGAATTAAGGCAATAGATGTGTTAAGGTATACTGCCTGGTTTTTATGTCCTGTTCCTTTGTGGGTGCTTTACTTCCGGTCCGGAAAGATGACCACGCTCGGTCGCTAGTGCTTTTAGAACGAGAAGTCGACCTAAAAACACTCAGCATAACAGTTATATCGGATACGTTTATGTGAAGCTGCGGAACGTGGTGAATTTTTTTGGCATATCATATACAGATACTGTGTGTGGTAATCATAGGGGCATTTGTCTTCTTAATATAATAGGAAAAGTGTATGGTAGGATACTTATTGACAGAGTTAGAGAAAGAACAGAGAAATTAGTTGGAGAAGAACAGGGAGGCTTTAGGAAGGGAAGAGGTTGTGTAGATCAGCTACTCATTCTTAGATCTTTTTTTAGTGGAAAAGTTTCTAGAGAAGGGAAAGAAGTTGTATGCGGCTTTCATGGATTTGGAGAAAGCATATGGCAGGGTGGATAGACAAGGATTGTGGAAAGTATTAAGAATATATGGAGTAGATGGGAAGTTATTGAATGCTGTGAAGAGTATGCATGATGGTGCTAAGGCTGCAGTGCATGTGGATGATGAACTATGTGAATTTTTCTCTTTGGAGGTTGGGTTGAAACAGGGATGTGTCATGTCTCCATGGTTGTTCAATCTGTACATGGATGGGGTAATAAAAGAGGTACAAGGTAGGACAGTGGATGTTGGAGTGGCCCTGGTGAGAGAGGATAGTGTTTGGAAACTCCCTGTACTGTTATTTGCAGATGATACTGTGTTGTTGAGTGAAGACGAAGGGGAGCTACAAGGCTTGGTGGATGAGTTTGGGAGAGTGTGTAAGAAACGGAATCTGAAGGTGAATGTAGGGAAGAGTAAAGTGATGGTCTTTGAGAGAGGAGAAGTCAGTGAATGTACAGCGAGGTAGGATGGTGAGGAATTGGAAAATGTGAGTACGTTTAAGTACAGTACTTGGGTAGTGTGATGAGTAAGGATGGAGGTTTGGAGGGTGAAGTGCTTGAAGGGGTACAGCAGGGAAGAAAGGTTGCTTGTTCTTTGAAAGCAGTGATAAGAAACAGGGAAGTGTGCATGGAAGTGAAAAAGTTACTACATGACAGTATTGTGATACCAACTCTGATGTATGGAAGTAAAGCTTGGAGGTTGTTGGAAGGACACAAGTCAAGAGTGAGAGCAGTGGAAATGAGTTATTTGAGAGGAGCCTGTGGAGTCACATGGAGAGACAGGCTGACGAATGAGGATATAAAGGAGCGTTGTGGTGTGGATGTGGATGTGATAGGAAGCGTTATGAGGAACACACTGAGGTGGTTTGGCCATGTGGAGAGGATGGAGGGTGAAAGACTGACGAAGAGAGTGTATGTGAGTGAAGTGGAGGGGGGAAGAGGGAGGGGGAGGCCGAGGATGAGATGGAGGGATGGGGTGGAGAGGTATATGAGAGAGGGGTGTGTGAGTTGGGAGCTGGTCAGTGAAATGGCGGGGGACGGCGACGTGGAGGCGATTTGTTTGTGGCCACCCCAAACGGAATTGAGGATTCTGGCAATAGATAGATAGATAGATACAGCCAGGATTCCGAAGGCTTGAATGGTGAGCAAATGGAAGCATGGCCCATTGGATTGAGCAAACTGGGGCTGTCTGGATATTGCTACTCCTCACCCTGCCGTATGGTGGGAAAGGAGGTCCGTTTGATGATGATGATGTTATATTATTATTTAGTTATGTCAAATACAAGCAGGGTAGAAAGGTTGCAAGAGGATGGGAAAAAAAAAAAAAAAAGGCAGAATATATGAGAGAAGTGGAGGAGCAGTTGGATAAATAATTATGATTTGGAGCAGATGGGGGAGGTGGAAGGTGTGCGCAAAATATTCACAAATGAAATCTGTGCAGCATGTAAGGTAGTGTATGAGGCAAAGACAAGGCAAAAAAGGATGCACAGAACAGCATGGTGAAATGAAGAGGTGAGACAATCTGTGGTGCAAACGAAGAAAGCATATAGTGAGTGGATGGGAAGCAGGGGCGTGGAGGAAGTTGGGAGACGGAAGAGAGAGTTATATGTAGAGAAGAACTGAGGGGTAAAAAGATTACCAGGTTGTAAGAGAGTGTGAGAAGAGAGTGGATGAGAAATTTGAAAGGAATTTGAGTGTAAAGTGGAGGGAATGTAAGAAAATGTTCTGGAAAGAGGTAGAGAGAGTTAGATAGGGCGATAAAGAAGTTAGTTGGGGAGTGAAAGATAAAAATGGCGGATTGATAGTGGAGAAGGCAGGAAAAGTGAGCGGATGGAGAGAACACTTAAAGAATTGTTAAACATAGAGAATGATATTAATAATAATTGAAATGCGTGGCTTGCAAGTCAGTGCCCCTGGAGACGATGTGAGAGAAGAACATAGTGTCCCCATAAACACGGTGAGAAAGAAACAGTGTAGTGCCCCCAGAACCGCAGCGAGAGAGGAACAGCGCAGTGCCCCCAGAAACACACCGACACCCCTACCCGGACCCCACGGAGTAGCCACACCCACACTAGGGGACCCAATACGACAACGGCATAAGCCAGCCTGGGCCGTGCGCCCTTATAACACTCAATCGTCGCACCGCCACCATAGCAGAAGGAAGACACCTTCAGGGAGCGGGACTGCCAAATCTGACTGGGGTGGAACTGATATTTCAACAGCGCCCCTCTGGAGACAGCCAATTGCCGCTCCCGCCTTTGTCAGTCGGCCAACCGTCGCACTGAAGGTGTTTCTGGCGAGACGGCCGATTGCCACTCATCTCTTCTGCTGCAGGAGACGGCCGATTGCCGCTCCTCCCTTCTGCCGAAGGAGACGGCCGATTGCCGCTCTGGAGGTACTGCCCCCGAGACGGCCGATTGCCGCTCTGGAGGTACTGCCCCCGAGACGGCCGATTGCCGCTCTGGAGGTACTGCCCCCGAGACGGCCGATTGCCGCTCCCACCTCCTGCCGAAGGAGACAGCCAATTGCTGCTCCACCGTCCTGCCGAAGGAGACAGCCGATTGCCGCTCTGGAGGTGCTGCCCCTGAGATGACCGATTGTCACTCACTCCTCCTGCCGAAGGAGACGGCTGATTGCCGCTCTGGAGGTGCTGCCCCTGAGATGGCCGATTGCCGCTCCCTCCTCCTGCCTAAGGAGACGGGCGATTGCCGCTCTGGAAGTGCTGCCCCCGAGATGGCCGATTGCCGCTCACTCCTCCTGCTGAAGGAGACGGCCGATTGACGTTCTAGAGGTGCTGCCCCCAAGACGGCCGATTGCCGCTCACTCCTCCTGCTGAAGGAGACGGCCAATTGCCGCTCCAAAGGCACTGCCCCTGAGACGGCCAATTGCCGCTCCCCCCTCCTGCAGAAGAGACGGACCAACGGCCTTTGGAGAGGAGACCAGAGGTGCGCTGACTCCCCCACACAGCCACGGCCTATTGCTGGGCCCTACGGCCAGAATGAGGTGCCGACATCGCCCCTGTGTAAGACAGACGCCCGGCTCCCCAGCACCAGAGAGACCCCGCGAGGCCTGACAGCCTCCCCTGGCCTTCGGTCCCTATGCCTGGCCCTGGAGAAGACTCACCTGTCAGGCCCTAGCACAGGACGGTGCCGCAGCCCCTGCCTGACGGCGCCCCTTGATTCTGGGGACCGCAGCCCTCAGCCTCGCCGGGCCCTCCCCAGGACCCCCGGGTGCAACCTCTCCACGCCAAGAGACGGCGAAGGACCTCCACCTCTGGCCAAGACAGGAGCCAGAGACTCCTGGACCTGTTTCGCCCTAGACCTGAGGGCCGCACCCCTAATCCCAGCCTGGAGACTACGGGCCCTTGTGCCACGTGCAGCCCTGGACGTGAGAAGACGCCCCTGCAAGCCGTCCCGTGCCCTCTCGGCACACCTTTCCCTGGCGGTGCCCCTGGCCCAGCCGAATAGGCGCCGGCGTGTTTCCCCGCCGCCCCCACGACACCAGTGAATTTATGTAAAGTGTGGTATTGCCCCAGGGCTAGTGAGGGAAATATGTTAGGTGTGACGTTGCCCTAGAAAACAGGTTACAATGATATAGTGACTTAATGTATGTCCAATGTCGGGATGAGTGAAATCACGGGTGAGTAAGAACGAGTACAGTGGGTGAGTCCCGAGGAATCCGACTCATAAGTGACGCCCTCATAAGAAACCAGTAAGAACATTTCCCCTGAGGAAGTCTCTGTAGTGAAAATATACCTATGTCCCTTGTTACTAGAAAACAATAGAAAAGTGAGAGTAATATCCGTCCCTTTGTATTACCGTAAACACAGTGAATATCCAGTGTCCCTCTATTCCCTCCCTCCGTACAACATCCCCTCCCCATAGCTAACGTAATATAAACGAGAGATAGAATCAAATGTCAAAACTCCTTTTCGATCAGGTGATGCTAAGAGTGAATTAGTAATACGTATCCTTTTCCAATATTACCATAACTCTGTTCTGGCTCGTCACGAGTCCTTCCCCTTCCCCCCCGTGTGAACTCCCTCTCCTGTGCTCCCACGCGCGCCCGTATTCCCAGTACACCTGTTCACTAAACTTTCTGTATTGGCAACCGTATTGGTTAAGTCAGTATCCTGCAAGATACTAATATCCTAAGTAAGGTTTTATTTCTATGTCACATCGTGTTGTGATATCTGCATTTTGTCCTGTGTCTGACTGTGGGAATATACGTGTAAAAGGTTATTGCCTGGAGTTTTTGTGTCCTGCCTCTCTTTCATTGCACTAAGCTCCGGTCTCGAAAGAGGACCCCGCTACACATTAGGTGTTTTAGGACCGAGGAGTCGGGCCTTTTTCACCTAGCATTTCACTGGTGGCCAGCGGTGGTTCTTGACCCGGGCGTAGAGGAGAGGTAGTGAGAAATATTTGGCAACATGGCAACTAAACCGCACGTACAATTACCCAGGTTTGACCCTGACCAGTACGATATACACACATATCTGACAATAATTAAACCCTTACTGGATATTGGGTTTGAGAATGACCAGCAGAAAATTGCAGTCACACTCCCACTATTGGGCAAAGCGGTGGCGAACATAGCACCAAAAATCGTCCCGGAGCTCGTCTGGCAGAACTTTACAAAGTTCGTGTAATGCTAGGTGAAATTAGGCTCGACTTCTCGTTCCTATTTCACCTAACGTGGAGCGGGGTCCTCTTTCGAGACCGGAACTAGTGCAATAAAGAGAGGCAGGACACAAAAACTCTAGGCAACAACCTTCACACATATATTACCACAGTCAGACACAGGACAAATCAGCAGATATTACAGCACAATATATAGCAATATAAAACCTTATCTAGGATATGTGTATCTCGCAGGATACTTGCTTCTCTGATACTAATGACAACACAACAATCCTAGTGTATCAGGAGTGCAGTAAATATAGGCGCGCGCGCGGAGGCGCGGGCCGGGGAGGGTGTTAAGACTCACTAGGAGGAGATAGGGGAGGTGCAGGGAATGACTTGTGACGGCTAGGGGAAAGTTATGGTAATACTGGAAGGCGGCAGATATTAGCCGTGAAGTTTATATGGTTTCCACTAGCCAAAATACTTTGATAATTGATTTTATCCTTGATTTACACTTACTTGAGATATGGGAGTGAGAGCGGGTGGTAAACAAGATTTGTGGGTAGCGTGGGAGAAGGAGAGAATACTATTAATACTTCCTTTCACAATATTCCTTCACAGTAATGAGGGCATGTCTTTATAGGCACAGGCTTATTAATTGTATAACAGAGATGTCACTCACACGTATAGTCAATCAGATCTTGTTTCCACAGCGTGGGGGAAGGAGAGAATACTATTAATACTTCCTTCCACAATATTCCTTCACAGTAATGGGGGTATGTCTTTTTAGGCACAGGCTTATTAATTGTATAACAGAGATGTCACTCACACGTATAGTCAATCAGATCTTGTTCCACACTCTCGTCCTTTAACTTCTCACTGTGATCTGATTTACCCCGATATTCACTATATGAAATCACTGCACAATACTTACATTAGGGGAAATCACACTTAACCTAAATCACTCATGTTACAATATCACACGCATTCATCAGGGGGATAGGGAGGAACATGTCATCGGTGATCATGCTGGGCTAGGGGCACCGTCAATGCGAGGCGTGCCGAGAGGGCACGGGATAGCTCGTAAGGGCGTCCTCTCGCGTCCTGGACTTCCCGTGGCTTCCGGACTTGGCTCTGGCGTGTGGCCCTCGGGACTGGGGCCAAATAGCTCCAGGAACGTCTGTTATAGGTCCCGGCGTCGTGGGGGCGTAGAGAGATCACGCCCGGGTGTCCTGGGGAGAGCCGAGAGAGACTGTGGGCTGCGGTCTCCAGCGTTTAGGGGCGCCGACAGGGGAGAGCTGCGGCAGCGACTTCCACTGGGGTCTGTCAGGTGCGTCTGGTCTAGAGCTAGGCGTAGGGAACAGAGACCAGGGGAGGCTGGGAGGCCTGTCTGGGTCACTCTGGGACAGGAAGCCTGGGCTCCAGTCTCCTGCCGTGGGGATGTCTACTCTGCACGCCCTCGGAGCGACCGTAGATCGTCTCACGTGGGAGGGAGCAACAATAGGTCGTCTCTACCACGACACTCTCGGAGTGACCATAGATCGTCTCACGAGGATGGGAGCGACCATAGATCGTCTCTACCGGAACACCTTGGGAGCGACCATAGATCATCTCTACCGGAACACCTTGGGAGCGACCATAGATCGTCTCTACCGGAGCACCTTGGGAGCGACCATAGATCGTCTCTACCGGAACACCTTGGGAGCGACCACAGATCGTCTCTACCGGAACACCTTGGGAGCGACCATAGATCGTCTCTACCGGAGCACCTTGGGAGCGACCATAGATCGTCTCTACCGGAACACTTTGGGAGCGACCATAGATCGTCTCTACCGGAACACCTTGGGAGCGACCATAGATCGTCTCTACCGGAACACCTTGGGAGCGACCATAGATCGTCTCTACCGGAACACCTTGGGAGCGACCATGGATCGTCTCTACCGGAACACCTTGGGAGCGACCATTGATCGTCTCTACCGGAACACCTTGGGAGCGACCATAGATCGTCTCTATCTGAACACCTTGGGAGCGACCATTGATCGTCTCTACTGGAACACCTTGGGAGCGACCATAGATCGTCTCTACCTGAACACCTTGGGAGCGGCCATAGATCGTCTCTACCGGAACACTTTGGGAGCGACCATAGATCGTCTCTACCAGAGGGGCGCCGTCTGGAGTATGGTTTCTAACTCCACCCCTAGCTGGCTCAGCAATTCCACTATGCGAAGGTAGTGTCCTTCTCCTACGGTGGCGGTGGCGTGGTGGCTGCATGTCACAGGGGCGCACGGCCCGGGCTGACATGTGTCGCTGCTGCCCGGAGTGGTGGTGGCTGGTGGCGGCCACCCCGTGGGGTCCGTGTGGGGGTGTCGGCGTATCTGTGGGCACACTACGCTGTTCTTGGCTTGCCCTGTCGTCGGGGGTACTATGGTATTCTCCGGGGGCACTGTTTTTCAAGCCACGCATTTTAGTTCGCTGTCCAAGCTATCACCCCATCATTAGGGAGAGTGATGGCTCTATCCAAATTGGATAGTTTTTAATTTGACGGGGATTTAGACAATACCCTGATACAGGCAAGATGCCTGGTTACCGCTGCCTACCTGGAGGCAGACGAAGAAACCCGGAACCAACACTTGTTTAACACTCTACTCAGAGTGCTCCCGAATGTCATTAGACAACACTTTACCATCCATGACCCAACCGGAGACATGGATAGGGACATCCAGCTAATACAGCGCCTCCTAACCACCTGCCCTACTCCTCAGCCGATCAATGTGGTGAAGAGATTTCCCACCCAACCCCCGGCTCCTCCAACCATGCCACGACCGCCCATGCCTCACACCAGCCCTACCCCGGCACCTAGTCCACCCAGGGCACACCCCTCTCACCGGCGCCCTGCCCCACGGGAAAATCCAAATCTGATTTTGGTAAACTCGTGGGAGTTCACAGCCTGCAGCTCCTGCTGTCCCCTACATGATATACGGGACCAACTCAAAGCTGCTCGCTGCAGACCCACAGCCCCGGGTTCACGTAAGGTGTCCTCTTTGTAGGGCGAGGCTCCAGAGGATGAGCTGGCACCCGTGGACGAGCCCTATGCGGGAGAACAGGAGCAGGAACAGGAGAGTGAAAGCCCCAGACAGCTGGATTTTTAGGCCCGCCCCCGCACCAACCCATGGTGGCAGGGGCCACTACCCCTAAGTATAGCCCCCCAGTGTATCACAAGATGATATTAAACGGCATGAAGGCCAGACTGCTAGTCGACACGGGATCAGCCAGGTCCTGTTTATACAGCCACTATTTCTCCCGTCACAAGTCGACCTTTGATCCACTCCGCCCTACCACCACTCACCTTGTGGATGCGGGGGATGGCCCCCTGCCCATCCGTGGGGAGACTCGGGCCCTACGGCTCGACACCCACCAGCCGGTGTCCACCCAGCATCAGTTTATTGTTTTTGACTCCTCCTGCCGGAGTTACGACGGGTATTTAGGACTGGACTTACTCCAAAAACTCGGAGCTACCATTGACTGCCGCTACCGACAGCTCCAGTTCCGTCCACCACCCCGCCCCACCCAGGCCGTTTGCACCTGCACGCCGCAGCCCCGGCTGGAGGATTCGTCCCCTCCCTCCCTCCCCACTCCCCCTCCTCCTTCCTTCTCCCCACCCCCCTCCCCTTCTTTCCCAGTGCTTCCCCCCACTGCCTCGGCCCCTTCCTTCCCCGCTACCGTCTCCGCTGCTGTTACCATTCC
This sequence comes from Coenobita brevimanus, assembly GCF_032717465.1. NCBI lineage: Eukaryota > Metazoa > Arthropoda > Malacostraca > Decapoda > Coenobitidae > Coenobita > Coenobita brevimanus. Next base: position 25,534,539 of record NC_137063.1, on the reverse strand, counting down.
TTCTCACCACGAGGCTTGGGTGCCCCTGAACCGGCCCTCCGGCCCCTCTGTACTGTTTTCCCCCCTCCTCCCATCGGGAGCCCTTTCTGCCTGACTTTTATCTCCCTCCTTTCTTCCCCCCCACCACACCACTGTCCGCATAGCCAACCTCGCCCCTTCCCCCCTTACCCTCCCCAAAGGGCTCGTTATCGGAGAGATGGAGAAAGCTGAGCCCTGTGCCCCTACCTCCTCCCACTTCCCCGCCCCCCTACCCCCTATTCCTGACCATCTCTCCGCCCAGTAGTCAGATACCCTACGTCGCCTTCTCCTGAATTTCCAGGACCTGTTTGCGACTGGACCAGCAGATATAGGGCATACCACATACCTGTCTCACGAGATCTATATGACAGGCCCACCGATTAGACAGCCTTCCCGATGCAAGAACCCCCGACAAAGGTAGGAAGAGGACTGCCAAGTGCACGAAATGATCGAGGCCAGCGTCATTTCCCCCTCCACCAGCCCTTGGTCCTCCCCCGTCGTTCTAGTAAGAAAGGACGGTACGATGCAATTTAGCATTGATTACCGCCGCCTGAACGACGTTACCATCAAAGATGCCACTCCCCTCCCACGAATCGGCGATTCCTTAGATTCCCTTCATGGGGCATCATGGTTCTCTATCCTCGACCTCCAGTCTGGGTACTGGCAGGTCCCGGTACACCCAGAACACTGAGGCAAAACCGCCTTCTCCACAAGCAACGGCCAGCACTTCGAATTCAATGTCCTGCCGTTTGGCCTTTGCAATGCCCCTGCCACCTTTTCCCTGCTAATGGAATCTGTCTTGAGCGGCCTCACTTGGGAGATATGCCTGGCCTATCTGGACGAAGTCATCGTTTTTAGCCAGACCTGGGCCGACCATTTGCAGCACCTCTGCCGGGTTTTTACTAGGATCCGCCAGGCAGGCCTCAAACTCCACCCCTCTAAGTGTGTCTTGGCCGCCAGGACTGTCTCGTTCCTGGGACACGTTATCTCCCAGGCAGGAATCTCCCTGGACCCTGACAAGCTCCGCGCCATAGTGGACATACCCCCACCGCAGGACGTCCACGGCATCCGCGCCTTCCTAGGACTCACATCCTACTATCGTCATTTCGTGAAAGGTTTCGCTCAAACTGCAAAACCTCTGCATGATCTGACCAGGAAAGGGGAAATGTTCATATGGACTGAAGAAAGACGAGAGGCCTTCCAACAACTGAAAGACAAACTCATCTCTGCTCCCATCGTGGCCTTTCCCGATTATACCCACCCGTTCTGCCTCTACACCAACGCAATAGGCGCCATGCTCACCCAGGTACAAGCCGGCTGAGAACACATTATTGTTTGCGCCAGCCACACTTTGAATCCAGCTGAGAAGAATTATGCCGCAACCAAACGAGAATGCCTCAGCATAATTTGGGCCCTCCAACATTTTAGGGCTTACCTTTCTGGAACCCAGGTCACAATCATCACTGACCAGTCTCTCCAATGGTTGCGCTAGTCAGACTCGCATAACACCCAACTCATCAGGTGGCGCAAAATCCTAGAAGAATTTCAGTATGAAATCTCCTACAGGCCTGGGAAACTGCATACCAATGCAGATGCCCTCTCTCGCTTTCCAATTCACGCAGTGCAGCCAGATTCGGACCTCTTGCACCTATGGCACTGAAAGGGACGGCCCCCCTGGATTCCCGCCCACCTGTTCACCAAACTATGTCGACAGGGCGATCACCTTCTAACCCCGTCCGGACACATTCTACTAACCCCCGATGCGGCACGCAACACCCTATCCCACCTCCATGCCCATAACGGCATCCACCTGGGTACCAAGAAGCTAGTCCAAGTGTTTAATAATACTTACTGGGCGTCAAACCCCTCCACCCTCGCCAAGGAGATCGTTCAAACTTGCCGCGCATGTGCACTAGGGAAGGATGTCACCCGGACCTCCAGACCCTTGGGCCACATCACCACCCATAAATCTTGGCAACTCCTGGCGATAGATGTAGTGGGCCCCCTCCCTTCCAAATCTGGGTATAAATATGTGATCACGTTTGTCGACACATTCGAAATTTGTAGTAGCCAGCCCGGCGAAAGAACATCATGCCGTCGCTGTCGCCGATGCCCTTCTCCGACATGTATTCCCTTATTTTGGCATCCCTCAAGCCATCCATTCTGACAATGCCCCAGATTTCTCTGGTAAAATCTGGGGGGAACTTGCCAAGATATTTTGATATAAAATCTCCCATTCCTCGCCTTATTGGCCACAGGGAAACGCAGTATGTGAACGTAGTCATCGTATCCTGATGAACCAACTACATACACGCATCGAGGCTACGAAAGATGACGACTGGCTGGCCCATGTGAAACTCCAACCCTTTCAGCCCAGACGATACTGTCGTCATCGCCCAACTTCCCACCCCCCACAAACTCGACCCCCGCTTTACAGGACCCCACAAGATCACCCATGTTCCAAACCCATACCAGGTTGTCGTGGATTACCACGGCACCCCGCGCACCCTCCGAAACCGCCATGTGCGTCCCTTCCGCATGACCGCCTCTGCCACCCCGACCCCACACCCCCCACCTTCCCCTGCTCCTGCACCGCCTGTCACTTCCACATATGAGTGCTATGTTTCCTCCTCGCCATCCCCCTCCACCCCCCCTACCACCTCAGCCTCCCCCGCCGCCACCACCCCCCCACACCTCACATGACATCTTACCCGCCACACCAACCTCCCTACGCTCACCCTTTCCACACACGCCCACGTGCCATGCCCACACCACCACCCCCACAGAACAACCCACTACCACCTCCCCCTCCCTTCCACACCTACACACTCCCACTCCGACAATCTCACTTTCCACCGCGCCCCCAACACGTGCAACAGCCTGTACTAACCAACCCCTCCAACCCCGCCTGCCCACTTCCCCACTGACACCCACCCTCAGAACCACCACCACCCGCTCCGGCTGACTCTCACGCCCACCCGCCCGATACACCCATACCCTTACACCTCCTGCCTCCCCCCCACTTCACACCATTATGATACATCAAGGTCAAATCCCCTCCACCTACACTCCCCAGAGACTCAACGCCGCATTACCACAGCACAAAACCAGGCCCAGAGCCTCAGTAGCCAGCATACAGCCCACTAGCACACCAGCAACAACACCGACCAAAATGAAGATCAGACGAGCCATATGGGCGCCGACCACAGGCAAGAATCAGCGGCTCGGAGGACCATACCACCTGCTGACCCTCTTCCGGTCAACCCTCACCGACTCCACGCTCTTCCTTATCTGCGACGCTGAACAAGAGGAAAATTTTCACACCACCGCTTGGCAAGCCCTACTCCAGCATCTCCAGCCTGCATACGCCACCCACGACACTCACGTATACCACCTCCAGCCACGGGGACGTGACTTTTCCAAGGGGAGCGTGGTGAAATGTGTGGCTTGCAAGTCAGTGCCCCTGGAGACGATGTGAGAGAAGAACAACATAGTGCCCTCAGAAACACGGTGAGAAAGAAAGTGTGGTGCCCCCAGAACCGCAGTGAGAGAGGAACAGCGCAGTGCCCCCAGAAACACACCGACACCCCTACCCGGACCCCACGGAGTAGCCACACCCACACTAGGGGACCCAATACGACAATGGCATAAGCCAGCCTGGGCTGTGCGCCCGTATAACACTCAACCGTCGCACCGCCACCATAACAGAAGGAAGACACTACCTTCGGGGAGCGGGACTGCCAAATCAGACTGGGGTGGAACTGATATTTCAGTTTCCAACAGCGCCCCTCTGGAGACAGCCAACTGCCGCTCCCGCCTTTGTCAGTCTGCCAAGCGTCACACTGAAGGTGTTTCTGCCGAGACGGCCGATTGCCGCTCATCTCTTCTGCCCCAAGAGACGGCCGATTACCGTTCCTCCCTCCTGCCGAAGGAGATGGCCGATTGCTGCTCTGGAAGCACTGCCCCTGAGACAGCAGATTGCCGCTCAACCCTCCTGCCGAAGGAGACAGCCGATTGCCGCTCTAGAGGCGCTGCCCCCGAGACGGCCGATTGCCGCTCCCTCCTCTTGCCGAAGGTGACGGCCGATTGCCGCTTTGGAGGTGCTGCCCCTGAGACGGCCGATTGCCGCTCTGGAAGTGCTGCCCCCGAGATGGCCGATTGCCGCTCACTCCTCCTGCCGAAGGAGACGGCCAATTGCCGCTCCAAAGGCACTGCCCCTGAGACGGCCAATTGCCGCTCCCCCCTCCTGCAGAAGAGATGGGCCAACGGCCTTTGGAGAGGCAACCAGAGGTGCACTGACTCCCCCACACAGCCACGTCCTTTTACCGGGCCCTACGGCCAGAAAGAGTGCCGACATCGCCCCTGCGTGAGACAGACGCCCGGCTCCCCAGCACCAGAGAGACCCCTCGAGGCCTGACGGCCTCCCCTGGCCTCCGGTCCCTACACCTGGCCCTGGGTCCTAGCACAGGATGGTGCCGCAGCCCCCGCCTGACGGCACCCCTTGATTCTGGGGACCGCAGCCCTCACCCTCTCCGGGCCCTCCCCAAGACCCCCGGGCGCAACCTCTCCACGCCCAAGAGACGGCGAAGGACCTCCACCTCTGGCCAAGACAGGAGCCAGAGACTCCTGGATCTGTTTTGCCCCAGACCTGAGGGCCACACCCCTAATCCCAGCCCGGAGACTACGGGCCCTTGTGCCACGTGCAGCCCTGGACGTGAGAAGACGCCCCTGCGAGCCGTCCCGTGCCCTCTCGGCACGCCTTACCCTGGCGGTCCCCCTAGCCCGGCCGAATAGGCGCTGGCGTGTCTCCCCTCCGCCCCCACGACACGAGTGAATTTATGTCAAGTGTGGTATTGCCCCAGGACTAGTGAAGGAAATTATGTTAAGTGTGACGTTGCCCTAGAAAACAGGTTACAGTGATATAGTGACTTAATGTATGTCCAATGTCGGGGTGAGTGAAATCACGGGCGAGTAAGAACGAGTACAGTGAGTCCCGAGGAATCCGACTCACAAGTGACGCCCTCATAAGAAACCAGTAAGAACTCTTCCCCTGAGGAAGTCTCTGTAGTGAAAATATACCTATGTCCCTTGTTACTAGAAAACAACAGAAAAGTGAGAGTAATATCCGTCCCTTTGTATTACCGTAAACACAGTGAATATCCAGTGTCCCTCTATTCCCTCCCTCCGTACAACATCCCCTCCCCATAGCTAACGTAATATAAACGAGAGATAGAATCAAATGTCAAAACCCCATTTCCATCAGGTGATGCTAAGAGTGAATTAGTAATACGTATCCTTTTCCAATATTACCATAACTCTGTTCTGGCTCGTCACGAGTCCTTCCCCTCGCCCCCCCCCTCCCCGTGTGAACTCTCTCTCCCGCGCTCCCACGCGCGCCCGTATTCCCTGTACACCTGTTCACTAGACTTTCTGTATTGGCAACCGTATTGGTTAAGTCAGTATCCTGCGAGATACTAATATCCTAAGTGAGGTTTTATTTCTATGTCACATATCGTGTTGTAATATCTGCTGTTTTGGTCCTGTGTCTGACTGTGGGAATATACGTGTAAAAGGTTATTGCCTGGAGTTTTTGTGTCCTGCCTCTCTTTCATTGCACTAAGCTCCGGTCTCGAAAGAGGACCCCGCTACACGTTAGGTGTTTTAGGACCGAGGAGTCGGGCCTTTTTCACCTAGCATTACAATAATAATAATAATAATCTGGTATTTTGTTTCTCAAAAGCGCCAGTTCTTTCATTGGGAATTCACTAGCGCTCGACACACATACAGTATACATTATTTTTACAATTACAAGAATTGTGACATCTCTCAAGTACAATACAAGCTTCATCAGTAAAAATAAAAAAAATGAAAGTGACAATAATTAAACCCTGTAATCATCCGCCATAGTACAGTACCTTTCTCCAGGTTGTAGCATTTTGAAAAAAAGAAAGGCCTTCAGCTGCCTCTTAAAGCATTCAACAGAAGAGAGTTGTCTCATGGACAAAGGCAATTCATTATATAATCTAGGGACTCTACACACAAAAGAACGATCAGAGAAAGATGACTGGTGAATGTCTCCAGGCTCGTCAAGACACAAGGAATCATCTTAACTACGTAACATCACACCTGGGCGTGCTGATGGGAGTTTTAACAATTCAGCAAGATACTCCAGTTCACCAAACTTAAGAACCTTGAATGTAATAAGACAGTTTAAATTCAATTCTAGCCTTTTCTGGTAACCAATGCAGCTCAATTAGGAACAGGGTAGTCGAGGTTCTCTGGGGGAGACCAATAAGCCGTGCTGCCTTGTTCAACACAGACTGAACTTTTGTTAGTATACTATTTGGAAGACCAATCCACTGTGAATTACAATAATTGACACAAGACCACTGCATAGACCAGTGTTAAAAGGCAACGCCTATTCGGGGATTTTCTCAGAGTACAGATTTCTGAAAAGCAAGTTACACCCTCTGACAACTTGATTAATATGTTCTTTGTAATTTAACTTTGAATTAAGATAAACACCCAGATTTCGAACAGAACTGGCTGGATGAAGCTGTGACACACAGGTTTTCAAAGCCAGGACATTATCAGTGTCAGAATGAAAGTGTTGCGAGTATAAGTGGCTGGGAATGGCTTGGAGAAGGAGGGAGGTGAGAAGGGATGAAGAGATCAGTAGGATGGAAGCTGTGGAAGCAGTGAAGAAAGCCAAAATGAGGAAAGCCCCAGGACTTGGCAAAATGCTGATTCATGGGGGAGAGGTAGTTGTGGAATGGATATGGAAGATATGCAGATTGGCCTGGGAGGATGGTAGAGTACAGGAGGGTTGGAAGTCAGGTATAATTATTCCCCTGTACAAAAGAGAAGGGCAAAAAGTAGTGTGTGTGGTAATCATAGTGGCATTAGTCGTCTTAGTGTAACTGAATTAGGGAAATAAAAGAAGCATTAGTTGGAGAAAAACAGGGAGGTTTTAGGAGGAATGATGTTGTTTAGATCAGATATTCTTCCTCAGGTTTTTAGTGGAAAAGTTTCTAGAAAAGGGAAAATCCATGCAGCCTTCATGGATCTGGAGAAAGCATATGACAGAGTGGACAAACAAGGAATGTGGAAAATATTAAGAATATGTGGAGTAAATGGGAAGCTGTTCAATGTTGTGAAGAGTATGTAGGAGGGTGCTAAGGATGCAGTGCATGTGGATGGTGAACTGAGTGAATTTTTCATTCTGAATGTTGGACTGAATCGGATGTGTCATGTCTCCATGGTTGTTCAATCTTTAAATGGGTGAGGTTATAAAAGAGATGCAAGGTAGGGCAGTGGATGTTGGAGCAGTCCTAATGAGAGAGGACAGCATTTGGAAACTTCCTGTATTGTTGTTTGCAGATGATACTGTATTGTTTAAGTGAAGACAAAGGGGAACTGCAAGGCTTGGTGAATGAGTTTGGGAGAGTGTGTAAGAAATGAAATCTACAGGTGAATGTAGGGAAGAGTAAAGTTATGGTCTTCAAGAGAAATTAAGCCACTGAATGCACAGTGAGGTTGGATTAGGAGGAAATGGAAAATGTGAACACATTTAAGTACTTGAGTAGTATGACGAGTTAGGATTGAAGTTTGGAGGATAAAGTCCTTGAAATGGTACAACAAGGAAGAGACATTGCTGTTTTTTTTAAAGCAATGATAAGAAATAGGGAGATGAGCATGGAAGTAAAAAAGTCGCTGCATGACAGCACTGTGATACTAATGTATAGACGTGAAGTTTGGATATTGCTGGAAGAACACAAGTCAAGAATGAGAGTGGTGCAAATGAGTTATCTGAGAGGACTATGTGGAGTTAACATAGAGAAACAGACTGAAAAATGAGGAAGTGAAGGAGCGTTGTGGTGTAGTTGTAGATGTGATAGAAAGCATTAGGAAAAATATAATGAGGTGATTTGCCATGTAGAGAGAATGGAGGGCGAGAGATTTATGAGGTGAATGGATGTCAGCGAGGTGGTGGGGAGGAGAGAGAGGAGGAGGCCAAGGATTAGATGAAGAGATGGAGTGGAGAGGTATATGAGAGAGGGGGGTGTGAGCTGGGAGCGGGACAGTGAAATGGCAAGGGACAGGGTGACATAGAGACAATTTGTTTTTGGCCATCCGTTATGGGATTAAGGCATCTGGCAATGGATAGATAATAAAAGACTGCATAAAACGACAAGTGGTCCGTTAGCATTCATCACATATTATAATTCTTGCTGCTTGTTTAATTTGAAATGCTTATCATTTATGAAATACCGGCCGTGGCAACCCAGGTCGCCACCACACCCCCAGGAGGAGACTACAGAAGGGTAGACAAAGCGTGGCATGTCCAGTCTATACGGACATTATAGTGCACCCGGGCCGCTCGCCCCTATTCTCCAGAAACTGTTCGATGAGACCACCCCAGTCCAAGTGCACTACCTTTCGGGTGAGCTAGTCCTCGCCAGGATCGGGGTGGAGCTGACCCTACAGCTCCAGGCATTGCCCCAGCGATGGCCCAAAGCTGCACAAATAAAGAGAAGGCCCATAGCCGCTCTGCAAATAAGGAGATGGCCCATAGCCACTCCAACCAAAGGGCCATGGCCTATAGCCGGGTCCCAGTGATGGCCAAAAGCCACTCAAAAAAAAAAAAGGTCACAGCCTATAGCCAGGCCACCAACAAGGAGACGGCCCATAGCCACTCCGCCAGGTGCTGCCCACTCCCCCTGCAGAACCAGCGACGGCCCATAGCCGCACTGGGGAGAGAGGTATGCCTCCTCTCTTTCTGCAGTTGCCCAGGAGGGCACGACACAGGCGACGGCCCTTAGCCGCGCCCGTAGGCAGGAGATGGCCCATAGCTGCTCCTCACTTGCACGTCGCCCTTGGGACTTCGGCGATGGCCCACTGCCGTGCCGACAGGCAAGTGATGGCCCATAGCCATGCGTCATCTGCGTTCCCGTCAGGAAGTCGGGCCCCGGTGACGGCCCAAAGCTTCACCGACAGTGAAGGGACGGCCCATAGCCACCCTCTGCCTGTTGCCCAAGGGAACCCAGCGACGACCCATAGCCATGCCGAGGAGGGACACCAAAGCCCCTCGCCCCCAAGTGACTCCACAATGGAGGGCGACCTATGGTCAGCCTTGCCTACCAGCAGGAGCTCAGGCCTCCCCTCTGTTCTCCCAGACCGAGGCAACCTCCAGGAGGGGGACTTCTACCCTGAGGACTGGTGGAGAGGTCCGGTGTTATCCCCGGGACTCTTCTTCATCCAGTTGGCCCCTGAGGAGGACCTCCACCTGACGGACTCTGGCCCCAACCCGATGGCGCTGCCATGAGAAGGAGACCGCAGCATATGGGACGCTGAGGGCGCCCCCAGGACCCCCCGACAAGACCTCACCCCTCCCTGACGAAGGTGACGCCCTTCCTCCACCAGGCGCCTGAGGGAGCACTTCCAAGACTTATTTGGCCCAAGTCCCAAGGGCCAGACTCCAATCCCCAGGCCCGACAGTGAGGAGCCCTTCACCATGCCCAGCCCAAACCCTCAACAAGAGACGACGACCCTGAGAGTGGTCCCATGGCCGCAGGATGAAGGGACTCCTGATGGGACTCCTCCTACCCAAGGCAGACGACTGTGAGTCCCCAGGCCACCTCGATTCCCCCTCGCCCAATCAGTGACATTCCCCAATAGTGACAGTGATATATGGCTCTTACAGACTGAAAACGAGAGGCCAATACTGTGATATAAGCGAAAAGTGTGAATCAGTGAAATAAGGAAAACACCAGAAACCGTGCATAACTTTTGTATAAGATGAGAGGCGAACACTCAGTATTACTACTATAACTCAGTGTCAGTGTCCAGGCATCCTGTTTAAGTCCAGAAACAGAAAACAGTGACATAACTCTCATTACTATCGTAAAAATCAGAACCAGATTCAGTGCCATAACAAATATCCCTGAATTCATAAAACCTGTGTTTTGCCTCCTTTGTGGAAAAAAGCCTCTTGTGCAGAGACTGTAAAAGTTGTGTATTGCCAAGACCCAAATTAAGATTCTTGTCTATCTAGTATCCTGCCTGATACTCCAAACCCACCTACCAGCCTATGTATTAATTTTGATCAGTATAATGTGTATGAGTCTTCCTGTTCCACAGTAGAGAATTTGTCAATACACATGTAAGGTTGTTGCCTTGTGTTCTTATGCCCTGTTCCTCTCTTATTGTGTCGAAGCTCCGGTCTAGAAAGGGAACCCAGTTACACTCTAGGCGTTCTAGGGACGGGAAACCGCCTCTTAAACACCTAACATAACACTGGTGGACAGCGGTGGTCCTTGACTCGGGAGTACACAGAGAGGAGGAAACAGGAAAATCGGCAAATTGGCAACAAAACCATAAGTGCAATTGCCCAAATTCGACTCAGAGCAGTATGACATCCACACGTATCTATCAATAGTTCAGCCTTTGCTGGATATTGGGTTTGAAGACAACAGGCAGAAAATAGCTGTCACGCTACCACTGCTGGGCAAAGCCGTGGCCAACATTGCACCAAAAGTCGTCCCCGAGTTAACATGGGCAAACTTCACCAAATTGGTTATACAAGCCATCACACCTTCACAAAGAAGGGTAGTGGCACTATCCCAGTTGGATAGTCTGAAATATGATGGTAACCTGGACGATACTCTGATCCAGGCCAGGCGACTCGTCACTGCCACTTACCCACAGACAGATAATGAAATCCGGGAACAACATGCATTTAACACCCTCCTCAGAGTCCTCCCCAGTATGGTCAAGGAGCACTTCACCATACATGACCCAACGGGGGATCTCGACAGGAACATCCAGCTGATTCGGCGATTCTTAACCTTTTGCTCCGCCCCCCCAGCAAATCAACATGATTAGCAAATTCCCCACAAATAAGCCCACACCACACAGCAAGCCACGACCTCCTCAACCACACACGAGGCCTATGCTGACACCCAGCCTACCCAGGGCTCACCCCACAAACAAACGCTCCAGCCACAAGGAGAACCAGAACCTCATTTCAGTCAACCCCAGTGTCACGAATTGGCGCGATCCTATATCTAAACAAACTTGTGACATTGAACTTTGGTGGGAAACTGCGAATTCTAGTGGAATCCCAATAAGTATCACTCAGTTCAACCCCCCATGCATTTACTCGATTGGGATGATTTTCAGAACATTTTTCACTGTTTCATAAGTGATCGTCCTTGCGCGCAACATTGGCGCTTTCGCTGAGTGATTTGTTGTGGACATATATCGCTCACAATTTTTCTGTTGGCAGTTACCGAGAGAGCCGGCCCCAGCCCTTGCCTCGCTTGTTTGAATTCAGTCAGACTTTGTGCGCTGTGTGAGCAGGTCGTTGTTCAGCGAGTTCCTGAAATCACTCAGTGTGATTCAGCGTAGAGTTTCAGCGTGTGTGGCAGCATCCTTCCTAAGTAACGACGCCCAGTTCATCCTGCCTAGCCCCCTTTTCTGACCAGTATTTCTTTTCGCTTTTCCTAGGCTTAAGAGTTTAGTTTAGCTTGTGAGTGAGCGAGTGAGTGTATTCTCTTTGTTATTTTGAATTCATTTTGAAACATGTAATGTAAATTTATTTCCTTGTAATTAATAAATTTTCAGTTTTTTTCTCTTTGAGCTTGATGTAATGTAAACTTGTGTTTTATTTCTCCACATTAAGCTCATTCTAGTTGCAGCTCCTAGTTTGCATAAACGCTTTGCATTACTCATAACTGGTACTTAGGCCAGTCCTTTTGTATTAAGCTTGAAATCCGTTGTGCAACCAGGAGTTAATGCACCGGCAAGAACCTGCTTATTACCATTAGTATTAGTTGTATTAGTTATTGATTGTCAGAGGTGGAGTCACTTTTTCCAGAGGCCAACATTACTAACAAACAGTGCGTGTGAGTAATTAGTCTCTGCTGTGTACTGTTGAGAAAGTTTATAAATTCTCGTCCTTAGAGAATCGGCGAAGTAAGCCAGCATAAAGTTAACATTGCTTGATTTTCACGAGTGATCCTTGTCTCTATTGACAAGTTAACATTTAAAGTGTTCCTTAATATTGAAAAGTCTCAAAAACCCCGTGACATCTGGCGACCTCGCCAGGATATTAACTCCTAGCTCTAAAGTTATTAACGAGATAATACTCACTCACTCATACTTAGGTATTTATCATTAAAGTCTATAGGCACTATATTACTGGTGATTATTAATTCATTTTTATTAATTTATGTAATAGTTTTCACAGTCAGTTGTTTGTTTAATTTTCTTTCCTTACTAGTTTACATAAAAGTGATCACCACTAACATGTGCCTATATTCTTTATTCTTGATTGTTGGCATCTTTCTCTGCAAGACAGCAGTCAGCACTTAGTCTCTAGTTCACTCAGATTGACCTACCATCATGACTACTAATGTCTATGTACAGGAAGCTAGAGATATGGGGACTGAGAAAATCCAAAACTACGTCCTTTCACGGGTTAGTTACGAGCAACAAAGTGAGAATGATGCTCGTGAAGAATGTGAGAGAGAATGCGAACATGAGCAAGAACAGCACGAGGAACGCGAGAGAGAACATCAATACGAGCAAAAACAACGCGAACTCAAGTTAGAACAAGAGCGACAACAACACAAATACGAGCATAAACAACGCGAACTCGAGTTAGAACAAGAGCGAGAACAACGAGAGAGAGATACGAGAACATGAACGTGCTGAGTGCGAGGCACGTGAAAAACATGAACTTGAAATGTTGAAGCTCAAGCGAGATTCCTTGGCTTCAGACACATCTGGTGCAGCTGGCCCAAGCTCCACGAGCGCTCTCCCTGCACGTGTTCTGGCGACCCCACACATCAAGCTTCCCCCATACAAGGAAGGCAAGCGAATCGAACCATACATAGCTCGTTTTGACGACATGGCTCAGCTTTACCAGCTGGATGATGCAGCTAAGCGGCTTCAGTTTCTTAGCCTGTTTGAGGGCCCTGCCCTCGATATTCTCCACAGAATTCGTGAAGACTATCTCACGTATGAGATGATGAAGGCCACACTCATCAAAGCGTACGGTCTCACAGTTGACGACACCAAGAGTCAGTTCATGAGGGTGCGTTTACAGGAAAAAGAGACTGCCGTTCAGTTTCTTGACTGGCTTACTGCTTACTTAGATGAGTGGATGGAGAAAAATGAAACTCCTTCCACACGTGAGGGGATAATTGACCTTATGCTGCGCATGCAGCTAGAAAAGTCGTGGCCTGCCGAACTTATGGCTCAGCTTAAGATCTGCCAGGTAAGGGATGCCAGCCAAATGGTGAAGAAGGCTGAAGCATTCTTCACTGCATATAGGTATCAAACTCGCAAGCACCATACCTGGAACAGGAAAGCTGATAAATCTGGGAAACTGTCTCAGACTGAACCCCAGCAACAAGGCCATTCTCAGAATAATGGCCAAGGTCCAGAACTGCAGAAGAAGGACCAGGGGCAACACACTCAGAAACCTGAGTGGAAGAGGTACAAAAAGTACCATAACCAGCAGCAGTATCAGCCACGCAATTGACCGTCGGGACTGTCTTCAGCACCAGCCCCTCGGAGGCAGGAGGCAAACGCAGCCTTCATTCCTCAGCAGCACCACGGTGGTGTTGTCCCCAGCAGTACGGGTACTTCCCTACAGTTCACTAGTCCCCCAGCGACAGTGAACCCTTCTCCACAGGAGGCCAATGCTCCATCTCCCCAGATGGTGAGTACAACCCCTCAAGTATCTAATTCTCAGGGCACCATGTTTGCCGCATCATTTATTCAGCAGCCTCATCAGTGGCTGGCTGCTTCCTCCACAGGCCCTCCCACAGGTAACAGTGCCTTCCTTGTTCAGCCAGGGTTTGTGGGAGGCATTCCTGTGAAGGTCCTGAGAGACAACGGTTCCTCAGGTTGCTCTGTCAGGCAGAGTCTAGTTCGGCCTGAGCAGTACACAGGTCAACAGATCCAAGCTAACCTTATTGGTGGATCAGTGAGATTGTTCCCTGAGGCACATATCCAGGTGGCATCTCCATTTTACACTGGTACGACAGTCGCAGGTGTCATGGCAGAAGCTTTGTTTCACCTTATTGTAGCCAATATTTCAGGTGCCAAGTATAGTTGCACTGAAGATGACGCTACTCAGACTTCGGCTGCAGTAACATGAGTCATGGCTGAGTCTCCAAACTGTGTCACCCCAGTGACCAATGCATCGCCACAAGATCTGATGTGTAGCCAAGTTGTTGTTCAAGAACAACACTCTGACCCGAAACTTGCTGCCGTGTGAAAGAAACAAAAGGGTAGAGTGATAAAGTATTCACAGGGAGGTCAAGCCAAGTTCCTTCGTAAACAAGGACGGCTCTGCTGTGAGTCACAAACACCCCAGAGTGAGAATCGACTGCAGTTTGTCATTCCCGCCAAGTATCGCCTAGCAGTGTTAGAATGGGGTCATTGTTCAGCTTCACGAGGTCACATGGGTAAAAGGAAGACCCAGGGTGGTATCCGAGCTGACTTTTTCCGGCCAGGAATGGGACGAGAAATAGATAGCTTTATGCGTTCATGCGATGTGTCAACGTACCACTAATCAGGGACATGTCCTTCCTGTGCCATGTGCATCCACACCCATGATCTCTGAGTCAGTTGAGAGGCAGGGCACTGGTGATGTGGGTGTAGACCTGACATCTCGCCTGTTGGCCCCTCAGGACACATTATGTCCAGGGCCTGTACATACATATGTACCGTAGGTTAAGGGGGGAAGTTCGAGAACCCCACAGAGACAGTCCAAGGCTGTGTATGAATTACCTTGTGGAACATCTCGAGCTGTGGGCCTCTCGGAGAATGCACATAATCCACATGAGTGTTCACACACATGGTGGGTGTTAAAATGTGACCTGCCCAAGACTACGTAGGGATTCTCAGCTTCCTGTCATTAATCGTAAGTGTTGAGTTACTTTAATCAGTAAACTCGGTTCCATTAGTGAATCGCACTGTTTGATGTCCTGCACAGATGCCCAGTCTTTTCACTCATGACCACGTTCCCTGGTTAATTTAGCGAATTGCAGCGTTTGATGTCCTGCACAAACGCCCAGTCTTTTTGCTAATTAGGTATAGGGTTTAACCAGTAAACTGGGTTCCATTAGCGAATCGCAGCGTTTGATGTCCTGCACAGACGCCCAGTCTTTTCGCTCATGACCACATTCCCTGGTTAATTTAGCGAATTGCAGCGTTTGATGTCCTGCACAAACACCCAATCTTTTTGCTAATTAGGTATAAGGTTTAACCAGTAAACCGGGTCCTTTGGCTTAGCGAATTGCAGCGTTTGATGTCCTGCACAGACGCCCAGTCTTTTCGCTCAGTTGACTAAGTTTCCTGGTTAATAATGTAAATAGTGTACTTTTTGTAACATAAGTACTGATTGCTAGGCAGAGAGAGAGAAATGACACTTTTGATGCTCCACTTTGATTGCTTTTGCAGGTGCAGCTGGTGGGTGCAGCATTGTCGTGCAGTTCAGCTGATCGTCCCTGATGCATGCTGCCGCCTCTTCTCTTCTGCCTCATCGTCATTATTTACTATAAATTTGTATTACATGATTTTGCACATAGGCACAGTTACACCACAACTGTCACACCTACACCGTGTATTACATACATCACGCTACATAACAATTAGTTGTTAACCCACGGCGTCCCATCGACGTTCTTTAACGTCCACACGTTTTGTCACTGCCAATCCCGTCGACGTACATAAACGCAAAAAAATTGCAAGGTCTCTAATTTGCACAATTTTCAATTTTCGCGAGTCATTTTTGGTACGTATACACGTGACACCTTCCTCTACAAGATGCCAGGCAGGGACAATGCCTTACCCAGCATGACCTCCTCCCCCCCCTGCACACCATTGTCTCAGCAATTCACCTGTTATCAATGACCTGGCCAGTAAAGCCATGTCATGCCACGGTACGAAATTCAGGGCCAGAGTGATTCCCCAATCAATGACAATGTGGAGGTCAAATTTTACATAGCATTAGAGAAAGAAACAGTCAGAAATGATGATCAGGTAAAGCGGCAAAAAAAAGGGTCAGGTATGGTGATGAGTTAGTGAGTGAAACAATGCTTATAATGCCTATATTACTGCTTGAAAACCAATGTACTCTCGTACTACATATAAATTCGTACCAAGTAAATAAATAAATACCGTTTATGAGTGGTGTGAAATAGTTATCCTCCCATAGAACTCGTTTTCTTTGGTGCCAGCCTGTTAGAAAACCCAGTAAGGTGTGGAGGTACTCCTACCTGTATCGAGTATTTTAAACCTCAGGTGAGAGATTTCTCTATGAATTTTCGATGTTTCTCACTAAAAGCGGAGGTTTGAGCCAAAAAAAAAAAATTCCAAAAATGGTCGGGATTGGGGGGAGTCAGTGATGGAAAGGTGGTTGGGATGGAGCGGGTTAATGTAAATGTAGCAAACTTTTTGCTCAGTTTGACCTGAGTACAGGATTTTTCACCGTCGTCACGGAGTTTATTCCTCAAGTTTGCTTCTATTAACATAAATATGAGGTTTTTACGCTCATGAGCGACTGTGATTTTCTCCTGTAGCAGGGCAGTACACACACTACAGTGTGATTCTTGTGTGACTGAGTTAGGATTTATATGTATGTAAACTGAATTTTTTTTTTTCCTGAAGGGAAAATTTTTTTTTGATTTCGATGGGGCGTAATGTCACGAATAAGCGCGATCAAATGTCTACACAAACTCATGACACTGAACTTTGGTGGGAAACCGCGAATTTTAGTGGAATAACAATAAGTATCACTCAGTTCAACCACCCACGCATTTACTCGATTGAGATGGTTTTCAGAACATTTTTCACTGTTTCATAAGTGATCGTCCTTGCACGCGACATTGGCGCTTTCGCTGAGTGATTTGTTGTGGGCATGTATCGCTCACAATTTTTCCGTTGGCAGTTACCGGGAGCGCCGGCCCCAGCCCTTGCCTTGCTTGTTTGAATTCAGTCAGGCTTTGTGCGCTGTGTGAGCAGGTCGTTGTTCAGTGAGTTCCTGAAATCTCCATTCAGTGTGATTTGGCGTAGAGGTTCAGCGTGTGTGGCAGCATCCTTCCTAAGTAACAATGCCCAGATCATCCCGCTTAGCCCCCTTTTCTGACCAGTATTATTTTTCGTTTTTCCTAGGCTTAAGAGTTTAGTTTAGCTTGTGAGTGAACAAATGAGTGTATTCTCTTTGTTATTTTGAATTCATTTTGAAACATGTAACGTAAATTTATTTCATTGTAATTAACAAATTTTCAGTTCTTTTTTCTTTGAGCCTGATGTAATGTAAACTCGTGTTTTATTTCTCCACATTAAGCTTATTCTAGTTGCAGCTCCTAGTTTGCATAAATGCTTTGCATTATTCATAACTGGTACTTAGGCCAGTCCTTTTGTATTAAGCTTAAAATCCATTGTGCAACCAGGAGTTAATGCACCGGCAAGAACCTGCTTATTACTATTAGTATTAGTTATTGATTGTCAGGGGTGGAGTCAATTTCTCCAGAGGCCAACGGTACTAACAAACAGCGTGTGTGAGTAATTAGTCTCTGCTGTGTACTGTTGAGAAAGTTTATAAATTCTCATTCTTAGAGAATCGGTGAAGTAAGCCGGCATAAAGTAAACATTGCTTGATTTTCACAAGTCATCCTTGTCTCAATTGACAAGTTAACATTTAAAGTATTGAAAAGTCTCAAAAACCCCGTGACACCCAGGGAGTTCTCTGCATGCAGCCACCGATGTCCACTTCACGACATCCATGAACAGCTCAAAGCTGCCAGGTGCAAGATAACCACCCAAGGCCGACGTACAGTGTCTTCCCTTGAATGTGAGGGCCCTGAGGACGAACCCACACCTGCCAGGGATGCCGACCCCAGGGAAATGGAGCCGGAGGAGGAGGAAATCCAACAACAGCTGGGTTTTTAGGACTGCTCCTGCACCTCCCAACGGTTGTGGGGGTCACCTCTCTCAGATACCATTCCCCCGTCTATGACAAGACGAGGCTGAACGGGGTAAAAGCGAGGCTTCTGATCGATACGGGAGTGGCCAGGTCTTGTCTGTACAGCCATTTCTACTCCTGTCATAAGTTGGCTTTCAGCCCACTTTTCCCTGCGTCAACTCATCATGTAGATACAGGGGATGGCCCCCTACCCATGCGTGGGGAAACCCGGGCCCTACGCACTGACACGCACCAATAAGTATCCACACAACACAAGTTCATAGTATTTGATTCCACCTATTGCTATTGTGATGGATATCTGGGACTGGACCTACTGCAGAAATTACAAGCTACCATTGACTACCACAAGTGGCAGCTCCAGTTCCGAAAACCCCCAATCCCCCTCTCTTCCCCAACCCCCCTAAGGCAATGTGCACTTGCACACCCCCTCCCCCACCCCCTCCCCTGGCCTCCCTCTCCCCCCCTACCTCTGCCACTTCCTCCACCTCCCACCTCACCCAGCACCCCCGTTAAACAGGCCTACAGGAACATCTGTCCTATTCTCCCTCGACTTGTCACCCAGAACACTCTCGGCCTGTCTCCAGCCCCCCACCTTCCTTCGCCCACACAGTGCGGCAGTCCGAATTGCAAACATCTCCACGTCCCCCCTCATGCTACCAAAAGGGCTCGTGGTGGGAGAAATGGAAGAAGCAGACCCATGCCCCATCATTCCCCCTTCCTCCCCTTCCCCCTTGCCCCCCATCCCTGACCACCTCTTCCCCCACCAATTGGACACCCTTCGCCATCTCCTCCTGGACTTTCAGGACCTCTTTGCGTCAGGCCCCTCAGATATCGGCCACACCACCGACCTGATGCATGAAATTCATACTACAAGACCACTGATCCGTTAACCATCCCAGCGGAAGAACTCGAAACAATGAGCAGAGGAAGACTGGCAGGTCCAGGAAATGCTCAATGCTGGCATTGTTTCGCCTTCTGCCAGCCCTTGGTCCTCCCCCATCGTCCTCGTCAAGAAAAAGGACGGCACCATGCGTTTCTGCGTGGATTACCGCCGCCTCAACAACGTAACTATCAAGGATGCCACCCCTCTCCCCAGGATCAATGACTCCCTAGACTTCCTCTACAACGCCTCTTGGTTCTCTACCCTAGATCTCCAGTTGGGGTATTGGCAGGTCCTTGTGCATCCAGAGGACAGTGGAAAGACAGCATTATGAATTCAACATCCTGCCATTCGGCCTTTGCAACGCCCCCACCACTTTCTCTCGGCTCATGGAGTCTGTCCTTAGCAGCCTCACGTGGGAAGTCTGTCTGGCATACCTGGACGATGTCATTGTCTTCAGTAAAACATGGGCTGATCACCTCCAGTGCCTCAGGAAAGTCTTCCAACGAATTCGCCAAGCCGGCCTCAAGCTCAAGCCCTCCAAGTGCATCCTGGCCACTAGAACTGTCTCTTTCCTGGGGCACGTCATCTCTGGAGATGGAATAGCCCCTGACCCAGACAAACTGTGCGTCATTGCAGACATTCCTCTACCAGGAGACGTCCATGAGGTCCGGGCGTTTTGGGGCCTTGCCTCCTACTACCGACGATTTGTAAAGGGATCCGCTAACATCACCAAGCCCCTTCATGACCTGACTCGGAAGGGAGAACCCTTTACCTGGACTGACAAGAGACGGGCCGCTTTTCAGGAGCTCAAAACCAAACTCATCACTGCCCTGATCATCGCCTTCCCCAACTACTCCCTACCTTTCCGATATACTGACGTTTCCCTTGTAGCAATTGGCGCCATCCTTGCCCAAGTCCAGGAGGGACGAGAACACATCATCGCCTGAGCCAGCCGCACCCTTAACCAGGCCGAGCAGAACTATGCTGCAATCAAGTGGGAGTGCCTAGGCATCATCTGGTCCCTTGAACACTTCCAGACTTACCTATCGGGGACGCACGTGACAGTCATCACGGACCACCAGACCTCTAATGGCTCTGCCAATCAGACACCCACAATGCGCAGCTAATCAGATGGCAAGAGACCCTGGAAGAATTTTAATTACGAAATATCTTACCACCCCAGCAAACTCCACACCAACGCCGACGGTCTCTCCTGGCTCCCCATCCACGCAATACAACAAGAAATACAGCTTCGACGATGACACAACAAGGACCAACCCCCCCTGGATCCCTCTTCACCTATTCAACAAACTCCATCGTCAGGGCAACCATCTGTTCACCCCGTCGGGACACATCATTCTTGCCCCCGACACTGCCCTGGACACCATGAGACACCTCCACTCGGATAATGGGATCCACCTGGGTATGAAAAAACTCCCCTGGGTGTTCAACGACACGTACTGGACCCCCAGCCCGGACCCCCAGCCCCTCCAACCTTGCCAAGAAAATCACCCAGTCCTGCAGAGCCTGTGCACTAAGCAAGGACACCACCCACACTGCCAGTCCCTCAGGACACATCACTGCCCACAAGCCCTGGCAGTTGCTCTCAGTAGACATTGTGGGGTCCTTACCACCCAAGTCGGGCTACCAGTATATCATCACCTTCATAGACACATACTCCAAATTCATCATCACGTCATGCCAAAGAACACCATGCTGTCGCTGTAGCCGATGCTCTGGTCCGTCATGTCTTCACCTACTTTGGAATTTCCCAAGCCCTGCACTCCGACAGTGCCCTAGAATTCACCGGCCACAAATGACAAGAACTATCAAAACTGTTTGAGTATTACATCTCCCACTCCTCCCCCTACTGGCCACTTGGAAACACCATCTGTGAACGCAGCCCCCGAACACTCATGAACTAAGTCCACACCCAGCTCGAGGAGACCAAAGACGAGGATTAGCCAGCACATGTCAAAATTGTCCAGTGGGGAATGAACTCCTGCCCTCAGGAGGACGGTATATTGCCCCACGAACGTGTGTTCAGAGAGGCGCCCCTGCTCCTACCCCTACACCAACACCTACAGCCACCCTCCACACCTCCCACATCTGATCCTCTCCACCACCTCAAGAGGTGACTCCACCACTTGCAAAACAGCCTCGACCTCCAGCCCGATGCCACCCACAACCCCTACAAGCTGGGCAATTCTGTGATGATAGCAAAACTCCTCATCCCACATAAACTCTCCCCCCCGTTTCACAGGCCCGTACACCATCTCCCACGCCCCTAACCCCTACCAAGTTACCATGGATTACAACAACGTCCCCTGCACCTACAGGAACCACCACGTGCGCCCCTTCCAGCCCACCACCTCCGCTGCCCCTGCCCTGCATTCCCCCGGCCCCGCCCCACCCCCAGCTGCCCCCCCGACCCTCCTCCCAATTCCTACAATTGCTACATCTCGCCCTCAGCCTCCTTCCCCTCCTCCTCCTCTCCCTCACCCTCAGCTTCCCCACCCGTCATGACGCTTATCACCTCACCTACCACCTCACTGATGCTGCAAATTACCAACCCATCACTCACCCCTCCACCACCACCCTCCTCACCTCCCACACCCAATGCCGCATCACCCGCCACCCAGTCACAACCTCCTGGAACCAAGACGCCCTCACACACCTGTATGCCGCCCTCCCCTGCTCTGGCCACCACCACCCCATCTACACCCACTAACTTCACCCACAGCCACCCACTATGAACGCCTCCACGGCAGCCCTCCCACTCCAACCCCACACCACCCACCCCCAGAGCACCATGAGGGTGCACACCCACCTAACTGCCCACGCCCACCTTGGAAACCACCATCACCTGCTCTGGCCACTTTTCATGCCCTCACACAAGATACACCACCACCACCACTCCCTCCCCCACCCCACCCATCTCACCTCCATCCACAGACCAAACTTCCCTCTCCATTCACACTCCCAACACAATAGCTATCATACTCATGCTACATCAACCCCAAATCTCACCATCCCAATCCTGAGAGAATACTACGGCGCTTTACCCTGGCATAAAACCACTGTCGCCTCCTCAGTGTCCAACATGCAGCTCTACCCCCTGCAGGAACACACACCTTCCACCATGAGAATATGACGCACCACCTGGGCACCAACCCTCAGTAGCAAGCACCGCGTCCGTGGACCTCATCACCTCCTCCAGCTCCTCCACACAGTCCCCGAGCCCTCCACCCTCTTCCTCAACTACAACCCTCATCTCAACGGGAATCCACCCACAAGGAAATGGAACACCCTCCTGCAACACCTGATGCTGGCCTATGTCTCCAGCACCACCAAGACCTGCTACATCGAGCCACCGGGACGTGACTTTTCCCCCGACGACGGTGGTGAAATACCAGCCGTGGCAACCCAGGTCGCCACCACACCCCCAGGAGGAGACTATGGAGGGGTAGACAGAGCGCATGGCATGCCCAGTGTAAACGGACATAAGTGCACCCGGGCCGTGCGCCCCTGTTCCCCAGAAGGCACTTGATGAGACCACCCCAGTCTGAGTGCACTACCTCTTGGGCGAGCTAGTCCTCACCAGGATCAGGGTGGAGCTGACCCTACAGCTCCAGGCAGCACCTCAGTGACGGCCCAACCCGTGCAAATAAAGAGACAGCCCATAGCCGCTCTGCATATAAGGAGACAACCCATAGCCGCTCCGACCAAAGGGCCACGGCCTATAGCTGGGCCCCAGTGATGGCCAAAAGCTGCACAAAAAAAGGCCATGACCTATAGCGGGGCCGCCAACAAGGAGACGACCCATAGCCGCTCAGCCAGGTGCTGCCCATGTCCCCTGCAGAACCAGCGACAGCCCATAGCTGCAGTGGGGAGACAGGTACGCCCCCTTTCCTTCTGCAGTTGCCTCAAAGGGCATGACACAGGAGACGGCCCATAGCCGCTCATCGCCTGCACATCGCCCTCCATACGGGACTTTGGCAACGGCCCACTGCCGCGCTGACAGGCAAGTGACTGCCCATAGCCACGTTTTGTCTGCGTTTCCATCAGGGATTTGGGTTCCGGTGTTGGCCCAAAGCCACACCAATATCAAAGGGACGGCCCATAGCCACCCTCTGCCTGTTGCCCAAGGGAACCCAGCAACGGCCCATAGCTGTGTCGGGGAGGGACACCAAAGCCCCTCACTCCCTGTGACTCCACGACATGAGGGCGACCTGTGGTCAACCCTGCCTACCGGCAGGAGCGCAAGCCTCCCCTCTGTTCTCCCAGACCGAGGCAACCTCCAGGAAGGGGACTCCTGTCCCGAGGACTGGTGGAGAGGCTCGGTGTTATCCCCGGGACTCTTCTTCATCCAGTCAGCCCCTGAGGAGGACCTCCACCTGACGGACTCCGGTGGGGAGCGAAGCTGCAGCCCCAACCTGCCGGCGCCGCCACAAGAAGGAGACCGCAGCCTACGGGCCTCTGAGGGTGCCCCCAGGACCCCCTGACGAGACCTCACCACTCCCTGACGAAGACAACGCCCTTCCTCCGCCAGGCGCCTGAGAGAGCACTTCCAAGACTTATTTGGCCCAAGTTCCAAGGGCCAGACCCCAGTCCCCAGCCCTGACAGTGAGGAACCCTTCACCATGCCCAGCCCAAACCCTCGACGAGAGACGACGCCTCTGAGAGTGGTTCCGTGGCCGCGGGATGAAGGGACTCCTGACAGGACTCCTACCCCAGGCAGACGACTGTGAGTCCCCAGGCCGCCCCCCTTCCCTCTCGCACGATCAGTGACGTTCCCCAATAGTGACAGTGATATATGGCTCTTACAGACTGACAACAAAAGGCCAATACTGTGATATAAGTGAAAAGTGTGAATCAGTGTAATAAGGAAAACACCAGAAACCGTGCATAACTTTTGTATAAGATGAGAGGCGAACACTCAGCATTACTACTATAACTCAGTATCAGATTCCAGCCATCCTGTGTAAGTCCAGAAACAGGAAACAGTGACATAACTCTATCGTAAAAGCCAGAACCAGAGTCAGTGCCAGAACAAATTCCCCTGAATTCATAAAACCTGTGTTTTGCCTCCATTGTGGAAAAGAGCCTCTTGTGCAGAGACTGTAAAAGTTGTGTATTGCCGAGACCTGAATTAAGACTCCTGTCTATCTAGTATCCTGCGTGATACTCCAAACCCGCCTACCAGCCCATGTATTAATTTTGATTAGTATATTGTGTATGAGTCTTCCTGCTCCACAGTAGAGAATTTGTCATTACTCATGTAAGGCTGTTGCCCTGTGTTTTGATGCCCTGTTCCTCTCTTATTGTGTCTAAGCTCTGGTCTAGAAAGGGAACCCAGCTACACTCTAGGCGTTCTAGGGACGGGAAGCCGCCCCTTAAACACCGAGCATAACAATTTAGTTATCAAAGAGATTAATGTTTCATTTTACAAATGCTGAAAAGAATGTGGACTACCGACTATACGTTATAAAAAAGGCACAATTTATTATCCGACATCATGCATAGACAAAGCTGCTGATATTTCCAACAAAACTTGTGGGTGTCAGCATACAATCTGCATCTGATTCCTATACATATTTAACGACGAAATGAATTCATTTTAGTATGATATATAGACATATATATCTGAAAGTATTATTTGATTAAAACTGTTATGCAGCGTATTCTAAGTCCCGATTTCTCAGTCACAGATGCAGTGCAATCCTGGGTTCTTTGTTCCCGACCAGGTCAGTCACAGGTAAGGAAGGAAGGTCCAAACACCACTGGTCAAAAGGCACACATATATTATTAATAGACAATTCAGACACATTCACTGAGCAAAACTTGTGAAATACACAATGACTTAACTCTTACAACAATTCCTTTCCATAGTTCAGCAAGTTAGACCTTTACACGATGTTATACCTTCCCTGATATGGACTAGTTCCCACACAGTGTCACAGGCAAGTTTCACAAGTTCACCAGATACACTGGGCGTCGAATATACAGGCAATACAGTTCAGTATATCTCAATATATCCAACGCGTAACATAGACGGTGGTATATATTAAGTCCTTAGATATAGACAATCACATAACATAGACGGATTCCTAGGCTAGTTATATGCATCCACGTGACATGGACGATACCCTAGCTAACCTTATGCTATGTGCACATTACATGGGACGTGAGGATATAGCACTTAGGGTCTATCTGCATGGGGGCTGGGGGGGGGGGAGTGAGGGAGAGGGGAAGGGTAATATTGGGTCTATGGCAGGGTGGATTATTCGGGATCGGGGATTTGGGGTGTTGGGGTGAAGGGGGGATAGCACTGGGGGGGAATTGCACTGGCGTAAACATCCCATGTGTAACACTGGGGGAGGTTTCACATCTGAGACCGACCAGTGGGTGGGCACCGCACACTCCACGCATACGGTTATGAGTACTAGAGTTCACAATAGCACACAAGGGGGGGGGGTGGAATGACATTGGGTCCACCAGGGGGATAGGTAGTGGCTAGTCCACTGGGGTAGAGTTCACAAACACTGGGGAGCACAACAGCACAGGGGGGGGGGAGGCACTGGGATGGGGAGCGGCAGGGGCTAGCTCACTGGGGTTGGGCTCACAAACACTGGGGGAGGGTACACATCCTTAGGGTGCTGTACTCACAGTCCTGCCGGAGTGGAGGACACGGGTCACGGGTGGCAGGAGGGCCTACGCCAGGAACCTCAGGTGGTGGCCGGGTGTAGGGGGTGGGCCATCCAGGGTATAGTACAGGGGTAGGTTGTTGGTGTGGTCACCAAAAGTCCTGGACGAGGTGATGGGCGGCTCCCTGGCTGCGACAGCCCGGCAGGAGGCGGGGCTCTCCAGGCTAGGACCGAAGAGGGCCAGGAGGTGTGCTGCTCAGCACTGGCCCTTAGTCATCATCGTGGTCCTGGGGGCGGAACTGGGGTGGCCCGGGCCTAGGGTTGGCTGTGAGGAGGGTGGAGCCCTGGCTGAGCTGCTGTCACGTCTGGCAGGGGCAGCCATCAGGGAGGAACTGTGGCCACCTGTGCCAGGAGAGGTCCGGATGCTGCAGCAGGCATCAGGAGAGGCCCGCTGACTCTGGGAACTGCGGTCTCGTCTGTGGGAGGAGGCCATCAGGACTGGACTGCAGCCTCTCATCCTGGCAGAGTCTGTCAGCACCTGGGGAGGACGGGGTTGCAAGGACAGGACACCTGGCCTTGGGGACGTCTCGCCCGATCTGGTCTGCGGTGGGGTTCCTGCATGGGAGCAGATCCCACCCTCTCGAGGAGAGAGAGGCAGGTAGGGGGGCGCCTCACTCTGCCGCAGGAAGGGTGGGCGGAGCAAGAGGCATTTCCCTCTGTAGGGGCTTGGGGACTAGCGGAGGGAGAGTGGCCGAGGGCCGGCCCTCCTGCTTGGTGGGCCTGTGAGGCCCTGCCGAAACTCTGGTCCAGGGTATGTGGGGGAGGTCCAGGGGATGTTCCCTCCGTCAGGCAACCCCGTTGGGCACTGCCTGGGCTCCTACTGGAGATAGGTGTAAGAGGAGCGGGGGGACTCCTGACACCACAGGCCCTGGTAGCTGGGAGTAGGCACCTGACTGGCTGTCCCGGCTAAAGCCACAGTTCCGGCGGAGTCTGTACTCCTGTCGCAGGGCCTGGGACTCCTGCCCCAGTGACGTCAGGAAGAATAGGCCTAGGGAGCTGCAGTTCCGGCAGAACCTGTCCTCCTTTCATTGAGGTTGGGGCAGCATTGGGGGACGACTGGCGTTCTGTCCTGAGTGGTACCTCTGGCAGAGTGTACCCCAAGGCCCGTCTTCCTCCTTGGAAGCGCCGGCGAAGGTCGTCTGGGGGATGTTCTGACGTGCCAGCTCCCAAAGGTGGTTGGCAGAGGATGGATGACTGTCGGTCTCTCCACCCACAGTATACCTGACGGGTGCTACTGTGCCACTGCTCCCTCGGGAAATAGCAGCCCTTGAGGCTCCTCCTGAGTCCTCTGTCAAATAGGAGGCCAATCCAGGGGACTCAGCATCCAAGGGTTTGCTTGGGATTTTGCCACTGCAAGTCCCACCCCGATTCTGGCGAGTGTTCCCTCCGCTGGAGTGTAGTGTACTTTTCCTGTACATTGTCAGGTGGTCTGGCTGCAGGGAAGAGGGGCCCCGGGTCACGGGGGAGATACGTTGCTCTTGCCTGGACAGTGTGTCAGGTAAGCCAGCCTCCCTGTCATCTCCTTGTGGGGTGGGTATCATCCCCTCATACTCTCCTCCTGGGGTGGTGGTGTTAGGTTCACCCCATTCGTGTGGGTATTTCAAAAACTATAATATATGACATGACTGGGATTGTAAGTAATCGGCTTGAAGCTACGAAGAATACTTATCCCGACATTTAGACGGTTAGTTTTGTTAGTTCAGTGATTCCCCTCAACTTTATCATAATGAAGCTTCCTTTTCTCATTTTATTGAGCAGATAGGTTAATATGATTATACTCATGAACGAAGTGGTAAAGGAAATACTTTCAAAACGGTAATTAGGTTGACCACATTTTTATTTTTCAAATTAAGATATCAGGTGAAGATTGGCAACTTTTGGGAGTTTGTGAAAGCTCCTATTAGGTAGATATGATCTGGAGCAGATGAGGAAGGTGGAAGGTGCACGCAAGGTATTCACAGAAAAAACCTGCGTTGCATGTAAGGTGGTGCATGGGGTGACAAGAACATGAAAAAGGGTGCAAAGAACAGCATGGTGGAATGAAGTTAGACAAACTGTGGCACAAAAGAAGAAAGCATTTAGTGGATGGGAAGCAGAGGCATGGACGAAGTTGAGAGGCAGAATAGAGAGTTATATGTAGAGAAGAGGGGTGCTGACGAGATTATTAAGAGAGAGTAAGAAGAGAGTGGATGAGGAGTTTGGAAGGAATTTGAGTGTAAAGTGGTGGGATTATAAGGAAATGTTTTGGAAGGAGGTTAAGAGACTAAGACAGGGTGATAAAGAAGGTAGCAGGGGAGTGCTGGGGTGAGAACCAGGAGGGAGACAAGCGAGGCCAGCTTGAGATTTATTCAAAGAGGCCCATTCATGGGTGTGTCCTATCACTAGCGCGGCCTGAGTCAGACTGCCTGCCAGGCCCCAGGTGCGGGCCAGGGGCGTGCAGGAATCCCACATTGTGGGAAAAGTTCCCGTGCATACCCAAGCTCCAACACCACCTCTCCACTGCAGTGAACTCCCCACTTCCTGCAGCATTAATACAAAGCAAATTGGTTGAGGAAGAGGGAAGTCACTGCAATAACAAAACAATGGGCAGATACTGACACTCAGCACAACACAATGCTGGCAAAATTTACATGTCACAAAACACATTAACATGCCTAAAATGGCGGAATTAGTCACAGAGGGCACCTCAACACCCCAGGAGGAGCCTAAGGAGGGGCAGACAGAGCGCGGCCTGACTCAGGGCGACAAGGACATAAGTTCGCCGGGGCCACGCGCCCCTATGACCCAGAACTCGCCTGCTGCCACCATAGCATGAAACGGAGACTACCTTGCAGGCAAGCTGACCCTCGACAGGATCAGGGTGTAGCTACTTCCTCAGCTCCAAGCAGCACCCCATCGACGGCCAGCAGCCGTGCCCTTTGTGAGACGGCCAGTAGCCACTCAGCCCTTCAGGAGATGGCTGGTAGCCACTCAGAAGGCTTCCCAGAGACAGCCTATAGCTGCTCTGCCCTTCAGGAGACAGCCAGTAGCTGCTTTCCCCAAGAGCCATGGCCTGTGGCCGGGCTCAGGTGATGGCAGGTAGCCGCACCCGTAAAAGGCCATGGCCTGTAGCCGGGCCACATGGCAGGAGACGGTTGGTAGCCGCTCCCCCATCAGGTGCTGCTATACCCCCTACAGGAACCAGCGACAGCCAGTAGCCACTCTGGGGATAGAAGGGTATGTCCCCCTCTCATCCTGTAGTTGCCTCAGAGGACACGAAACAGGCGACAGCCGGTAGCCGCGCCTGTTGGCAGGAGATGGCCTGTAGCTGCTCCTCGTCGGCACGTCGTCCTCCACACGGGACTTAGGCAACTGCCGGTAGCCATGCTGACAGGCAAGTGGCGGCCAGTAGCCACACTTCACCTGCACCCCCATCAGGGAGTCAGGCCCAGGCGACAGCTGGTAGCCACACCTACGACGAAGGGACAGCCAGTAGACACCCTCATTTCGTTGCCCACAGGAACCCAGCGATGGCCGGTAGCCATGCTGAGGAGGTGCACCAAAGCCTCTCACCCCCTGTGACTCCACTACAAGAGGGCAATCTGCCCTCAGACCTGTCAACAGGCGGGGGCACAGACGACCCTGCTGTCCACTACAAGCGAGGCAACCTTTAGGGGGAAGGTTTCAGCCCTGAGGACCCATGGAGAGGCTCTGTGCTAACCCCAGGGTTATTCTCCGCCCAGCCGGCTCCGGAGGGACCCTACCTGATGGACTCCAATGGAGGCTGATGCCGCAGCCTGCTCCTGATGACGTCCCTGACGGCAGGAGACTGCACCCGACAGGGCCCTGAGGCCGCCTCCAGGACCCCCCGGTGGGACCTCTCCCCACTGAGATGCAGGAGACACTCGTCCTCCATCAGGCGCCTATGTGAGCACTTTAGGAAATTCTTTGACCCCAGTCCCAAGGGCTGTACCCCAGTTCCCAGCCCCGACAGTGCAGGGTCCTTCGCCACACGCAGCCCCAGATGAGAAAGGACGCCCCTATGAATGATCCCATGGCTGTGGAACACAGAGGCCCCTGGTGAAGCTCAGCCCCCATCACGAGCAGGGCTTTGAGCTTGTTCTGGTGCCAGACATTGTTTCCATGATGAGTTGTAGTCTCACACTATTTTTACATATTACATACAGAAGTGTTTAGATATAATTAAAGAGTGTGTAAGATAAACAACCAAACACCATCTTACTGTAAAGTGTGGCATGAGAAAGGATGAGAATCCAGATTTGCAAAGCCCAGCATTTTCTGTCATAAACAACGAGGGTAAGGGAAGGCGACAGAGAAATATGAATTGTATATGTGTTTAAAGTCTTGGGGAAACATTTACCCTGTTGGTATACTTTAATGTAACTAATACTACTTTACTGAGGTGTCTAATGTGCATGGTAGAGTTGTGATACTTCAATTCGTGTATAAATCCCAGTTGTCTTTGAAGTTTGGCACCTCTGTATTATGCTGACCTAGGGCTACTCCCAGCGGGAAAGCCGGCCAGCTAGAGCAGAACGCACTTATCATTCAAACGAAAGAGACGTATTACTCGGAGTTCTCTCTGTGTTGCAGTTGTATCTTTCTGTGGCCAATAAAGAGAGAGGAATTTGCTCAGTTTTCAGTTCACCTGCACATGCTACCTACCTACCATTCCTTCAACAGGATCTACACCGATTCCCACCATCTCCAGTGTGTGAGAAGACATTTGGTGGAGAGTGTCAGCCGGAAGTGACTTCGACCAGGTGGAATATCATATCTTGGTAACCTGTTTGGAACAGTGCAGTCACACCTACGCTGATACATAATATTGGTGATCAGCTGTGTGGGTTTCCAACCAGCTGATATATATTGGTGGCAGCAGTGGGATACGAAAAGGTGCTAAAGGGATTTGTGCAGTGAAACCCCTTGCAACCGCTCGTGATCCTACAGGTGAAACAGAAAATCCCACTTTCACTTTGGCAACGGAACTAATTGCAGAGTGAATAAGTGGAGTAGATAATATATTAGGGTAGTGAATCTCGTTCTCTCTCATTATCCTGTTAGTGTGGATATCTCTATCATCAAGCGCAAACTGGCAACTATCTTGCTCTGGTGTGCGAGATCTCGGCGAGGCACGAGGCCAGTGCAGTGATGGGTGGTATCATCTAGACACATCTGGCAACTCTGGGTGCGGAGGCTGGAGTCAGGCATGGCGAGTGTGTGGAGTGTGTGGGCTGTGTGGCGTGGTGTGGCATCCTGCAGTCACCCTCAGACCATCGTGGGGAGAGCATCATCGTGTGGTTGGAGAAGAAACCTGGTGGAGTGTATGAACTTGCAGTATCTACCCGGGACTTCAGCATCATCTGACACTTAGGTAGTGTACAAGCATGGTAATCATAAATACACCCTTTAAGCAACACACGTTAGTTAGGTCATGTGTGTAAAAATAAAGGTTTCTCAGTTTCTCCTTTGAAAAACGTAATTTCTATTTATATGTCTTGGGGGAGTGGACTTTCTGACCACTACTTGTGGTGGCCAGAATCAAGATCCAAATAAGATGGAGAAATAGAAGAAGGGAAGGACGGGAAGAAGGAGTATTTGCAAGGAGGGTGGAAAGGTTACAAGAGGATGAGAAAAAGGCAGAATATAAGAGAGAAGTGGAGAAACGATTTGGCAAATATGAATTTGAGCAGATGGGGGACGTGGAAGGTGTGTGCAGGATATTCACAGAAGAAATATGTGCAGCACGTAATGTGGTGTGTGTGATGAAGAGAAGATGGAAGGGGGTGCAAGGAACAGCATGGTGGAATGAAGAGGTGAGACAGGCTATGGCACAAAAGAAGAAAGCATACAATGAATGGATGAGAAATAGGGGCGTGGAAGAAGTTGAGAGGCGGAAGAGAGAGTTATATGTAGAAAAGAAGAGAGAGGTGAAAAGATTAGTAAGAGAGAGTAAGAAGAGAGTGGATGAGGAATTTGGAAGGACTTTGAGTGTAAAGTAGAGGGACTGTATGAAAATGTTTTGGAAAGAGATGAAGAGAGTAAGACAGGGTGGAAGTGAAGTTAGCAGGGAAGTGAAAGATAAAAATGGTAGATTACTAGTGGAGAAGGGAGAAAAAGTGAGCAGATGGAGAGAACACTTTATGGAATTGGTGAACATAGAGGAAGGAAGTAATGCGAGTATAAGTGGGTGGGGAATGGCTGGGAGAAGGAGGGAGGTGAGAAAACAGGAAGAAATCAGTAGGATAGAAATTGTGGAAACAATGAAGAAAGTTAAATTGGGGAAAGCCCCAGGAATTGATGGAGTGTGTGGTGAAATGCTGAAGCATGGGGGAGAGATAGTAGTAGAATGGATGTGGAAGATGTGCAGATTGGCCTGGGAGGAAGGTCGAGTCCCGGAGGATTGGAAGTCAGGTATAATTATTCCCTTGTACAAAGGAAAAGGGGAAAAAAGAAGTGTGTGGTAATCATAGGGGCATTTGTCTTCTTAGTATAATAGGAAAAGTGTATGGTAGGATACTTATTGACAAAGTCAGAGAAAGAACAGAGGAATTAGTTGGAGAAGAACAGGGAGGCTTCAGGAAGGGAAGATGTTGTGTAGATGAGATATTCATTCTTAGATCCTTAGTGGAAAAGTTTCTAGAGAAGGGAAAGAAGTTGTATGTGGCTTTCATGGATTTGGAGAAAGCATATGACATGGTGGATAGACAAGGATTGTGGAAAGTATTAAGAATATATGGAGTAAGTGGGAAGTTGCTGTTTGCTGTGAATAGTATGTATGATGGTGCTAAGGCTGCAGTGCATGTGGATGGTGAACTGAGTGAATTTTTCTCTTTGAAGGTTGGGTTGAAACAGGGATGTGTCATGTCTCCATGGTTGTTCAATCTGTACATGGATGGGGTAATAAAAGAGGTACAAGGTAGGGTAGTGGATGTTGGAGTGGCCCTGGTGAGAGAGGGTAGTGTTTGGAAACTCTCTGTACTGTTTGCAGATGATACTGTGTTGTTGAGTGAAGACTAAGAACAGCTGCAAGGCTTGGTGGATGAGTTTGGGAGAGTGTGTAAGAAACGGATATCTAAAAGTGAATGTAGGGAAGAGTAAAGTGATGGTCTTTGAGACAGGTGAAGTCAGTGAATGTTCAGTGAGGTTGGATGGTGAGGAATTGGAAAATGTAAGTGTTACCGCATGGTATTGCAAGTTACATGAGTACGTTTAAGTACTTGGGTAGTGTGATGAGTAAGGATGGAGGTTCGGAGGGTGAAGTGCTTGAAAGGGTACAGCAGGAAAGAAAGGTTGCTGGTTCCTTGAAAGCAATGATAAGAAACAGGGAAGTGAGCATGGAAGTGAAAAAGTTACCACATGACAGTATTGTGATATCAACTCTAACGTATGGAAGTGAAGCTTGGATGTTGTTGGAAGGACACAAGGCAAGAGTGAGAGCAGTGGAAATGAGTTATCTAAGAGGAGCCTGTGGAGTCACATAGAGAGACAGGCTGACAAATGAGGATATAAAGAAGCATTGTGGTGTGGATGTTGATGTGATAGGAAGCATTAGGAGGAATACACTGAGGTGGTTTGGCCATGTGGAGAGGATGGAGGGTGAAAGAGTGAAAGACTGACGAAGAGAGTGTATGTGAGTGAGGTGGAGAGGGGGAGAGGGAGGGGGAGGCCGAGGATGAGATGGAGGGATGGGGTGGAGAGGTATATGAGAGAGGGGGATGTATGTTGGGAGCAGGGCAGTGAAATGGAGGGGGACAGGGCGACGTGGAGGCGATTTGTTTGTGGCCACCCCGA
Organism: Coenobita brevimanus; assembly: GCF_032717465.1. Taxonomy (NCBI): domain Eukaryota; kingdom Metazoa; phylum Arthropoda; class Malacostraca; order Decapoda; family Coenobitidae; genus Coenobita; species Coenobita brevimanus. The sequence goes on along the minus strand of NC_137063.1, from coordinate 25,501,133 downwards.
ACGGGATTGAGGCGTCTGGCAATAGATAGATAGATGTCTTCCATTCCCTTTTACTAAATTCTATAACTATCCTATGTCAATTTATCTTCCTGTGACTTGGAAGAGAATATTTCTGACAAGGTTAGTTGGATGTGAGGACGAAAATTGAGGGGAGATTTAGACAAACCAACCACGAAGGATGCAGAGTCCAGTGAATCGACTCAAATTGTGTGAGTGGATTGAGACTTTGGAGAAGAGCATCCAAACTTTACAGGTTATGAGTGAGGGAAACCTCGGGGTTGAAGGTGATCAGGACGATTCTAAAGAACTGGATAGTGAGGACTTGAACACTTTGCATTTGCGTTCTGGTCATATTAATTCGAAGGTTTCTGAACGTTCAGTTAGATCCACAATGGAGGCTGGCCACTAGTCTTGCTAATGAGGACTCCTAGCGAAGAGACTGGGGACGTTGAACAGGCTGCAACAGCACCCTTGGTCACTCAGGGTACTCAAGGTCCAATTATCTCCGCTAGCTATGCAACCACTCACACACCCACTTAGACCTCAGACATGTTCAGTACACCATTAACCTTTGGATGGCAAGGACAAGACCATTTATTTGCTAACGTTCCTCATGCTAATCCATGGGGCATGAGTACTAACAGTATTGACATGCAAACCCAGGATCCTTAAACTAATCCATGGGGCATGAATACTAACAGTAATAACATGCAAATCCAGGATCCTTGTGCTAATCCATGGGGCATGAACACTAACAGTATTGGCATGCAAACCCAGGATCTTTGTGCTAATCCATGGGGCTTGAATACTTACAGTATTGGCATGCAAACCCAGGATCCTTCTGCTAATCCATGGGGCATGAATACCAACAGTATTGGCATGCAAACCCAGGATCCTCTGCTAATCCATGGGGCATGAATACCAACAGCATTGGCATTCAAACTCAGGTGAATTTTCCTTCTGCATGGCATGAACCTAATATGGCAACCACTTATCTTAACTAGGCCAAGGCTAAAAAGCCAAAGGTACAAAGATGGTGTATTATCCATGGGCGGTGTCCTCATTCTATGAACTATTGCCCAATTGTTCTTGCCAATCGGGAAAAATTGGGCAACCAGGTTAATTTGGGGAAAGCTCATGGCTGCATGCAAAAGTAACATTAAAGATATTACAATCCACCGATGCATGTGTGGCAGCTATTAAAAAGGTGGATCTGCTGTCAATTTCTTGGATCATAGGGAAAGGCCAGGTGTCTTTGATAGTGGACACCAGGGCATGTGCAAACATTATATCTAGTAAAGCGCTGGAGAGGCTCAAATCAATTGGACGTTGTCAGCACCTGATGTCATTTTGACAGGTGTGACAGAGAGTAAAATGAAGATCGTAAGCCAGGTACTGTTGACACTGAGGGCAGATAAACGATCTTCTGTGTTACTTGCTACATTTTATGTGGTTGAGGATTTCCCTCTGCCAGCTGATGGGTTACTGGGCCTTGAATCGGAGGAGTATAACGTGATTATACACCCTCAGAGACATTCCATTCCTTTAAAGGGAAGGAGTTTGTAGGCCTTATTCCCTCAGCAACACAAGCTGGGACTAGCGTCCAAGGAGCCGTTCAACCAGTTGTGAACCTGACGAGTGAAGCATCAAGGGAGTCCCCAGGCTAACACGAAACAGAGGGTATGGATGGGAAGCAGGTCAGGGCTAGTGAGTGGGAATCACCACTTACCCAGTCGAACTGTCTGCAAAATTCCTGTCCGAGTACCTGTTGTGTCGGAGGGATGATGTGGCATGCTTACCAGAGACCGTAAAAGTAAGGCATTGTCACTGGAGTCCACCCTCAGTAGTGCTGGGCCAGGCCAGAAGACACCCCTCTTCATTGCAAATATGAGTGGGGGCGCAAAGCTCAGAGATGGTTGTATAGGCGACTTGATGTCCTATGGTGCCCCAAGGCAACGATGTACCAGTGATCTCTCCCGTAGTCACATCACAAACAACGACTCAGTCGGAACCTACACATCTTGGGAGAGGAAAGCTGGTAGAACAATATGTGAAGGTAAAAGATAATGTTACCCACAAAATGCGGTTGCTAGCATTTCTTAAAGAATTCTCCGACGTAGTGGCACTTTCCAGGAAAACCGCTGGGTAGAACGGGCAAGTTGAAGCATCATATTGGGTTGTGCCCTGGTACAAATCCGATATATGTGCCTGCACCGTCTACCACACAGCCAAATTCTCTGGATGCCTTTTGGACTGAGTAATGCTCCTTTGACATTTCAGAGATGATAAATCAGTTGCTTGGTGACATGATTGGGCAGGACGTCCAGGCGTATCAAGATGACTTAATAATTGTAAATAAAGACATGGACACTCATTTTAGTAAGTTAAAACGAGTGATGGAAACCTTAAGATCCGTGAGTCTGAAAATCAAGCTATCGAAGTGCAATTTTCTAAAGGCAAATGCTAGATTTCTAGGGCACTTAGTTGATGGCGATGGCATCAAGGCTCTTCCAGATAAGGTTACAGCCATGGTAAATTTCCCTACACACAAGTCCAAGGATGACATTTGCTCATTTCTAGGGCTCACTGGTTTCTACAGGAGCTTTGTTCACACTTATGCTGCCATCGCATCACCATTGACAACGTTACTTAACCCTCTCCAGCAGTCACACGAATCGTGTTCAATGTGGTTTTGTAGGAAGAAGCACAGTCATGTGAATCGCGTTCCTAAGCATTTAAAAATTCGCCAAAAATTAAGTTTTTGGCAGATTTGCATCAAATTTTGGTGTGTGTTAGCGCGCACGTGTTTGTCCCGAGATAAGGCATTGGCAAAATTGTGACTGCTCTGATGAGACAATGCATGGCAAAAAAACCTCAGTATCTTACGACTAGCTGGGCTGGAGGGATGAGCAGCTGTCAGTCGTCCCTTGAAACCCGCCATTTTCCCCCTTCCCACCCGAGGCAGAAGCCATTATTGAAATATGATGATTGTACAACGTTTTTTTACTATAATGTGAAGTGACTGTGTCTATGGAACATAGATATATTGTTTGTAAAGCATTGGGGCTCGTTATCAGCCGTTAGGCCTAGAGGCAGGAGAGTGGTTTGTTATAACAGGGTTTCCACTCTGCTTCACGCTGCCTGTAAATGATGTGAGTATTTTACCTTTATAGTGAAGCCAATACTTAGATTTTGTGAAATATATAGTGCCTGGATTAGTGTAATAACTGACCTACCATAGCAGGCATTATGTATGCCATAAAAATATGCCATAGTTGCTAAGGAAACAAGCGGTCATTTACGCCATAGATTCAGGAAGAGAAGAATAGAGGAGGTTGGGATGGAATCATGTGATAGTGTTTTATATTGTGTATGGTTTAGTGTGAAACATACGTATAAAGTAGTGAAATGAGTGTTCACCGAGAAATATTGCATGCATTGACTGACTTAGCTCAAACCTAGCTCAAGTATCAGAGACAACAAATATGCCACACAGTCACAGACTTCACTGAAAAGATATTGTACTAAAATGCAGTATAGTGCCAGAGGGGTCGACCTAACACCCCCAGAAGGACCCCACAGAGGAGCAACGACAGCGCGCCAGGACTAAGGGCGACAACGACATAAGTCTGCCTAGGCCACGCGCCCCTATGACCCAGAGCTCGCCCGCCGCCATCATAGCGGGAATACAATACTACCTTCTGGGCGAACCTTCCCCAACCAACATCGGGGTGGAGCTGTTACTCCAGCTCCAGTCAGCACCCCAGGGACGGCCAGTAGCTGCTCAACCCTCCTGAAAGAGACGGTCTGTAGCCGCTCTGAGGGAAAACAGGAGACGGCCTGCAGCCGCTCCCACCTTCGTCAGGAGACGGCCTGTAGCCGTTCTGAAGGTGTCCTTTCCGAGACGGCCTGTAGCCGCTCAACCCTCCTGGAGATGGCCTGTAGCCACTCTTAGGGAGAACAGGAGACGGCCTGTAGCAGCTCAACCCTCCTGGAGACGGCCTGTAGCCATTAAGGGAAAACAGGAGATGGCCTGTAGCTGCCCAACCCTCCTGGAGACGGCCTGTAGCCACTCTTAGGGAAAACAGGAGACGGCCTGTAGCCGCTCTGAAGGTGTCCTTTCTGAGATGGCCTGTAGCTGCTCAACCCTCCTGAAGGAGACGGCCTGTAGCCGTTCTGAGGGAAAACAGGAGATGGCCTGTAGCCGCTCAACCCTCCTGAAGGAGACAGCCTGTAGCCGTTCTGAGGGAAATCAGGAGACAGCCTGTAGCCACTCTGAAGGTGCCCTTCCCGAGATGGCAGCTCAACCCTCCTGAAGGAGATGGGCTGTAGCCGCTCTGAGGGAAATCAGCAGACGGCCTGTAGCCGCTCTGAAGGTGCCCCTGAGTCGGTTTGTAGCTGCTCCCTTCCCCAGGCCATGGCCAGTAGCTGGGCCTTAGCAGGGGCCTGTAACCGCGCCCCTAGAAGGCCATGGCCAGTAGCTGGGTCCTACGGCAGGAGACGGCCTGTAGCCACTCCTCTGTCAGGTGCTGACTCCTGTTCACCAACCCACGGCTCAGAAGGAGTCCCCAGCCTGGAGTAGTACTGGAGAGGCCCCGTGACTTCCCCTGGCCTCTTCTTCCTGCGACCGGATCTGGAGAGGACTCACCTGATGAACCCTGAAGTAGGCCGGTGCCACAGCCCCTTCCCGAAGGTGCCATCAAGCACTGGGGACCGCAGCCCTCGGGACCCCCAGATCGCCTCCAGGACCCCCGGGCGTGACCTCCCTACACCCAGACGCCGGAGATCTTCGTCCTCCGTCAGGCGCCTGAACGAGAAGTTCAGGCAGTTATTCAGCCCCAGCCCTGAGGGCTGTACTCCCACCCTAAGCCCCGAAAGTGAGGGGCCCTTCGCCACCCGCAATCCCGGAAAAGAGAGGACGCCCCTACGCGTGATCCCGTGGCCCCTGAACACAGAGGGCCCCCTGCGGAACCCAGCCTCATCAGTAGTGAGGCTGGGTCACCTCCGCCGCCCTTGTACCCATGACACCTAGACCCGAAAGGAGTGACAGTGAAAGCACAGTGTCCGTGACTTAGTGACGTGAAGGCAGAAGTCAGTGAGAGAAGCACCAGTGACAATATAAAAGTGGTGGAGTGAATAAAAGTAACAGTGAAACCATGGACACGGCCAAGCAGTGAAATACAGGTCTATTACAGTGAATACGCTACCACCTGATAACGCTGCATCATACTAAACTCATACACAGATCCCAGTATTAAAGTAATAATTGCCAACAGTGAAATAGTACCACCCACTCCACAAATATATTAAACTTGGACTTCCTGCAATAATAGTATATAAACCTCTGTCCTTAGTGGTATTCACCTTGCCCGACCTTGACCTGGGTAGTATCCTGCGCAATACTAATAACCCATATCTAGGCCTAAGAATTATAATTGTCCAGTGTATCTGTATTCGTGACATCCACCCGTTCCACTGTAGAATTTAGTAATACACGTGTTAGGTTGTTGCCTTGAGTTTTTGTGTCCTGCCTCTCTCCTATTTGTCTAAGCTCCGGCCTAGAAAGAGAGCCCAGCTACACACTAGGCATTAGAGGGACGGGAAGCCGACCCTAAAATACCTAGCATTACATGTACCAATCTCAGACAGTGCTATATTGTGTACGGTTTAGTGTGAAACATACGTATAAAATAGTGCAGCGAGTGTTCACCGAGAAGTATACATGCATTGACTGACTTAGCGAAAATATAGCGCAAGTATCAGAGAAAAGAAATATGCCACAGCCCCATATATATATATTGTTACGAAACAGAGAAAGATAATGTACACTTTAAGTGAGAATACGAAGAGTCACTACTGTCCCGTAAAGTTCCAGGTTCAAAACAAAAGAGTTAGGTAAAATTACAAGTTAAAGTTTAATGCTCAAACTAACAACAAAACATTCAGGACTGATAAGGATAATGTAATGGCAAATAAACAGGTTAAATATATGGTTAACTGCAATAGCCTCAATTAACACGAAATTAGCAAGAGTAAATTTATCTAAGTCAGCCCTGATAAAATGAGATACCAGACAATACTCAGTGAATGCCAGATAAATTATTACAGATACAAACTATTATCAAAAATGACTGACAAAGAACTCTACATAAATTACAAACTTCACTAGGCCTACAAATTAAACTTATGCTATACAGTACAAGAAAAAATGCAACAACAGTTATACTCAAATTACACACAGCTGCTAGATGTTTGGAGATTTCTTGAGCACTCACAATAATAATATCTGTACAGGGGAGGACAGAGATGTGAACAAAATGAGGAGCAGATCTAAGTGGCCATGATGCAGAGACTGAGCTCATTATATAGGGACCAGCAGAGCATGATACAACTTGTAAGAAGGACGCGCAAATGAAGCCATGGGGACAAAGAGCTGAAAATCCCGCTCTGGATAACAGAGAGAACGACTTACTCTACTATACGGTAGAAGGGGGGAACTGAGGCAGAACACGCTCGTGATCAAACATGCAGCAACTGTGCGTTAAAATTACACAAAGGATGATGAAATCATAGGCTATGTAACAATATATATATATATATATATATATATATATATATATATATATATATATATATGTCTTGCAGTGAATGTTCGTGGAGAAATCTATTGAGTGCATCGCATGTGTTTTAAGCTAACATATCGCAAGGAGAGAAGAAAATATGCCACAGCCACAGACACACAAACACACGCACACACACTCACCCACACACACACTCACCCACACACACTACATAACTCCTCATCTTCCAGCAATCCCTCAACCTGTGGAGGAAGTGAGTTATCCATATTTTGTTGATTTGTATATTGACCTATTTCTATAGTTCTGTTTTTTTACACATATAAATACTGTTTTTTGCCTACACACATATGAGTTCAGCTTCAGTATCTGTACCTAGCAGAATGACTAGTGGTCATGTCCAGTTTCTGACAGCACTATCAAAAACCTTATGATATTTTATGTGTATACTTTGCGTAAAAAAAAAAAAAATAAAAATAATAAAACCTAACGAGCGAAAATATGCAGGTGTGGGTGAAGCAGGGAAAGAATGTTTTGATCTCGCCTGTGGGCGAGGAGGAATACTCTACGTTTGTCGTCTAATTACTCCAAACTCTAGTACCTGTCGATTTCCCGTAAGATCCATGATAAAGATTAGTGAATTCTACGTATGTTCAGGACGTGACAATATAATATCTCTGACGAAAAGATGGGAATATAATGATTATTGTGCGCACATCACGAAAGTGACGCACGGCTGTGAGTACCCAGTCGTTTTTGACGATTTACTCGAAAACTATGAGGCATATCGAAACTAAGTGGTGCTCATGAGAAAGCTCGTGAAATTCTGCATAATATTATGCAATAAAAACATAAGGTGTTTGAGAAAAGTTCTTAAAAGCTCCCAGATTTTTTTTTCAAAAATGGCTTTCAGTTTTTGGCTATTTTCTCGAAAACTACAAATCTTTTCACAACCGGATTTGTCTCATTAGAAAGCTGATGAAATTCTCTATCAAAACTTCTAATAACCTTTTCTTGTATGATGGAAAGCATTCGAATGGTGATGTTGGGAACTGAAATTGACGTAATGAAATGTTGATTCACGGCCACCTAACGTTGTTTTATTCGTGTTTTCCTGTTTTTTTTTTTTGTGGTGCTTATCAGCTAGAACAAACATCGACGAATAAGATGAGATAGGTTTCATGGCAGTATATTGATGTTTGGGTGGCGAAAATAAGGCGAGAATACGTGTTATTTGCCGCACGTGGGCAGCCGGGCCGGGTGGCCAGGCGGATAAAATTGTGCGCCAGAAAACTTACCAAAACTTATCGTGCACAAGAGGGTTAAGAAGGATGCTGCATGGCAATGGGGACCTTCAGAAGAGAAAAGCTTCAACGACCTCAGGAAAGCCATGACAGAGGCACCCGTGTTAGCGTTTCCTGGTTATTCTTAACCTTTTTACCTGTGCACGGACGCCTTAGGTTTGGGACTGGGAGCGGTGTTACAGCAAAAGGATGAGGAAGGCAAAATGCACATCACTGCATGTGCTAGTAGGGCACTAAGACCCCCAGAAAAAAATTATTCGGCAACACATTTGGAGACATTAGCAGTCATGTGGGCATTAGGACATTTCCAGGATATCATCTTCGGTTACTGGATAATTGTTATATAACTGACCATGCACCCATACGCAACTTGTTTAAGGGGAAGAACGCACGGTAAGGTCGCGCGTTGGTTCAACAAGGTAATGGAGTTTGATCCACAGGTTAGATACTTACCAGGCTGACAAAATGTCGTTGCTGACGCACTGAGTAGAAACATTGCTGCTGCCATATTTGAGGATATCCCTCTTTCTTGGTATTCCCCAGACACGGTAAAAGCGGAACAATGTAAGGATACAATGTGGTCTCAAGTCATCTATGCCTTGGAGTCTAGTGACGAGTCTTGTCTACCTGAACTTCTGGTATTGATAACTCACTTCCATCTTCAACGGGGCCTTTTGTATAAGCAACACTCAGGGAAGGACACTGTGTATCAGTTGGTTGTTCCTGCTACACTACAGCAAGCCGTGTTACAGTTGGGGCATGACGTACCTCAAGCGGGTCATCCCGAACGTGACAGATGCATACGTGAGGCAAGAAAGGAATACTATTGGCCGACCATGAGGAAGGACATAGAAGCCCATGTTAGTCAATGTGTCAAGTGCGTGGAAATGCGAGGAACGACGGGACCTCCAACCCATTTTAGAGTATCCCCTACCGGAATAACCGAGGGATACAGCCTCCATTGATCTCTTAGTGTTGCCAAAGAGTCATCAAGGCTCAAGCTATGTATTGGTAGCAGTGGACCATTTTTCACAATTCACTGTTTTAGCACCTTTACAGATGAAAACTGCAGAAGAAGTGGCGCACGCTTTTGTAACCTCAGTGATTTGTCCATACTTTACACCTAAGGTATTGCTCAACGATAATGGCAGTGAATTTTGTAACCAAGTGTTAGAGGAAATCTGTAGTACGCATGGGGTAAGGCAAGTCTTTATTACACCTTACAGTCCCGAGAGCAATGGCCTTGTAGAGAGGGCAAACAGGAAAATACTGGAAGTCTTGAGACCAGCGATCAACTCATTGGAGGATAACTGGCAAGACTGGTTACCACATGTAGCGGTGGCCATCAACTTCTCAGATAATTTGTCAACTGGGAAGTCTCCTCATTACATCCTCTATGGGGAAGAAAAAGCGTTACCCTACGATTTGCTAGCTGGACCTCCTACACCAGTGTGTAATCAAGAGAATTATGCCAAAGTCCAGCTTGCAAAGTTCCAACGCATACATAGTGATGTACGAAAATGATTAAAAGCCTCAAGAGCGGAGATGATGGCGAAACAACACAAAGGTAGTCAAGAAAAGATGTTGGAGATAGGCCAGAAGGTTATGCTCAACAACCCTGAGAGAACTTCCAAGCTCAGACCTGTTCCGTGGACCATATACAATTGTGTAACGAGTGCGTGGACATACTTATAGAATAAGGGATGATGCTAATGGAACTCAGGAGATAGTACATGCTGACAGGATCAAACCAGTAAGTCAAGAGCTAGGCCTAACTAACCAATCATCAGATGTGTTGTCCCTCTGTCTTCGTCAGAGTCTGTCGTCGTCGGTACCTGTCCCTAACCAAGAATATTGCAGCAAGCTGCGATCCCACAGCAAGAGCAATTAACCCACTGCATACCAGCTATTTTTAGCCCAATGGGTCACCCCAGTGCCGGCCATTTTTCGACCTTTTTTTTTTTTGGCTAAAATGATAGATTTTGATGTGGAAACAACGAATTTCGCCAATAAAATGCTTACCAAGGCTCGGAAATGAGTTTTATTGAGTCCTGCATACTCGTGTACAGGTATAGCCGCTCTCTCACGCTCACCATGTGTACGTGAGAGAAAGCCGTTTTCTACAGTATGTATGGTATACTCAGATATTTATGCTGGGAAGGTATAGCAATGTTCAGTACACTTTCCTGATTACTTATTACTTCAGCATCTATCACAATTTGTGTGTCTTTCTCATTGGGAATGCATTATCTTACACTTACTTGAAGATAGCTACAACCTGACTTCATTATGTACAGTCCTGGCACTTACAAGAAGGTATTTACAACTTGACTTCACTATATAGTCCTTACACTTACAAGAAAATATTTACAACTTACAGTACACTTACATGAAAATATTTACAAAATGCCTTCACTATGTACAGCACTGGGTGAGGCACACAGGCAGAGTGAGGCAGAGCGAGCGTGAGGGGGGGAGCGAGTGAGTGTATGGCCTTGACAGCCTGGGGGATGATAGAGGAACAGTTACCTTACATGCCTGCCAATTTTTACCTGCGAATCATGAAAAATGCAGCCACAGTGAAGTTTTTTTTATTTTAGACCATTTTAAAATGGCACTGGCACTGGCCGCGGAATTATGTCAGACCATTTTAAAATGGCACTGGCATGCGGCGGGTTAAGGGAGTATCTTCTCTTGCAGATAATGTGGCTGTGGCTTGTACTCCTCTCGCATTTCTTGGAATGGACTTATGGAATGACATCAGACACGGACACGACTGCGTTGATGCCAGGAGCACTGAAGAACCCATTTGGAGAAGTCGTGGTGGTAGAGGATGCAGTATGCGTCTACTATCCAATGGAAGGATATATCCGAGCTCCAGATACTGTTAAAGAGGTCTCCAAGGGATTGCTTCACCTCAAACAGCAAGTGTTACAAATAGGGAAGTCATTTAACTGGTACCCACAGTTGACGACCTCAGACAATGAAGCTTTGGTACAAACCTTGCATGGTATAACCGAGCTTCAGACTGGACATAAAGATAGGCTCACAGACAGGCTTACTAAATTACATGTTGCCTTATCTAGTGCAAATTCTGATCTTTCCCAGCATGCCCATGCACGTACTAAGAAAGGACTTGTGGATCTCCTAGGTATCCTATCTCAAAATCTCTTTGGTACAACGCTAGACAAGGACGTAGTGCAATTGGGCAGACAGATGCATGATTTGGCATTGGCGGCTAAGGCAAATAACAGGCTAATCGTACACACGTATGAATAATTAGGTGAATTCACTAGCAGAGCTAACGAGATAATTAAGACTACCAACCATCTAGTAGGAGTTGTGAATAACATCCAGACTAACCTACCAACCCTGATTAGCTTAGTGTTAATCGCTAAGTACTAACATGCTCTCGATGAGTCAACCACTGCTTTGGAGTCGCATGCAGCATAGTGGACGGCTTAATCGATGCAAGTTTGAATAGGGTTAGTGCTTTATTGCTTCCTACTCACATTCTAATTAATGCTCTTGACGTAGCTATGGTGAAGCATGGATTCACGCTACTTTTTGGTATGAGTCAACTGGAATATTATTACCCATTGTTAGAGGTCCAGTTGACCCATGATGGCATCCTGATATTGGTACCTATGAGGAATGCTGTAACATACCATGCATGGCAGTTCATTCCTTTCCCTTTTGCTACTACTAATTATACACTTGTCATTCTGAATGAAGGACCAGATGTGCCAGTTGTGTCGGATGACAAAGGTTATATAGCAGAAATGACTGTGGATGAATTTGAGAAGTGTAGGGCCTCATTCCTTGATCTCCATTTATGTCCTGCTTTCCATTTTGTCTTCGTTTCGTCAGGGGTAGAGGAGTGTAAGATGGCGTTCTTGGACACAAACACTTCCTCTGCACTGCAACGTTGCCCTTTCCAACCCATTCACTTGGAGTCAGTTTTCCATGCTCATGTACATGCGAAACAATACTTCTCTTCAGAGACAGAGGACGTAACACTCACATGTGTCTCACAGAACCAATTCCTTACGGTAAAGGGTTACTATGTTGCACCCAATTATTGTGAGTTGCACAGTAAAGAGATAGCACTTCTACCTAACAAGCACCATCTAACCTTGTCGGTGAACTTCTCGTCCCAGTTACGACCCTTTTTACCTTCATTCAGTGTTTCTACCTTGAATGTGAACAGGCTGTCTCATGTGCTCAGTTCCTCTGCCACCTGAACAAGACTGATCTAGAACCATATGTACTGTCCCATCTCCCTTCATCCCTTTCTCCATCCTATTTTGGTCCTGGCATTGGTCTTCTACTTATTGTGGTCTTGTCCTGTGTTTGCGTTTGGGGCTAATATCTACTGGGCCGAATGAGAAACCCACTAAAACCACGGGTCCATACTCGCGGATCACAAGTGGACTTGCCTGAATAGTTAGCTACCCTACATATTGGTTAGGTTAAACGGCAGTTAGGACAACAATGTGGACGGGGACGTCGAAAAGGTGTGGCTGAGCAATGTTCTGGTGCTGGACATTGTTTCCATGATGAGTTGTAGTCTGTCTATCTATCTATCTACTGCCAGACGCCTCAATCCCGTTCGGGGTGGCCACAAACAAATCGCCTCCACGTCCCCCTGTCCCCCACCATTTCACTGCCCTGCTCCCAGCTCACACCCTCCTCTCTCATATACCTCTCCACCCCATCCCTCCATCTCATCCTCGGCCTTCCGCCCTCCACCTCACTCACATACACTCTCTTCATCAGTCTTTCACCCTCCATCCTCTCCACATGGCCAAACCACCTCAGTGTATTCCTCCTAACGCTTCCTATCACATCCACATCCACACCACAACGCTCCTTTATATGCTCATTTGTCAGCCTGTCTCTCCATGTGACTCCACAGGCTCCTCTTAAATAACTCATTTCCACTGCTCTCACTCTTGACTTGTTTCCTTCCAACAACGTCCAAGCTTCACTTCCATACGTTAGAGTTGGTATCACAATACTGTCATGTAGTAAATTTTTCACTTCCATGCTCACTTCCCTGTTTCTTATCACTGCTTTCAAGGAACCAGCAACCTTTCTTCCGTGCTGTACCCATTCAAGCACTTCACCCTCCAAACCTCCATCCTTACTCGTCACACTACCCAAGTACTTAAACGTACTCACATTTTCCAATTCCTCACCATTCAACCTCGCTGTACATTCACTGACTTCACCTCACTAATTTTACATATTACATACAAAAGTGTTTAGACATAATTAAAGAGTGTGTAAAATAGTGTGAAGATAATCAACCAAACACCATCTTACTGTAAAGTGTGGCATGGGAAAGGATGAGCGTCCAGACTTGCAAAGCCCAGCATTTTCTATCATAAACAACGAGGGTAAGGGAAGGCAATAGAGATATATGAACTGTATAATATACAATTCATATATATGTTTAAAGTCTTGGGGAAACATTTACCCTGTTGGTATACTTTAATGCAACTAATACTACTTTATTGAGGTGTCTAATGTGCATGGTAGAGTTATGATACTTCAATTCATGTATAAATCCCAGTTGTCTGTGGAGTTTGGCACCTTTGTATTTGTGCTGACCTAGGGCCACTCTCAGCGGGGAAGCCGGCCAGCTAGAGCAGAACGCACTTATCATTCAAACGAGAGGGACATATTACCCAGAGTTCTCCCTGTGTCGCAGTTGTATCTTTCTGTGGCCAATAAAGAGAGAAATCTGCTCAGTTTTCAGTTCACCTGCACACGCTACCTACCTACCATTCCTTCAACAGGATCTACACCGATTCCCACCATCTCCAGTGTGTGAGAAGACAGTTGGTGGAGAGTGTCAGCCAGAAGTGACTTCGACCAGGTGAAATATTATATCTTGGTAACCTGCTTGGAACAGTGCAGGCACGCCCAAGCTGATACATAATATTGGTAATCAGATGTGTGGGGTTCCAACCAGCTGATACAAGCTATCCCGCCGTCCTCTGCCAACGCCGCCACCCTACCCAGTCCCGGCAGTGAGTGATAGTGAAAATGCGGTGACAATGAAGCAGTGACATAGATACAGGGCAGCGTGTTAAGATGTTTAGAGGGAAATTAAGTCAAAGATCTGCCAGTGATATAGTAGCGGCAGTGTAGACCACCAGTGAAACAGCGACAGAGAGGAAAAGCTCACCAGTGATTACAGTGACCTCATTGAATGTGTACCTCGGCTCTAGTAATTTAGTTCTTCCGCGACATAAGACCTAAAACCAAACCACCCATCCTAATAATAGTGTAGATTTCCCCTAATGAGGCAGTGACTAATTCTCCTGCCCAACATCATAAGTGCCGTTCATTGTGCTATTCACTTTGACCCAGAACTATTGTCCAAACAGTATCCTGCGTGATACTACTACCCATGATCTCAGTGCATGTCATATAATTGTCTAGATTCCTGTTTTGTGATGTCTGCCTGTTCCATATCTAGAATTTGTCAGTATACGGGTAAAGTTGTTGCCCTGAGTTTTTGTGCCCTTCCTCTCTCTTATTTGTCTAAGTTCCAGTCTAGAAAGGGAACCCAGCTGCACACTAGGCGTTCAAGGGACAGGAAGCCGACCCTTAAACACCCAGCATAACACTGGTGGACAGCGGTGGTTCTTGACCTGGGCATAGGAGAGGGGCATGCAGGGAATACCGGCAAAATGGTAAACCAAACCTCACGTACAATTGCCTAAATTCGACCCAGAACAATATGACGACCACACGTATCTAGCAATTATTAAGCCATTACTAGATATCGGGTTTGAGGACAACAAACAGAAAATAGCAGTTACACTTCCACTACTGGGTAAAGCGGCAGCAAGTATTGTGTCAAAAATTGTCCTGGAGCTCACATGGCAAAACTTCATGAAACTTGTAATCCAGGCCATCATGCCCTCACTAGGAAAAGTGGTGGCACTATCCCAGTTGGACAGCCTGACATATGATGGCAACCTGGATGACACTTTGATCCAGGCCAGGCGCCTTGTCACCACCGCCTACCCGGAGGCAAATGACGAAACCTGGGAGCAACACACCTTCAACACCCTCCTCAGAGTCCTCCCCAGCATGGTCAAGGAGCACTTCACGATCCACGACCCAACGGGAGACCTAGACAGGGGCATCCAACTCATACGACGCCTTCTGACCTCCCGCCCCACCTCTCAACAAATCAACGCGGTGAATAAGTTCCCCACGCCACAAGTCAAGCCACGTCCACCTAGGCCACACACCAGCCCCACCCCGACACCCAGCTTTCCCAGGGCACACCCCACCCACAGATGCCTCAGCCACAAGGAGAACCCAAACCTCATCCTGATTAATCCCTGAGAGTTCTCCGCGTGCAGCTCCAGGTGCCCACTCCACGACATCAGGGACCAACTGAAGGCTGCTAAGCGTAAGCCAACCACCCCAGGCCGACATAAAATCTCCTAACTGGAAAACGAGGAGCCAGAAGACGAACCTGCACCCACGGAGGAAATTGAACCTGGGGAGATGGAGCAAGAGGAAGAAGAAGGCGGTCCATGACAGTTGGATTTTTAGGACCACCCCCACACCTCCCCACGGTGGCGGGGGCCACTTCCTTCAAATATTGTCCCCCAGTCTACAACAAGATAAGGCTGAGTGGGGTGAAAGCCAGACTTCTGGTCAACACGATCCTGCTTATACAGTCATTTCTACTTCCATCACAAGTCGACCTTTGGCCCACTTTTCCCGACGTCAACTCATCTTGTGGACACGGGGGATGGCCCCCTGACTATCCGTGAGGAAACTCGGGCCCTAAGTGTTGACACTCATCAACCGGCATTGACACAACATAAATTCATCATATTCTACTCCATCTGCCGTAACTATGATGGGTACCTGGGACTGGACCTGCTACAGAAATTGCAAGCCACCATCGATTGCCACAACAGACAGCTCCAGTTCTGGAAGTCCCTGACCTCCCCCCCCCTCCAGAGTGGTGTGCACTTGCACGCCCCGACCTCCAACCCCGTCCCTCTCCCTGGTCCTGCCCCCCTCCTCCCGCCCCTCCGATGTTCCCCACTACCACCTCCTCCACAGTAATGATCCTCCCCCACCACGAAGCCTGGTTGCCCCATGGGTACGTCTGTCCTGTTTTCCCCTCACCTCCACCAGGAACCCTCTTGGCCTGCCTTTTGTCCCAGACTTTTCTTCCCCCTCATGTCACGGCAGTCCCAATTGTGAACCTTGCCCCATTCCCCCTAACACTACCTAAAGGGCTCATAATAGGAGAGATGGAAGAGGCCAAGCTTTGGCATCCCCCTCCGCTCTGGCTCCCCCACCCCCCTATCCCCCATCCCCAACCATCTCTCCCCCCACCAATCAGACACCCTTCACCGCCTTCTCCTGGGTTTCAGGACCTCTTTGGGCCGGGGCCTACCGACATTGGACACACCACCTACTTAGCTCACTAGATCCACACAATGGGTCCGCCAATCCCCCAGCCATCCCGGTGGAAAAATCCCAAGCAATGAGAGGAGTAAGACCACCAGGTCCAGGAAATGATCGAGGCCGGAGTCTTTTCCCCTTCCACCAGCCCCTGGTCCTCTCCCATCATTCTCGTGAAGAAGAAGGATGGCACCCTGAGGTTCTGTGTCGATTACTGCCAGCTCAACGATGTAACCATCAAGGATGCAACCCCACTCTCCAGGATAGACGACTCCTTTGATTCCCCGTACAGCACCTCCTGGTTCTCTACCCTCGATTTCAGTCAGGGTACTGGCAGGTCCCCATACAACCCGAGGACAGAGGTAAGACCGCCTTCTCTACCAGCAACGGGAAGCATTGTGAATTTAATGTCTTACCCTTTGGTCTCTGTAACGCCCTAGCCACTTTCTCATGGTTGATGGAGTCAGTCCTCAGCAGCCTCACCTGGGAGATCTGCTTAGCCTACTTAGACGACATTATTGTGTTCAGCAGAATCTGGTCTGACCACCTCCAACACCTCAGAAAAGTCTTTACCCTCATCTGACAAGCCGGCCTCCAAATGCATCCTAGCCGCCAGAACCATCTCTTTCCTGGGGCACATCATCTCCCGGGATGGCATATCCCCCGACCCCGACAAGCTCCGTGCCATCATGGACATCCCCCCACCACACGACATCCACGGAGTCTGGGCCTTCCTCGGCCTGACCTATTACCAATACTTCGTGAAGGGATTCGCCCACATTGCCAAGCCACTTTATGACCTCACCCAGAAGGGAGAACCTTTTATTTGGACAGACGAGAGACAAGCTGCCTTCCAACAACTTAAGGACAAGCTCATCTCCGCCCCATTCATGGCCTTCCTCAACTGCTCCCTCCTGTTCTGTCTCTACACCGATGTCTCCTTGATAGCAATAGGCGCCGTGCTAGCCCAAGTCCAAAAGGGCCACAAACATATCATTGCCTGCGCCAGCCACACCTTCAATCAGGCAGAAAAGAAGTACGCCGCCACAAAGAGGAATGCCTGAGCATTATCTGGGCATTGGAACACTTCCAGGCATACCTGTCGGGGACCCAAATTACGATCATTACCGACCACCAGTCCCTTCAATGGCTGTGGCAATCCAACATGCACAACGCCCAGCTCATCAGATGGTGCAAAACACTGGAGAAGTTTAAATATGAAATCTCCTACTGCCCCGACAAGCTCCATACACATGTGGACGCTCTCTCTCAGCTCCCCATCAATGCTGTGCAACCCGAACCAGACCTCCAACAGTGGCAACACAAGGAATGACCCCCCTGGATTCCCCAACACCTTTTTCAAAAACTACATCGCCAGGGTGACCACTTGTTCACCCCATGGGGGCATATTGTCCTCAACCCCGATGCCGCCCTCAATGCCCTCTGACACCTCTATATCCACAGCGGAATCCACCTGGGTACAAAGAAGCTCCTGGAGATTTTCAATGATGCATACTGGACCCCGAACCCCTCCACTCTAGCCAAGGACGTTATCCAGCCCCGCCGAGCGTGTGCCTTAAGGAAAGACATCACCCGCACTGCCGGCCCATCAGGACACCTCACCACCCACAAACCCTGGCAATTGCTCTCAGTTCACGTAGTGGGGCCCCTGCCTCCAGAATCAGGCAATTGGTACATCATCACTTTTGTTGACACGTACTCAAAAATCATCGTCGCTTGCCCAGCAAAGGAACATCATGCTGTCGCAATCACCGACGCATTGGTCCACGTGTTCGTGTATTTTGACATCCTACAGGCTATACACTCTGACAATGCCACGGAGTTCACCGGAAAAATCTGGCAGGAGCTATCTAAAAGTTTCAGGTATCACACCTCCCACTCTTCCCCCTACTGGCCACAAGGACACACCATTTGCGAACGAAGTCATCATACCTTAATGAACCAGCTCCGCACCCAGACAGAAGAAACAATGAACGACGACTGTCCAGCACATGTTAAGATTGTGCAATGGGGCATAAACTCTTGCCCATGAGAGGACGGCATCTTGCCTCATGAACGTGTGTTTGGGGAAGCGTCTTTCCTCCTACCTATGCGGCAACATCTACAGCCTCCTGTCACCTCCCCCACGTCCGACCCCCTTCACCACCTCAAAAGGCAACTTCCACAACTACATAATAACTTAGACCTCTGACCCGACACCGTCACCAACCCGTACAAGCTGGGTGACACAGTCATAATAGCAAAGCTCCCTACAGCCCACAATCTTGCATCTAGCTTCACGGGACCCTACACCATCACCAACGTCCCCAGCCCCTATCAAGTGACTGTCAATTACCTCAACACGCCCAGAACACTCAGAAATCGCCACGTATACCCGTTCCACACCCCCATTTCTCCAACCCCCACCCCACACCAACCACCAACCTCCACCCCCGCCTTGCTCCCCCCACCTTCTATGACTACTACATATCCCCTTCACCATCCCTCTCCACCTCTCCCTCCCCCTCCTTTCCCACCCCACTGTCCGTCATGTCGCATCACACCTCACCTGAAGACTCGCCAACGCCGCAAATTCCAAACCCCTCCCTCACCCCTTCCCCCCCGCCTTCCCCATCCCCCACGCCCATCACCACGTGTCCCGCCCACACACCAACCTCCCCTCTGCCCGCCTAACCTTCACCCAGCCCGACACCCATCACCATCCCCAGCCCCGCCGCCATACCCCCACCCCCACTCACCCCTCCAGCCTCCCCACCACCCGCTACCCGAACGAGCCGACACCACACACCCAACTCACTGCCCACACCCACCCTGAAAACCACCATCACACGCTCTGGCTGCCTTTCATGCCCATCCACAAGATACACCACCACCCCTACACCACCCACCTCACCACAAAACCACACTCCTTCTCCTAACACAAGCCCCATCACACTCATGCTACACCAGGCACAAATTCCATCCACCACTACTCCCCAGAGACACAATGCCGCATTGCTCCGTCATAAAACTCCACACTCCCCAGCAGTCTCCAGCATTCAGCACAGCTGTCTACAGGAGACAGGACCTAACAACATGAGAATACGACGG
The DNA here is from genome assembly GCF_032717465.1 of Coenobita brevimanus. NCBI lineage: Eukaryota > Metazoa > Arthropoda > Malacostraca > Decapoda > Coenobitidae > Coenobita > Coenobita brevimanus. Next base: position 25,481,686 of record NC_137063.1, on the reverse strand, counting down.
GCTACATGGGCGCCGCCCTTCAGACACAAACACCGTATCCGTGGACCTCTCCACATCCTGCGACTCCTCCACACCACCACCGACCCATCCACCCTCTTCATCACCTGCGACACCCAAATGGATGAGAACCCTGCCACCACAGCACGGAACGCCCTCCTCCAACACCTCCAGCCAGTTCACCACACCAGTAACACCAAAGTTTATCACCTCCAGTCACGGGGATGTGACTTTTTCCCCGACGACTGTGGTAAAATACCGGAATTAGTCACAGAGGGTACCACAACACCCCCAGAAGGAGCCTATGGAGGGGCAGACAGAGCGCAGGCAAACTCAGGGAGCAAGGACGTAAGTCCGTCCGGGCCGCACGCCCCTATGACCCGGAACTCGCCTGCCACCACTATAGCAGGAAACAGAGACTACCTTGCGGGCAAGCTGACCCTCGACAGGATCAGGGTGGAGCTACTTCCTCAGCTCCAAACAGCACCCCAGCGATGGCCAGCAGCCGCGCCCTTTGTGAGACAGCCAGTAGCCACTCAGCCTTTCAGGAGACGGCTGGTAGCTGCTCAGAAGGCTTTCCAGAGACAGCCTGTAGCTGCTCTGCCCTTCAGGAGATGGCTGGTAGCCGCTCCCCCCTAAGAGCCACGGCCTGTAGCCAGGCTCAGGCAATGGCTAGTAGCCACGCCCTTAAAAGGCCATGGCCTGTAGCTGGGCCACATGGCAGGAGATGGCCAGTAGCTGCTCCCTCGTTAGGTGCTGCTATACCTCCCTACAGGAATCAGTGATGGCTGGGAGCCGTGCTGGAGAGAGAAGGGTATGTCCCTTCTCCTCATGTAGTTGCCTCAGAGGACACGACACGGGCGACGACTGGTAGCCGTGCCCATCGGCAGGAGACGACCTGTAGCCGCTCCTCGTCGGCATGTTGTCCTCCACACGGGACTTTGGCAATGGCCGGTAACCACGCCGACAGGCAAGTGACGGCCGGTAGCTGAGCCTACAATGAAGGGACGGCCAGCAGCCGCCCTCGTTTCATTGCCCATGGGAACCCAGCGATGGTCGGTAGTCACACCGGGGAGGACCACCAAAACCCCTCACCCCCTGTGACTCCACTATGAGAGGGTAATCTGCCATCAGACCTGCCGACAGGCAGGGGCGCAGATGACCCTGCTGTCCACCACGAGCGAGGCAACCTTCAGGAGGAAGGTTTCAGCCCCAAGGACCCGTGGAGAGGCCCTGTGCTATCCCCAGAGTCATTCTCTACCCAGTCAGCTCCGGAGGGACCCTACCTAACAGACTCTGATGAAGGCCGATGCTGCAGCCCCCTCCTTACAGCGTCCCCGATGGCAGAAGACCGCACCCAACGGGCCCCTGAGGCTGCCCCCAGGAACCCCCGGCGAGACCTCTCCCCACCGAGATGCAGGAGACACTCGTCTTCTGTCAGGAGCCTGAGTGAGCACTTTAGGAAACTCTTCGGTACCAGTCCCGAGGGCCATACCCTGGTTCCCAGCCCCGACAGTGAGGGGCCTTTCACTGCACGCAGCCCCGGATAAGAGAGGACGTCGACGTCCCAACGAGTGATCCCGTGGCTGCGGAACACAGAGGCCCCTGGCGATACTCAGCCCCCATCAGGAGCTGGGCTGTGAGCTCTCCCACTGCCCTCTGCCAACTAGGGGTGGGCGTATTGATACCAAAATATCAATACTTTCGATACCAGCTATTTAAGCTTAAGTATCGATACTGGTTTCTAGGTATCAATATTTCAATTACTAAAGAAAAATGTTCCAATTTGGCAATTTTTAAGGAGAAATTAAGTACCATAATTTTAATTTAGTACACTGAAAGGCAGGGCTAATATTTTGCCTGTCAGCCTGGCGTCTTTGTTTCCTGTCGACCCACATCACTGACCGTGTGACCGTACTGTATAACAGTCACACCACTGATTTTGACTGGAAACGACTGTCACAACAGTGCTGGCATCTCTAGGCTGTATATATAAAAAACAGCATTAAGCAAAGGTCAAGGTATCAGTATCGGTAATCGATACTGCCAACACTGGTCAAAAAAGTAATCAGTATCATATCGATATGAAATAGCTGATATCGCCCACCACTACTGCCAACACCGCCACCCTACCCAGTCCCGACAATAAGTGATAGTGAAAATGCAGTGACAGTGAAGCAGTGACATAGATACAGGGCAGCGTGTTAAGATGTTTAGAGGGAAATTAAGTCAAAGATCTGCCAGTGATATAGTATTGGAAGTGTAGATCACCAGTGAAACAGTGAGAGAGAGGAAAAGCCCACCAGTGATTACAGTGACCTCAGTGAATGTGTACCTCGGCTCTAGTAATAGAGTTCTTCCGCAACACAAGACCTAAAACCGAACCACCCATCCCAGTAATAGTGTAGATTTCCCCTAATGTGTCAGTGACTAATTCTCCTGTCCAACATCATAAGTGCTATTAACTGTGCTATTCACTTTGACCCAGAACTATTGTCCAGACAGTATCCTGTGTGATACTACTACCCATGATCTCAGTACATGTCATATAATTGTCTAGATTCCTGCTTTGTGTCGTCTGCCTGTTCCATTTCTAGAATTTGTCATTATATGTGTAAAGTTGTTGCCCTGAGTTTTTGTGCCCTACCTCTCTCTTATTTGTTTAAGCTCCAGTCTAGAAAGCGAACCCAGCTGCACACTAGGCCTTCAAGGGACGGGAAGCCGATCCTTAAACACCTAGCATAACAGTGCCTAGAGGTACACCACACTAGTGTCATGGTACATAGTTTTCTAAGTGTCTTGGGGCACGTCTAGCGTGCCGCGGCCTCTCCAGGAGAGAGAGAGGCTGAGGGGCCTTCCCCCTGCCGTCATCATCCCGCTGGGGACCACTCAACGTTCATGGTGGGTACCTGTTCCCCTGCCTCTTCGTGGGGGCGGAGGTGGCGGCGATTCCTGATGGAGGCTCGCCCACTGCCGTCCAGTCGCACCAGGTATTGCCTTGGGGCTGGTGTGTCAACAATAGCCCCTATGCAGTCCCACCGTCCTGTCTCCTGGTTCTATATCTGCACCCGCTGGCCTGGGCTGAGAGGGGCGAGGTCATGTGCTGTCTGGTTAAATCTTGTAGCTGCTGCATCCCCATGGCCCGTTTCCTGTTTCTCAGCATCCGGGCTCACAACCTGTTGACCCTGTAGTGTTCCCTGGCAGTGAGTATGGAGTCTCTCAGCTGACTCCCCCTCAGCAGCTGGGCTGGGGACGCGTCAGTGTTGTGTAGCGGGGTGTTGTGGTACTGCAATATGGCTCTGCTGACTGCATCTGAGTCCAGGGAGCCTCGTGGGCTGGTGTTGTTCCTCAGCAGCTTCTTGGCAGACTAGACTGTGGCCTCTGCCCGGCTGCCGGGCATTGGTTAATGGGCTGATGACACTGTCAGTTGCACTCGCCATGTAGATAGGAACGCCCTTGTCTCCCTGCTCACAAGGTTTATACCCCTGTCACAAGACAGGACCTCCAGGATACCGAACCTTCTCAACCACTTATGAAAAGTCGCAATGAGCCGTGAGCTGGCAGTGCTCCTGGGCAGATGCTCCACCTCCAGCCAGCCAGTTATCCAGTCTGCATAAGCGATGTACCCCTCCCCCTCCAGTTGGAACAGGTCAGCCACTGCTTGCTGGAAGGGGTACTCCAGTGGTGATGTAGGTAGCAAGCTTTCTGCAGGTTGTGCTGGGGCGTTGATTTCGCATACTTGACAGTGCCTCCTCTTCTGCTCCACCTCAGCATCTATGCCAGGCCAGTACACGCATTGCCTGGTGTCCCTGAGCATGGAATCCCTACCCTTGTGACATGCATGGAGTTTAACTGGGACCGCACATCGAGGGGCTGTGGGAATTATGAGTCACAGGTGTCCCTCATCTCTGGTGTACATGACAGTGTCCCCCTGGCAGGACAGGTGCCTCCTCATCCCTTAGTATAGGCAGAGTACTATCGGCTCCTCGTCCTTCCGGTCTGCCCAGACCCCGGCGCTCACATGCTCATGGAGAAGCCTGTAGTCCTGGTCCTGGTGCTCTTCCTCCTCTACTTGATGCAAGTCCACAATGGCGCCTTCTTTGTTTTGTAGGGCACAGGCCATTGCCGCTACGACCGCAGTACATGGAGCTTCGTCTTCTGCCAGGTCTCGCTTGTCTGGTCCGCCCCATGGCAAGGGGTATCTTGAGAGTGCATCTGCTGCACAGTTTGCCTCTCCTTCAGGTACTTTTTGTGAAATGAGTACATTAGTGTCTTCTCCTTGTGGCTGAGTATGCGGTGGTTGCTGATGTCTTTCAGCTCTTTGTCTTTGAAGATCTTGGTGAGCGCATGGTAGTCTGTTATGAAGATGAGGTCCGGGCACCCAGCAGGAACAAGCGCGCCTTTTTCAGGCACCATGCTATGGCAAAGGCCTCCCCCTCCAATGCTGAGTAGTTCTTCTCGGCTGATGTTAGGTGGCAGCTGCTGCACAGAGCCAGTTTCCGGCCACCGTTGCAGTACAAGGGGAGCCTCCTGAGACACACTGGCAGTACTGTTGCATGACCACAAAACTGATGCGGAAGTCGGTGAACACTGCTGCAGGCCATGTGGCATCATGGTACTGGAGGCCCTTCACCACAAGCTTGCCTATAGTCTCCGTTGTCAACTCGAAGATGGATTGGAATTGGCCCTCCCAGTACATTACCTTCCCTGACAGTTTTTTCAATAATTCCCTGAAAGGCTCAATGAGTGGTGCAATGCAAGGAATGGTGCCACGCGGTTCACCAGCCCGAACAACAACTGGATATCTGTGAGGGAGGGGTGTGGCAGCATCTGGAATTTGGTTATACTGCTTAGCAAGTCCTGGCTAGGCTGATACTCCTCACAGCTCAACAGATAACCTGTGAAGGTCACACTTCTGCAGAAGCAGAATTTGTCTGGGTGGGGCGTAATCCCATTTTCCGCACACGTTTGCAGGAACTGGTATGTGTGCCAGAAAGCATCAGCAATGTTGCGGTCATGCAGGAGCGTGTTGTCGATACATTTAAGTTTCCTGGGGGATGTCTGCTGTTACATCGTCGAAGTGCTTGGTAAAGGCATCCTGACCTGCATAGAGGCCTATAGGGGTGCGTCGGTAGCGAAAGCAGCCCCACGGGGTGATGAAGGTGGTCAGCTTGCTTTCCTCATCCAGGGGGATCTGGTGGTACCCCAAATAAGTGTCCGCTACTGTTTTGAACACGTGCTTCAGCACGATGGTGATTGCATTGAATTGGGGGCAGGTGTGGTGAGTCTCCCACTGGCTTTCTTAGTTGAGTTGCTGATAGTCCACTGTTTTGCGCGGCCACCTGTCCTTCTTCGGAACCACCATCATGTGGGAGCACCACCCCGTAGGTTCTCCAGCCGGTGCGGGCTCAATAATATCCTTCTTTATTTACTCTTCCAACTGCTGGCAAACCTTGTTGTAGAAGTGATGGGTGACAGATGCTAACATGTGCACTGTGTAGGGCTGGGAACAGGGGCGCAGGTGGATGTGGTGAGCTGGCCCTTTCATCTCCGGTAGGGGAGTGCAGTTCACTGTGAATATCATGCGCCTGAAGTGCTCCAGGAACCACTTTTCCAGCAGGTTCATATTTTCTTCCGTCAGGGAGTATGGGGGAGTTGCAAGTTGGGTGGGGGTTGGGGCTCTTCTGCCTGTTCAATGTCCCCTACAGTTGCCAGCGTGCTGGGGAAGTCATGTGGCACCACGTCCAGCTATTTGCACATTTGTAGCGACAGGTACAACCTCTGCACCACATCATCGAAGTACAAGCTAGCCACAGCAGACATTCCTCCCACATTGAAGCAGCATTCCTTGCATCCCACAGTGTGTATGCTTCCTCCTGCGAGGTGATTAATGCTTACAATAGCTCCCTGCAGACTTTGTGGAGTCAGCCCGAGGCCCCACATGAGGTGGCGTCCCGCTATGTATACCTGTGCTCCTGTATCAGCTACCGCTGTCACCTAGCAAGCTGTGGGCAGGTTGTCACACTTCATTTCCACCCTGAGGGACGCTGACACCTTGGCACTGGCTATCATGATGCTCCCGGTGGTCTGGGGGGGGGGGCTGGGCTGCATCAGCAACGTACACACTCACTGGAAATGGCCTACCCTCCCACATGTGCGGCAGGTGGCTTTGACGGCCAGGCACCTATGCTCCCCGCTACACTTGCTGCCACTGCACCTCCAGCAGCCCTTTGCTGGTGGAGGATGGGTGCAAGGCTATGGTGGCCCTGCACCTGCCTGCCACAACTGAGTGGCAATGGCTGCTTCTGCCTTCTCCTCATTACTTACTGACGCACCTGCCACATCACTGTGGCCGCGCACTCCCAGCATTTTCTCCGCCAATTCGAACACTTCACATGCATTTGTAATTCTTCCATAGACTGCAACACTGGAGGTCGTCGCAACACTGTTTTCATATTGAGGTTGCGCAGCCCCATCACAACCTTTTTCGATAGCATGAAAGTGTCAAGATTTCTGGAACACTGGGGACACTCAAAATCACACTCTGCCCTTTCAGTTCTACATTTCACCACATATGTACACACATTATCATTAGGCTCCTGCGTGTATGTGAAGACGTCCAACCATGCTCCCACACTGCACTTGGGGCCCAGTACTACGCTCCTCACTATGCTGATGGCCTCTTCCATGCTCATGGCCTCGAAGCGATGCCTGGCTACCTGTGCATCCACGCATTGCTGCACTTCAGGATCACAAAGCAATCTCTTTTAACTCACGGCCAAGGGTGGGACCCACATGCAACCAATGCCACAGCACCTGATGCTGTGGGACCACGCCCCGAGCTGAGATGGCGACATTCCCATAGTAGCCTTACCAGGAGTTGCTGGTGGTGCCGTCACTCGCCACTGGATCAATACCTCCGGGTGTAGGGCTGGATACACGGGCTGGTAGGTTGCCCCCATCCCTGGAGGCTGTAGCTGAGGTGGTGGCACAAGGTACGTGTTGTTGTGCACTTAGTCTCCTGGCGCCATGCAGCGGAACCAGTCTTTTGAAACTTGGTTTGTCTCCTCGGGCACTGGCGGTGCCACCCCTGGGTCACCCGTAGAACTCCACTGTGCCATGCTGGGGTGAGAACCAGGAGGGGGACAGAAACAGCGAGGCTGGCTTGAGATTTATTCAAAGCAGCCTGGGCATGGGTGCGTCCAATCATTAACGCGGCCTGAGTCAGACTGCATGCCAGGCCCCAGGCATAGGCCGGGGGTGTGCGGGAATCCCGCTTCGCAGAAAAAGTTCTCGCACATACACAAATTCCAACAGAGGAAATGTTCTGGAAGGAGGTTAAGAGACTATAGGGTGATAAGAAGGTTGCAGGGGAGTGAAAGATAAAAACTGAAGACTGCTAATGGAGAAGGGAAAAAGGGTGAGCAAATGGAGAGAAAATTTTAAGGAAATGGTAAACATAGAGAATGAAAGTAACGTGTGTAAATAGATGGAGAATGGCAGAGAGAAGGAGGGAGATAAGAAAGGAGGAAGAGATCAGTGGAAAGGAAGCAGTGACAGTAATATAAAAAAAAAAGTCAAAACAGAGAAAGCCCCAGGAATAGATGGAGTGTTTGGCAAAAGGCCAGGGAGGAAGGCAGAGTCCTGGTGGATTGGAACTCGGGTATAATTAATCTCCCATATAAAGGAAAAGACAAGTGTGTGGTAACCATAGGGGCATTTGTCTTCTTACTGTAATAGAAAATGTATATGGAAAGATACTTACCGACAAAGTTAGGGAAATGACTGTTATTAGTTGGAGAAAAACAGGGATGTTTCAGGAAGGGAATGGGGGCAGGGTGGCTCGGTGGTAGAGCACCTGACTCAAGACCAAAGGATCGCACCCTGCCCGAGTAGCCGCCCTATTTGGACATGTAGCGCTCTCCCGTCACCTAGCGGGGCTATATGAGCTCGCGGAATTATTGCCCCATAAAAAAGAAAAAAAAAAAAATCTGGAAGGAAAGAAGTTGTGTAGGTCAGATATTCATCCTAATGTGGTTAGTGGCAAAGTTTCTAGGGATGGGAAAGGATATATGCTGCCTTTATGGATTTGGAGAAAGCATATGACAGAGTGGATAGACAAGGAATATGGAAAATATTAAAAATATATGGAGCAAATCAGAAACTGTTGAACGCCGTGAAGAGTACGTATGAGGGCGCTAGGGCTGCAGTGCTTGTGGATGGTGAACTGAGTGAATTTGTATTTGAATGTTGGATTAAAACAGCGATGTGTCATGTCTCCATGGTCGTTCAGTTTGTATATGAATGGAGTTATAAAAGATACCATACAAAGTAGGGCAGAGGATGTTGGAGTGGCCGTAATAATAGAGGACAATGATTGGAAACTTCCTGTTCTCTTGTGTGCAGATGACACTGCATTAAGTGAAGACGAAGGGAACTGTATGGCTTGGTGAATGAGGGAGAATATATAAGAAATGGAATCTCAAGTTGAATGCTGGGAAGAGTATGGTTGTGGTCTTCGAGAGAAATGAAGTCATTGAATACACAGTAAGGTTGGACTGTGAGGAAACGGAAAATGTGAGTGCAATTAAGTCCTTGGGCAGTGTCGTGAATAAAGAACTTTGGAGGATGAAGTTATTGAAGGAGTACAACAGGGAAGAAAGGTTGCTGCCTCTTCGAAAACAATGATAAGAAATAGGGATGTGAGCTTGGAAGTAAACAAGTCACAGCATAACTGTATTGTGATCCCCACCCTAACGAATGGATGCAAAACTTGGACCTTGTTAGAAGGACACAAGTAAGGAAGAGAGCAGTGGAAATGAGTTATTTGAGAGGAGCATGTGGAGCTACATGGAGAGACTGACTTAACAAAAGAGTGAAGTGAAGGAGCGTTGTGGTTTGGATGTAGATATGTTGGAAAGCATTAGGAGAAAAACACTGAGGTGGTTTGGCCATATGGAAAGGATGGAGAATGAGAGACTAACTAGGAGAGTTATGAGTGAAGTTGATCGGTGGAGAGGGAGGGGGAGGCCGAGGATGAAATGGAGGCAGAGCTGAGAGGTATGGAAGAGGGGTGTAAGGTGGGAGTAGGACAGCAAAATGGCATGGGACAGGGCGACATGGAGGCAACTTGTTTGCGGCCACCTCTTACACAATTAAGGCATTTAGCTATACATAGTTATATTTTCCTCTTGACATCTTCCATGCCATGCCAGCACAATGCAGCCTTCAGCTCTTCCAACACAGACACCTTACGCTATCATTGCTGGGGACTTAAATGCTAAAAACACTGCATGATATAAACGCAATCAAAACTGCTGAGGCCTTGACATTGGTTCACAGCTCAACACCATGTACAGTTACCAGCACAAACAACTGGTACAGCGACTGGTGCATTTTGATAGATGTGGCTCGAATGTGTACGTTTAGATCATTGTGTCAGGGATATGATTGGGCTGGCAAACCCTATTATTTGAATCACAATTTGAGATACCCTGTCCATATAGGCTAAAGTACTTGGTATATTAAGTATGCATATGTGTATTACATCCTTACGAAATATAGCTGCAATTCTCCTGATATTTTGAGGAATAATGCGTATCATTCATTTGGGTAAGTGTGTTGGACTTCGTTTTGGCTAAGTAAAACATGGGAGCCATCATCCGCTCACGATGTAGTGCTGCTTACTTCTCTTTCACTTTATCATTCTTTTTCTGTGTCTGCCCTTCTCTCTTCCTATTTCTCCCATCTTTCCTGTCGCTTTTTATTACTCTTCTTTCCTTTTCAGGTGGCTTTACATTGAGTTGCCAGCCTAATGGTTTCTTGTAAGCCAGGAAACCATTTACAACACTGGATAGTAACTATATAACCAATTCATACGTGTTCCTTACAAGTCAACAAGGAGGTTGGGCGAGAGTTAATGTCCCTCCATGTAAAATAACTAATTCGAAGACAAACGGAAACCCCTTATGGGATTTTGGCATCTGGTTATAGACAGATTGATGGAAAACATGGGAGCATTGAAGCAACTGACAGCAGAAGTCTTATTAGTAACTTAGTAGGTTAAGGCATGTTCTGTACACAATAAAATAAAAATAAAAATATAATATTCATATCGTAGGGTTGAGAAGCGGGATTTGCCTGTCAGATAGTGTCGGAGTATTCTCAATGATTCTCGTAGTTCGGTTACATGTCAGAATTGTAAGTTTGCCTGCTATTTTTGAGAGAAGGTATTTTGTAAATTATGCATTAAATTTTGTGTTGTTTTTATAATGTTTACTTTACGTGATTCTTAAATTATGTAATTTTGTCAGTTTTTATGCTAAATAATTTAGAGTTATGCGGTGTAAGAAAACTCTGGCATGTTTTGGATGTATCTAATTTGGTAATTATATGCAGGTGCTTGAGTATACCAGAAGCTTCCAGAGTAATGCAAGAATTATATAAGGACGGGAAAGAGACTAGAGTTTCAGTTCAGTCTGAGTACAGAAGGTATAGCTTCAGTACTTGTGAAAACAGTGAAGTCTGGCATGCATTAAGTGTAATTACAGTTAGTGATGATTGTATAGCTCCGGTACTTGTGAAAACAGTGAAGTGAAGTTGGCAAGCATTAAGTGTAATTATTTTTTAAATAAAGACGCTGAACTTAAGAAGCCAGTGATTATTTATAATGCCTGAGCTGATCTTGTGTGCTGTACACCTAAAGGCTGACCATAGGAAGTACAACTCACTGGTCAATGTACTTCTTATACTGTACTACCACTGTTGGAGCCTGTGGCAGTGTGTGTTGGGGATGTAACAGTGGTGTCAGGAATGTGGATCATTAGAAAGTGCTGCAGTGAGCCAAACCTTAGACATGGAGGCAGAAGGTGTACAAACAAGAGGTTAGACTAGACAAGAGGAGGCATTGCTGGCTGCAGTTATAAAGATATTGCAAGCACAATATGTACATCTACAAGCACAGAATGAAGAACAGAAAGAACTCATTGGACAATTACTGGCATAAAGTATACAATTACAGGCACAGAATGAAAGACAAAAAGAATTCAAAGGACAGTTACAGGCATAAAATGAAGGAATCAAAGAACAATTGCAAGCACAGAGTGAACAGCTAGAGGCACAAATTGAAGAACAGAAAGAACAATATGAACAGCTTCAAGAGGCATTACAGGAGCAACAGAGGGAATTACAGCTGAGGATGCAAGGACAGCCAGATGCTTTCATTCGGGAAATGAAGTAACAGCAGCAATAGTTGAAGAAGGAGGTATACACTGAGTTACACCAGCAGAAATATGAGGTAAGCAGTAATGTGATGCAGTGCAAACAGCATGTAGACGACCAGTTGAAGACAATTAGTGAGGGAATTGTGATGGAGTGCAGACAGCATGTAGATAACCAATAGACAGCATGTAGATATCCAGTTGATGCATGTAGTCGACCATGTGAAAATAATTAGTGAGAAAATTGAGGCTGTAGGGAAATGTTGCACTGCTGAGCCTCAGGCTAGTGTACAGGGAGCATATGAAAAGAATGCACAGTGTATGGTGAATCTTGACGGATCCCAAGTAGCTAAAGGTAGCATTTCAGGGTTAAATAATAAGAATGCGAAAGTTTTAAGTCCTGGACTTAATTATGATGCCCGAGTCTTTAGGCCCCAAACCAGTGAAGTGCATGGCTATAATGGGGGTATATTAAAAAGAAACCTCAGGAATTTGATGGTAGAGTATCTTGGGAAGCCTACCGTGCACAGTTTGAGCTACTTGCTGATCAGAATGGTTGGGATGATAGGCAGAGGGCGGTGCAGCTTGCTACTAGCCTCAAAGGTGCGGCAATAGAAATTCTGGGCCATATGTCAGTGAAGGAGAGGAACAGTTATCAGCCCCTAGTAGTAGTGTTGGAGCACAGATATGGGGACCATGTACCAGATTTAGGTTTACAGAGCAAGATCCCAGACCCGTGTATGGGCTCGAGACGAATCCCTACAGCAGCTTGCTCATGACCTGGAGAGTATGGCATACAAGGCGTACCCTGGAGCAGCACCTAACCTGTTGGTTATTCTTCTGGGGGGCTAGTTCATCGATGCTCTTGATAATGCAGAGTTGAAAGTGCAAATGAAGCAGACAGACCCAGAAGCATGCAAGAAGCACTAGTCCAGGCACTAGAATCTAAGTCCTACGTCAGGTCTGGTACGTCCATTTTTCAGGCAAGTCGTAGTGCAAGATCAGGGCAAGAAACGGGTAGGTACATGAAGCAGAAAAATTTGAAGGAAGTTGCTGGTATTGTGAAAAGCCAGGACATAGGAAAGAGGACTGCTACAAGTGGAAGAGGGAACAGGAGAAGACCGAAGGAGGTTGCTGGTTCTGCGGGAAGCCGGGACACAAGAAGGACGATTGTTACAAGTGGAAGAAGGAGCAAGAACAGAGCAGTGCAAGGAGACTACAATTGTAACAAAGTGTGTTGGACATGTAGTGAGGTGGAACACTTCAGTTCTGAGTGCCAAATGAAGAAACAGGAGGATAAGAAGGAGGATAAGAAGGCTGCAGAAGACCAGAAAGAAGTGGAAAACTAGTGGAGGCTGGTGTTAAGGGGCAACCACCAGCTGGCTTTTCCCAAGTAGCCCCGCCACCGAGAAAATGCAAGAGAACTGCAATCAACAGGGTGTGAGTAGACGGAAGAATAGACATAAGAAGTGTTCCCTGGTGACTGATTCAGCCTCAGAGCAGACTTTTGTGAGGCTTGATGTGTTACATCATCAGCAGGGGCGCACCCGGGGGGGGGAGCGGGCCCGGGCCCCCCACTTAGCTCTCTGGGTCCTTTAAAAATTTATATATATTTATTTCGATAACAGCAAAACATGAAAAATTGGCAAGTACAAACAAAGAGTAACACATGAGCCAGTAGCTCTCTGACTCTAAACCTGCTTATGACCTCCCAGTAATTATCGGATTACCTGACCTCACCTCACTACGGACCCCCCCCCCTTTAAAAAAAATTCCTGGGTGCGCCCCTGATCATCAGTATCTGCCTGAGACATCGGAACGATTGTGTATCATAACTGGACACCGCGCAGAACTGAGGGGACCCTTGAATGTCCAGATTGAAGTGGCAGGGCAAGAGGCCATGCTTCCAGTTTATGTAGCCGAGATAGAGGGTCCTTGCCTTCATGGTCTGGACTATTTGATGTCCACGGGATGTGAGCTGGACTTCTCCATGAACCTGAAGGTCCGAGGAAAGCCAGTTCCTGTCACGGCAGTGAGACTTACCAGTTCCGGCGGTAAGGTGAGGGCGCTTTGAACTGCAGTGATACACCCAAGATCAGCACTATTGCTCCAGTGCAAGGTGAGTAGGTGAGCGTCTCTTTTGACAGACGTCTAGGCGTGGTGGAGCCTGATATACGGTGCAAGACAAAGGCTGGAGTGATGATGGGGAACTTTGGTGGAACTGGGTGCAAGTGAAGTGCCAGTTGCGGTGGCCATTTCTCCCGTGAGCCACAGAAGATCAACGAGAGAGATATTGTGGGACTGTGCCAAGTGGTGGACCCTGAGTGGCATCAGAGGAAGGCCTGTAAAAGGAGTGTAGTCAAAGAAGATGGGTATCTGCCAGACCACTTACAAGACCTACTTTCGAGGGGTTGCCAATGCCTGGATGACTCACAAGTCCTGAAGCTGGGGCAGCTCCTGCCGAAATTTGCTGATGTCTTTTCCACTGGAGACCTAGTCCTGGGGTGCACTGATCTGGTGGAGCATTGTTCTGTATAGACACCAGGGATCACTGACAGATTAAACAGCCAGTGTGGAGGATGGTGCCAGCCCAGTGGCAAGAAATGGAGGAGGTAATGGAGAATCTTCTAAGTCAAGGAGTGATAGAAAAGTCCAGCAGACTTTGGGCATCAGCAGTGGTTCCGGTAAGGAAGAAGGATGTCTCAGTAAGGTGCTGTGTAGATTATCGAGCCCTGAATGAAGTGACAGTGAAAGATGCATACCCCTTGCCAAGAATTGGTGACACCCTGGATGCTCTGTCAGGTGCCAAGTGGTTCTTCACCCTAGACATGAAGGCAGGATATCATGTCAAGGTTGCTGAGAAGGACAAGGAGAAAACAGCCTTTTCATACGGGTGGGGTTTATGGCAGTTTAAAGTGATCTCGTTAGGCCTGTGTAATGCCCCAGCTACTTTTGAGCATCTTATGGATCGTGCACAGGAAGGCCTGCACTGGCAGACGGCTCTCATCTATCTGGACGATGTAATGTGTTTGGACGGACTTTTGACCAGGAATTGGAGAGGATGTCAGAGGTGCTCAACAGGATCCAAGAAGCACACCTCAAACCGAACCCCAAGAAATGACGTTGTTCCAGAAGGAAGTGAAGTACCTGGGACACATTGTAGGTGAGGGGAATGTTTGCATTGATCCAGAGAAGGTGGCACTGTGGAAAACTGGTCGGTTCCAGCATGTGTGAAGGAGCTATGGACTTTCCTGTGCTTGTGTACCTACTATCAGTGTTTTTTCAAGGTCTTTACAATGACAGCTACACTTCTGCATGAGTTGCTGGGGAAGAGGCAGAAGTTTGTGTGGACAGCAGTGACTCAGAAAGTCTTCAGCGAACTCAAGCATGCATTGGCTAGCTCTCCATTGTTGCCATACCCAGATCAGAGTCAGCCATTTATCCTGGACTGTGATGCTAGTGACCACTGTATTGGTGGAGTCCTGTTCCAGAAGAAGGATGAAAAAGAGCATGTTGTGGCATATTACAGCAAGAAGATCAGCCCACCGGAGCAGAACTACTGCATGACCCACAAGGAGCTCTTGGCACTGACGAAGAGCGTTGATTTCTTCCATCCTTTCTTGTATGGGTCCTGCTTCATCATCAGGACAGACCATGCGACACTCAAGTGGCTGAAGATGCTAAAGAATCCGAAAGGACATCTGGCACACTGGCTTGGGAAGCAGGACCAGCACAACTGTGAGGTGCAGCACCGTCCTGGGCGGGTACATGAAAATGTTGACTGCCTGAGTCATCGGCCTTGTTACCCAGAGTGCCGGTAGAGTAGTAAAAAAGAAGATCGTAGCAAGAAATGCAGTTGTACTGCAGTGACAGGGTCAGTGTCAGCTGAAGAAGACCTGAAGAGGATGCAGATTCACAACCATTGCTTGTGTGGCTTCAATGGAGTAAAGTGCAACCATCTTGGGAAGAGGTTTTCAGATTCAGCCCCGTGACTAAGAGCTACTGGAGTCAGTGGGATCTTTTTCATTTGAACAACGGACTACTGGAGCGTCAGTGAGAGACACCTGATGGCCTCAGCAAGTACTGGCAATTGGTGGTTCAGAAGAAAATGAGGTCTGGGATCTAGGATGAGTCTCATAATCAGATCACCAGTGGGCACCTTGGCGTGAAGAGAACTCTAAGCTGGCTGCAGCAGAGGTTCTACTGGATTAGCATGTGTCAGGATGTTGAAGAGTGGTATTGGGCCTGTGATGTATGTTGTGCCAAGAAGGGACACAAGAAACATGGTTGCATCCCTCTCCAGCTGTACCATGTGGGTGCAGTGATGGATAGGGTCACAGTGGACATCACCGGACCTTTGCCACTCACCGAAAGAGGAAGCCGGAATATATGTGTCGCCATGGACTGCTTCACAAAGTG
The DNA here is from genome assembly GCF_032717465.1 of Coenobita brevimanus. Taxonomy (NCBI): domain Eukaryota; kingdom Metazoa; phylum Arthropoda; class Malacostraca; order Decapoda; family Coenobitidae; genus Coenobita; species Coenobita brevimanus. The sequence continues at coordinate 25,466,051 of NC_137063.1, read as the reverse complement.
GCCAGAAGTCTATGCCATCCCCGATCAAGAGGCTGTGACTGTTGCTCAGGTGTTGGTTGATCAGTTTTTCTGTCGTTTTGGGATCCCACAAGAGCTACATTCAGACCAGGGTAGAAACTTCGAGTCTGCTAGGTTCTGTGAAGGCTGCAAGTTACTGGGAATCAAGAAGACCTGGACGACCCAACTATGGCCACAATCAGATGGGATGGTTGTGAAATTCAACTGGATCCTATGACAAGAACTGGCCAAGTACTGCATAGAGGGACAAGCTGAATGGGACCAGAAACCACCTCTGTTACTGATGGCATATCGGTTTGCATCCCATGAGTCTACCGGCTACACCCCTGCAAAACTGATGTTGGGCCATGAGTTACGCTTACCCATTGACTTGTTAACGGGAGGATGGCCTGGTAAAGAGCTGCCAACAGACACCTCCAGCTATGCGAAACATCTTCAGGAAAGGCTGGCTGAGATACATCATCAAATGCAAGGAGCCCTAAAGTTTTCAGGCAAAGTGATAAAGTGCACGTATGCTGCCAAGGCAAGTGAGGTGAGCTCCAAGGATGGTGACAAAGTTTGGTTATACACCTTAGCGGAAGAAGGAGCAGTCACTGAAGCTGCAGAGCCCATGGAACGGATCTTACACTGTGTTGGACCGCGTATTAGGTGTAATGTACCGGATTCGGGCAGGCAGGAAATCCCGCCCAAAGGCGGTACACGTGAATCATCTGTGGCTGTACCATGGGCCAGGACAGTGCAGCTGGGGCATCTCCAAGGAAACGTGCTCACCCGCAGCTAAGGATGTTGAGGAGGACCAAGAAGCTGAAGTATAAGAGGATAATGACAGTTTCCCAAGAGAAGTGAATCAGGATGAGGACCAAGTCATTCCAGGAGGAGTGGACTGTGTGGAAGAGCAAGGACATCGTCGGAAGTGGCATAGGAGAAGACCAGATAAGTTGAAGGATTATTTTGTGTATAATGTTAGTTTGGAATAAAGTTTATGTTTGTATACATTGTGTAGTTTTGTCGGGACGACAAAGGACAAGGGAGGGGGTAGTGTTGAGAAACGGGATTTGCCAGTTAGGCAGTGCTGGAGTATTCCCGATGATTCTCGTAGTTCGGTTACATGTCGGAGTTGCCAGTTTCCCTGCTATTTTTGAGCGGAGGTATTTTGTGAGATATGCATTAAATTTTGTGCTGTTTTTCTCTATAATGATTTATGTACGTGATTGTTTGTTAAATTATGTAATTTTATGTCAGTTTGTATGCTAAATAATTTAGAGTGTTATGGGGTGTAAGAAAACCCTGGCATGTTTTGGATGTCTCTAATATGGTAATTATAGGTGCTAGAGTATAGTAAAAGCTTCGAGAGTAATGCAAGGCTTATCTAAGAATGGGAAAAAGACTAGAACAGTTTCAGTTCAGTCTGAGTTTAGTTCAGTGTCAGTGCAGTGTAACTACTTGTGAAAACAGTGAAGTCTGGCAACCATTAAGTGTAATTGCAGTTACTGAAGATTGTATAGCTCTGGTACTTGTGAAAACAGTGAAGTGAAGTTGGCAAGCATTAAGTGTAATTATTTGGAAAATAAAGACACTGAACTTAAGAAGCCAGTGTTTATTTTTAATGCCTGAGCTGATCTTGTGTGCTGTACACCTAAAGGCTGACCATAGGAAGAACAACTCACTGGTCAATGTACTTCCTATACTGTACTACTGCTGTTGGAGCCTGTGGCAGTGTGGAACGGGACGTAACAGTATCATGCATAAAGGCTCCAACATACTTGCATATGTGTCGGCCGTAGTCACCTAATGGCAGCATTCCACACTTATCGATCTTTGGCAGCCACCCTATTCAGTCCCTTATCCCTGAGGTTACACTATGACATCGTCTAAAGTTTTTTTCGGTTTGCTTCTCGCAACCCCACTCCCAGTGTTCACACTTCTCACCTTCCGAATACAGCTGTCATCCTCAATCCTGTCAACATGCCCAAATCATCTCAGTCTACCCCTCCTCATCAAAACATCATTCCATCCTTCCTCTCAACTCTTCAATCGTAAGCCTAGTTCCCGCAGGCCTCGCATTCAAGGACCGCGCCACACAACCACCTAATCAATGTCATTTCTGTACAGTTGAGCCTATAAATATCCATTTCCTTTACTGCCCAGGTCTCACTACCAAACAACATTACACTCCTGACATATGCCGCTCAGAAGGATCCCATAGCATGGAGGGAGAGCCCTCTCAGTGTCAGGAGAGGCAACAGCTCCCTAAACTTTCTCCAACCACCCCTTACCCTACCCACAGAGCTAGCTCCAGCTTCACCTCCAGCACATAACAAGTCCTTCGAATAACAAAACTGCTCTACACACTCAGACTATCCAAAAGAACAGTCCTTTCATGCCTAACACACTCTACATGCTCTTCTCGACACACCACACACGAAATCACCATTATCTCACAGTCTACCTCTAATACCTCTACTTTTCTTATGTACCCACTTATCGCAGACAATGCACAGGATGGAACTACTTCACACACCCTTCTGGCAAACAGCACATGACCATACTCCCTCTGCTTTGACAGTACCGTCACCAGACCTAAATATCCATTTTTGTTTTATCTGCATTTACTCTCATGCCTTTATGCCCCATTCCGTGTCTCTGTTTCATAAATTTTTCCTCCACTTCCCTTTCATTCTCCGCAATCAAGACCGTCATCAGCATGTAGCATCTCCCATGGGAGCCCATTTCTGACGTCACGTGGGAGAGCTTCAAGCACCATGACAAACAAGGGGCTCAAGATTGACCCCTGATGCAAGCCAACATTCTCGGAAATTTCATCACTCAAATCTCCATTCTCTTCCACTGGGGTGCAAGCACCCACATACTTAGCCATAACCATACTAACCTGCCATTCCTCGATCCCAAGCTTTCTCATTTCCCACTTCACCACCTTCCAGAAACGTCAAACGCCTTCTGCAAATCAACAGAAACAAGATCTTTTCTCTTTCCTACATGTTTTTCCTGCAGCTGTCAGACAATGGATATGGCATCAGTGGTTCCCTTGCCTGGCATAGACCCAAGCCGCATCTCATCAATATTAATTTTTTCCCAGTCACACCTTATAGGCCTCTGTCCATTACCTTCATTATCTGGTCCAAAAGTTTTATGCCTCTGTAATTTACTCTTTCTAGGGCACACTCTTCAGCCAGTCATTTGAGGCAACACACTCAAATAGAGCCATATTTATCAAATCAATAACTAAATCCACTTTTTTTTTTTTTACGTGTCCGACTCTAGGCAAAGGCTTCAGGGCCCATCCCAAGGCCCAGTAGTCCTCCTACGCACCTCCACATGTCACCACTTCGGCGCTAATATCCACCGTCCATATTGGATACATGCTAGGGCTGTCTCAAATAAGAATGGTGTACTGGTATTAGCAGGGGTATTTTTACGACATGTCGGCAGGTCTTCGGTAGATCAGTAAAGTCTGCTTTTATGAAATTCAGATCCTTAAACTGTTTCCTGCCCCAGCCGGGATTCGATCCTGAGTCCATTAGGATTGCGGGCCACCTCTCTATCGATTCAGCCACTGCCTCCCCTTTTATTTCCTGAGGCCATCAGAATTTCAGCAGTTAACCCAGACAAACCCACTGCCTTCCCCAGCTGCATCCTACCTATACCCTACTCACAGTAACAGCAGCAATCAAAGACCAAGGGGCCAAATACTGGATCCACTGACTTCAAACTGTCCCTGTTCCAGTCAGACTCTTCATTCAGCAACCGGTTATAATTCTTTCTCCAGTCGTCTTTAATATCCTCACTCTTAACCACTACCATACCTTTGCATCATTCTTCACACACTGCTCATCTATGATATGCGTGTTCTCCCTCTTCATCTCATTTGCCACCTTAAATACTATATCTTTCCTTTCAACGATATCAAAATTATCCAGTAAAAGTCTCTAATACTCAGATTTTGCCCTACATACCTCCTTTCTAGCCCCACACTTGGCAGCAAGTATTCCGCACTGGTACCACCACTTTTCCATTCCTGGAAAAACTCCTTTTCTCCTTAACTGCGACTTCTACTCCCTCGTCCCACCACCATGTTACTTTATGTCTTGGACGGCCCCCTCTCCATCCACACACTGAATCAGTAACTCTCAAAAGATTGTTCTTGAGTGCTCTGTACTCTTCATTAACACTTCTGTCAACAGCTCCTGTTCAGCCACAACTCGACTCATCTCGCCACAGAAGGCATCATCCACTGCACAGTTTTTCCCACATCCTCCTCGTAGGTGCATAGGTCCTCCTCTTCACCAAGTGCTCCTTAACCCGCCCTGTCCCGTCGACATATGGGTACTTTGCAACATTTTGCATTTGCCAGTCCCGGCGACGTACTGGTACGTCGTGCAATTGCAAGGTCCCTAATTTGCACAATTTTCAATTTTCACACATGATTTTTCATACATATACACGGGACACCTTCCTCTATTCCTCTACAAGATGCCAAGCAGGGACAATGCCTTACACCGCATAACCTCCCCCCTCCCCCCCTCATGCCATTGTCTCGGCAATTCACCTGTTACCAGTGACCTGGCCAGTAAAGATATTCAGGGCCAGAGTGATTCCCCAATCGATGACAATGTGGAGGACAAAGTTTACATAGCATTAGAAGAAGAAACAGTGAGAAATAATGATCAGATAATGTGGCAAAAGAAGGTCAGGTATGGTGATGAGTTAATGAGTGGAACAATGCTTATAATGCCTATATTACTGCTTGAAAACCAATATACTCTCATACTACATATAAATTCATACCAAGTAAATAAATAAATACCGTTTATGAGTTGTATGAAATAGTTACCCTCCCATAGAACTCGTTTTCTTTGGTGCCAGCCTGTTAGAAAACCCAGTCAGGTTAGGAGGTACTCCTACCTGGATCAAGTATTTTAAACCTCAGGTGAGCGATTTCTCTATGAATTTTCGATGTTTCTCACCAAAAGTGGAGGTTTTAGCCAAAAAAAAAAAAAAAATGAAAATACTTCGGGATTGGGGGGTGTCAGAGGTGCGAAATAGCTCAGGACGTGATGGGTTAAACACCGTGTCACATATCAGTAATATATGTTGCCACACACGCTCTTTGCTCTGTATAGCTTTAACATCCCTCACCAACCTCCTATCTGCCCTCCTGACCAGGAAATGGTCTATCTGGCTGCTATTTCCCCCAGACTCATATGTAATCAACTTACTCTCTCTTTTCCTAAATGCGTGTTGCATACAATCATGTTCACTGCCCCCCCAAATTCAAGTATCCTTTTCTCTTCCACACTCCTTGTACCATATGTATCCATTTACCCTTTCATATCATTGAGCTTGAGCTGCTTCACCCACATGACCATTTAAGTCCCCTCCCAAACCTACGATGTCATCATCCCCCATACCACCAACTACACGTATCAAGTCATCCCAGACTATATATGTTTCTGCATCATCCAAGCCAGTCTGTGGAGCATGTGCCGATATAACTGAAATCATGAGTTTACCAGACAATATTTTCACTGCTATAAACTTTTCACTAACTCTGGTTACATTCATGATATTCCACCCATTTTTCCTCAACCAGCACACCTACACAACAATATCCATCTACATTTCTCTGCCAAAACAGCTTATTCTATAGTCCTTCCCGGCAGTCATTCTAGCTGACCCCTGTATCTGACTTCTTGTATGCAACCATCAGCCACCCGCCTCCTGCTCATTGTCTCCACTACTTACCCCTCTGTACCCTTCAAATTACCCACATTCCATAATGCCATTCTGAACCCACTGGTTGATTTGATTTCCACAAGTTGCTTCTTCTATTTCTCATTTTTGTTACAGTAGGGTAAAAAAAATAAAGGGAGAGACAGACCACAGGCCTCATCCACACGCACTGTCCCAAGTCCGGGCACAAGACCTGTGAGAACCATAGCCCACCAGCCGTGACCAGTGGCAGTGGCAGTGGCCTCAGGGCACTCTGCCAGGACAGCTACAGGGACAACCTCCATGCGCACCTTGGTACTGTAACTGCTCCGCCATTATGCATCCACTGATAGGGCAGCCTCTTGGAGAGCTACTCCCAGGTTCGGGCCCCTCTCTTTTGGGCAGAAGCAGCAGCCTGGGAATATCAATGCCCTGTACCCTCCAGCACAGATCAGAGCCCCATCCCGTCCCAGTCCCAAGACCTATGCTGATGGAGCCCACACCACGGCTCCCCTCGTGTCCGCCACAAAGTAGCAAGGGCAAAGTTTTCTGGCCATCTGCCCTCGTTAGCATCAATCCCTGTGATGTAGGGAGGCACGTTGTGTGATATTTAAAGAGCATGTTAGGTAATGCATGAGATAGAGAAAAGTGTTTGGGAGAGTATGCTGGCCTACTGTCTTTGTTAGTCTCACAATGAAAAAGGTCAGCAGAGAGGAATTGTCAGGATATCCTGATGGCTCATGTGGAGCTCCAGCCCACCCTGTCACCAACATTTCCATCCACCTCGGGAGTATCGCCCTAATAGGCTGGTGCTACAGCCTACTCCCTATAGTTACGTTATACAGGAAAAAAAAAAAAAAGTTCTGCAGAATTAGAGCAACATATAAATATCAGGTGTGGAAGCAGACGGAGTTCAAAGGGTTTGAGCGAAGCCCTTTTTCCTCATGGGGCTTGACTAATGAATGATTGTGCAAGAATGCATTTATTTCTGAATCACTACTTACTTTATTGATGCAGAATGTTAATGTGGAAAATGAAATGACTACGAAACTAAGGCTAATGTAAAAGAAACTCCCCTTCCTTCACTCCAACACATCCCTGGGGAGGAGAGGGGGAAGAATACTCTCCCCAATACCGTATCTCTGCATGTTGTAAGAGGCGACTGAAAGGGGCCATTTTGTCTCCCTCTTTCTCAAATTCTCTCCCTACTGTCCTCTGCTCCTCTTCTGTACTAACTCTCTCCTTGATATTTCCATGCTTCTTCCGACTTTTGTTTTCCCTCTACTCCTATCAGGTTAGACATTTGGTTTCATGACATGAATAGCTCAATTACTTCCAAATGACGTTGACCTTTTTCTCTTACACCACATGCATGCCATGACACTTCAGCGCCAGCCTTAGTGTCATTTTGCCATATTATGGCTAGGTGCAAGTTCTTCGTTATTCCTTCTGTCCATGTCCTTTACCTACTGTAAAATCTCCGCTATAGTTTCTAATTATCCTATGCCGTGTCCACCAGACTCCTTACTATGACGCAGTGCCATATGATCTTTTCTATCTGGTACTTGGATATCATTCACTCACCCACTCCAAAGCACACTCCCCATTCATTCTACCTCTTATGGACTTTTTGCTAGACGTACACACACTCATATTCACCCACACTTAGCTCTCTCTCTCTCTCTCTCTCTCTCTCTCTCTCTCTCTCTCTCTCTCTCTCTCTCTCTCTCTCTCTCTCTCTCTCTCTCTCTCTCTCTCTCTCTCTCTCTCTCTCTCTCTCTCTTCTCTCTCTCTCTCTCTCTCAGCGTGGTCAAGTAATCAGCCTTAAACTAATTTGTGAGAGTAGGTCTGTCACTGTCAGGGACACACCCACATATTCACCCACACTGAACTCTGTCTGTCTGTCTGTCTGTCTCTCTCTCTCTCTCTCTCTCTCTCTCTCTCTCTCTCTCTCTCTCTCTCTCTCTCTCTCTCTCTCTCTCTCTCTCTCTCTCTCTCTCTTATGTGGCGATTTTAATGCGCGCATGGGTACTACTACTGATATTGTCCCATTAAATCAATAAGGTCTAGGGGATGATGGTGATAATATGAGGAAATTGATAGATGTCAGCGAGACTATGGTGCAGCTTAGTTTTCCAGTAGAGAGGTAGGCCTATTCTAGAGATATGACAGGCGTTTATGCGTATGGTAAGAAATTATTAGAAATATGTAGAAACAATATGTTGTGTGTATTTAATGGAAGAGTAGGAGAGGATTGCATGATTTGTAAAGGAACTACAGTCTTGGATACAGTTGTTGACTATGTTATTGGATCACCATTCCTCTTACCTCACATGCAAAACTTCAAGATTTTGGATTTTGACCCCCTTTTTTCAGCTGTGCATTGTGGTATATCTTTTGTTATTAGGAATATAACAAAGGTGAGTATGCATTTGTGTGAGGATAGGGAAAGTACAGAATGTATTAAAGATAGTAAGGGGACATCTGAGCGAAACAATAAACCAGGAAGGTGGGATAAACGTAGAGCTACTGAATATGTTAACAGAATAAACCATGATTTTGTGGCTCAGGTACTCGAAAATGCTAATTTTAAGTCTGTTTCGGATATAAATGATGATTTAAGGAAAATTCTTATTGAACCAGCTTTGAATTTTTTTTACAGAAGGGTAAGGCATTTATAAAGAAAAGTAATAATAGTATTATGTTTGGTTATGATAAACAGTTTTATTTAATCAGGAAAGAGTATCATAAGGCAAACCATAAGAATAATATAGAAAAAACTCTGAATAGTTATAATGACATGATAACAAAAAGTAAGAAATATAAGCAAGAATTGAAACGCATCAAAGGGAAAGAAAAATGTAATTCAATTGTAAAGTTACGGAATGCTAAGACCAAAGACCCTAGATTACTCTGGCAGATTTTACAGGGAACACAGAAAAAATCTGATATACCCATACTAATTTCAGAATTTATGAATCATTTTAAGAGACTAGCACAAAAGGGTAACCCCGAAGATTCTCTTAGCAATATAGACATTGATATTGATACTGAAGACGATAGTGTGTTAAATAAAGAGGTTACGGAGGATGACGTGTACAAGTGTATATTGAAGCTTAAGAATAACAAGGCTGCTGGTATTAATAATATTATCAATGACTTTATAAAAAATACAAAACATCTATTATGCCCCTTATACTTAAAACTCTTTAATAAGGTTCTAGAGACAGGAAATATCCCAGAGGAATGGCTGATAGGAATAATTGTTCCTATTTATAAGAACGTAGGAGAAGTAAATGATGTAAATAACTATAGAGGTATAATTCTACCAAGTTGTGTAGGAAAATTGTTTACAACAATACTTTATGTACGGTTAACCAAATTTTGTGATGATAATTCTGTCATTAAGGAAATGCAAGCAGGATTTAGGGAGGGATATTCTACCACTGATCATGCCTTTGTATTTAAAAATTTAATTGATCTGTTTCAGCACAAGAAGAAACAATTGTGTTGCCTGTATGTTGATTACAGAAAAGCTTTCGACCTTGTGTGGAGAGATGGTCTCTGGTATAAACTACTGAAGACAGGAATTAATGGTAAAATTATTAGAGTAATAAGGAATATGTGCAGCACTATAAAATCTTGTGTTTCAGTTAATCAAGAGGTCTCTGGCTATTTTGTAAGTTATACTGGTGTCAGACAGGGAGATAATCTGTCACCACTTCTTTTCTCTTTGTATGTGAATGATACTGAAGAAAACCTGTTAGAACACAGCTGTAATTACATTAATATTGATGACGAATGGGTGGATAATATGCTTAAAGTTCTCGTCTTGATGTATGCAGATGATACTGTTATATTAGCTGAGAGTGAAGTAGGTATTTGCAATGCACTTAAAAGCTATGGAAATATATTGTGACACATGGAAGTTAGATATCAATTGTAAAAAGACAAAGATTACTATATTTAGCAAGACAAAATGTGGAACAGAGGATTATAACTTTCAATTTAAAGGAGAAAAGATTGAAATTGTTGAGGAATATAAATATTTGGGTGTTATCATGAATTATAATGGAAGTTTTAAAACATGCCAGGAACAACTGGTGCAGCAGGGTAGGAGAGCAATGTAGAGTTGATTGCAAAGTGTCGTAAATTTGATTTGCCTATTGACTTGCAATTAGAGTTGTTTGATTCGATGGTATTGTCGATCATTACATATGGCTGTGAGGTTTGGGGATACAGATGTATTAAGGATATAGAGAAAGTACATGTTACATTCCTGAAACATATACTTAATGTTCGTAAAACCACATGCAATGCCATGATTTATGGGGAGTTGGGTAAATATCCTATCAGTACGCATGTTAAAAGTAGAATGTTGAATTACTGGTCAAGAATAATTACTGGTAAGCAAGTTAAACTTTGTTTTGTAATGTATCAGTGTCTTTACAAACTGTATAATGAAAACAGTTTCAAATTACAGTGGTTGAAGTACATAAAAACTTTGTTGAATAAGTCAGGTACGTCAGGCATATGGCTGGGCCAAGAAGTTAATAATCGTTTATGGTTGAAACTTGCTTTTGAGAGAAAGGTTACGGACCAGTGGATCACTGAATGGCAGTCATAGTAAATCATCATGTAGCATGTATGTTTCTCATAAAGATAGATTTGTCTTCGAAAGTTATCTAGTAAAATTACCAAAACTGCACAGAATTAACCTTTGTAAATTCAGAACTAATAATGACAGATTACCCGTTGTAACAGATAGGTTCAACAAAATTCCTAGAGAAGAAAGGTTCTGCAATAAATGTAATGATAATATCCTTGGAGACGAGTATCATGTATTATTTGAGTGTACTAATGATGACATCACCGCATTGAGGCTTAGGTATATGCCAATGTATTACAGAAATAATCCCAGTAGATGTAAGTTAGCACAATTATTTCAAAGTAATAGCTATGTCATACAGTGCAAAGTAGCATTATTCGTCAAGTCTGTAATTAATATTTTTAGGTGTGCTCCATACTTTGTATAAAGTCTGAGCCTAATAAATATATGTCTATGTCTCTCGTAGTCAAGCAGTTAAGGGAAACAATCGTGCTCATTGGTATTGTTAATGCAACGCATTCTGGGTCCCGACTCCTCGGTTCCAGACACGGTGCGGTTCTGGGTTCTTTAGTCCTGGACGGGTCAGTGTCGGCAAGGACGGAAAATACAAACAACACGGGTCAAAAGCACACTTATATATTAACACAAGGCAAATAAACACAAGGTTCTATGATCAAAACAAAGGAACTGCAATGACTCAAAATAACAGATACAGTAATCACTCTCTACCTTTACACGGTATTACACCTCCCTGATACACAGTGTTACAAGCTAGGCTGCACAGGGATATCAGACAATGCACAGTAAGTCCTCGCTCTGATGCGTAGGACAGTATATCTCCGGTCCTTAACTCTAAGTATCCGCGTGACAGTTACGAGATCCTGACTAATACAATGTATCCGCGTGACAGTTACGAGACCCTAGCTAGTCTTAGTTCTTGCACACTTTATGGGGGAGAGGCCATATAATGTCGGGCGTTCGGTACAACAGGGCTGCGTTTCAACAGGCCTTAGCGCCCCAGAGCGGTCCGGGGGTAGTGGGGAATTCATATACAGTACAACAATAAAATCACTGTACATATGCACCATTTGTGGTGGACAATAGTGGTGTTTATCCAGTACTGTTTCCATTCATGCTTTGACTCATGTGCAATAGCACCTAATTTGTAAATCACATTGTCTCTTCTGTTAACTAGTTTTGTATTTTCGCGTTCATTATCTTATTCTGTCATTAGCCTATATTGTCATCTTATATTCAGTAATGCTTCTTGAGCCAGTCTGTGCCTACAACATATTGAGCAAAAGTCATCCACAATGGAAAGATATCTCCAGCCAGATCGACTTGACTTAGACCCATCGTCTCATAATGCAGCAGATCAGTGGAGGCATTGGAGTAAATCATTCGGCACTTCCTTAGGTGTTCTTGAGTCTACCTCTGTATCTGGAGCTCTGGGCGGGGCAGCCACTATGGATCAGTCTTCGACTGTTGACTTACAATCTCAATCTTTTGTTGTGAGTCGATCCTAATTTTCAAGTGCGGAAAAGCTTAATCTTCATGTTAATCATATTTCATCTGCAGTATACAAGTACATCTCCGAGGTAACAAATACGAATCTGCATTTGGCATCCTGGAAGGAGTTTTTGTGAAACCCAAGAATGTTATCTTCTCCCAGTATAGTTACTTGCTGACAGCTGGCTGGTGAAAGCTTTGATTAGTACTTGCAGGCCCCAAAGACTGAGTAGGGATTGTGAGTTCAAGGCAGTAACTGCAGATCAAGCTCGGGATGATTATATTCGTGATTCCTTTATCAATGGTTTGCTGTCGAATCACATCAGGCAGAGATTGCTTGAGATTCAAACACTGGACTTACAGATGGCCTATGATCAAGCTTTCACTTTGGAGATGGCCCAGAAGCAATCTGTTCCATACATACAACCTGATTCTGTCAATATTTCTGCTTCTACCTTCCAGTCTAAGGACTGTCATAAATCCGCTAAATCCATTAGCTGCTCACACAAGTCTAGTGAACAACATACTATGGCTGCTTCTGATAACCAGAAGTGTTTCTTTTGTGGCCTACAGCGTCATTCTGTGTCATGATGCCCTGCAAAGGATGCTGAATGCTACAACTGTAGGAAGAAAGGAAATTTCTCTCGAGTGTCTAGATGCACCAGAAGCTCTTAGACATCGACAGCCACAGATAGCCATTCCTTCCTCGGTGCTGCTTGCCCTGCTGCTTCTGCTATGAGCATTTCACGTGCCGTATTATCTGGGAAAGTTCCTGGCAAACAGATGAACATACTCGTGTACACAGTAGCTCAGAGAGTTTCATCAACTCTAAAGCAGCCAAGCGCCTCGGTTTACCATCAGTTCTAGTTCTGAAAAGATATCTATGGTTAGCAGTGCCCTATCATCTGACACGCTTGGATATTATGTTGTATTTCTTGAAATGAACGGCAGGATCTACTGTGGTATCAGATTGTCTCTAATGGCTGACTTGTGCTGTGTTACGTGGTCTAAGTGAGTATGGAAAACGGGCACGTTGGGAGCAGAGGTGAAAGAACATGCAGAAAAAGTCTTGAATGAAAAGTTACTCACTAAAGCCTTTTCACCAAAATTTGAGATGTAGGCCCGTAGATATACCATCAAGAATTCAAGTAAATCTTAAAGCCTCCGTACTATTACTGGATACTTTATTGGGAGAAAGCTGTGTTGCACTCCCGGAGTCAAGTAGTTCTGTCTCCCTTTCATTCTGGAGAGAGGTAAATGATCTTCCGCTGAACTGCCATCAGGTTACACTGAGTTAAGGAATTCTCGGCTGTGTAAACAAAAAACAGTCTTCTCAGCATTCCCTTCCGGAGCCTGCAGATTTTACCAGAGGAAGTGGTCAGCGCCAGTGCATCGTATTCTGGCAGCCAGCTCAATCTCGCCTTCCAGCCCACACTGCTTCCAAGTGATGAAATGCCTGATATGAATTTACTGCCATTAACTGTCCTGGGTGGGTCTCGAACCTAGATCCCCAGATGTCAGAGGTGTGCATTTTATCACTGAGACACGGGCGACCTCTTCATATCACACTTGCCACTCTGACAATTTTATAGATCCAATTATATATATATATATATATATATATATATATATATATATATATATATATATATATGTAGTCATGCTAGGTGTTTTTAGGTCGACTTCTCGCCCTAAAGACACTAGCTACTGAGCGGGGTATTCTTTTGAGACCGGAACTAGAACACCTTGACAGAGGAACAGTGTATAAAAACTCGGCAGGCTACCTCAATATATATATTGCCTTAATTCGGCTTCCTTACAATATACATACAATCGTATACAATACAGGGCATAGGTACAGTGACAGGCTTATTAGGGGCAGTATTTACAGCACACTACACATACAATGTGATTACCCTCAGTCAGTAATATACACCAATAATACATAGGGGTTGGAGATACAGTCCCGATAGTCCTTTCTCCCCACAGTCCTTGTGTATCATTCTTAGTTTCTGGGCTTGAGTAACTCGGACTGTATGCCAAAGCACTACTGTCTGTAGATACGTTCACTGTCAGTTTTCACTGTATCACTGCTCTGAGTTCAAACACATAACACGGGTACTGTCAGTCTCTGCTTCCCGGTGTGACACTGAGAGTGCACTAGAGAGTTTCTTGGGCTGCTGAAACCTTGGCTCAGTTAATGTGGCGCCCGGGGATAGAGGGCTGGCCCACGGGCGTGCCTTCCCGTAGAGGGCACGGGACTTCTGCTGGGGGCATCGTAGCCTGGGCACGTTCCTGGTCTGGGGTGCAGGGAGGCTCCCTCCTGGTGGAGCCTCGACCTGGTGAGTGGCCCTCGGGGCTGGGGCCGAACCTTTATTCTCTCATTGTGGTCTTACTTGCCCCGATATTCACTATATTAAGTCACTGCACGGTACTACACTAGGCAAAGTCACACTTAACCTAAATCACTTGCACTGTTTCTGGGTAGCATCACACGTATTCATCGTGGGGGTAGGGGCGGGAACACGCCGTCGGCAATCCTGCCGGGCTAGGGGCACCGCCAAGGGGAGGCGTGCCAAGAGGGCACGGAACAACTCGTAGGGGCGTCCTCTCGCGTCCTGGGCTACCCGTGGCTTTCGGGCTGGGCTCAGGAGTATGGCCCTCGGGACTGGGGCTGAATAGCTCCAGGAACCTCTGGCGTAAGTCTCGGCCGGAGGTGGGAGCCTTACGTCGTCGTAGGGGCGTATGGAGATCGCCCCATGGTGTCCTGGGGAGGATCGGGAGAGACTGTGGACTGCGGTCTCCAGCGTCTAGGGGCACCGACAGGGGAGGGCTATGGCATCGGCTTACGCTGGGGCCCGTCAGGTGCGTCTGTTCTAGAGCCAGGCGTAGGGAGCGGAGGCCAGGGGAGACTGTGAGGCCTGTCTGGGCCACTCTGGTATGGGAGGCCCGGGCTCTTGTCTCCTGCCGGGGTAACGTCTCGCTCCTTGCCTCCTGTGCACCTTTGGAGTGACAGTGGGCCGTCTCACGAGGGCGGGAGCGACAATAGGCCGTCTCTACCAGGGCACCTTTGGAGCGACAATAGACCGTCTCACGAGGAGGGGAGCGACAATAGGCTGTCTCTACCAGGACACTTTTGGAGCGACAATAGGCTGTCTCTACCAGGACACTTTCGGAGCGACAATATGCTGTCTCTACCAGGACACTTTCGGAGCGACAATAGGCTGTCTCTACCAGGACACTTTCGGAGCGACAATAGGCCGTCTCACGAGGAGGGGAGCGACAATAGGCCATCTCTACCGGGACACTTTCGGAGCGACAATAGGCTGTCTCACGAGGGCGGGAGCGACAATAGGCCGTCTCTACCGGGACACTTTCGGAGCGACAATAGGCTGTCTCACGAGGAGGGGAGCGACAATAGGCCATCTCTACCGGGACACTTTCGGAGCGACAATAGGCCGTCTCTACCGGGACACTTTCGGAGCGACAATAGGCCGTCTCACTAGGGCGGGAGCGACAATGGGCCATCTCTACCGGGACACTTTCGGAGCGACAATAGGTCGTTTCACGAGGGCAGGAGCAACAATGGGCCGTCTCTACCGAGACACTTTCGGAGCGACAATAGGCCGTCTCACGAGGAGGGGCGCCGTCTGGAGTGTCTAGAACTCCACCCCTACCTGGTTCAACAATCCCACTCCGTGAAGGTAGTGTCCTTCTCCTGCGACGGCGACGGCATGGTGGCTGCGTGACATAGGGGCGCACGGCCCGGGCTGACATATGCCGTTGTTGCCGGGAGTTGCTACGAGTGGTGGCGGCTACCCCGGGGGGTCCGTGTGGGGGTGTCGGCACGTTCCCGGACATACTGGGCTGTATCTCACTTGCCCCGTTGTCGGGGACACTACGGTATTCTTCTGTTTCCATTTCGGGGGCACTGCTTTGTAAGTCATGCATTTTAAGAACACTATGGTCAGACTCAAATATGAAGTCCGTTTGGGTGGGGCCCGCGCGGGGATTTCCCTCTCTACAGCTTTGCCAAACCTCCTTTCTCTCTCTCTCTCTCTCTCTCTCTCTCTCTCTCTCTCTCTCTCTCTCTCTCTCTCTCTCAGTTGACTGAGAAAGTTTTTATATATTTATAAGTTTTGTTTTCTTCTATATTGTTTCAACCTTTTTTCCACACCACCTCTGAGGTAAAAGTCTTGGCGCGTTTTTTTTTTTTTTTTTTTTTTTTTTGTAGAGGTTTCCCCAGTAGGCATAAGTCCTCTCTCTGATCTTTAACCCTTTAACCGTGGGCATTGTTTTGACTCGACTGCCCCCCCCCCCGCGGGGGTTCCAGCCAAAATGTAAACAAACTTTAAACCTTTATAACTCTGCACAGAATAAATCTAAAGCGAAAAATAAGGTACCATTAGAAAGTACTAACCTTCGGCTTTGCAATGATGTAGGTTTCATGATTTCGTTGACTATCACTGGATGGGCAGTGCCATTAGAAGTGAGCGATCTAAAATCACTATTTTTCACTCACACACCATTACCAAATGCCAACCTCATTTTGATAATAATACTATAAACATATATGAACACTGCACATGTGATAAACACCCACTCTGTGTTCACTGAGGCAGGTAAAAGGCACTGTAATTGCCCGCACTTCACTGCCACATCAGTGCTGTTGTCACTCACAAAGCTGGACAGATACTGATGCGTGTTTGGTCAGGGGTGGGGTGGGGGGCCCGGGGGTGGGAGGTGGGGGCCCGAGGGGTGGGAGGAGGGAGGTGGGGGTCGGCTGGAGTGAAAGGACTTAATAGCTACTCTTCCTTGAAACAATTGGCGTGCGGAAAAAATGCACGGTATTCAAAATATTCACAAACATTCCAGAATGACACCCGCGGTTTGTTCCAGTTTTTGCAATGTCATTCTGGGATGACACCCACGGTTAAAGGGTTAATCAGACAATTCATCATCTGAGCTTTCTGATATGTTGATTAAGAATGAATCCACGAAATGGTCGACTGCTACGTCCTGCTGTGAATCTTCTTCTTGCTGTTGTACAGCATGCTGCACTGCTTTCATCAAGTTATTCGGTGTTACATGATTCAAAGCTTCTTTGGCAAGACGTTTAAGATCAACCATTTTGAAGGTGTTTGCCTTGGCTATATAGGTCTTCACCTGAGCCCAAATGAGCTAAATAGGGTTGTACTGACAATGGAAAGGAGCTGCTGCTACATCGCTCCTTTCCATAAGGAACTTTCGGCCATCAACTTTAGGAAATTTGAAGCCCATCTGCAAGAGATTCCTGCAAAGAGACTCGTTGCTTCCATTGAAAGATATGTTTTCCTTGAGTTCTTCGTAAATCTTGTGCAGTGTAGGAATTTCATGCCTTTCACAGACTCCCAGGACAGTTCTTCTGACCACACGCTTGTTGAAATCGTCGAGATTCGTTACAGTTGCACTGTGCTTCTTTGTTGGTGACGAGAATACAGGCTGTTCTGGTGACATTTGTGTCACACAAGCTTTATTAAATTTAGAGCAGATTCTTTGGATTGTTTTTTCGCTAATGTTGGTAGGTTTGGCAGTGCGAGCAACTGCTCTTGAAGGTGGAATTATAAAGTCTCCAATAGCCTTTTCTTCTTAAAAAAATACTTGTTCACATTGTAAATAAGTTCTTTCTCCCGACTGTGGAGCACACGAGAGCGAGTCGGAGTAGCTGCCATCGTGGGTGGGGATCAGGGAGGAAGTGACTGGTCACCTGTAGTCTGAGGTGGGTGTTCTTGACCTCTGGCAACGTCGGAAAGCGACGTTGTCACGTGGTGTGGAATTTATACAAATCATTGCTATTATCCTAAAAAGCGACACATTCATAGCACTATATAGCCTTATTTAATATATTTAATAAGTACAGAATATTTAATATATAATTTCAAATAGTAAATTGCTGACATATGGCAGAAACAGAGATAGGTACTGGGGTTGATGCGGCAGAGCTGTAGAGAGGGAAATCCCCTCTCGGGCCCCACCCAAACGGGGTCCTCTTTTGAGACTGGAACTAGAATGCACAACAAGAGGAACAGGGCATAAAAACTCGGCCGACCAACCTTACACATATATTGCCTTAAATCCGATTCCCTTACAATATACAGCAAGTATATACAATATAGGTTTATATGGACAATGATGTAAAGCTTTTGGTGCACAATAATTACTGCACACAATACATACAAGGGTAATCACCATCAGCCAACAATATTCACTAATAGTACATAGAAGTTACAGGCACAGTCCATATAGTTCTTCCCGTACAGTCCTAGTGTACCACTCGTTACTTTCAGACTTAGGTAATTCTCACTGTACATTAGAGGTGTCACTGCAATGGATATGAACACTGTCAGTCTTCACTGTACCACCGATGTGAACAAGCCATATAATAGAGACACTGTCAGTCGTGGTTCCACAGGGAGTCACTGTTATTACACTAGTAGGCTTCTTGGGCTGCTGAAACCTGGACTCAATCAGAGGAGGCGCCTGGGCGTAGGGTGCTGGTCCTCGGGCGTGCTCTCCCGTAGAGGGCACGGGACTACTGTAGGGGGAGTAGAAGCCCAAGCGTGGTCATGGTCCAGAGTGCAGGGAGGCCCTTTCTCAGTGGGGCCTTGATCTAGCAGGTGGCCCTCGGGATGGGCCAAACAAGGCCAGAAGACGCGCCTGCTGCCGTTTACTCAGGGCAGAGGGTCGTCAGCAGGAAGGACTCAGGAGTTCCTGTCTCAGGGTCTTGGGGACGTCCCTGGGTGGCCAGAGGCTGCAGTCACCACTGGGCTGGACCGCTATCATGAGTCGTCTGCGGCGTCCCTTCCGGGTGGCGTCCGTCAGTGCCGGGCATCGTCCAGGAGTGATCCGAAGGGCGTGGATTCCGTCTCCCGAGATCAGACCCTGCCACCACTCCTCAAATGGCAGCTCTTCCTGGGGGCCACACCTGTGGGAAGAGTGAGAAGGGCATCCCGTGCAGCCTCTGGGTGGTAGGTGGGCCATGCCAGGGACTTCCTCAGATGGGGAGGCCCTAGGGACCACAGACGAAGGGCATACAGTGGCTGACCCTTCCCTGACGTGGCCAGTGGCCGGTGTCGCAGTTCCACAGACCCTGAGGGCAGCAGCAGAAGGTCGTACAGTGGCCACTCCTTCCCTGGTATGGACAGTGGCTGATATCGTGGTGTTGCTCCCAAAGGAGGTGCAGGCAGATAAAGGGTGTACAGTGGCCGCTCCTTCCCCGACGTGGACAGTGGCCGATGTCGCGGTTCTACCTTTCCCTGGCTTGCCAGCCAATGTGCATACAGTGGCCATCATGTCCAACCCGGGGCGTACAGTGGCCGCCAACGCAGGGCTGGTTCCAGGTGTGGCTGCAGCAGAAGAGCGTACAGTGGCCATTCCTTCCCCAGCATGGACAGTGGCTGATACCACGGTGCTGCAGGGGGCAACAGCTGAAGGTCGTACAGTGGCCGATACCGCGGGGCTGCTTGGGACTGCCTGTAGACAAGTCCCACCTCAATCCTGGCGAGGGCTGGCCCAGCTGAGATGTAGTTGACCGGGACCGTTTAGTTGTCGCTGGCCGTGTTGAGGGGAAGAGGGGCGTAGGGCCATGGTGCACCTGGGCCCAAATTGCTCGGGCCTGGCGCACTCCCTACCTGCCCCTCCGTGGTCTCCTTCTGGGGTGGGGGTGGGGCCGTGGTTCTGTCTTAGGGGGGATGTCTCCACGTGGATGTGGATTTCACTTTCCTCTCCCTAGGGACTTCCCACTTCACCTATCCCTTGTTTCTTTTCTTTCGTCCTCTTGCCATGATCTGTTATCCCTTTCCCCTGGGACCTCACCTTCCTTACCCTACCTGCCCCCCCCTATCACCCCTAGCCCACCCCCTCACACCACCACTGTCTTGCACTACATATACAGGAAATGTGGTGTACATTCAGCATTTGTATTCTGAGGAAGCCGTGAGGCGAAACATGCACGCTAAGTCACACATCGGTGTTTCCATCTCCAATTTGTCAACGAACAGTGAATCAAGGATCAAGCTGCTAAGTTGGTAATATTGTCTCAAAGTTTATTACATCATCTCTAGCCACCCTAGTTTCATTTTATGATGTAACTGAATGTTACGAACACAACTGAAGTGTGGCGATATTAATTTATGGATTATTCATCTATTTTACAAGGATTTTTCTATAATATGCTTCTCTAGGACTCTTGATTCAGGGGAGAGTTTGAAGGCGACAGACACCGTTGTACTACGGGTAAAAAAAAGAAAAAAGTCCATGATATTGAGAATACAACATTCTGGACCACAGAACAGTTCTGAAATCCAATATGTTGTATATGGATATAAACTGGTCAGATCCCCAACGTCAAACACTGGATATGTTACTAGCAAGATAATTCTTCACCCATACTTGTAATGCTAGGTATTTTAGGGTCGGCTTCCCGTCCCTCTAACGCCTAGTGTGTAGCTTGGCTCTCTTTCTAGACCGGAGCTTAGACAAATAGGAGAGAGGCAGGACACAAAAACTCAAGGCAACAACCTAACACGTGTATTGCTAAATTCTACAGTGGAAGGGGTAGATGTCACGAATACAGATATACTATTATTGCAGGAAGTCCAAGTTTTATATACTTGTGGAGTGGGTGGTACTATTTCATTGTTGGCAATTATTACTTTAACACTGAGGTCTGTGTATGATTTTAGTATGATGCGGCGTTATCAGATGGTAGCGTACTCACTGTAATAGACCCATATTTCACTGCTTGGCCTTGTTCAGGGTTTCACTGTTACTTTTATTCATTCCACCACTTTTATATTGTCACTGGTTCTTCTCTCACTGACTTCCTTTATATGATTATTTCACTGCTCTGCCTTCACGTCACTAAGTCATGGACACTGTGCTTTCACTGTCGTTCCTTTCGGGTCTGGGCGTCATGGCGGTCAGGTACAAGGGCAGCGGAGGTGACCCAGCCTGACTACTGACGGGGCTGGGTTCCGCCGGGGGCCCCTTCATGTTCAGGGGCCATGGGATCATGTGTTGGGAGATTCTCTGTTGTCCGGGGCTGCGGGTGGTGAAGGGCCCCACTCTTTGGGGGCTTGGGGCGGGAGTACGGCCCTCAGAGCTGTGGCCGAATAACTCCCTGAACTTCTCGCTCAGGTGCCTGATGGAGGACGAAGATCTCCGGCATCTGGGTGTAGGAAGATCTCGCTCGGGGGTCCTGAGGGCTGTGGTCCCCGGTGCTCGGTGGCGCTGGCCTACATCGGGGCCCATCACGTGAGCTCTTTCCAGATCCGGCTACAGGGAGAAGAGGCCAGGGGAAGTCACGGGGCCTCTCCAGTACTCCTACAGGCTGGGGACTCCCTCTGAGTCATAGGTTGGTGAACAGGAGTCAGCACCTGATGGAGGAGTGGCTACAGGCTGTCTCCTGCCATAGGGCCCGGCTACTGGCGGTGGCCTTCTAGGGGCGCGGCTGCAGGCCGTTGCTAAGGCCCAGCTTCTAGGGGCGCGGCTACATGCCGTTGCTAAGGCCCAGCTACTGACCATGGCCTGGGGAAGGGAGCAGCTACAAGCCGACTCAGGGGCACCTTCAGAGCGGCTACAGGCTGTCTCCTGATGAAGGAGGGGGCGGCTACAGGCCGTCTCCTGATTTCTCTCAGAGCAGCTACAGGTCATCTCCTTCAGGAGGGTTGAGCGGTTAGAGGCCGTCTTGGAAAGGACACCTTCAGAGCGGCTACAGGCAGTCTCCTGACAAAGGCGGGAGCGGCTACAGGCCGTCTCCTGTTTTCCCTCAGAGCGGCTACAGGCCATCTCCTTCAGGTGAGTTGAGCGACTACCGGCCATCTCAGGGGTGCTGACTGGAGCTGGAGTAACAGCTCCACCCCGATGTTGGTTGGGGAAGGATCGCCCAGAAGGTAGTCTTGTATTCCTGCTATGGTGGCGGGGGGCGAGCTCCGGGTCATAGGGGCCTGCCGACCGGGCGGACTTATGTCATTGTCGCCCTGAGTCCCGGCGCGCTGTCGTTGCTCCTCTGTGGGCTCCTTCTGGGGGTGTTAGGTCGCTCCCTGTGGCACTAGTCTACATTTTACCACTGTCTGCTGGGAAAAAGTCACTTCCCTGTGACTGGAGGTGGTAAACTTTGGTGTCGCAGGTGTGGTAGACTGGCTGTAGGTGTTGGAGGAGGGCGTGCCAGGCTGTGGTGGCTGAGTTCTCGTCTAGCTGCTTGTCACAGGTTATGAAGAGGGTGGATGAGTCAGTGGAGGAGCAGAGGAATCGTATGAGGTGGTGAGGTCCTCAGACTCGTTGTTTCTGTCCAAAGGGCAGTGCCCATATGGCTCGTCGAATCCTCATGGTGCTAGGTGTTATGCTCTGTGCAGGGCTGTGTTGAATGCTGGAGATGGACGGTGAGTGTGGGGTTTTATGCCAGGGTAATGCAGCATGGCGTCTCTGGGGAGTGTAAGTGGCCGGGATTTGTGCCTGGTGTATCATGAGTGTGAGATGATTTAGGGCAGGGGTAGGGGAGGTGATTTTGCAGCAAGGTGGATGAGGTGGGAGACTGGGTGTATTGGGCAGGTGGGCAAGATAGGCAGCTGGAGCGTGTGATGGTTGTTTTATGAGTGGGTGTGGGCAGTGATGTGGGTGTGCAGTGTCGGTGTGTGTGTGAAGTGCGCGGGGCATGCGAGGGTGGCTGTGGGGTGGTAAAAGTGTGGGCAGCATGGCACGGGGAACAGGGTGTAGGGTGAGTGGGTGGTGGCGTCATCGGGGCATGGGCAGCACAGGTGGAGTTGGGGGCAGGGGATAGGGCGGGGGGGGTCGAGGGGGCATGTGCGGTTGGCAGGCTGGGAAATGTGGTGGCATTGGTGGGCAACAGCTTGGGCGGGGATGTGGTGGGTGGACGGGTTGCAGGGGCGTGGGCAGGACATGCTGTCCTGGGCATGGAAGAGGAGGTGGTGAGTGGTGAGGAGGCGGGGGAGCGGCTGGGAGTTGGTGGTGTTGGTGGGTTGTCAGGTGAGGTGCGATGCGGCATGACAGAAGGTGAGGTGGAGGCGGCAGGGGAGGGGGAGGGAGTGAGAGATGGCGAGGGGGAGATGTAGCAAATCGTAGGAGGTAGAGGGAAGTGGCGCGGGGGTTATGGGTGGGACGAGGCACGGGGCTAGGGCGCTGGGGGCAGGAGTGCGAAAAGGGCGCTCACGCCAGTTTTGGAGAGTGCGAG
The DNA here is from genome assembly GCF_032717465.1 of Coenobita brevimanus. Classification (NCBI taxonomy): domain Eukaryota; kingdom Metazoa; phylum Arthropoda; class Malacostraca; order Decapoda; family Coenobitidae; genus Coenobita; species Coenobita brevimanus. The sequence goes on along the minus strand of NC_137063.1, from coordinate 25,442,955 downwards.
GAGTGCCGTGGTACTCGACGATCACCTGATAGGGGTTAGGGACGCGGATGATGGTGTGAGGCCCCGTGAAGCATGGTGCGAGCTTGTGGGGGGTGGGGAGCTGCACTATCATAATTGTGTTGCCCGGCTTGTAGGGTTGGAGGCAGTGTCGTGGCAGAGGTCCAGGTTGTTTTGGAGGTGGGTTAGCTGACGTTTGAGCTGGTGTAATGGGTGTGATGTGTGGGTTGAAGTGGGGGGTTGCAAATGCTGCCGAAGGGGCAGGAGGAGGGGTGTTTCCCCAAACACTCGTTTGTATGGTGAAATTCCGTCTTCTCGGGGGCAGGGGTTGATGCCCCATTGCACGATTTTTACATGGGCGGGCCAGTCGTCATCTTTGGTGGCTTCTATCCGGGTGCAAAGTTGATTCATCAGGGTACAAAGGCTTCGCTTGCATATGGCATTTCCTTGGGGCCAGTAAGGGGACACATGAGAGATGTTATAGCCGAATATGTGGGCCAGCTCCTCCCAGATCTTACTGGCGAACTCAGGTGCGTTATCTGAGTGGATCACTTGTGGGACACCAAAGTACGGGAATACGTGCCGAATCAGGGCATCGGCCACTGCAACAGCATGATGTTCCTTCGCTGGGCAGGCTACGACGGAGTTGGAGTATGTGTCGATGAATGTTATCACGTACCTATAGCCTGATTTCAGGGGTAAGGGTCCCACTACATTGATCACCAATAGCTGCCAAGGTTTGTGGGCGGTAATCTGGCCCAATGGACCGGCGATATGGGTGATGTCTTTACCGAGGGTGCATGCTCGGCAGGATTGGATAATTTCTTTGGAGAGGGTGGAAGGATTGGGCGCCCAGTAGGTGTTGTTAAAGACCTGCAGGAGTTTTTTCGTGCCCAGGTGCATGCCATTGTGGGTGTGTAGGTGTCGGAGGGCGTCAAGGGTGGCGTCGGGGGCTAGAAGGATATGCCCAGATGGGGTAAGCAGGTGGTCACCCTGGTGATACAGTTTCTTGAAAAGGTGCAGGGGGATCCAGGGTGTCACTCCTTGCGAGCCACTGCTGGAGGAGATCTGGCTCTGGTTGGGCAGCTTTGATGGGGAGCCGAGAGAGTGCGTCTGCGTTGGTGTGGAGCTTGCCAGGGTGGTATGAGATTTCATAGTTGAACTCCTCCAGTGTCTCGCGCCATCGTGGGTGTCAGACCGCCGCATCCACTGGAGGGACTGGTGATTAATGATGATGGTAACTTGTGTCCTTGATAGATACGCCCGAAAGAGCTCAAGTGCCCAGATGACGCCCAGGCACTCCCTCATGGTGGTGGCATAATTTTTTCCCGCCTGATTAAGGGTATGGCTGGCGCAGGCGATGATGTGCTTGCAGCCCTCTTGGACTTGCACCAGCACAGCGCTGATTGCAATCAGGAAACGTTTGTGTAGAGCCGGAATGAGAGGGCATAATCAGGAAAGGCCACGATGGGAGCGGAAGCAAGCTTATCCTTAAGTTGTTGGAAGGTGGCTTGTCTCTCGTCCGTCCAGACGAACGGTTCTCCCTTACGGGTCAGGTCATGGAGTGGCTTGGCAATGTGGGCAAACCCCTTCACAAAGCGGCAGTAATAGGACATCAGGCCAAGGAAGGCTCGAATCCCATGAACGTCTTGTGGTGGGGGTATGTCCGTGATGCCACAGAGTTTGTCTGGGTCGGGAGATATGGCAGCCTGGGAGATGATGTGCCCCAGGAATGAGATGGTTCTGGCAGCCAGGACACACTTGGTGGGCCGGAGTTTGAGGCCTGCTTGTTGGAAACTGGTGAAAACTCGACGGAGGTGCTGCAGGTGGTTGGCCCAGGTCTGGCTGAAGACTATGATGTTATCCAAGTAAGCAAGACAGATCTCCCATGTGAGGCCGCTGAGGACGGATTTCATTAATTTGGAGAAGGTGGTGGGGTCATTACAGAGGCCGAAGGGCAAAACATTAAATTCATAATGTTTCCCATTGCTGGTCGAGAAGGCGGTTTTCCCTGTCCTCCGGATGCATTGGGACCTGCCAATATCCTGACTGGAGGTCGAGGGTAGAGAACCAGGAGGCGCAGTATAGGGAATCCAGGGAGTCGTCTATGCGTGGGAGTGGAGTGGCGTCCTTGGTGGTTACGTCATTAAGCTGGCGGTAATCGACACAGAACCGCATCGTGCCATCCTTTTTCTTCACGAGGACGACGGGGGAGGACCAGGGGCTGGTGGAGGGGGAGATGGCTCTGGCTTCGATCATCTCTTGTACCTGGCGGTCTTCCTCTTCCTGTTGTTTGGGGTTCTTCTGCCAGGATGGCTGCCGGATCGGTGGGCCCATCGTACGGATCTCGTGAGCCAGGTAGGTGGTGTGTCCAATGTCAGCTGGTCCCGCCGCGAACAGATCCCGGAAATCCAGGCGAAGGCGGCAGAGGGTGTCTGACTGGTGAGCGGAGAGATGGTCAGGGATGGGGGGCAGGGGGGCGGGGAAGTGGGAGGGGGAGGGGATGCAGGGCTCGGCTTCATCCATCTCTCCGATTATGAGCCCTTTCGGGAGAGTGGGGGGCGAGGTTGGCAATCCGGACTGCTGTGTGGTGAGGGGGAAGGAAGGTTGGGGGCAGAAGGCAGGCCGAGAGGGTTCCGGGTGGCAGGAGTGGGGAGAATAGGACAGAGGTGCCTGAGGGCCGGTTAAGGGGCACCCAGGCTTCATGGTGGGGGGGAATGGTGACGGTGGAGGAAATGGTGGGCTTGAGTTTGAGACCTGCCTGTCGAATCCTGGTGAAACACTGGTGGAGGCGCTGCAGGTGGTCGGCCCAGGTCTGGCTGAAGACTATGACGTCATCCAAGTACGCAAGACAGATCTCCCTTGTGAGGCCATGTAGGATGGATTCCATTAATCTGGAGAAGGTGGTGGGGGTGTTACACAGGCCAAAGGGCAAAACATTAAATTCATAATGTTTCCCGTTGCTGGTCAAGAAGGCGGTTTTCCCTCTGTCCTCCGGACGCACCAGGACCTGCCAATATCCTGACTGGAGGTCGAGGGTAGAGAACCAGGAGGCACTGTATAGGGAATCCAGGGAGTCGTCTATGCGCGTGAGTGGAGTGGCGTCCTTGGTGGTTACATCATTAAGCTGGCGGTAATCGATGCAGAGCCGCATCGTGCCATCCTTTTTCTTCACAAGGACGACAGGGGAGGACCAGGGGCTGGTGAAGGGGGAGACGACTCCAGCTTCGATCATCTCCTGGACCTGGCGGTCTTCCTATTCCTGCTATTTGGGGTTCTTCCGCCGGGATGGCTGCCAGATCGGTGGGCCCGTCGTATGGATCTCGTGAGCCAGGTAGGTGGTGTGTCCAATGTCAGCTGGTCCCGCCACGAACAGATCTTGGAAATCCAGGCGAAGGCGGCAGAGGGTGTCTGATTGGTGAGCGGAGAGATGGTCGGGGATGGGGGGCAGGGGGGCAGGGGAGTGGGAGAGGGAGGGGACGCAGGGCTTGGCTTCTTCCAATGCTCCGCTTATGAGCCCTTTAGGTAGGGTGAGGGGGCGAGGTTGGCAATCCGGACTGCTGTGTGGTGAGGGGGAAGGAAGGCTGGGGCAGAAGGCAGGCCAAGAGGGTTCTAGGTGGCAGGAGTGGGGAGAATAGGACAGAGGTGCCTGAGGGCCAGTTGAGGGGCACCCAGGCATCATGGTGGGGGGGAATGGTGACGGCAGAGGAAATGGTGGCAGGAAAAGAAGGGGGGAGGGGGGACGGTCGGGAGTAGGGGGGTGCAAAGTCTTCTGGATGGGGCCGTGGCGTGCAGATGCAGACGGCCTGAGGGGGACGGGGGAGTTGGGTGATTTTCAGAACTGGAGCCATCAGTTGTGGCAATCAATGGTGGCTCCTAATTTCTGCAACGGGTCCAACCCCAGGTATCCATCGTAACTGTGGCAGGAAGAGTTGAATACTATGAACTTATGCTGGGTCAACAACGACTCATAAATGTCGACGCGCAGGGCCTGTGTTTCCCCGCGGATTGGCAGGGGGTCATCCCCCGCCTCCACAAGGTGAGTAGCCATTGGGAATAACGGGCCAAAGATCAATTTGTGACAGGAGAAGTAGTGGCTATATAGGCAGGATCTGGCCGCTCCCGTATCGACAAGAAGTCTGGCTTTCACCCCGGTCAGCTTCAGCTTGTGGTAAACTGGGGGGTGATATTTGGGGGAAGTGGCCCTCGGCACCATGGGAAGGTGCGGGGGCAGTCCTAAAAATCCAACTGTCTGGGGTCTTGTTCTTCCTCCGGCTCCTGTTCCCCGGGTTCGGTCTCCTCCGTTGGTGCGGGGTCGTCCTCTGTTACCTCATTCTCTAGAGAGACAACTTTACGTTGGCCTGGGGTGGTGGTTTTCCATCGTGCAGCTGTCAGTTGATCTCTGATATCGTGCAGTGGGCACCTGGAGCTGCATGCAGAGAACTCCTAGGGATTCACTAGGATGAGGTTGGTGGGGTGCCCTCGGCGGGCTGGGTGCTGGGGTGGGGTTGGTGCGAGGCATAGGCGGACGTAGCTTGACTGGGGGAGCCGGAAATTTTGTGGGAAACTTTTTTACCATGTTGATTTGCTGGGATGCAAGGTGGGAGGTCAGGAGGCAACATATCAGTTGAACATCCTTATCTATATCTCCGGTCGGGTCATGGATCTAAAAGTGCTCCTTGACCATGCTGGGGAGCACTCACAGAAGAGTATTAAAGGTGTGTTGCTCCCAGGTGTCATCATCTGCCTCCGGGTAGGCAGCAGTGACCAGGCATCTAGCCTGGATTAAAGTATCGTCCAAGTTGCCATCGAAAGTTAAACTATCCAGTTGGGATAGTGCCACTATTTTACCTAGTGATGAGGTGATGGCTTGAATCACGAGTCTCGTGAAATTCTGCCAGGTGAGCCCCGGGACGATTTTAGGTGCAATATTAACTGCCGCTTTGCCCAGTAGTTGTACTGTGACTGAAATTTTCTGTTTGTCATCCTCGAAACCGATATCTAGCAAGGGTTTAATAATTGCCAGGTATGTCTGAACATCATACTGTTCGGGGTCGAATTTAGGTAATTGCACATGCGGTTTCGTTGTCATTTTTCCAGTATTTCCTGATTACCTCTTTCGTATGCCCGAGTCAAGAGCCACCGCTGTCCACCAGTGTAATGCTAGGTGTTTTAGGTTCGGCTTCCCGTCCCCCTAACGCCTAGTGTGTAGCTTGGCTCTCTTTCTATACCGGAGCTTAGACAAATAGGAGAGAGGCAGGACACAAAAACTCAACAACCTTACACGTGTATTACTAAATTCTACAGTAGAAGGGGTAGATGTCACGAATACAGATACACTGGACAATTATAATTCTTAGGCCTAGATATGGGTTATTAGTATCGTGCAGGATACTACCCAGGTCAAGGTCGGGCAAGGTGAATAGCACTTAAGGCAGAGGCTTATATACTGTTATTGCAGGAAGTCCAAGTTTTATATATGTGTGGAGTGGGTGGTACTAATTCACTATTGGCAATTAGTACTTTAACACTGGGGTCTGTGTATGGTTTTAGTATGATGCGGTGTTATCAGATGGTAGCGTACTCACTGTAATAGACCCGTATTTCACTGCTTGGCCGTGTTCACGGTTTCACTCTTACTTTTATTCACTCCACCACTTTTATATTGTCACTGGTGCATCTCTCACTGACTTCCTTTATATGGTTAATTCACTGCTCTGCCCTCACGTCACTAAGTCACGGACACTGTGCTTTCACTGTCGCTCCTTTCGGGTCTGGGTGTTGTGGCAGTCAGGTACATGGGCGGCTGAGGTGACCCAGCCTCACTACTGACGGGGCTGGCTTCCTCCGGGGGCCTCTGTGTTCAGGGACCACAGGATCATCTGTAGGGGCGTCCTCTCTCATCCGGGGCTGCGGGTGGCGAAGGGCACCGTGCTTTTGGGGATTGGGGCAGGGGAACGGCCCTCAGGGCTGGGGCTGAATAACTGCCTGAGCTTCTCGCTCAGGTGCCTGACAGAGGACAAAGAGCTTCGGTGTCTGAGTGTAGGGAGGTCCCTCCTGGGGGTCCTGGGGGTGGTCTGGGGGTCCCGAGGGCTGCGGTCCCCAGTGCTCGGTGGTGCCATCAGGAAGGAGCTGCGCCACCGGCCTACGTCAGAACATGTCAGGTGAGTCCTCTCCAGATCCAGCTGCAGGGAGAAGAGGCCAGGGGAAGTCACAGGGCCTCTCCAGTACTCCTCCAGGCTGGGGACTCCCACTGAGTCATAGGTTGGTGAACACGAGTCAGCACCTGATGGAGGAGAGGCAACAGGCCGTCTCCTGCCGTAGGGCCCAGCTACTGGCCGTGGCCTTCTAGGGGCATGGCTACAGGCCTTCACTAAGGCCTGATTACTGGCCGTGGCCTGGGGAAGGGAGCAGCTACAAGCCGACTCAGGGGCACCTTCAGAGCAGCTACAGGCCGTCTCCTGACGAAGGCGAGAGCGGCTACAGGCCGTCTCCTGACGAAGGCGAGAGCGGCTACAGGCCGTCTCCTGTTTCCCCTCAGAGTGGCTACAGGCCATCTCCTTCAGGAGGGTTGAGCGGCTACAGGCCGTTTCAGAAAGGACACCTTCAGAGCAGCTACAGGCCATCTCCTGATGAAGGGGGGAGTGGCTACAGGCCGTCTCCTGTTTTCCCTCAGAGCAGCTACAGGCCGTCTCCTTCAGGAGGGTTGAGAGGCTACAGGCCATCTCCTGACGAAGGCGGGAACGGCTGCAGGCCGTCTCCTGTTTTCCCTCAGAGTGACTACAGGCCGTCTCCTTCAGGAAGTTTGAGCAGCTAAGGACCGTCTCAGGGGTGCTGACTGGAGCTGGCGTAACAGCTCCACCCCAGTGTTGGCTGGGGAAAGCTCGCTCGGAGGGTAGTCTTGTATTCCTGCTATGGTGGTGGCGGGCAAGCTCCGGGTCATAGGGGCGCTTGGCCAAGGCGGACTTATGTCGTTGTCGCCCTGACGGCCGTATGCTTAAACACATATGAAGAGGCCCTACATTGGTCCCTACTTTACACACTAAGGAAAGCACAAGCAACCCCTCAATTTCTACATGGTATGCTAAGAGAACATTAAGGGAAAGGGGGTGGTTGGTAGCCCTGCGTGACCAGTTGGTACGTCGGAAGTGCTCCCTTGGGAGTCGCCGTGACTATTCTTATCCAGACGATGTCAATCAGCACCAAAATAAAATAATTTTCCGTCATTTTTTTATATATCAGCTCTTATTTGTACGTATACTTTATATACTATTATAGTAGTAAACTTTTCAATCAATACTTATGTTGTAAATATGATAGTTAGCGCTGGAGATAGGTCAGGTTAGGTTAGGATAAATTTGGTTAGGTTACCTTAAAACTGATTAGGTTAGCTTAAAACAAGTTAGGATAAATAAGGCAGGGTTGAATTAGGAAAATTTGTTAGTTTTGGGTAAATGAGCACTGATAAAGGGCAATTTCGCTGAAAAATAGCGTTCTAAGATGGTGTTTGTCAGTCTTCGCGCACAGATTAGGATAAGTTTGGTTGGGTTAGCATAAAATTGGTTAGGTTAGTCTCAAATAGGTTAGGTAACGTTAGGAGAAATAAAGTTGGGTTGTTACGAAAGTTTAGGTTAGGTTTGTTTAATTAGGCCTGCAAGGGTAATTTCGATCGTATATGGCGCTCTAAGATGGCGTCCATCGGTCTTCATGCACAGCAAGATAGTGGCTGTCCATGAGCAAACACCGCTTTTTAAAGCACATTTTACCATATTTAAAAGAAACGAAAAACACTAACTTGAAAACACAATTCGAGAGTACATGAAGAATTCCATGAAGGGCTAAAGCAAGGAAAAAATGCAAAATAAGGTGGTCCTATGTCTCCTTAACGATTACCAAGAATTATGAATAGAATGCTGCTGAAATATAACAAAAAATGATATAAGAAAATGAAAAACAGTTTGCGGTGCCTGAGATTAAAACGCAATGATGATCCAATGCTGGCACGACGCTTCATAGTTTGGCCTATGAGCGAAGAACAGTAGTTTGGCCTATGAGCGAAGAACAGTACCTTTCTCGTTGCATATATTAACGTATATTATTACCTTTAGTATTGACTAAACGTTCTATATTCAGTTAAATCACATGAGTAACGTATAAAAGTGGTTTACACATGTCAATTTTAGGATCTCTCCTACTGTCAACTACTCTTATAAAAATAAAATGACAGTGCGTGTCTCCGCCAGGGCAGAGACGGGCCCGGGTTTGACCTACTACTCGGTAAGGTACAGCCCGCGTGTTTTAATAACCAACGGTTCAGTTCCCGTGTATGTTTGCATTGCACTTTTAGCAAGTTAAAATATTTTTTACATAAACTATTTACATTATTCTATGCGTTCTGGAGGTACAGAGTTACTTTGTTACGAATAATTAAATGTAGGGTTTGCGAAAGCCAAGCATTCCTTCCCTTAAAAAAATGTTGGAACAACCCTATATAAAATGCCCGCCGCCGGACCACCCACCCCGCCACCCCCCACCCCACCACCGGGCCACCACCACACCACCACCCCAGGAAGATACAACGGCGGGGATAATAACCCAGGGCAAGAGGGTCGCCCGCCCACTACTGACCTGCGCCCCTTTTCCCCGCAACTGCCCCGACACCAGGTGAACAAGGATCGGCAACGACCTTGCAGGCGGGACAACCATCGCCAGCAGTGGGGTGGGTAAAATGCGTGGCTTGAAAAACAGTGCCCCCGAAGAATACCATAGTACCCCCGACGACAGGGCAAGTCAAAAACAGCTTAGTATGCCCGCAGATGCGCCGACACCCCCACACGGACCCCACGGGGGCCACCAGCCACCACCACTCCCGGCAACAGCGACACATGTCAGCCCGGGCCGTGCGCCCCTGTGACATGCAGCCACCACGCCGCCGCCACCGTAGGAGAAGGACACTACCTTCGCGGAGTTAAATTGCTGAGCCAGCTAGGGGTGGAGTTAGAAAATATACTCCAGACGGCACCCCTCTGGTAAAGACGATCTATGGTCACTCCCAAAGTGTTCCAGTAGAGACGATCTATGGTCGCTCCCAAAGTGTTCCAGTAGAGACGATCTATGGTCGCTCCCAAAGTGTTCCGGTAGAGACGATCTATGGTCGCTCCCAAAGTGTTCCAGTAGAGATGATCTATGGTCGCTCCCATCCTCGTGAGACGATCTATGGTGGCTCCAAAAGTGCTCCGGTAGAGACGATCTATGGTCGCTCCAAAAGTGCTCCGGTAGAGACGATCTATGGTCGCTCCAAAAGTGCTCCGGTAGAGACGATCTATGGTCGCTCCAAAAGTGCTCCGGTAGAGACGATCTATGGTCGCTCCAAAAGTGCTCCGGTAGAGACGATCTATGGTCGCTCCAAAAGTGCTCCGGTAGAGATGATCTATGGTCGCTCCAAAAGTGCTCCGGTAGAGACGATCTATGGTCGCTCCAAAAGTGCTCCGGTAGAGACGATCTATGGTCGCTCCTATCCTCGTGAGATGATCTATGGTCGCTCCGAAAGTGCTCCGGTAGAGACAATCTATGGTCGCTCCCATCTTCGTGAGACGATCTATGGTCGCTCCGAAAGTGCTCTGGTAGAGACGATCTATGGTCGCTCCGAAAGTGCTCTGGTAGAGACGATCTATGGTCGCTCCCATCCTCGTGAGACGATCCTTGGTCGCTCCAAAAGTGCTCCGGTAGAGACGATCCATGGTAGCTCCCATCCTCGTGAGACGATCTATGGTCGCTCCGAGAGTGTCTTGGTAGAGATGACCTATTGTTGCTCCCTCCCTCGTGAGACGATCTACGGTCGCTCCGAGGGTGTGCAGGGAGAGGTGAGTAGAGAGACGTCCCCACGGCAGGAGACTGGAGCCCAGGCTTCCTGTCCCAGAGTGACCCAGACAGGCCTCCCAGCCTCCCCTGGTCTCTGTTCCCTACGCCTGGCTCTAGAGCAGACACACCTGACGGACCCCAGCAGAAGTCGCTGCCGCAGCCCTCCCCTGTCGGCGTCCCTAGACTCTGGAGACCGCAGCCCACAGTCTCTCTTGGTTCTCCCCAGGACACCCGGGCGTGATCTCTCTACGCCCCCACGACGCTGGGACTTATCACAGAGGTCCCTGGAGCTATTCAGCCCCAGTCCCGAGGTCCACACGCCCGAGCCAAGCCCGGAAGCCACGGAAAGCCCAGGACGCGAGAGGACGCCCTTATGAGTTATCCCGTGCCCTCTCAGCACGCCTCGCATTGGCGGTGCCCTAGCCCAGCAGGATCGCCGACAACATTTTCCTGCCTATTCCCCTGATAAATACGTGTGGTATTGTAGCACGAGTGATTTAGGTTAAGTGTGATTTCCCCTAATGTAAGTATTGTGCAGTGATTTCATATAGTGAATATCGGGGTAAATCAGATCACAGTGAGAAGTTAAAGGACGAGAGTGTGGAACAAGATCTGATTGACTATACGTGTGAGACATCCCTGTTATACAATTAATAAGCCTGTGCCGCCGGGAGATTCCCCTATAAAGGCATACCCCCATTACTGTGAAGGAATATTGTGAAAGGAAGTATTAATGGTATTCTCTCCCTCCCCCACGCTACCCTTAAATCTTGTCTACCACCCTCTCTCACTCCAATATCTCGAGTAAGTGTAAATCAAGAATAAAATCAATTACCAAAGTCTTTTGGCTAGTGGAAACCATACAAACTTCACGGCTAATATCTGCCGCCCTCCAGTATTACCATAACTTTCCCCTAGCCGCCACAAGTCACTCCCCGCACCTCCCCTATCTCCTCCAAGTGAGACTCAACCCCCCTCCCGCGCCCCCGCGCGCGCCTATATTTACAGCACTCCTGATACGCTAGGATTGTTTGTGTTGTCATTACTATCAGAGCAGCAAGTATCCTGCGAGATACACATCTACTAGATAAGGTTTTATATTGCTATATATTGTGCTGTAATATCTGCTGATTTGTCCTGTGTCTGACTGTGGTAATATACGTGTAAAGGTTGTTGCCTAGAGTTTTTGTGTCCTGCCTCTCTTTATTGCACTAGCTCCTGTCTCGAAAGAGGACCCCGCTCCACGTTAGGTTAAATAGGAACGAGAAGTCGAGCCTAATTTCACCTAGCATTACAGTGGGACTGAACAGGATTCAGTCCCAAGTAACGTTTTTGTTATGCTGTGTTTTTAAGGCGACTTCTCGTCGTAAAAACACTAGGTACTGAAGCGGGGTCCTCTTTCTAGACCGGAAGTAAAGCACCAACAAAGGAACAGGACATAAAAACCAGGCAGTATACCTTAACACATCTATTACCTTAATTCTAACCGTAACAATACACGTAGAGTGATATTTGAGATACAGGGACACAGAGACACAGAGTTAACACTTAGCACCACAAAGTAAAGTTATACTGAATACGCACTACAATGTTCATACAGGGAGATCGTGAATTATCTACAATATTGCTTATATGTCACTTGGAGGCAGGATATAAATAGAATTGTTCACATAAGGAATCAACAAGGTTGGGAGTCTGTATGGGGAATATTACTATAAATGAGGTAGGGCGCGGAGAGCGACACTCGACGTGGTCACCTTGTCACAGAGACACACTTAGGCTTTTGACTGGCCCGCGCGCCCTTCCCTCAGGTGTTCACAGAAAACTCTCTGACTCTCTTACATGGGGGGACTGGGATAATTACACAAAGTTCACTTTCTGCCCTGTCAACAATGAGTTCTGGTAGGCCACTATTGACCACTCTGTTTCTTATGGAGTCACTGTGTACTGTTCTTTTTTCCCAGTTGTTCTTGACACAAAGAGGAGGGGGGGTGAATCACTGTTTTCCTGTTCCCTGGGTAATATGCACTCTAGGTCGCACTCGTAGGTGGGGTGCAGGGAGGCTCTCCCGTCTGGGGGCCTCGACCTGGGAGGCAGCCCTCATACTAGGGCCGCGCCAGTGGGGTGCAGGGAGGCCCTCTGGTCTGGGGGCCTCGACCTGATAGGTGGCCCTCGGGACTGGGACCAAACAGCCGGAGTAATCGGGCCTGCCGTTTCTGGCTCCGGGGAGTGAGGGAGCCCGGATCGCCTTCGTCAGGAGTTGGAGAGTCTGGCCTGGGCGTCCTGGGACTGCGGGAACCAGGGGGGAGAGGCGCTGTCAGGATTGGGCTGCGGCAGCGTCTCCTACGGGGCTCGGACAGGAACAAGGAACTCCCGGGTGTAGGCGGTAAGCCCGATATCGGGCCTTGCCACCACTTTAGTGTCTCCTCCGGGGCTATATTCCCGGGTGGTGACGAAGGGCTCCCCGAAGGGAAAGAGGCTGGAGGAGGACTCACGTTACTCGTGTCCTCTCGAGTACATCTGGAAGCCAGAGCCTGGGGTCGCCTTCCCCTGTCACGTACTCTGGCTGTAGCCATGGACTTGCCCGGCGTACGGGGAACACCTGTAGGGCGGACGGGACCGTCCTTTCGCCGTGGCTTGGGACCACCTGCGTGGTGCTGCTCCCGTAGTAGGAGACAAGGCGGAGTGAGGGGCACAGAGGCCACACTCTCTCCAATACGGATTGAGTCTACCTTCAGGGGCTTCTCTACCATGGTACGTGCCCCGGCCAGAGCTGAGTGCCTACCCGTACGGAGAACAACTGCAGGACGGACGGGGCCATCCCCTCGCTGCGGCTCAGGACCGACGACGGGGTGTTGCTCCCGTAATAGGGAATGCTACACGTACGGTAGCAGGGGCTCTTTACCCTGGTCCGTACTCTGGCCGTAACTGGAAGCTGATCTATCCGATCAGGAACAACTGACGGATGTACAGGGTCTTCCCTTCTCCGCCGCGGCTTAGGACCGACGACTGGGTGTTGCTCCTGAAGGGGAGAACAGCAAGAGAGTGATGCACTGGGGCAACTCTCTCTCTCTGGTGTGCTAAGGCCGGAGCCTGGGGTCGCCTTCCCCTTCACACACTTTATAAGGCCGTAGCCTTGGGCCTCTTGCCCTTGGGCCTCCTGCCCTAGAGGGTGTAACAAAGCCGTCAATACGGTGTTACCTGGGACTGAATATGGTTCAGTCCCACCCCTATTCTGGCGATCATTGCTCCACCCGCAATGTAGTCTACTTCCCCTAATCACCTGGGGTTGGAACAATTGCGGGGAACAAGGACCCAGGACCGTAATGTCCTGATGACCCTCTTGACTGGGGTCACTAAACTCACCAGTGTGTCCTCCTGGGTGGGGGGTGCGGTGGCGGCCCAGTGGTGGTGTGGGGGGTGGTGAGGTGGGAGGTCCGGCGGCAGGTATGGCGGGCATTTTACCACCCTCCGCGTCGTTGAAGTCACGACCCCGTGACTGGAGGTGGTAGGTGGTGGAGGTGGATGTCTGGTGGGCCGGGGTAAGGTGTTGGGTGAGGCTGGCCCAGTGGGTGGTGAAGGTGTTGGGCTCCTGATGGGGGTTGAGAGTGAACCGGAGGGAGGACTGATGGCTGGTCCGGCGTAGGAGCTGGAGCAGGTGGTGGGTGGCCTGGATTCTGGCCTGTGGGCGGTTGTAGGGTTGCCAATGCACTTTCATCACCTTCATCTCGGGGAATGGTGCCTGGTGGAGAGATGAAAGTTGAATGCTGGAGAGTGACAGGAGGTTGGTGGTTTTATGGGGACTGATTCGGTGGGAGGAGCGTTGTCCTTTGGGGAATTGGGATTTGGGAAAATTCCATCGTGCTTGGTGGAGGGGGAGGGTTATGGGGGAGGTGTTTGGGGGGGTATGTGGAGGGGGAGGGTGTTTGGATGGGTGTGTGATGGGCAGAGGTGTTGGTGTGTACCTCAAGGGTGGGCGTGAGAGGCGTCCTGATCTGGTGGTGGTGGTAGTGATGGTGGGTGTGGGTGGCGATGGTGGTTGTGCACGTGGTGGTGGTGAGGGTGTGCGGAGGTTAGGGGGGGAGATGGCTGGGGGCGCGGTGTGGCGCATATAATGAGAGTGGTCATGGGGGAGGGGGGTGGTGGGCGTGGAGGTGGTGGGGTGGTGAGTGGTGAGGTTTTCGGGGGGGCGGGGTTTGGGCGGTGGTGGTGATGTGGGCGACATGGGCAGTGTGGGTTGGGAGGTGGTGGGTGGACAGGTGTTAGGTAGGTGAGTTGTAAGTTGTGAAGGGGTGGTGGTTTCGGCCTGTGGTGGTGGGGTGTCGGGGGGTGGGCTGGTTGTTGGTGAGTTTGAGGGAGGGGGTGAGAAGGAGTAGGAGTAGGAGTTTGGGGGGTAATTCTGAGAAAGGTCGGGATGGACAGGTGTGCAGGCAGGGGTGCAGGTAGGCCTGGCGAGGGGGTGGTCAGTGGCGGGTGGGTGGAAGGGCCGCACGTGGCGATTTCTGTATGTGCGGTGCTGTCCCTGTTGATCTATAATGACTTGGTATGGGTTGGGTACTCGAACAATTTTGAAGGGTCCATTGAATCGGGGGGGAGGTTTTGGAAGGGGTAGGCAGGTTTGCGACGACTACGGACTGACCAGGTTTGTATGGGTTGGAGTGGGTCATGTCGGGTGCTAGGTCTTGTTGAGAATGTAGATGGTGGAGGTGGCGTTTGAGGTGGTGGAGAGGGTCGGTAGTGGAGGGTGGGGTGGGTGGCTGTAGGTGGTGGCGGAGTGGTAGGAGTAGTGGCGATTCCCCCAAAACTCTTTCATGTGGAGTTATCCCGTCTTCTCGTGGGCATGTATTTAAACCCCATTGGATGATCTTGACGTGGGCAGGCCAGTCTTCGTTTCCTGTTTGCATAATGCTTGTGCGGACCTGGTTCATAAGGGAGTGATGGCTTCTCTCGCAGATGCTGTTACCCTGGGGCCAGTAGGGGGATGAGTGGGAAATGTGGTATCCGAATATGTTTGCCAGTTCTTCTCAGACTTTTCCCGTAAATTCTGGGGCATTATCTGAGTGCAGTGCTTGGGGAATACCAAAATAAGGGAAGACATGTCGGGTGAGGGCATTGGCAACTGATACTGCACTGTGATTTTTGGCGGGGCATGCGATGATAAACTTTGAATATACATCCACGAACGTGATTATGTATTTGTACCCTGCTTCGGGTGTGAGGGGGCCGACGACGTCTAAGGAAAGTAGTTGCCATGGTTTTTGTGCTGTTAATTTTCCTGAAGGGCCTGGTGTCCGGGTGATGTCCTTTCCTAAAGCACAGGCTCGACAGGATTGTATAATGTTCTTGGCGATGGTGGATGGATTAGGGGTCCAGTATATGTCGGTAAAGACTTGTGGGAGTTTCTTTGTTCCCAGGTGGATGCTGTTATGGGCATGGAGGTGGAGCATGGTGTCGTGGGCAGTGGTGGGGCTTAGGACGATGTGTCCGTTTGGATCGAACAGGTGTTCTCCGTGTGGGTGGAGTTTAGTGAATGTGTTCGGTGGGATCCAGGTAGGGCGTTGTTTGTTGTGCCACATTTGGACCAGGTCTGGCTCTGTCGAGATTGCATTGATTGGTAGACGGGACAGGGCGTTGGCATTTGTGTGGAGTTTGCCTGGTTGGTATGAGATCTCGAAATCATACTCCTCGAGTGTCTCTCGCCACCGTATAAGTTGTGCGTTGGTGGTGTTTGATTGCCGTAGCCATTGTAGGGATTGGTGGTCTGTAATGACTATCACATGGGTGCCTGAGATGTAGGAACAGAAGTATTCTAGGGACCAGATGATCCCCAGGCACTCGCGTTTGGTGGCTGTGTAGTTTCGTTCTGCAGGATTTAGGGTGTGGCTGGCACAAGTGATAATATGCTCCTGCCCATCTTGTACTTGTGCAAGGACAGCCCCTATGGCGATGAGTGATACGTCGGTATACAGGCGGAATGGGAGGTTGTAATCTGGGAAAGTGACTACTGGGGCAGAGGTTAACTTGGACTTGGGGGTGGTAAATGCAGTTTTCCTTGGTTCGGTCCATACGAACGACTTGCCCTTTTTTGTTAGGTCGTGTAGGGGTTTGGTGATATCTGCAAATCCTTTGACGAACCGCCTGTAGTATGATGTTAAGCCTAGGAAAGCTCTAGTTTCGTGTACGTCACGAGGTAGGGGAATGTCGGCGATGGCACATAGTTTATCTGGGTCTGGTGAGATGCCTTCAGCGTTAATTAGGTGTCCAAGGAAAGAGACAGACCTCTCGGCCAAGATGCACTTTGTTGGTTTTAGTTTTAGCCCTGCTTGGCATATACGGTGGAACACTTGTTTGAGGCGGTGGAGGTGGTCGGCCCAGGTACGACTGAAAACGATGACGTCGTCCAGATATGCCAAACAAGTCTCCCAGGTTAGTCCACTGAGAACTGACTCCACCAGGCGGGAGAATGTGGCAGGGGCATTGCAGAGTCCGAAGGGAAGAACATTGAATTCATAATGCTTCCCGTTTGATGCTGAGAAGGCAGTTTTGTGTTTGTCGTCGGGGTGTACAGAGACTTGCCAATAACCCGATTGCAGGTCTAGGGTGGAGAACCATGTCGAGCCATGTAAGGAGTCCAGTGAGTCGTTGATTCGGGGTAGGGGCGTAGCATCTTTGATCGTGACGTCGTTGACTCGGCGGTAGTCTACACAAAAGCGCATTGTCCCATCTTTTTTCCATGCGAGTACAACTGGTGAGGACTTTTCCATACGAGTACAACTGGTGAGGACCATGGGCTAGTGGAGTTGGAGATAACGCCGGCATCAAGCATATCCTGGACCTGCTGGTCTTCTTCTGCCCGTTGCTTTGGATTTTTTCATCGTGATGGTTGGCGAATTGGAGGTCCGGTCGTGTGTATCTCATGGCTGAGATAGATAGTATGGCCAAGGTCGGTTGGGCCGGAGGAGAATAGGTCCTGAAAGTCCAGGAGGAGTTGTCGGAGGCTGTTGGTTTGGGAAGGGGATAGGTGTGATGGTAGGTTGGGGAGAGTGGGATGGTCGGGGGGTGGTGCTTGGCATGGTTCAGCTTCTGTGTCGCCGATGATGAGTCCTCTTGGTAGGGTTAGTGGGGTTGTGGTGAGGTTGGCGATACGGATTTCATGGGCATGTGGGGGAAGGAAGGTGGAGCTTACTAAACAGGAGGAGAGTGGTCCGGTGGGGATGGATGGTGAGAAGAGGACAGAGGTACCTGAAGGTTTGTTCAGTTTTACCCAAGCTTCATGGTGGGGTGGAATGGTGATTGAGGAGGCGATAGTGGCAGGAAATGATGGGGAGAGGTCCAGATGATGTGTGGTGGGGGGTGGTGATGGAGGAGGATGGAGTGAGGCAGTGTGAGAGGTCGGGTTGGGGTCAGATGTACAGGTGGGTTGGGGCAGGTGAGAGTTCGAGGGTTGTGTGTGTTTGCATGGTGCGGGAGGGGTGGTGTTCTTGATTTTTCTTCGATGATTTTTTTTTTTTCTTGTTGATTGATGCTTGGTTGGGACGGGCTGGACTGAAGTGGAGGCGGCGCTGATGGCAGTCAATGGTGGCGTGGAGTTTTTGGAGCAGGTCCAGCCCGAGATATCCATCATATTGATCGCATGTCGAGTTGAATATGATGAATGGGTGGTTAGTGGATATTTGTTGGTGGGTGTTGGTTTGAAGGGCCCGTGTTTCCCCACAGATAGGCAGGGGGCCGTCCCCCGTGTCGACGAGGTTGGCTGAAGTGGGGAGAAGGGGGCCGAATGCAGAGGTGTGGCGGGAGTAGAAATGGGAGTAGAGGCACGATCTGGCTGCTCCCGTATCCACCAGTAATCGTGCCTTGACCCCGTTCAGCCAAATCTTGTTGTAGACTGGGGGTCTGTAGCTATGTGAGGTGGCCCCTGCCACCGTGGGGAGGTGCGGGGGTGGGCCTAAAAATCCATCTGTTGCAGAGTGGGATCGTCGTGGTCGTCGTCGTCCGTTCCCGAGTAGCGTGTTGGCGGTGCGTTGTCTTCCAGGGCGGCGGCGTCTAGGGAGGAGACTTTCTTGTGCCCTTGGTGAAACTTTCTGTGCCTGCTAGCCTTTAGCTGTTCTCTTATGTCACGCAAGGGGCAGGTGCGACTGCAAGCCGTGAACTCCCTAGGATTTATAGTGATGAGATTTCCTTGTTCCTTGGGGTTGGGGCGTTTTTTCTGTGGGTAAGCCCTAGGCACAGTAGGAGATGGCTCTGTAGTTGGCTGGTGAGGCAGCAGCTTAGGTTTGGGTGGAGGGTTTTGTTTTGTCGGGAATTGTGTCACCGCGTGGAGTGGTTGTGGTACGGGACGGGCGGCGAGTAGACATCTGATGAGTTGCAGGTCGTTTTCCATGTCCCCTGAGGGATCATAGATTGAGAAGTGCTCCCTGACTGTGCTAGGAAGAATCCTCAGTAAGGCATTAAATGTATATATATCTCGGGCATTTGTAGGTGCCTCGGAATAAGCGGCGATGACGAGGCGCCGAGCCTGGACGAATTTATCGTCCAGGTTCCCGTTGTAGGTGAGGGCGTCGAGTTGAGAGAGGGCGACAACTCTGCCTATTGATGGCGTGAAATCCTGTCTCACTATTTGTGAGAATTGATCCCATGACAGTTCTGGGACCATTTTTGGTGTGACAGTAGCAATTATTTTTCCCAGGTTAGGTAGTGTGACTGCAATCTTTTCTCTGTCTGAGTCGAACCCTATGTCTAGGAGGGGTTTGACCATATCTAAATATACTTCTATGTCGCATTGGTCCGGGTTGAATCTCGGTAATTGGATGTGCGGTTTGGCTGCCATTGTGCAAGTTTCCTTTTTATCGTTCCTCCGTGCTTTTACTCGGATCCAGAACCACCGCTTGCTACCAGTGTTATGCTGTGTTTTTAAGGTGACTTCTCGTCGTAAAAACACTAGCTACTGAAGCGGGGTCCTCTTTCTAGACCGGAAGTAAAGCACCAACAAAGGAACAGGACATAAAAACCAGGCAGTATACCTTAACACACCTATTACCTTAATTCTAACCATAACAATACACGTAGAGTGATATTTGAGATACAGGGACACAGAGACACAGAGTTAACACTTAGCACAACAAAGCAAAGTTATACTGAATACGCACTACAATGTTCATACAGGGAGATCGTGAATTATCTACAATATTGCTTATATGCCACTTGGAGGCAGGATATAAATAGAATTGTTCACATAAGGAATAAACAAGGTTGGGAGTCTGTATGGGGAATATTACTATAAATGAGGTAGGGCGCGGAGAGCGACACTCAACGTGGTCACCTTGTCACAGAGACACTTACACTTAGGCTTTTGACTGGCCCGCGCGCCCTTCCCTCAGATGTTCACAGAAAACTCTCTGACTCTCTTACATGGGGGGACTGGGATAATTACACAAAGTTCACTTTCTGCCCTGTCAACACTGAGTTCTGGTAGGCCACTATTGACCACTCTGTTTCTTACGGAGTCACTGTGTACTGTTCTTTTTCCCCAGTTGTTCTTGACACAAAGAGGGGGGGGGGTGAATCACTGTTTTCCTGTTCCCTGAGTAATATGCACTCTAGGTCACACTTGTAGGTGGGGTGCAGGGAGGCTCTCCCGTCTGGGGGCCTCGACCTGGGAGGCGGCCCTCGTACTAAGGCCGCGCCGGTGGGGTGCAGGGAGGCCCTCTGGTCTGGGGGCCTCGACCTGATAGGTGGCCCTCGGGACTGGGACTAAACAGCCGGAGTAATCGGGCCTGCCGTTTCTGGCTCCGGGGAGTGAGGGAGCCCGGATCGCCTTCGTCAGGAGTTGGAGAGTCTGGCCTGGGCATCCTGGGACTGCGGGCACCAAGGGGGAGAGGCGCCGTCAGGACTGGGCTGCGGCAGCGTCTCCTATGGGGCTCGGACAGGAACAAGGAACTCCCGGGTGTAGGCGGTAATCCCAATATCGGGCCTTGCCACCACTCTAGCGTCTCCTCCGGGGCTATATTCCCGGGTGGTGACGAAGGGCTCCCCGAAGGGAAAGAGGCTGGAGGAGGACTCACGTTACTCGTGTCCTCTCGAGTACGTCTGGAGGCCGGAGCCTGGGGTCGCCTTCCCCTGTCACATACTCTGGCTGTAGCCGTGGACTTGCCCGGCATACGGGGAACACCTGTAGGGCAGACGGGGCCGTCCTTTCGCCGCGGCTTGGGACCGCCGGCGTGGTGCTGCTCCCGTAGTAGGAGACAAGGCGGAGTGAGGGGCACAGAGGCCACACTCTCTCCAATACGGATTGAGTCTACCTTCAGGGGCTTCTCTACCATGGTACGTGCCCTGGCCGGAGCCGAGTGCCTACCCGTACGGAGAACAACTGCAGGACGGACGGGGCCATCCCCTCGCTGCGGCTCAGGACCGACGACGGGGTGTTGCTCCCGTAATAGGGAAGTGCTACACGTACGGTAGCAGGGGCTCTTCACCATGGTCTGTACTCTGGCCGTAGCCGGAAGCTGATCCATCCGATCAGGAACAACTGACGGACGTACAGGGTTGTCCCTTCTCCACCACGGCTTAGGACCGACGACGGGGTGTTGCTCTTGAAGGGGAGAACAGCAAGAGAGTGATACGCTGGGGCAACTCTCTCTCTCTTTGGTGTGCTAAGGCCGGAGCCTGGGGTCGCCTTCCCCTTCACACACTTTATAAGGCCGTAGCCTTGGGCCTCTTGCCCTTGGGCCTCCTGCCCTAGAGGGTGTAACAAAGCCGTCAATACGGTGTTACCTGGGACTGAATATGGTTCAGTCCCACCCCTATTCTGGCGATCATTGCTCCACCCGCAATGTAGTCTACTTCCCCTAATCACCTGGGGTTGGGACAATTGCGGGGAACAAGGACCCAGGACCGTAATGTCCTGATGACCCTCTTGACTGGGGTCACTAAACTCACCAGTGTGTCCTCCTGGGGTGGTGGTGCGGTGGCGGCCCAGTGGTGGTGTGGGGGGTGGTGAGGTGGGAGGTCCGGCGGCGGGCACGGCGGGCATTTTAGTTTTGGCGACGGCCATAGTTACCCCCTCAAGGGCAGGAGGCCCTTTAGTGTGCCACGAGGTGTTAGTACCCTCCGCCACGTCTAGGGCAAGAGGCCCTTTAGTGTGCCATGAGGTGTTAGTACCCTCTGCCACGTCTAGGGCAAGAGGCCCTTTAGTGTGCCACGAGGTGTCAGTACCCTCCGCCACGTCTAGGGCAAGAGGCCCTTTAGTGCGCCACGAGGTGTCAGTACCCTCTGCCACGTCTAGGGCAAGAGGCCCTTTAGTGCACCACGAGGTGTCTGTACCCTCTGCCACGTCTAGGGCAGGAGGCCCTTTAGTGCGCCATGAGGTTCCAGTACCCTCTGCCACTCCAAGGGCAGGAGGCCCTAGTAGACAGCTAAAAGTGGGTCCCAGGGTAAAAAGACCTGGAGCCACGGCTGTGACAGACCCAGGAGAGAGAGTCGCCTCTGTGCTTCCCTCCCTGTATGTAGGAGAGGACACGGTCTCTGTGTACACTCCACCTACCGCGTTCCCCTGCGGGAACTGCTCGACACCACCCGGGAGTGTTGCCCCGGAGGTGTCACCAGAGTGGAGGCAAAGTCCGAGACCGGACCTGCCTCCCACTCCTGGGAAATCTCTGTCTTTCACAGGCACCAGCAGGAGACGAGGCCGCAGCCCAACCCTGACGGCGCGTCCCCTGGCAGACGACCGCACCCCCAGGACCCCCAGGCGAGCCCAGCAGACTACAGGCGAGAGCAACCCCGACTCCCTCTCCCCGCGGAGCCGCCGACGTCAGGCCCGCCTCCTCCCACTGTTTGGCCCTAGTCCCGAGGGCCACCTCTCAAGTCGAGGCCCCCAGGCAGGAGGGCTTCCCTGCACCCCACCAACGAGACCCCCAGGTAAGGGTCTCCCTTCAGGTCAAGGCCCCCAGACAGGAGGGCCTCCCTGCGACTCACCGACGGCCCGGACCCGGGCAGTGACTCCCCTGCGGGTAGTGTGTTGCCCGTTACAGGCAGGGTTCCCCTGAGGTCCTCCCCCTCGAACAGTGACAGAGTGAATCAACCCAGGAAACACGGGTAAATTAGTGACGCCCCTTAGACCGAAAATAAGCCCGAGGAAGAGGAACAGTGAACAGTGACAGAGTGTGATCCATATAAAACCAGTGGCTATTGTTATTAACCCAACAGACTTACATACCCAATAGAGTAGAAAATATTCAATAATAATAAGTAGAGTAATATCACCTCCCCAGAATAAAGGAACTTCCCGTAATTGTGAATGACGCTCAGGGTGCGCGGGAGAACCAAAAGTCTGTGTAAAGTGTCGCCGCGACTAGGTAACAGAGCCGAGTGTCGTGATCCGCACCCTGACTTCATTATAGTAATATTCCTCCCCCAGACTCTTAACCTTGTGTATTCCCCTTGTTATCGTGTGTATATATATTTTGGGTTTGAATGAAAGACGGGTATCTACACATATATAACTAAAGACATTGGTATACATGCATCATATCGTGTGTTAAGTGCAACTGTATTTTGTGCTATCAAAGCCTAACTCTGTGTCCCTGTATCCTGTATCTCAAATATCACTCTGTATCATATTGTAACGGTTTTAGAATTAAGGCAATAGATGTGTTAAGGAATACTGCCTAGTTTTTATGTCCTGTTCCTTTGTTGGTGCTTTACTTCCGGTCCGGAAAGAGGACCCTGCTCAGTCGCTAGTGTTTTTAGGACGAGGAGTCGACCTAAAAACACTCAGCATAACACTACATATTGAGGGAAGTCTTTCCCTACTTAAACTTTTAGCATACCGTTTTGATATAGGGCCCTTAGGAAATGCCCTACATTAGCTTTAAGCATACGGCCGTGAATCCCGGCTTGCTGTTGTTGCTCCTCTGTGGGCTCCTTCTGGGGCTGTTAGGTCGCCCCCTGTGGCACTACTCTGCATTTTATTTTGATAATCAATGGAGGAAGAAAAAACAAAGGGAAAAAAATAAGTACATGTGCCTAAAAGCATCTTCCATTCATAAAATACTTATAACAATTGGATTTAAATTCGAGTGGATTAAATGTATGTGGGAAGCAACTCCCAGGGAGTGAATTCCAGAGTAGTAGTTCTGGGGATAAATGAATTTTGATAAACAGAGGTTCTGCATTGCGGGGGAGAGAGTGTGAGTTCACAGGCGCTCCCAGCTGCCCAAGTATTTCGAAAGAAAGAGGTAAACATGGCCAGTGCACTCTGCCATGTACTTAAAACTTACGGTATAAGTATCTTTTAGTTTAAATTATCATTTGCACTGATCAAGACGTGATAACTTTAATTCTTTGCGGCTGGAGGGAAGCAGCCGCCATGTTGGCGATGACATCAATATTCATACTGCAGACGATGCTCCAGTCCATCACACAATACTTTACCAGTAAGAGATAACAGTTGTACCTATGTGGCCACTGTAGATCCAAACTACCCCCTTCAGGCATGTTGTGATGGAATACTTTTCGTGGTGTAAATGGACGGTACCTGTTAGGTACGTAAATTGTGGTGAAATCGACCAGAAGTAGCTTACAGCTACACCATTCCCCAGCAGTGCTCGTACCTCATGAGGTGGAAAGTGTTAAATGTATGCTGTACAGTATCAGTTGTATGAGTTTATGATGATATTATGCTCATGAATATTTAATATTTGACCTCTTCATTATTAGTGTTATGCTGGGTGTTTTTAGTCCGACCTCTCGTCCTAAAAACGCCCGCGACTGAGTGGGGTCCTCGTTCTAGACCGGAAGTAAAGCACTCGCAAAGGAACAGGGCATAAAAACTTGGCAGTATACCTTAACACATCTATTGTCTTAATTCGAACTCCTTACAATACAATAACAAAGATGCACTGGATACAGAATGGACAGGGTGACAGAGTTGTTATTACATGCATAAAGTGTACACAAGCACAGTAATGATGTCGGGGGCAAAGTACAACTATCAACACACATAAATATTACAAGTCATTAGGGCACAGTGTAGGTGTTGGAGTTAAGGCACAATTGTCATTTAATATACTCGACAGGATACACTATACGTGAATGGAGTGAAGGGTCAGACTGGGCCGTATTACTATACCCATTACATGGGAGCGATGGCTGTACCCAAGTCGCGGCACACGGGAATGTCACTTAGCCGCGGCGACAATATTTGCTGGTTCTGACTTTACTGGCTGGTCTTAGTTTATTTCGGGACGCCACTGACCTGTTTCCCTGGTTCTGTAGGGCCTGGGGTATAGACACAGTACTTACAGTAGGTGTATTACCCTTGCCTCACTGCCGTGTTCACTGACCCTTGGTTTTTGCCCTGGTGTTTATATGCACTGATTGTCACTTTATATTATATTGCTACCATTTTACTGTCACTTTCACTTCTGTCGCATTCACTTGGTTTCTGACACGACACGAGAGGTGAGGGATGTCATCGCTAGGCCACTCGTTACTGGGGTTAGTGGAGGTGGCACCCGGGAGTGGGAGGGGGCCCCTTGGGAGAGCTCTCCCGCAGGAGACAATGCACAGCTCTCGGGGGCGTCACTGCCCAGGCCCGTTTCGTAGCTGGGGTGCAGGGAGGTCCTTCCATCTGGGGGTCTCGGCCTGATAGGTGGCGCTCAGGACTGCGGCCAAACAACTTCAGGAGGCAGTCCTGCCGCCTGTTACTCTGGGCAGAGGACCGATGGGGAGAGGGACACTAGCAGTCCCACCTTGGGGTCCGCTGGCTGGGCCTGGGAGGCCAGGTGCTGCGGTCACCTACAGAGTGGGGTGCCATCAGGAACAGACTGCAGCACCTCTCCTGTCGGGCGTCCGTCAGGGGCCGGCGTCATCCAGGGGCTAGTTGCAGGGCAGGAAGAGGACCTCGCCACCTCTCCTGGAACGGCAGCACCTCCGGGGAACCACACCTGGAGGGAGAGAGTGAAGGGTGTCCCACGCAGCCGAGAGGTAGTGAGGCGGCCGCACAAGCGACTTTCTCCTCTGGGAGAACCCTAGAGACTGCAGACGAAGGGCGTACAGTGACCCTTTCCTTCCCCCATATGTACGGTGGCCGTTGTGGCAGTTCCACAGTCTCTAAGGGTAGCAGGAGAAGGAAGTACAGTGGCCATTCCTTCCCTGGTATGTATGGTGGCCATTACCTGCAGTGCTGCTCCCAAAGGAGGAAGAGGCAGATGAGGGACGTACGGTGGCTGTTCCCTCCCCGACATGTATGGTGTCCATTGTCGCGGCTCTGCCTGCCCAACAGGAAGTAGCTGAGGGGCGTACGGTGGCCGTTACCACGATGCTACTCCCGTAGAAGGAGGAGGAGGTGGATGAGGGACGTACGGTGGCCGTTCCCTCCCCGACAAGTATGGTGGCTGTTGTTGCGGTTCCACTCCTCCAATCTTTGCCAGTCGGTGTGTGCTTAATAGCTAGCGCACCGAGGCCGTCTCCAGATGTGGCTGTAGCTGAGGGGCTTAGGATGGCCGCTTCCTCCCCGGTACGTACAGTGGCCATTACTGCCGTGTTGCTTGGGACTATATCTGGAGCAGTCCCACCCCGAACCTGGTGAAGGCTGCTCGGTCCGTGAGGTCATCTCTCATTCCTGCGTTGTCGCCATTAGGTAGGTTGAGGGGAAGAGGGACTCAAGCAAGGGCACCCAGGCACCTTTCTTGTTCTGGGCCAATCTCGCACTGACCTGGCCCGCTGTGGTGTCCTCCTGGGGTGGGGGTAGGGCTGTGGCTCCGCAACGGGGTGGTGGGGTGGGGGGTCCGGCGGCAGAGGCACGTATTTTAATTAGTTTTCTTTTTAAAAAAACAAAGTATCAGTGACTCCGAACTACAGTACTTCAGGGGAGTGTGACGAAATACCGAATCGGTCATTTACCGAATCAACACCGAATTGGCACATTTTAATTGGTAAGTGTTATCGATTTTATCACCACAGAGGTTCATACTCACTTAATTATCAGAAATCTGGTCACATTTTTGTATTTAATTTTACCTTTTAAAAAATCCGGATTCACAGCGAAAACACACTGAAATTAGCAGAAGTGGTTCTGCTTTAGCTCAACAGCTTACATTGGCAGACTTCTGCTTTGTATAGTTATGTGGGACGTTTTTAGTTCGACCTCTCATCCTAAAAACACCCGCGACTGAGCGGGGTCCTCTTTCCGGACCAGAAGTAAAGCACCCACAAAGGAACAGGGCATAAAAACTCGGTAGTACACCTTAACACATCTATATTGTCTTAACACACCTTACAATATAAGAACAAAGAGACACTGGATATGGAATGGACAGGGTGACAGAGTTGGCTTTCCAATACAAGATGTACACAAACACACAAGGATGTCAAGGGCAGAGTATAGTGATATTCATATACACAGATATTGATAGTCACTAGAGCACGACATAGGTATTATAGTTAGGGCATAACTGTCATTTAATGTTCTGGACTGGATGCACTATGTGTGGGTGGAATAAAGTGTCAGGTTGGTTAATATTACTATACACTTGTTATGGCATGAGTCGCAACACACGGAATTGTCACATAGCCACGGCGACATTATTTCACTGGTTTTGTTTCCTTTTGAGGCGCCACTGGTATAGACACAATGTCCTTACATCCGGTCGCCTTATTGTCCATGCTCACTGACCCTTACTTTCTGCCCTGGTGTTCACATATAGTGAACACCAGGGCAGAAAGTAAGGGCATAGTGAGGGCATAGTATAAAGTGACACTTTATACTATGCCCTCACTGTTTCACTGTCACTTTCACTTCTGTCTCTGTGGTTTAGACTTAGGCGCGATGTAGGAGATGCGTTCAAGTCTCAACTATGCCCTTGGTTCCTGGGCTAGCAGAGGTGGTGCCTGGGCATGGGAGGGGACCCTACTGGAGAGCCCTCCTGCAGGAGGCAATGGACCACCCGCAGGGGCATCGTCACCCGGACCTGCTTCGGCAGGGGGGTGCAGGGAGGCCCTCCCATCTGGGGGTCTCGACCTGATAGGTGACCCTCGTGCTGAGGCCTTGTCGGTGGGGTGCAGAGAGGCCCTCCTGTCTTTGGGCCTCGACCTGGTAGGTGGCCCTCAGGGCTGGGGCCAAACAACTTCAGGAGACGGGCCTGCCGCCTCTTACTCTGGGCAGAGGGCATTGGGAGAGTGGGGCTCAGGCGGCCCTGTTCTGGGGCCTGCTGACTGGCCCTGGGGTCTAGGTGCCGTGGTCATCTACAGAACAGGGCGCTGTCAGGAGTGAACTGCGGCACCTCTTCTGCCAGGCGTCCGTCAGAGGCCAGTGTCGTCCAGGGGTCAGCTGCAGGACCAGGACAAGACCTCGCCACCACTCTTGGAATGGCAGCACCTCCAGGGAACCACACCTGGAGGGAGAGAGAGAAGGGTGTCCTATGCAGCCGAGAGGTAGTGTGCCGGCTGCGCAAGGGACCTTCTCCTCTGGGAGAACCCTAGGAACTATGGATGAAGGGCATACTGTGGCCGCTCCTTCCCCTACACATACGGTGGCCATTGTGGCAGTTCCGCAGTTCTTAAAGGTAGCAGCTGAAGGGCGTACTGTGGCCGCTTCTTCCCCCACACGTATGATGGCCGTTGTGGCGGTGCTGCTCCCGAAGGAGGAAAAGGCAGATGAGGGGCATACTGTGGCCGCTCTCTCCCCGGTACATACGATGGCCGTTACTACAGCTCTGCCTGCCCAACGGGAAGTAACTGAAGGGCATACGGTGACCCCTCCTTCCCTGGTATGTACGATGGCCGTTACCACGGTGTTACTCCCATAGGAGGAGGAAGAAGTGGATGAGGGGTGTACGGTGGCCGCTCCCTCCCTGACACGTATGGTGGCCGTTGTCGCGGCTCCACTTCTCCTTCCTTTGCCAGTTGGTGCACGCTCAATAGCTGACGCTCCGAGGCTGTCTCCAGATGTGGCTGTAGCTGAAGGGCGTACTGTGGCTGCTCCTTCCCCCACACGTACAGTGGCCGTTGTGGTGGAGCTACAGGGGGAAACAACTGAGGGGCATACAGTGACCGCTCCCTCCCTGGCACGTATGGTGGCCGTTACGGCGGTGTTGTTTGGGACTGTACCTGGAGCAGTCCCATCCTGAACCTGGTGAAGGCTGCTCCACTTGCAGTCATCTCTTCTTCCTGCATGGTTGTTGTTGGGTCAGTTGAGCGGAAGAGGGACTCAAGGTAGGGGCGCCCCGGCGCCCTTCTCACTCTGGGTCAGTCTCACTCTGACCTGGCCTGCCTGGTGTCTTCCTGGGTTGGTGGTGGGGCTGTGGCTCGGCAGTAGGGTGGGGGGTGGCGGGGTGGTCGGTCCGGCGGCGGCGGAGGTGTGTATTTTAGTATAAATATTAATTTAACATACAATTGCACTTATTTGCACTTTAAATCAGTATCTGTGCGAAATAGAAGTCTGTCAAGGCATATTGGCGATCTAAAGTAGATATACCCGCTAACCTTAGCACGTTTTCGCTCTGACTCCTAATATTCTATTAATAGTTAAATTATGGGATAGTTTTTTGACCGAATTTCAGATAATTAGGTGTGCATGAACCTATGGTGAAGAATATATTATTTTCACAACATTAAAGACTGCATTCCAGCACTGGGAACTTCCGACGAGCAGCCAGCCACCACTGCTTTCGTTTATTGTTATTGGCTGGTATACAGAGCAATAATATCCAGACAGTGCTTTTGTCAGTGCTCTTACACATTGGAACAAAACATTAGCAATTATTCCTCTTGTCACCGGACACTCTTAGAGGTCAGAAATAAGCACAGTGTATGCTGGCTAAACGTAAACAAAGCAGACTATCCTGCCTCAGGGTGAGTAGTGACATCACAACCAATCACATGCCGTTTCAGAGTCACGTGATTTTTCGGCTACTGTATCTAAAATGCATCATTGTGTCCCCTTGAACACCCAGACACCTCCACCAGAATGCAGCAGCAGCAGCGCGCCGGGACTCGGTGTGACAACAGCCTAAGTCAGCCCAGGCCGCTCGCCCCTATGACCCGGAGCCTGCCCGCCATCACCATAGCAGGAATACTGCACTACCTTCTGGGCAAGCCTCCACCAACCAGCTAGGAGGTGGAGCTGCCTATCCAGCTCCTGCCAGCACCCCAAAGGAGACGGCCAGTAGCCACTCCCTCCTTCGTCAGGAGACGACCAGTAGCCTCTCTGAAGGTGTCTTCCTCTTTGAGACGCCCAGTAGCCGCTCGCCTCTCATTAAGGAAGTGGCCAGTAGCCATCCTGAGGGTAATAAGGAGACGGCTGGTAGCCGCTCCTGCTTTTGCCAAGAGATGACCTGTGTTCGCTCTGAAGGTGTCCTTCCGGAGATGGCTGGTAGCCGCTCCAAACCCCTTCTGCAGGAGTCGGCCTGTAGCCACTCCCACCTTCATCAGACAGCCTATAGCCACTCCGAAGGCATTCCTCTGAGACGGTCGGTATCCGCTCGCCTCTCGCTAAGGAGACAGCCAGTAGTCGCTCACCCCTTGCTAAGGAGACAGCCAGTAGCCACTCACCCCTTGCTAAGGAGATGGCCGGTAGCCACTCTGAGCGTAATGAGGAGATGGCCGGTAGCCGTTCCCGCCTTTGTCAGATGGCCAGTAGCTGCTCGGAAGGTGTTCCCCCTGAGTCAGCCTGTAGCCGCTCTACACCCCTCCTGCAGGAGTCGGCCTGTAGCCGCTCCCGCCTTCATCAGACGGCCTGTAGCTGCTTCGAAGGTGTCCCTGGGTTTGCTGGTAGACACTCACCCTCTCAGGCCACGGCCAGTAGCCGGGCCCTGGCGGCTTGTAGCCGCACCCCTAGGAAGCCATGGCCAGTAGCCAGGTCCTGGTGGCTTGTAGCCCTGTCCCTAGGAAGCCACGGCCAGTAGCCGGACCCTACGGCACGAAGTGGCCAAGAGCCACCCCACCGCCTAAGCTTGACGCCTGTTCCCCGACCCCCAGTTCAGAGGGCGTAGAGGAGTATTGGAGAGGCCCTGTAGTCTCCCCTGGTCTCTGCTCCCTACGACTGGCTCTGGAGGAGACCCACCTGACGGACCCTGACGCAGACCGGTGCCGCAGCCCCCTCCTGTCGGTGCCGCCCAGCCGTGGGGACCGCAGTCCTCGGGAACCCCAGACCCCCCCCAGAATGCCCGGGCAGAAACTCGCTACACCTCGACGGCAGAGGACCTGCCCCTCTGTCAGGAGCCTGAATGACCGGTTCAGGCAATTGTTCAGCCCCAGTCCTGAGGGACGCACTCCTGTCCCCAGCCCTGAGAGTATGGGCCCCTTTGCTGCCCATAGCCCCGGACGAGAGCAGACGCCCTTGCGCGTGATCCTGTGCCCCCTGAGCACGGAGACTCCTGATGGTGCCCAGCCCCGTCAGTGGCAGAGCTGCGTGGCCCCTCAGCCGCACCCTTGGTGCCAGATGAACCATGGTGACTGTGACTGTGTAATAATAGTGATCAAGTAGTGACGAGGCAGAATAGTGATCTGACAGTGATAGACCAAAGTGTTAGAAAGAGGAATAGACACAGTGAAAGGCTATACAGTAATAAGATTCACTGTATTCCTAAACAGTATCCTGCGAGATACTACTAACTTTATCCAGTTATAAGAGTTTATGATCACCCAGAATATCGTGTCTGTAACATCTGCTGATTCCCTTGTCTGACTGAGTAATACACGTGTAAGGTTATTGCCTGGAGTTTTTGTGTCCTGCCTCTCTCCTATTTGTCTAAGTCCCGGTCTTGAAAGAGAACCCCGCTACACGTTAGTTGCTTAAGGATTGGGAAGCCGAATCTAAAACACCTAGCATTACACTGGTGGACAGCTATGGTTCTTGATCCGGGCATACGAGAGAGGTAATCAGGAAATACCGGAAAAATGGCAACTAAACTGCACGTGCAATTGCCTAAGTTAGACCCCGAACAGTATGGTGTTCACACATATCTGGCGATCATTAAACCTTTGCTAGATATCGGTTTTGAAAATGATCAACCAATAATTGCAGTTACACTCTCACTGCTGGGGAAAGCACCCAAAATCGTCCCGGAGCTTACCTGGCAGAATTTCGCGAGACTTGATCCAAGCCATCACCCCATCACTAGGGAAAGTGGTGGCACTATCCCAACTGGATAGTTTGACTTTCAACGGGAATCTAGATGATACCCTGGTTCGGGCAAGACACCTGGTCACCGTTGCCTACCCGGAGGCAGATGATGAAACCCAGGAACAGCATACCTTTAACACTCTCCTGAGAGTGCTACCCAGTGTTGTAAAAGAACACTTTATGATCCATGACCCGACTGGAGACATGGATAAAGACATCCAAATAACAAGGCACCTTCTAGCCATCCACTCCACCCCTCAACACATCAGTACAATCGATCAGTTTCCCACGGGCATCATCGCGATTAACCTGTGGGAACTTTCTGCTTGCAGCCATGGATGCCCCATTTGCGACATCTGCAAGCAGCTCAAAGCTGCCGGGCATAGCAGAACCACTAGAGGGCGTCTACAAGCCGCCCCACCACACGCCGATTGCCCCGAGCTTAGGGGAAACAGGAAAAAACGGAACAAAAAGCACAGAAGGCGCCCACCACCACCCCCGCACCCCCCAATCCTAGGGGAGGCCAACTCACATCCCCCCCCCCAGTCTACAACAGGGGGAAGCGGCACGTTTCCTTTTATTCTCCTCCCTCTATCTCTTCTCTTTTACCCCTCTCTTTCTCTGATCCACCCTCACCCACCTAATCTTTTTCGTTCACCCTCCCTACCCCACCCTCAACCTCACCATCCTTACGGACCCCCAGCTCGTCCCTAATAACCTCACCAGATGCCTCACCACCCACCAAACCCCGCACCTCACCACTAACCACTCTATCACGAGCTCAGCCCCCTGCTACCACCTGCACTGCTCCATCACTTAACATCCAGACAACACCGCAAGGCCACACCTCCCCACCACCACCAGCTCCTTCTCCCCCCACACCTCACCCCACCTTTCCTCACCTCCGGCGACACACACCACCCGCCACACCCCACTCCTCAGCCCCTGCCACCCCACCACCTCTGCCAATACAACCAACTCCAACCAAGCCACCACAGTTCCAGCACCGCACACTGCCCGCCACCACCCCCACACCCACACCATCCCCTGGCTTCACACCCACCACCCACCCCACACCGCGAGCACAGTATCCTGCTACTGCCCAAATCACCCCACCACCAAACACCAGGATGGTGCCACAAGACTGCACT
Source organism: Coenobita brevimanus (assembly GCF_032717465.1). Lineage (NCBI taxonomy): Eukaryota > Metazoa > Arthropoda > Malacostraca > Decapoda > Coenobitidae > Coenobita > Coenobita brevimanus. Next base: position 25,410,825 of record NC_137063.1, on the reverse strand, counting down.
CCCTCTTCACCACCTACACCTCAAGCCACCTTACCTGTCAGCTCACCACCGCTACCGACCTCCAGTGCCAGATCACCCTCACACCCCCACACACCACCCACCTCAAGCCCCACCACCTCGCCCACGACCACCATCGGAGCTCCGCCCGAAACTACCCCGCCCTGGCGCACCACTTCCACCGCCACACCACACGCAGCCACAGCACCAAAGGGCCATGCACTCACCTCACCACTCCCACCCTAAAACCTGCCCTCACCTGCTCTGGCCCCCTTCCTCCTCCACCCACAAGACACACCACCCCCTCCCCAATCCCAACTCCGCCTTCCCCACCGCCAACCACTGCTGCCAACCCTCTCCCTGACTTCTATGATTGCTACATCTTCCCCCCGCCACCTCTCTCTCCCTCCCTCTTCCCCGCGCTTCCACCTCACCTCCCGTCACGCTGCCCCACACTTCACCTGACAACTCACCAACGCCACTAGCTCCCCGCCGCTCCCCCACCTCCTCACCACCCGCCACCTCCTCTCCCACGTCCAGCGCCTTGTGTCCCCCCCACACCCCCACACCCCATCCACCCAGCCGTCACCCATCACCGCCACCGCAACTCCCAGCCCACCGCCTGCACACACCCCCACCTCCACCTGCACTGCCCACAACCCCATGACACCACTATTCACTCCCCCCACACCCCACTCCCCACGCCATACCACCCACACCCCTGCCACCCCACGGCCGCCCTTGCGTGCCCCACGCACCTCACACACACGCCAATCCCGAACACCCACATCACCACCCACACCCACCCTCAAAACAACCATCACATGCTCTGGGCGCCTCTCCCGCCCACCCACCCAATACACCCACTCCCCCACCCCACCCGCCTCGCCACAAAATCACACTCCCACCCCTGCCCTAAACCATCTCACCCTCATGCTTCATCAAGCCCATATCCCAGCCACCTATACTCCCCAGTGACACTACGCCGCATTACCCCGGCATAAAACCCAACCCCTACCTTCTGTCTCAAGCATTCAGCACCACACCACACCATGGGCAACAACTACCAACATGAAGATACGACGAGCTGTATGGACACCGTCACTCGGATGCAACCAATGAGTCAGAGGACCACACCACCTCCTCCAACTCCTCTGCCCCTTCACCACCACGTCCACCCTCTTCCTCACCTGTGATGAAGAGCAGGACGAGAACACCACCACCACAGCCTGGCACGCCTTCCTCCAACATCTACAGCTGATCTACGCCACCCACGATATGCAATTCTACCACCTCCAGTCACGAGGACGTGACTTTTTCCCAGTGGACGGTGGTAAAATGCAGCGTAGTGCCTGCTCCAAACCCCTCCCAAAGGAGTCGGCCTGTAGCCGCTCCCACCTTCGTCAGACGGCCTATGGCCACTCCAAAGGCGTTCCTCTTGAGACAGCCAATAGCCACTCGCCCCTCGCTAAGGAGACGGCCTGTAGTCGCTCTAAGGGTAATGAGGAGACGGCCGGCAGCCGCTCCCGCCTTCATCAGACAGCCAGTAGCCGCTCCAAAGGTGTTCCCCCTGAGTCAGCCAGTAGCCGTTCTATATCCCTCCTGCAGGAGTCGGCCTGTAGCTGCTCCTGCCTTCGTCAGATGGCCTGCAGTCGCTCCGAAGGTGTCCCTGGGTTTGCTGGCAGACGCTAACCTTCTCAGACCATGGCCAGTAGCCGGGCCTTGGCGGTTTGTAGCCGGGCCTTGGCGGTTTGTAGCCGCGCCCCTAGGAAGCCACGGCCAGTACCCGGGCCCTACGGCAGGAAGTGGCCGAGAGCCGCCCCGCTGCCTAAGCTTGACGCCTGTTCCCCGACCCCCAACGCAGAGGGCGTAGAGGAGTATTGGAGAGGTCCTGTAGTCTCCCCCGGCCTCTGCTCCCTACGACTGGCTCTGGAATGAGATCCACCTGACGAACCTTGATACAGACCGGTGCCGCAGCCCCCTCCTGCCGGCGCCACCCAGCCCTGGGGACCGCAGTCCACGGGAACCCCAGACCCTCCCCAGAATGCCCAGGCGGGAACTCCCTACACCTCGACGGTGAAGGACCTCCCCCTCCATCAGGAGCCCGAACGAACAGTTCAGGCAATTGTTCAGCCCCAGTCCTGAGGGCCTTACTCCTGTCCCCAGCCCTGAGAGTACGGGCCCCTTTGCCGCCCGTAGCCCTGGACGAAAGCAGACGCTCCTGCGCGTGATCCCGTGCCCCCTGAGCACGGAGACTCCTGGTGGTGCCCAGCCCCATCAGTAGCAGAGCTGCGTGGCCCCTCAGCCACACTCTTGGCGCCAGGTGATCCATAGTGACTGTGACTGTAATAATAGTGATCAAATAGTGACGAGGCAGAATAGTAAACTGGCAGTGATAGACCAAAGTGTTAGAAAGAGGAATAGACACAGTGAAAGGCTATACAGTAATAAGATAAGCCCCAGGGCCGTGGAATAAGTGACGGTAATTGATCAAAAGTAACTTACAAGTAGAAAATAGCTTAAGTGAACACGCTACCATTAGACTCTACCTCATACTACCATAATCACAATTAGACCCCAGTGCCTTACTGTACACCCCCCCCCCTCTTTTTGTGAGAAATAGCTCTAGCATCTCCACTCGCTTAAAGGTCCTGGACTATATTAATTTAGAACATTCCACCTCAAGTATTTTTCTCACTGTATTCCTAAACAGTATCCTGCGAGATACTACTAACCTTTTCTAGTTATAAGAGTTTATGATCACCCAGAATATCGTGTCTGTAACATCTGCTGATTCGCTTGTCTGACTGAGTAATACACGTGTAAGGTTATTGCCTGGAGTTTTTGTGTCCTGCCTCTCTCCTATTTGTCTAAGCCCCGGTCTCGAAAGAGAACCCCGCTACACGTTAAGTGCTTAATGAACGGGAAGTCGAACCTAAAACACCCAGCATTACAGTGGTATTTGAGGGGAATTAAAATCAAGTACAGGAATATTGTGATCTTCTATATTTTGGGTTGAGTTTGTTGAAAAAATGTCAACAAGAAGGTTGGCTTTTCCACATGGGTCACTCTCTAGATTTCCATTTGGAGACTGTGACGGTGAAATGGAAGAGGTAGTTGTAATGCTAGGTGTTTTAGGGTCCGGCTTCCGATCCCGTAAATGCCTAGTGTGTAGCGGGGCTCTCTTTCTAGATCGGAGCTTAGGCAAATAGGGTAGAGGTAGGACACAAAAACTCAAGGCAACAACCTTACAAGTGTATTACTAAGTTGGACAGTGGAATGAGTAGATGTCACTGATACAGATACACTGGACAATTATAACTCTTACGTCTACATATGAGCTATCAGTATCGTGCAGGATACTGCTCGGACCAAAGTGAATAGCGCTTGAGGCAGAGTATTATTAATTATAGGAAGTCTGGGTTTTCTATGTTCGTGGATTCGCTGATATTGTTCCTTGTTGGTAAGTGTTTCTTTGGCACTGGGGTCTGGATATGGTCTTAGTAAAATGCAGTATAGTGCCCCTGAAAGCACCCAGACACCCCCACAAGGATCCCACAGAGGAGCAACAACAGGACACCAAGACTCGGAGCAACAATGGCATAAGTCCTCCCAGGCTGCACGCCCCTATGACCCAGAACTCGCCCGCCGCCACCATAGCAGGAATACTAGACCACCTTCTGGGCGAGCCTTCCCCAACCAATTTTGGGGTGGAGCTGTGTATGCAGCTCCTGCCAGCACCCCTGAGACAGTCTGTAGCCATTCACCCCCTTGCTAAGGAGACGGCCTGTAGCCACTCTGAAGGTGTCTTCCTTGAGACAGCCTGTAGCCACTCGCCCCTCGCTAAGGAGACGGCCTGTAGCCGCTCCGAAGGTGTCCTTCCTGAGACAGCCTGTAACCGCTCAACCCTCCTGAAGGAGTCGGCCTATAGCCACTCCTGCCTTCATCAGGAGACGACCTGTAGCCACTCTGAAGGTGCCTTCTCTGAGATGGCCCATAGCTGCTCACCCCTCCTGATGGAGACGGCCTGTAGCAGCTCTGAGGGTAATAAGGAGACGGCCTGTAGTCGCTCTCGCCTTCATCAGGAGACAGCCTGTAGCCATTCCGAAGGTGTCTTCCCTGAGATGGCCTGTAGCTGCTCACTCCTCCCGAGAAGACAGCCTGTAGCCGCTTCCGCCTTCGCCAGGAGACGGCCTGTAGCCGCTCACCCCTCCTGAAGGAGATGGCCTGTTGCCACTCTGAGGGTAATAAGGAGACAGCCTGTAGCCACTCCTGCCTTCGTCAGGAGATGGCCTGTAACCACTCTGAAGGTGTCCTCCCTGAGACGGCCTTTAGCCGCTCTGAGGGGAACCAGGAGACTGCCTGTAGCCACTCCCGCCTTCATCAGGAGATGGCCTGTTGCCGCTCTGAAGGTGCCCTTGGGTTTGCTGGCAGCTGCTCACTCCCCCAGGCCACGGCCAGTAGCCGGGCCTTGGTGATGGCCTGTAGCTGCGCCCCCAGGAAGCCACGGCCAGTAGCCTGGCCCTACGGCAGGAGACGGCCTGTAGCCCCCCCTCTGTCTGATGCTGACGCCTGTCCCCCGACCCACGACCCAGAGGGAGTCTCGGGCCTAGAGGAGTACTGGAGAGGCCCCTTAGTCTCCCCTGGCCTCTGCTCCCTACAACCGGATCTGGAGGAGACCCACCTGATGGACCCTGACACAGACTAGTGCCACAGCCCCTTCCTGTTGGCACCGCCAAGCCCTGGGGACTGCAGCCCTTGGGAACCCCAGACAGTCCCCAGGACTCCCGGGCGGGAACTCCCCACACCTCGACGTCAGAGATCTTCGTCCTCCATCAGGAGCCTGAGCGAAAGGTTCAGGCAGTTATTCGGCCCCAGCCCTGAGGGCTGCACTCCTGTCCCCAGCCCTGACAGCATGGGACCCTTTGCCACCCACAGCCCCGGACGAGAACGGACCCCCCTGCGTGTGATCCCGTGGCCTCTTGATATAGTGGCCCCTGGTGGTGCCCAGCCCCATCAGTATCGGAGCTGTGATGCCCCGCCACCCTTGCACCTGATTGCCACGACGTCCAGACCCGACAGGAGTGACAGTAATAGTACAGTGTTTGTGACCTAGTGGTATAGGGGCAGAACAGTGGACTAACCCTCTAATGGGAGTCAGTGATAATACCCAAGTGGTGGAGTGAACAACAACTACAGTGTACAGGGTCTGTGATCTAGTGATAAAAAGACGGGACAGTGAACTACCCCACTAATAGAAATCAGTAAGAATACCCAAGTGGTGGAGTAAGTCACAACGTCAGTGTAAACCAAAATAAGGCCACCCAATGAGAGTCGAATCTAAGTGAATACACTACCATCAGAAAATACCTCAAGATACTAAGATCATAATCAGACCCCAGTGCCAATGAAACACTCACCCACAGGGAATAATATTAATAACTCCACGAATATAGAAAACCCAGACTTCCCATAAATAATAACACTCTGCCTCAAGTACTATTCACTGTGACCCGAGCAGTATGCTGCGTGATACTGATAACCTATATCTAGACATAAGAGCTTGTAATTGCCCAGTGTACTTGTATCAGTGACATCTACCCATTCCCCTGTCCAACTTAGTAATACACGTGTAAGGTTGTTGCCCTGAGTTTTTGTGTACTACCTCTCTCCTATTTATCTCATGTCCAGTCTAGAAAGAGAGCCCAGCTACATGCTAGGCGTTCATGGGACGGGAAGCCGGACCTAAAACACCTAGCATTACGCTGGTGGACAGCGGTGGTTCTTGACCCGAACATACGAGAGAGGTAATCAGGAAATACTGGAAAAATGGCAACCAAACCGCATGTGCAATTACCTAAGTTCGACCCCGAACAGTATGATGTTCACACATACCAGCAATTATTAAACCTTTGCTAGATATTGGTTTCGAGGATGACAAGCAGAAAATTGGAGTTACACTCCCACTGCTGGACAAAGCGGCAGTTAATATAGCACCTAAAATCGTCCCAGGGCTCACCTGGCAGAATTTCACGAGACTCGTGATTCAAGCCATCACCCCATCTCTAGGGAAAGTGGTGGCACTATCTCAACTGGATAGTTCAACTTTCGATGGCAACTTAGACGATACTTTAATCCAGGCGAGAAGTCGGTCACTGCTGCCTACCTGGAGGCAGATGAGGAAACCCGGGAGCAACACACCTTTAATACTCTTCTGAGAGTGCTCCCCAGCATAGTCAAAGGGCACTTTATGATCCATGACCCGACTGGAGACATGGATAAGGACGTCCAACTGATACGGCGCCTCCTGACCTCCTGCCCTGCACCCCAACAAATCAACGTGGTAAGGAAGTTTCCCACCAAGATTTCGGCTCCCCCAGTCAAGCCACGTCCGCCTATGCCCCCTACCAGCCCCACCCCAGCACCCAGCCCGCCTAGGGCACACCCCACCCACTGGCACCCCGCCCACAGGGAAAACCTCAACCTCATCTTAGTGAACCCCTGGGAATTCTCTGCATGCAGCTCCAGGTGCCCACTGCACGATATCAGAGATCAATTAAGAGCTGCACGACGGAAAACTACCATCCCAGGCCAACGCAAAATTTCCTTTCTAGAGGATGAGGTAGCAGAGGACGAACCTGCACCTGTGGAGGAGACCGACCCCAGGGAACAGGAGCCAGAGCAAGAAGAAGGAGGCCCCAGACAGTTGGATTTTTAGGACTGCCCCCGCACCTTCTCACGGTGGCGAGGGCAATTTCCCCCAAATATCGCCTCCCAGTTTACCACAAGATGAAGCTGAATGGGTGAAATCCAGACTTCTGGTCGATACGGGAGTGGCCTGATCCTGCCTGTATAGCCACTACTTCTCCCGTCACAAATCGACCTTTGGCCCGCTCTGCCCAACGGCTACTCACCTTGAGGATGTGGGGGATGGCCTCCTGCCCATCCGTGGGAAAACACAGGCCCTGAGAGTTGAAACCCATCAACTGGTGTCGACCCAACATCACTTCATAATATTCGACTCTTCCTGCCGCAATTACGACGGATACCTGGGGTTGGACCTGTTGCAGAAGTTAGGAGCCACCAAAGATTGCCGCAACAGACAGCTCCAGTTTCGTAAATTACCCGACCCCCCCCAGGCCATCTGCACCTGCATGCCACTGCCCTGGCCAGAGGATTTGGCCCCCCCTTCCTCCTCCCCCCCACTGCCCCTCCCCCCCTCTTCTTTTCCTGCCACCATTTCCTCTGCCATCACCATTTCCCCCCACCATGAAGCCTGGGTGCCCCTTAACCGGCCCTCCGGCCCCTCTGTCTTATTCTCCCCGCTCCTGCTGCCCAGAACCCTTTTGGCCTGCCTTCTGACCCCAGTTTTCCTTCCCCCGCATCACACATCAGTACGGATTGCCAACCTCGCCCACTCACCTCTCACCCTCCCTAAAGGGCTCATAATCGGAGAGATGGAGGAAGCCGAGCCCTGCCCCCCTTCCCTCTCGCACTTCCCCACCCCCCTAACCCCCTATCCCCGACCATCTCTCCGCTCACCAGGCAGACACCCTCCACCGCCTACTCCTGGATTTCCAGGATCTGTTCGCGGCGGGACCAGCCGACATCGGACACACCACCTACCTGGCTCATGAGATTCATACGACGGTCCCATCGATTCGACAGCCATCCCGACGGAAGAACCCAAACTGCGGGAAAAGAAAGACCGCGAGGTACAGATGATCGAAGCCAGAGTTGTCTTCCTCTCCACCAGCCCCTGGTCTTCGCTGTCGTCCTTGTGAAGAAAAAGGATGGCACGATGTGGTTCTGCATCGACTACCACCGGCTTATTGACGTAACCACCAAAGACACCACTCCACTCCCACGTATAGACGATTCCCTGGATTCTTTGTATGGAGCCTCCTGGTTCTCTACCCTCGACCTCCAGTCAGGATACTGGCAGGTCCCTTTGCGCCAGGAGGACAGAGGCAAAACTTCTTTCTCGACCAGCAACAGGAAACATTAGGAGCTTAACGTTCTGCGTTTGGCCTCTGTAACGCCCCCGCCACCTTCTCCAGGTTAATGGAATCCATCCTCAGCGGTCTCACATGGGAGATCTGTCTCGCGTACTTGGACGACGTCATCATTTTCAGCCAGACCTGGGCCGACCACCTGCAGCACCTCTGCCGGGTTTTCACCAGGATCCAACAGGCAGGCCTCAAACTCCGGCCCACCATTTGCGTCCTGGCCACCAGAACCGTCTCATTCCTGGGGTACATCATCTCCCAGGCAGGCATATCTCCCAACTCATACAAACTCCACGCCATCGCGGACATACCCCCACCACAAGACGTTCACGGGATCCGGGCCTTCCTCGGCTTGATGCCCTATTACTGCTGCTTCGTGAAGGGGTTTGCCCACATTGCTAAACCACTCCACGACCTTACCCATAAGGAGGAACCGTTCCTCTGAACAGATGAGAGACGAGCCAACTTCCAGCAGCTTAAAGATAGGTCATTTCCGCCCCCATCGTGGTGCTTCCTGACTATCCGGCTCTATATCGACGTCTCCCTCATTGCCATCAGCGCTGTGCTAGCACAAGTCCAAGAGGGCCGTGAGCACATCATCGCCTGTGCCAGCTGTACCCTAAATCAGGCGGAGAAGAATTATGCTGCCACCAAGAGAGTGCCTTGGCATCATCTGGGCACTTCAGCACTTCCGGGCATACCTCTCCGGGACCCAAGTCGCTATCATTACCAACTACCAGTCCCTCCAGTGGTTGCAGCAGTCTGACACCCACAACACCCAGCTCATCCGATGGCGCGAAACCCTGTAGGAATTCAACTATGAAATCTCGTACTGCCCCAGCAAACTCCATACCAACGCGAACGCCCTCTCTCGGTTTCCCATCGACGCCGCCCAGCCGGAGCTAGACCTCCTCCAGCAGTGGCATCGCAAGGAGTGGCCCCCTTGGATCCCCCAGCACCTTTTCAAGAAACTGTATCGCCAGGGCGACCACTTCCTAACCCGATCAGGCCGTATGCTCCTAGCCCCTGACACCACCCTCGAAGCCCTACGACACCTGCACACCCACAACAGCATTCACCTGGGTACGAGAAAACTACTGCAGGTCTTCAACGACACCTACTGGACACCAAATCCTTCTGCCTTTGCCAAGGAAATTATCCAAACCTGCCACGCCTGTGTCCTTGGTAAAGACATCACCCGTACTGCAGGTCCATCGGGCCATATCACCACCCACAAACCTTGGCAGCTGTTAACGATTGACATGGTGGGACCCTTACCTCCAAAATCAGGCTATAGGTACGTTATCACTTTCATCGACACTTACTCCAAATTCGTTGTGGCCTGCCCAGCGAAGGAACACCACACTGTCACAGTGGCCGGCACCCTCCTTCAGCACGAGTTCCCCTACTTTGGCATCCCGCAAGCGATCCACTCAGATAACGCACCCGAATTCAGCAGTAAGATCTGTGAGGAGCTGGCCCATATCTTCGGGTATAACATCTCCCACTCATCCCCCTACTGGCCACAAGGAAATGCCCTATATGAGCGCAGCCATCGCATACTGATGAATCAGCTCTGCACCCAGATGGAAGCCACTAAGAATGATGACTGGCCTCCCCATGTAAAAATCATGCAATGGGGCATCAACTCCTGTCCCCGAGAGGACGGAATTTCACCATATGAGCGAGTGTTCGGGGAAATGCCCCTCCTCCTGCCCCTTCAGCAGCATTTGCAACTCCCCACCTCAACCCCCACAACAGACCCATTGCGCCATGTCAAATACTGCCTGACCCACCTCCAACACAACCTGGACCTCAGCCCCAACACTGCCTCCAACCCCTATAAGCTGGATGACACAGTTATGATAGCCCAGCTTCCCACCCCCCACAAGCTCGTGCAACATTTCATGGGACCCCACACCATCATTAACATCCCTAACCCCTATCAGGTAACCGTCGAGTACCACGGCACTCCTTGCACCTTCCGAAACCGGTACATGCGCCCCTTCTGCACTCCTGCCCCCACTACCCCGGCCTCACACCCCATCCCACACTCTACTCCCGTGCCGCCCCCTCCTACCACCTATGACTGCTACATCTCCTCCTCCCCATCTCCTCTCCCTTCCCCTCCCCAGCTGCTTCCACCTCGCCTTACGTCACGCCTCATCACACCTCACCTGACAACCCACCGACACCACCAGCACCCCACTGCTCCCCCACTTCTTCCCTACCCGCCACCCCCTCCCCCACGCCCAGCACCGCATGTCCCACTGCCACCCCCACACCCCCACCCCAGCTGCCGCCCACCACCATCCCCACATTTCCCAGCCCTCCAACTGCACACACTTCCACCCCCACCTGCACCACCCACGACCCACAACACCACTATCCATTCACCCCACACCTCGCTCCCCACGCCATGCCGCCCACACCCCTACCACCCCACGCCCACCCTTACATGCCCCATACACCTCACACACACACCAACCCCACACACCCACATCACCACCCACACCCACCCTCAAAACAACCATCACACACTCTGGGTGCCTCTCCCACCCACCCACCCAATACACCCACTCTCCCACCCCACCCACCTCACCGCAAAATCACACCCCTACCCCTGCCCTAAATCATCTCACACTCATGATACACCAAGCACAAATCCCGGCCACCTACACTCCCCAGAGATGCTACACCATATTACCCAGGCATAAAACCCCACACTCACCGTCCATCTCCAGCATTCAACACTTCCCCACACCACAGACAACAACTAACACCATGAAGATACAGCGAGCTGTATGGGCACTGTCCCTTGGATGTAACCAGTGCATCCGAGGACCACACCACCTCCTGCAACTCCTCCTCTCCTCCACCGCCTCATCCACCCTCTTCCTCACCTGTGATGAGGAACAAGACAAAAACTCCGCCACCACAGCCTGGCACGCCCTCCTTCAATAGCTACAGCCAGTCTACACCACCTATGACACCAAAGTTTACACCCTCCAGTCACAGGGACGTGACTTTTTCCCAGCAGACGGTGGTGAAATGCACTATAGTGCCCCCTAAAGCACCCAGACACCCCCACAAGGAGCCCACAAAGGAGCAACGACAGCGCACCGGGACTCGGAGAGACAGCGGCATAAGTCCGCCCGGGCCGCGTGCCCCTATGACTTGGAACTCATCCGCCGCCACCATAGCAGGAATACTAGACTAGCTTCCGGGCAAGCCTTCCCCAACCAGCTTCGGGATGGAGCTGTCTATCCAGCTCCTGCAAGCATCCCTGAGACGGCCTGTAGCTGCTCACCCCTCGCTAAGATGGCCTGTAGCTGCTCTGAGGGCAATAAGGAGATGGCCTGTAGCTGCTCCCCACTTCATCACGAGACGGCCTGTAGCTGCTCTGAAGGTGTCTTCCTTGAGACAGCCTGTAACCGCTCGCCCCTCGCTAAGGAGACAGCCTGTAACCGCTTGCCCCTCGCTAAGGAGACAGCCTGTAGCCGCTCTGAGGGTAATAAGGAGACGGCCTGTAGCCACTCCCGCCTTTGTTAGGAGACGGCCTGTATCCGTTCCGAAGGTGTCCTTCCTGAGACGGCCCGTAACAGCTCAACCCTCCTGAAGGAGACGGCCTACAGCCTCTCTGAGGGCAATTAGGAGATGGCCTGTAGCTGCTCCCGCCTTCATCAGGAGATGGCCTGTAGCCACTCTGAAGGTGTCTTCCTTGAGACAGCCTGTAGCCGCTCGCCCCTCACTAAGGAGACAGCCTGTAGCCGCTCGGAGGGTAATAAGGAGACGGCCTGTAGCCGCTCCTGCCTTTGTCAGGAGATGGCCTGTATCCGCTCCAAAGTGTCCTTCCTGAGACGGCCTATAACCTCTCAACCCTCCTGAAGGAGACGGCCTGTAGCCGCTCCGAAGGTGCCTTCCCTGAGACGGCCTGTAGCTGCTCACCCCTCCTGAAGGAGACGGCCTACAGCCTCTCTGAGGGCAATAAGGAGACGGCCTGTAGCTGCTCCCGCCTTCATCAGGAGACGGCCTGTAGCCACTCTGAAGGTGTCTTCCTTGAGACAGCCTGTAGCCGCTCGCCCCTCACTAAGGAGACAGCCTGTAGCCGCTCAGAGGGTAATAAGGAGACAGCCTGTAGCCGCTCCTGCCTTTGTCAGGAGATGGCCTGTATCCGCTCCAAAGTGTCCTTCCTGAGACGGCCTATAACCTCTCAACCCTCCTGAAGGAGACGGCCTGTAGCCGCTCCGAAGGTGCCTTCCCTGAGACAGCCTGTAGCTGCTCGCCCCTCCTGAAGGAGATGGCTTGCAGCCGCTCCTGTCTTCGTCAGGAGACGGCCTGTAGCTGCTCCGAAGGTATCTTCCCTGAGACGGCCTGTAGCCGCTCCCACCTTTGTCAGAAGACGGCATGTAGCCGCTCTGAAGGTGCCTTCCCCGAGACGGCCTGTAGCCGCTCCCGCCTTCGTCAGGAGACAGCCTGTAGTTGCTCCTCCATCTGAAGCTGATGCCTGTTGCCCGACCCATGATCCAGAGGGAGTCTCAGGCCTAGAGGAGTACTGGAGAGGCCTCTTAGTCTCCCCAGGACTCTGCTCCCTACAACCGGATCTGGAGGAGACCCACTTGACATACCCCGAAGCAGACCAGTGCCACAACCCCTTCCTGTCGGCACCACCGAGCCCTGGGGACCACAGCCCTTGGGAACCTCAGACTGACCCCTGGACTCCCAGGCAGGAACTCCCCACACCTCGACGTTGGAGATCTTCGTCCTCCATCAGGAACCTGAACGAAAGGTTCAGGCAGTTATTCGGCCCCAGCCCCGAGGGCTGCACTCCTGTCCCCAGCCCTGAGAGCATGGGACCCTTCACCACCCACAGCCCCAGACGAGAACAGACGCCCGTGCGCGTGATCCCGTGGCCTCTGGATATAGTGGCCCCCGGTGGTGCCCAGCCCCATCAGTATCGGAGCTGTGATGCCCCTTTGCCCTTGCACCTGACCGCCACGATACCCAGACCTGACAGGAGTGACAGTAATAGTACAGTGTTTGTGACCTAGTGATATAAAGGCAGAACAGCGAACTAACCCTCCAATGGGAGTCAATGATAATACCCAAGTGGTAGAGTGAACAACAACTACAGTGTACAGTGTCTGTGACCTAGTGATATAAAGATGGGACAGTGAACTACTCTAATAGAAGTCAGTAACAATACCCAAGTGGTGGAGTGAGTCACAACGTCAGTGTAAACCCAAATACGGCCACCCAGTGAGAGTCGAATCTAACAGAGTGAATACGCTACCAACAGAACATACCTCCCGATACTAAGACCATAATCAGACCCCAGTGCCAATGAAACACTCACCCACAGGGAATAATATTAATAACTCCACGAATATAGAAAACCCAGACTTCCCATAATTAATAACACTCTGCCTCAAGTGATATTCACGTGACCCAAGCAGTAACCTGCGTGATACTGATAACCTATATCTAGACATAAGAGCTTGTAATTGCCCAGTCTACTTGTATCAGTGACATCTACTCGTTCCCCTGTCCAACTTAGTAATACACATGTAAGGTTGTTGCCCTGAGTGTTTGTGTCCTACCTCTCTCCTATTTGTCTAAGCTCTGGTCTAGAAAGAGAGCCCCGCTACACACTAGGCGTTCACGGGACAGGAAGCCGGACCTAAAACACCTAGCATTATTTTTATTATTAGGAGGTATTATCTGGTGGTAGCGTATTCACTGTGATAGACCCGACTCTCATTGGGTGGCCGTATTCGTTGTTACACTCACTGCCCACTTTGGTATTATCACTGATTTCCATTAGAGGGTTAGTTCACTGTTCTGCCTCTATGTTACTGGGTCACAGACACTGTATTATCACTGCCACTCCTTTCGGATCCGAGCATCACGGAGGTCAGGTAAAGGGGCGGCGGAGGCGTCACAGCTTTGCTACTGACGGGGCTGGGTTCCACCGGGGGCCTCTACATTCAGAGGCCACGGATCACGTGCAGGGGCGTCCTCTCTCGTCCGTGGCTGTGGGTGGCGAAGGGCCCCTCACTCTCGGGGCTTGGGGCGGGAGTTAGGACCTTAGGGCTGGAGCCGAATAACTGCCTGAACCTTTCACTCAGGCACCTGATGGAGGACGAAGATCTCTGGTGTCGGGGTGTGGGGCGTTTCCGCCCGGGAGTCCTGGGGGCGGTCTGGAGTTCCCGAGGGCTGCGGTCCCCGGTGCTTGGCAGTGCCGTCAGGAAGGGGCTGTGGCACTGGTCTGCACCAGGGTCTGTCAGGTGGGTCTCCTCCAGAGCCGGTTTCAGGGAGCAGAGGCTGAGAGAGACCACGGGGCCTCTCCAGTACACTTCCAGGCCCGGGACTCCCTCTGGGTCATGGATCGGAGAACAGGCATCAGCTTCCAACGCAGGAGTGGCTACAGGCCGTCTCCTGCTGTAGGGCCCGGCTACTGGCCATGGCCTTCTAGGGGCATGGCTACTGGTCGTCACCAAGGCCCGGCTACTGGCTGTGGCCTGGGGGAGTGAGCAGCTACCAGCAGACCCAAAGGCACCGAAGCAGCTACAGGCCGTCTCCTGATTCTCCTCAGAGCGGCTACAGGCCCACTCCTTCAGGAGGGGACGGCTACAGGCCGTCTCCTGATGAAGGCAGGAGCGGCTACAGGCCATCTCCTGATTTCCCTCAGAGAGGCTACAAGCCATCTCCTTCAGGAGGGTTGGGCGGCTACAGGCCGTCTCAAGGAAGGCACCTTCAGACTGGCTACAGGCCGTCTCCTTATTTCCCTCAGAGCGGCTACAGGCCGTCTCCTTCAGGAGGGTTGAGCAGCTATAGGCCGTCTCGAGAAAGACACCTTCAAAGCGGCTACAGGCCGTCTCCTTATTTCCCTCAGAGCGGCTACAAGCCGTCTCCTTCAGGAGGGATGAGCGGCTACAGGCCGTCTCAGAGATGCTGGCAGGAGCTGGAGAAACAGCTCCACCCCGAAGCTGGTTGGGGAAGGCTCGCCCAGAAGGTAGTCTGGCATTCCTGTTATGGTGGCGGCAGGCGAGCTCCAGGTCATAGGGGCGCGCGGCCCTGGCGGACTTATGCCGTTGTTGCCCCGAGTCCCTGCACCTTGTCGTTGCTCCTCTATGGGCTCCTTGTGGGGGTGTCGGGTCGCCCCTTGTGGCACTATACTGCGATTTAGTGGTAGTGAAGTTATAGTAGGACTCGCGTAAATTTGCACCTGTGGTGTGGCCCGCACCTGTGTACAGTGTTGCCACGTTTTCTATACCGTTATCTCTCTCTCTCTCCTGGCGGGAGATATGAGCCACCCTGAGTACTTTTGATTCTTTTATAAGTTATTTATAATTGTGCTTTCATTTGTTAATTTGGTTTTGTTATATTTAGTGATATTTATCATTTTTTGTATACGGCGACAGATGACCCGTTATTGCAGTACCATGATTGATTTTCATTCATTCATTCTCTTTCCCCTTCCTCCATCTCTCTCTCAGCCTGACAATGCCTCCACCACCACCACCCACCGTCATGCCGCCGACAATGCATTCAACCTTGCCCCTCTCCTGCCTGCCTCTCTCTCTCTCTCTCTCTCTCTCTCTCTCTCTCTCTCTCTCTCTTATTGCAAGAGACATTTTGGATATTTTCTTTTACATAATATTGTATATATTGTAAATTTGACATCACTTCCACACCATCCTTGAGGTCAAGGCCACCGACTGGGTCTGGAAGTGTTGCCGCTCGCGAGTGAATAATTTTTTTTTTTTTACTTCGGTATTGGTATATGCCTACTATTTTGTCCTACATATTAGCTTATGATTATGTGATTATTCCTCGCCCTTAAAATTACGATAAAAGCCAGTAAATGTGAGCATTTTTCCCTAGCAACACCTGTACAAGCTATGTTTGGGTCTATGGAGGGGTACATACTTTACCTTAGGCCAGACTGGGTGTGTCAGCGTTGCCACTCACAAGAATTATATGAATTATTTCTTTTACTTTGGATATTGGCATACTTCTTCTTTTTTCAGGCTCATTATCTTATATCCATAACTGTGATATTATTACCCACCTTAAAACTACGCTAAAAACCATTAAAAGTGACTACAATTTCTTTTAGCAACACTGTACAATATGTATGCCATGTTTCCGTGTTACTGTATAAATATTTTATGCATAATAAGATTACTGTTGATTCATCCATCAAAATACACAAGTGTAAGTTTTATTCATCTGAATTTATCGTATTTGTGATGCCTTGTACATAAATAGCTTCCGTTTCACATCGCAAGTTGGGGAAACGTGGCACCATTGTACACAGGTGCGGGCCACACCAAAGCCGCAAATTTACGCGAGTCCTACTGTAGTTTTGAATGAATTAAGTGTTGACCAGAATATTTTGTTATCATTTGGATTGTTTAGTAGTTTGTTAGCTTGTCTGTGTAGAAAGTTTGATTTAGAAAGATTGATAATAGTTTTGGCATGGTTTCTGATATTTTTATAATAGTTAAAGGCTTCTTTGGTTTTGGTCCTTGTATAAGTGTTATAGGCTATTGTTTTATGTTCTATTACTCTAGCACAATTGTGGTCAAACCATTTAGGAGAATTACATCTTTTTCTGCATGATGGGGAATGAATGTTTCCATGCCGTCTTTAATGAAATCCTATATGTGGCCCATTGTGGAATTTGCATCTTGGGAGAAAAAGGAGGTCCAAGGAGTATCCATCAGAAAATGCTGAAGTCCCTCCCAATCTGTCCCGTCGTAGTGCCATTATCACACGGGAGACTCGTGGACGTCCAAACTGGCCGTGGACGTCCAAAGTTGCCCCCGAGGGAGGGTCATGGACGTCCACGGGTGGAAGACCGCCTGGCCGCCTGAGCCATTCGTGGACGTCCACGACTTGGTAGTCGCCTTCTTCTCTATGGAGTTACATGTAGCGTGTGTCGTCTGCTATCTTGAACTCTGTAGTCAGTTGAGGTGGTATGTTATATTATGATTAATTCAAAACAGTCAGTAAACTTTGTGGTTTTAATATTTCTGTCACAGAAACTTTTCATATATACCAAAATGTGGTAAAAATGATGGAACGTGGATTGATTGTTTACAAGAAAGGCCCGCACACGTTGGAAAGGCATACTCGGGAAGAAAGCAGCTGTGCAGATTTCTATACTGGCTGCTTTCTTCTCTCCGTGGAAGTCGTTCTCTCATCCACAGTGTCCTCTTTCTCCCTCTCCTTTGTCTTCTTGCAGAGGCTTCTTCCTCTTCCTGCAGGGTTAGGACTGCAGCACCCATTGCAAAAGTCACAATCTAGGTTCACGTCCCTTGTTCTTGTTGATAAACACGTCATATATCAGGGAGTTGGAAGTGACCTCCCAGTCGCGTGGGGTGACCTCGATAAAGATCATCACGACAGGTTTTTAGTCATCACGACAGGTTCAGAGCAGGAGGGTGTCGTAGGTGTTAAACTGGTGGCTTGAATAAGACAATGATCCAAGGATCCGAGGGGTGACTTCACTTCGACATTATAATTATCTGAATTGGTGGGGATTTTGATCAGGGTTGTCTGGTACACGGGTGGGTTGACTGACTAACTGGGTGAGATTAAATGAGTCTGCATGTAGCTCACATTCAAGACCAGAGTCATCAGTTCTGGCTGAATAAGTGAGCCATTCGACTTTATTGATATTAAAATCACCCCAAATAGTAATTTCTGATGCAGTATTAATCTTGAGGACACTTAGTTGTGATGACAGAGAGTCAAATAAACTCGGCTCTGGAGGGGCATTAAGGGAACGATAAACACAACAGAAATGATTAATTTTACCAAAAGAATTTTAAGTTGTATATGGAATAGTCGAAACAAGGACAATTAAGTTTAGTTGCTGGTTCTTAGTTGCTGGTTCTTTGAAAGCAGTGATAAGAAACAGGGAAGTGAGCTTGGAAGTGAAAAAGTTACTACATGACAGTATTGTGATACCAACTCTAACGTATGGAAGTGAAGCTTGGACGTTGTTAGAAGGACACAAGTCAAAAGTGAGAGCAGTGGAAATGAGTTATTTAAGAGGAGCCTGTGGAGTCACATGGAGAGACAGGCTGACTGTAATGCTAGGTGAAATTAGGCTCGACTTCTCGTTCCTATTTCACCTAACGTGGAGCGGGGTCCTCTTTCGAGACCGGAGCTAGTGCAATAAAGAGAGGCAGGACACAAAAACTCTAGGCAACAACCTTTACACGTATATTACCACAGTCAGACACAGGACAAATCAGCAGATATTACAGCACAATATATAGCAATATAAAACCTTATCTAGGATATGTGTATCTCGCAGGATACTTGCTTTTCTTATACTAATGACAACACAACAATCCTAGTGTATCAGAAGTGCAGTAAATATAGGCGCGCGCGCGCGGGGGCGCGGGGGGGGGGAGTTGTGACTCACTAGGAGGAGATAGGGGAGGTGCGGAGAATGACTTGGGGAGGCTAGGAGAAAGTTATGGTAATACTGGAAGGCGGCAGATATTAGCCATGAAATTTATATGGTTTCCACTAGCCAAAATACTTTGGTAAATGAATCTTATCCTTGATTTACACTTACTTGAGATTTGGGAGTGAGAGCGAGTGGTAAACAAGATTTTATGGGTAGCGTGGGGGAAGGAGAGAATACTATTAATACTTCTTTTCACAATATTCCTTCACAGTAATGGGGGTATGTCTTTTTAGGCACAGGCTTATTAATTATATGACAGAGATGTCACTCGCACGTATAGTCAATCAGATCTTGGTCCACATTCTCGTCCTTTAACTTCTCACTGTGATCTGATTTGCCCCGATATTCACTATATGAAATCACTGCACAATACTTACACTAGGGGAGAATCACACTTAACCTAAATCACTCATGTTACAATATCACACGTATTCATCAGGGGGATAGGCAGGAACATGTCATTGGTGATCCTGCTGGGCTAGGGGCACTGTCAGTGCGGGGCGTGCCGAGAGGGCACGGGACGGCTCGCAAGGGCGTCCTCTCGTGTCCTGGACTCCCCATGGCTTCCGGACTTGGCTCCGGCGTGTGGCCCTCGGGACTGGGGCCGAATAGCTCCAGGAACCTCTGTGACAGGTTCCGGCGTTGTGGGGTCGTGGAGAGATCACGCCCGGGTGTCCTGGAGAGAACCGAGAGAGACTGTGGGCTGCGGTCTCCAGCGTCTAGGGGCACCGACGGGGGAGGACTGCAGCAGCGACTTCCACTGGGGTCCGTCAGGTGCGTCTGCTCTAGAGCCAGACATAGAGAACAGAGACCAGGGGAGGCTGGGAGGCCTGTCTGGGTCACTCTGGGACAGGAAGCCTGGGCTTCAGTCTCCTGCCGTGGGGACGTCCCTCTCCTTTGCACGCCCTCAGAGCGACCATAGATTGTCTCACGAGGGAGGGAGCGACAATAGGTCATCCCTACCACGACACTCGGAGCGACCATAGATCGTCTCACGAGGACAGGAGAGACCATAGATCGTCTCTACCAGAGCACCTTGGGAGCGACCATAGATCGTCTCTACCGGAACACCCCTGGGGAGCGACCATAGATCGTCTCTACCTGAACACTTTGGGAGCGACCATTGATCGTCTCTACCGGAGCACTTTGGGAGCGACCATAGATCGTCTCTACCGAAACACTTTGGGAGCGACCATAGATCGTCTCTACCAGAGGGGCGCCGTCTGGAGTTTGATTTCTAACTCCACCCCTAGCTAGCTCAGCAATTCCACTACGCGAAGGTAGTGTCCTTCTCCTACGGTGGCGGTGGCGTGGTGGCTGCATGTCACAGGGGCGCACGGCCCGGGCTGACATGCGTCACTGTTGCCCGGAGTGGTGGTGGCTGGTGGCGGCTACCCCGTGGGGTCCGTGTGGGGGTGTCGGCATATTTGCGGGCAAACTATGCTGTTCTTGGTTTGCCCTGTCGTCGGGGATACTATGGTATTCTTCGGGGGCACTGTTCAAGCCACGCATTTTACCACTCTCCCCCTGTAAAAAGTCACGTCCCCGTGGCTGGAGGTGGAACGCTTGTGTGTTGGAGGTGGTGTAGACGGGCTGGAGGTGTTGCAGCGTAGTTTGCCAGGTGACAGTGTAGGAGTTCTCCTCTTGTGCTGGGTCGTAGGTGAGGAAGAGTGTGGAGGTGGCGGTGGCAGACTGGAGGAGGTTTAGCAGGTGGTGTGGCCGGCGGAGTCAGTGGTTCCTGCCAAGGGTAGGTGCCCATACGGCCCGCTTCACTCTCATGTTGCTTGCTGTGGCTGTCGGTGTGGTTGGGGGCTGAATGCTGGATACTGCGGGTAAGGGCCGAGTTTTGTGTCATGGTAATGCGGCGTTGAGTCTCCGGGGAGTACAGGTAGAGGGGATTTGGGCCTGATGTAGCTTGATGGTGTGAAGTCGTGGAGAGGTGGGTGGTGTAGGGGTGTGTGAGTATCGGGCGGGCGGGCGTGAGAGGCGGCCCGAGCAGGTGGTGGTGGTCTTGAGGGTCAGGGTGGGGGGAGAAGTGGGCGTCGGGGATGGGCGGGTTGTTTTGCGTGTTGCAGGTGCGGTGGGGCGCGGTGTGGGCGGAGTGGGTGTACAGATGGTGGGTAGGGGAGGGGAGGTGGTAGTGGGTTGTGGTGAGGGTGTGGTGGCGTGGGCGGACGATGTGGGAGTGGGCATTGAGGGGGAGGCCATGGAAGGAAGGGGTGAGGGTGAGGGAGGGGTGGCGGGGGAGGCGTCAGGTGAGGTGCTGGGGGTGGTGGCGGTCGGGGAGGTGAAGGTGCTAGGGGGGGTGGAGTGGGAGGGTGAGGAGGAAACATAGCACTCATATGTGACTGTAGAGGTGGTGCGGGGGCCGAAGGGGGCTGGGGGTGTGGGGCCGGAGCGGGGGAGGTGGACGTGCGGAAAGGCCGCACGTACCAGTTGCGGAGGGTACGGGGAGTGCTGTGGTAGTCTACGACCACTTGGTATGGGTTGGGAACTTTGGTGATGGTGTGGGGCCCCGTGAAACGGGGGGCGAGTTTGTGGGGGGTGGGAAGTTGGGCGACGACGACTGTGTCGCCCGGGTTGAAAGGGTTGGTGGCTGTGTCGGGTTCAAGGTCTAAACTCTTTTGTAGGTGGTATATCCGCCCTTTTAGCAGGTGTAGCGGGTCTGTGGTGGGAGCGGAAGCGGGTGGTTGCAGGTGATGGCGTAGGGGTAGTAGGAGGGGGGTTTCACCAAAGATTCTTTCGTGGGGGGAAACCCCGTCTTCTCAGGGGCACAAATTCATGCCCCACTGGACAATTTTTACGTGTGTCGGCCAATCGTCGTCTTTTGTAGCCTCGATTCTGGTGCGTAGCTGATTGATAAGGGTACGATGGCTACGTTCACATACCGCGTTCCCTTGGGGCCAGTATGGTGAGGAGTGGGAGATCTTGTACCCAAAAATTCTGGCCAGTTCTTCCCAAACTTTTCCAGAGAACTCGGGGGCATTATCAGAATGGATGGCTTGGGGAATGCCAAAGTAAGGGAACACGTGTCGGAGTAGGGCATCGGCGACAGCGACGGCATGATGTTCCTTAGCTGGGCAGGCTACTACGAATTTGGAGTACGTGTCTACAAAAGTGATCACGTATTTATATCCAGATTTAGGGGGAAGAGGGCCTACTACGTCGATCGCCAGGAGTTGCCAAGGCTTGTGGGCGGTGATATGGCCAGATAGCCCAGCGGTCCGGGTGATATCTTTCCCAAGCACGCAGGCGCGGCAAGTCTGGATAATTTCCTTGGCGAGGGTGGAGGGGTTCGGGGCCCAGTAAATATCATTGAATACCTGTAGTAATTTTTTGGTGCCCAAATGGATGCTGTTGTGAGCGTGTAGGTGGCGTAGGGTGTCACATGCCGCATCAGGGGTCAAGAGGATGTGCCCGGACGGGGTTAGAAGGTGGTCGCCCTGGCGGCACAGCTTGGGGAATAGGTGAGCAGGGATCCAGGGGGGCTGTTCCCTATGGTGCCAGAGTTGTAGTAGGTAGGGGTCCAGTTGGACCGCCTGGATGGGAAGGCGAGAGAGGGCATCTGCATTGGTGTGGAGCATTCCGGGTCTGTATGAAATCTCGTACTGAAACTCCTCTAGGGTGTCACGCCACCGGACGAGTTGGGCGTTATGGGAGTCTGATTGGCGCAGCCACTGGAGTGATTGGTGGTTGGTGATTATCGAGACTTGGGTCCAGGAAAGATAAGCCCTAAAATATTGGAGGGCCCAGATTATGCCGAGGCATTCTCGCTTGGTGGCGGCATAATTTTTTTCGGCTGGGTTCAGAGTGCGGCTGGCGCATGCGATGATGTGCTCCCGGCCGGCCTGTACCTGGGCTAGGACGGCGCCTATTGCGGTAAGGGATAAATCCGTGTAGAGGCGAAAAGGGAGGGCATAGTCGGGGAAGGCCACGATGGGGGCCGAGACAAGCTTGTCTTTTAGCTGTTGAAAAGCAGCTCGCCGATCCTCGGTCCAGAGGAAAGGTTCCCCTTTTCGTGTCAAGTCGTGAAGCGGCTTAGCGATCTGCGCGAATCCCTTCACGAAGCGACGGTAGTAGGACGTGAGTCCCAGGAAGGCACGAACACCGTGGACATCCTGCGGAGGTGGTATGTCCGCTATGGCACGAAGCTTGTCGGGATCTGGGGAAATTCCTGCTTGGGAAATAGTATGTCCTAGGAACGAGACAGTTTTAGCGGCCAGGACACATTTAGAAGGATGTAGCTTGAGGCCTGCCTGGCGAATTCTGGTGA
This sequence comes from Coenobita brevimanus, assembly GCF_032717465.1. NCBI lineage: Eukaryota > Metazoa > Arthropoda > Malacostraca > Decapoda > Coenobitidae > Coenobita > Coenobita brevimanus. Next base: position 25,388,054 of record NC_137063.1, on the reverse strand, counting down.
AAACGCGACGGAGGCGCTGCAAGTGGTTGGCCCAGGTCTGGCTAAAAACAATGACGTCGTCAAGATAGGCTAAACATATTTCCCAAGTGAGGCCACTCAAGACAGATTCCATTAGTCTGGAGAATGTGGCAGGGGCGTTGCAGAGGCCGAATGGCAGGACATTAAATTCGTAATGTTTGCCATTACTGGTGGAAAAGGCCATCTTGCCTCGGTGGTCCAGGTGGACGGGGACCTGCCAGTATCCAGACTGGAGGTCGAGGGTAGAAAACCAAGACGCCCCGTAGAGGGAGTCTAGGGAATCATCAATGCGGGGGAGGGGGGTGGCATCTTTACTTGTGACATCATTCACATGGCAGTAGTCGATGCAAAACCGCATCGTGCCGTCTTTCTTTTTTACTAGAATGATGGGGGAGGACCACAGGCTGGTGGAGGGGGAGATAACACCTGCCTCTTCCATTTTGCGCACATGGCGGTCCTCTTCTCTCTGTCGGGGGTTCTTGCGTCGGGAAGGTTGTCGTATAGGTGGGCCTGTCGTATGGATTTCGTGCGACAGGTATGTAGTATGCCCTATATCTGCTGGTCCTGTTGCAAACAAATCCTGGAAATCCAGGAGGAGGCGGCGTAAAGTGTCTGACTGCTGGTTGGAGAGATGGTCAGGGATGGGGGGTAGAGGGGCGGGGTGGTGGGAGGAGGATGGGGCACAGGGCTCGGCTTCCTCCATCTCTCCGATGATAAGCCCTTTGGGGAGGGTGAGAGGGGACGGGGAGAGATTGGCGATGCGGATGGTGGTGTGGTGGGGAGGGAGGAAGGTAGGGGACACAAGGCAGGCAGAAAGGGGTCCGGAGGGGAGGAGGGGGGAGAACAAAACGGATGGACCTGAGGGCCTGTTCAGGGGCACCCATGCCTCATGGTGGGAGGGGATGGTAACGGCGGTGGAGATGGTGGCAGGGAAAGAGGGGGCAGGAGTGGGGTGGAAAGGTGCGGGAGGGGGGAGAGAGGGAAGCGAAGAAGGGGGGGGAGAAGGGGGGTGCTGGGGGGAGGAAGAGGGTGAATCCTCCAGCCGGGGCCACGGCGTGCATGTGCAAACAGCTGGGGTGGAACGGGGTGGGGGGCGGAACTGGAGTTGTCGGTGGCGACAGTCGATTGTGGCTCCAAGTTTTTGAAGTAAGTCTAGCCCTAAATACCCGTCATAACTCTGGCAGGAGGAATCAAAAATGATGAATGGGTGTTGGGCGGACACTGGCTGGTGGGTGTCGACCCGTAGGGCCCAAGTTTCCCCACGGATGGGCAGGGGGCCATCCCCCGCGTCCACAAGGTGAGTGGTAGTAGGGCGGAGTGGGCCAAACCACGACTTGTAGCGGGAGAAATAGTGGCTGTAAAGGCAGGACCTGGCTGCTCCCGTATCAACTAGTAGCCTGGCCTTCACGCCATTTATTTTCATCTTGTGGTACTGGGGGGCGATACTTAGGGGTGATGGCCCCCGCCACCATGGGTTGGTGCGGGGGCGGGCCTAAAAATCCAGCTGACTAGGGCTCTCGTGCTCCTGTTCCTGCTCTAGTTCTCCTGGAGGGGGTTCGTCCATGGGTGTCAGCTCATCCCCTGGGGCCTCACCTTCTAAGGCGGACACTTTACGCGAACCCGGGGTTGTGATTCTGCGGCGAGTAGCTTTCAGCTGGTCCCGTATGTCATGAAGGGGGCAGCGGGAGTTGCAGGCTGTGAACTCCCACGGGTCGATAAGAATTAGGTTCGGGTTTTCTCGCGGGGCGGGGCGCCGACGGGAGGGGTGTGCGCTGGGCGGGCTAGGCGTCGGGGTCGGGCTGGTGTGAGGCAGAGGTGGACGCGGTGTGGCTGGAGGAGCCGGGGGTTGGGTGGGGAATTTCTTAACAACGTTAATTTGTTGTGGAGAAGGGCAGGTGGTCAGGAGGCGCCGTATCAGCTGTATATCTCTATCCATGTCTCCTGTTGGATCATGGATAGTAAAGTGTTGCTTCACAACACTTGGGAGTACTCGGAGCAGAGTATTAAATGTATGCTGATCCCGGGTTTCCTCATCTGCCTCCGGGTAGGTAGTAACCAGGCGTCTTGCCTGTAACAGGGTATTATCTAAATCCCCGTCGAATGCAAAACTATCCAATTTGGATAGAGCCACTACTTTCCCTAATGATGGGGTGATGGCTTGGACAGTGAACTTGGTAAAGTTCTGCCAGGTGAGTTCTGGGACGATTTTCGGCGCTATGTTTGCTGCCGCTTTACCCAATAGTGGTAGTGTGACTGCAATTTTTTGTTGGTCATTTTCAAAGCCAATATCCAGTAAGGGTTTAATTATTGCCAGATATGTGTGTATATCATACTGGTCGGGGTCAAACTTGGGTAACTGAACGTGTGGTTTAGTTGCCATTTTTCCAAATATTTCCTGATTACCTCTCTTCCACGCCCGGGTCTAGAACCACCGCTGGCCACCAGTGTAATGCTAGGTGAAATTAGGCTCGACTTCTCGTTCCTATTTCACCTAACGTGGAGCGGGGTCCTCTTTCGAGACCGGAGCTAGTGCAATAAAGAGAGGCAGGACACAAAAACTCTAGGCAACAACCTTTACACGTATATTACCACAGTCAGACACAGGACAAATCAGCAAATATTACAGCACAATATATAGCAATATAAAACCTTATCTAGGATATGTGTATCTCGCAGGATACTTGCTTTTCTTATACTAATGACAACACAACAATCCTAGTGTATCAGAAGTGCAGTAAATATAGGCGCGCGCGCGGGGGCGCGGGGGGGGGGGAGTTGTGACTCACTAGGAGGAGATAGGGGAGGTGCGGAGAGTGACTTGGGGAGGCTAGGAGAAAGTTATGGTAATACTGGAAGGCGGCAGATATTAGCCATGAAATTTATATGGTTTCCACTAGCCAAAATACTTTGGTAAATGAATCTTATCCTTGATTTACACTTACTTGAGATTTGGGAGTGAGAGCGAGTGGTAAACAAGATTTTATGGGTAGCGTGGGGGAAGGAGAGAATACTATTAATACTTCCTTTCACAATATTCCTTCACAGTAATGGGGGTATGTCTTTATAGGCACAGGCTTATTAATTATATGACAGAGATGTCACTCGCACGTATAGTCAATCAGATCTTGGTCCACATTCTCGTCCTTTAATTTCTCACTGTGATCTGATTTGCCCCAATATTCACTATATGAAATCACTGCACAATACTTACACTAGGGGAGAATCACACTTAACCTAAATCACTCATGTTACAATATCACACGTATTCATCAGGGGGATAGGCAGGAACATGTCATTGGTGATCCTGCTGGGCTAGGGGCACTGTCAGTGCGGGGCGTGCCGAGAGGGCACGGGACGGCTCGCAAGGGCGTCCTCTCGTGTCCTGGACTCCCCGTGGCTTCCGGACTTGGCTCCGGCGTGTGGCCCTCGGGACAGGGGCCAAATAGCTCCAGAAACCTCTGTGACAGGTCCCGGCGTCGTGGGGGCGTGGAGAGATCACGCCCGGGTGTCCTGGGGAGAACCGAGAGAGACTGTGGGTTGCGGTCTCCAGCGTCTAGGGGCGCCGACAGGGGAGGACTGCGGCGCAACTTCCACTGGGGTCCGTCAGGTGCGTCTGCTCTAGAGCCAGGCGTAGAGAACAGAGACAAGGGGAGGCTGGGAGGCCTGTCTGGGTCACTCTGGGACAGGAAGCCTGGGCTTCAGTCTCCTGCCGTGGGGACGTCCCTCTCCTTTGCACGCCCTCGGAGCGACCATAGATCGTCTCACAAGGGAGGGAGCGACAATAGGTCGTCCCTACCACGACACTCTCGGAGCGACCATAGATCGTCTCACGAGGACAGGAGAGACCATAGATCGTCTCTACCAGAGCACCTTGGGAGTGACCATAGATCGTCTCTACTGGAACATCTGGGGAGCGACCATAGATCGTCTCTACCTGAACACTTTGGGAGCGACCATTGATCGTCTCTACCGGAGCACTTTGGGAGCGACCATAGATCATCTCTACTGAAACACTTTGGGAGCAACCATAGATTGTCTCTACCAGAGGGGCGCCGTCTGGATTTTGATTTCTAACTCCACCCCTAGCTAGCTTAGCAATTCCACTACGCGAAGGTAGTGTCCTTCTCCTACGGTGGCGGCGGCATGGTGGCTGCATGTCACAGGGGTGCACGGCCCGGGCTGACATGCGTCGCTGTTGCCCGGAGTGGTGGTGGCTGGTGGCGGCTACCCCGTGGGGTCCGTGTGGGGGTGTCAGCATATTTGCGGGCAAACTATCCTGTTCTTGGTTTGCCCTGTCGTCAGGGATACTATGGTATTCTTCGGGGGCACTGTTCAAGCCACGCATTTTACTGACGAATGAGGATATAAAGGAGCGTTGTGGTGTGAATGTGGATGTGACAGGAAGCATTATGAGGAACACACTGAGGTGGTTTGGCCATGTGGAGAGGATGGAGGATGAAAGACTGACGAAGAGAGTGTATAAGAGTGAGGTGGAGGGGGGAAGAGGGAGGGGAAGGCCGAGGATGAGATGAGGGGATGGGGTGGAGAGGTATATGAGAGAGGGGTGTGTGAGTTGGGAGCAGGGCAGTGAAATGACGGGGGATAGGGCGACTTGGAGGCGATTTGTTTGTGGCCACCCCAAAAGGGATTGAGGTGTCTGGCAATAGATAGACAGGCAGAAGTTTAGTAATCTCCTCCAGGGCAATTTCTGATTTAGCAAGGCAACATACACCCTCCTTTGGGTCTGAAATTTTGAATCAAGATATAACCAGAAAAATTAAATCTACTTAAATCAGAGGTGAAGCTTACTTGTGTCTCTGTCAAAAATAGCAGATCAGGGGATTCAAACTGGAGGAAATTTTGAACAGAATTGATGTTGGAGTGGAGTCCCCTAATATTGCAAAAGAAAATATTACTGCACTGACGAGCGGATTTAGGGCGCCGCGACACTGGAGGTGACACAGTTACTTGATGACGACCGGGAGGGGCCTGTGCAGACGACCTAGCCCTGCTGGAGGTGGTCATCCGAGAAACCACCGCACTGATTCCCAGTATAGCAGCAGCCATGGTTCTTTTTATGGGTGGGAGAACAGGGATGTGTTGTGGAATGTGTATGATGTGTAATGACAAGATCGGTGTTTTTTGGAGAGAGGATTGCTGGTATACGGTAATGCAATATAATATGGATGTATGTGTTGTGTAAAGAAGGCAGCCTGATGCCCTCCGGTGTTTGAGGCAGAAAGATGTGCAACCAGCTACCAAGGCCTAGGAGAGAAAATGGAATCCAGGCTATTCCTAGAGTCTTCCGTTACCTTGGCGGTAGTAGTTCCCTGGGCGGGGCTGTCTACCCCTACTACTGGATTAGTTCGCCAAATATTTGCTGAATCCTGTTTTTCTTCAGTTTATCATCTTGTAATAATACACGGTACCTTCCCAATATACCACATTTTGAAACCATTCTGATATAGTCAGTCAAACTTCCTATCCTGGGTAGATTACGCCACTTCGTATAATTTGACTTTAGTAGGTTTGCACCCCATTTCTGCGCATTGTTCAGGACAGGATCACTAGATTTGAAGCATGCCACGGTATTGCCGTCTCAATAAAACACTAGGTACCCTGCAAACACAAATATAGTAGAAATATATTGATCTTGACTGAACAGCTCAAATTGTAAAAAATGCGCAAATTTAGCCCAATGGAAAGTGTTTGTGTGGGAGACTTTTTTAAGGCAAATTCAAAACCAACACCATATTTAAGATTTATACATTAAATCTCATCACCCAACATAGCAGGGTTTTTAAAATTAGGGAAAATAATTTTTGTCATAACCCTAGCGTACAGTGGCCGTCCCTTCCTTCCCGGTGCGTACAGTGGCTGTCACCGTGAGTCTGCCTCGTCCTGGTTTACCAGCCGAAGTTCATACAGTGGCTGTCACTTCCTACCCAGTGCGTACAATGGCCGTCACCGCGGGGCTGGTTCCAGGTGTGACTGCAGCCAAAGTGCGCATAGTGGCCGTCACTTCCTGCCCGGTGTGTACAGTGGCCATCACAGCGGGGCAGGGGAGTAACAGCTGAAGGGCGTACAGTGGCCGTCCCTTCCCCAGTGCGTACAGTGGCCATCACCGCGGTTCTGCTTGGGACTGTGCTAAGACGCATCCCACCCCAATCCTGGCGAGGGCTGGCCCGGCTGTGATGTAGTTGGGCAGGACTGAGTTCCTGCTGGCAGCCATGTTGAGAGGAAGAGGGATGCAGGGTCGTGGGGCACCTAGGCCTATCTCGCTCGGGCCCTGCACTGTCTCTATGCTCCTCCCCATGGTCTCCTCCTGGGGTGGGTATGGGGCTGTGGGTCCTTCCTGGGGTGGGTGTTGCAACATCCATCCCTGGGCTTCCCCTGGAGGAGGGCATCTCACCACTGTCGATGGGAAGAAAGTCACATCCCCATGGCCGGAGGTGGTAGGTGACTGAGGTGTTGGTCCGATGTGCCGGTGTGAGCTGGCGGAGAAGAGTGGTCCGGTGGTGGGTGGGGCTTCTGGTGTGGAGTGTAGGTGATGTGGAAGGTGGAGGTGTGTGGTGTCTGCAGGAGGAGGTGGAGTAGTTGAGGTGTCCCCCATATTCGTTGGTGTTGTCCCTGGGCGGGGGACCAGATGGCGTGTCGTACTTTCATCTCTGGTGGTGGTGAGTGGTTGAGCTCTCCCAGCTGAATGCTGGCAACAGGTGAGGTGGCAGGGGTTTTATGGGAGCTCCTAGGGCAGGTGCAAATCCTCTCCCTGGGAGATTAGACGGGTGGAAACTTCCACTGCACCTGATGCATTCTCAGTGTGATTGGGCTGTGCTGGGTGTGGTGGGGCTTGTTGGGGGTGGTTGTGGTGATGTTGGGGGTGTGGGTGAGGGCGTGACTGCATACCTGGCTTGTGGGCGGGAGAGGCGGCCGGATCTGGTTGTGGTGGTGGTGAGGACAGGCGTGGGTGGTGAGGTGGTGAGGCCATGTGGTGCATTGGCTGTTCATGGGTGAGTGGTTGAATGCCCTGGTGGAGGATTACGTGGGGTAGTGGTGGGCATGGGGCTGGTGCATGGAGTGTGCATGTGGGGGGAACGTGTAGGGGTAGGGGTGGTGGCGGTTGGTGATGTGGTGGGTGCTCGGGGTGTATCGGCTGGGCGTGGGCAGTGGGTTGATTGTCGAGGTGGTGGAGTGAGAAGTGGTGGCAGTGGAAGTGGGTGATGGACTGGGCCGTAGTTTGGTGTTGGCGGTGGGTGGGGAGTGGGTGTGTGGGGGAAATTTTGGTGGGCATAAGGGTGGTGTTGGGTACTGTGCGGTGTTGGTGTAATGGTGGGGTGACGGGGGGTGGGCAGGGATGTTCTGGGGGATTGTCCTGCATGTCTGGTGGTGGCGGCGGGACGTAAGATGAGGTCGCCAGTGAAGCGTCGGGGGCCCGTGGGGGTGGTGTAGAGTGGGGGGAATGTGGGGTGGGGGAGGTGTTGGTGGATGGGGGGGATGGGTGAAGGTGAGGAGTAGGAGGGTGTAAAGTAGTAATTGTATGAGTCAGAGGAGTGTTCTGGGATAGCAGCAGGTGCTGGTGTGGTGTGGTGGGGGGTGGAGTGGATGCGGCCTGGGTGAATGTTATCTTGTGGGCCACGAAATAGTCGCACATGGTAGTTTCAGTACGTGTGTATGGTGCTGTGGTGCTGAATAGTGACTTGATAGGGGTTGGAGACGTTGATGACAGTGTAGGGTCCCTCGAATCATGACGAAATTTTGCTTGAGACTGGTAGGCATGCCACCACTTCTGAGTCTCCTGTCTTGTATGGGTTGGGTGTTGTGACGTCCGGCTGTAGGTCTTGATGTTTTTGCAGGTGGTGCAATTGTCTTTTGAGGTGATGAAGAGAGTCGGATGTGGGGGGTGGGGAGGGTGGTTGGAGGTGGTGTCAGAGGGGTAGGAGGAGGGGGTTTCTCCAAACACCCGTTCGTGGGGGATGATCCCGTCGTCTCTTGGCCAGGTGTACATACACCATTGCATTATTTTAACATGCGCTGGTCAGTCCTCATTGTCTGTTTACTGTATTCGAGCCCTCACTTGGTTGACAAGGGTGCGATGGCTCCTTTCACACACTCCGTTCCCTTGGGGCCAATAGAGGGAGGAGTGGGAGATCTGGTAACCATACTAGGTGGCTAGTTCCTTCCCGATCTTGCTGGTAAATTCTGGGGCGTTGTCTGAGTGAGGGGTTTGGGGAATACCAAAGTACAGGAAAACGTGGCGGACGAGTGCTTCGGCTATGGCCACAGCTTGGTGCTCCTTGGCTGGGCAGGCAATGAAGAATTTTGAATAGACATCCACAAATATTATGATGTATTTGTACCCAGCTTTGGGTGGCAGGGGCCCAACTATGTCTACGGACAATAGTTGCCATGGTTTGTGGGCAGTGAGTTTTCCCAATGGCCCAGGTGTTCGGGTGATGTCTTTACTGACCAAGCAGGCTTGGCAGGCTTGAATGATTCACTTGGAGGGGCCAGGCATCCAGTAGATGTCGCTGAATGCATGCAAGAGTTTTTTCGTGCTGAGATGGATGCCACTGTTGGAATGTAGGTGGGTCATTTTTTCGAGGGTGGTGTCTGGGTCGAGGACTATGTGCCTGGCCTGGGTAAACAGGTGGTCACCATGCCTGTGGAGCTTGGAGAACACCTGGGGTGGTATCCAGTGTGGGCGCTCCTTATCTTGCCGTTGTTGTATGAGGTTCGGGGTGGCGTTGATGGAATTGATTGGTAGGCGGGACAAGGCGTCAGCATTGGTGTGTAGTTTCCCTGGTCTGTAGGCGATTTCAAGCTCCTCGAGAGTCTCTCTCCACCTGATCAGTTGAGTGTTATGGATGTTGGATTGTCGTAGCCACTGGAGGAATTGGTGGTCCGTGATGATAGTGGCGTGAATGCCAGAGAGGTAGGCTCGGAAATGCTCCAAAACCCATACAATGCCTAGGCATTCACGTTTGGTGGTGGCATAACGTTTCTCGGCTTGGTTGAGGGTGCAGCTGGCACAGGCGATTATGTGCTCTCGCCCCTCTTGGACCTGGGCCAGGACAGCGCCAATCGCTGCTTGAGACACGTCAGCATACAGGCGAAAGGGCAGGGTGTAGTTGGGGAAAACAACGACCAGGGGGGTGATGAGTTTAGATTTGAGTGTGTGGAAGGTGGTGATTCGGTCGTTGGTCCAGATGAATGGTTCGCCTTTCTTAGTTAGGTTGTGGAGGGGTTTTGTGATGTTGGCAAAACCCTTTATGAAGCACCAGTAATAGGAGGTGAGCCCAAGAAAGGCACGCATGTCTTGGACATCTTTTGGTAGGGGGAGGTCTGTGATGGCCCACAGTTTGTTGGGGTCGGGAGAGATGCCTTATGCTGAGATGATGTGGCCCAGGAAGGAGATGGACTGTTCAGCCAGGACGCATTTGGATGGTTTAAGTTTGAGTTCTGCCTGGCATATGTGCAGGAAGACTTCCTTGAGGCACTGGAGGTGGTTGGCCCACGTCCAGCTGAAAATGATCACATCGTCCAGGTACACCAAGCAGATTTCCCAGGTGAGGCCGCTGAGGACCGACTCCATCAGTTGGGAGAATGTGGCGGGGGCATTGCAGAGTTCAAATGGGAGGACATTAAATTCGTAATGTTTCCCATTACTGGTGGAAAAAGCTGTTTTTCCTTGGTCCTTGGGGGGGACGGGGACTTGCCAATATCCTGGCTGCAGATCTAAAGTGTAGAACCATGATGACCCATATAGGGAGTCAAGAGAGTCGTCTATTCTGGGTAGGGGAACGGCGTCCTTAATGGTCACGTCATTGAGTCTTCTGTAATCCACACAGAAGCACATGGTGCCATCTCTCTTTTGAGTAGGACAATGGGTGAGGACCTCAGGCTGGTGGAGGAAGAGATGATGCCGGCTTTGAGCATATCCTGAACCTGCCAGTCTTCCTCAGCCTGTTGTTTGGGGTTCTTCCGCCGTGATGGTTGGCAAATCGGTGGTCCTGTGGTGTGGATTTCATGGTTCAGGTATGTGGTGTGGCCGATGTCCGCTGGTCCTGATGAAAATAGGTCTTAGAAGTCCAGGGGGAGTGGTCAAAGGTTGTTAGCTTGGTGATGTGAGAGGTGTCCAGGTAGGAGGGGTAGGGTGGCAAGGGAAGGGGGGGGTTTACCTGGCTCGGCTTCCTCCATTTCTCCCACCACTAATCCTCTGGGGAGGGTGAGGGGTGTGGTGGAGAGATACTGCTCCGAGGTGGGGGAGGGAAGGAAGGTGGGTGACAGTAGGCAGGAGGAGAAGGCCCCAGGTGGTAGGCTGGGGGAGAACAGGATGGAGGTTCCAATGGGCCTGTTCAGGTGTAGCCAGGCCTTGTGCTGGGAGGGGATGGTCAGGGTGGAAGCAATGGTTGTGGGGAAGGTGGGGTGGGGAAGAACGGGGTGGGCCTGGGGAATGAAGGGTAGGGTGAAGGACATGATGGGGGAACAGGGCAAGGGAGGTGGTGTGATGTGCACGTACAGAGTGGCTGAGCATGGGGGTCTGGAGGTTTTTGAAACTGGAGGCGTCGTTTGTGGCAGTCGATGTGTGTGTAGTTTCTGTAGAAGGTCCAGTCCCAGGTAGCCATCATAGGTATGGCAGGTTGAGTCAAAGACGATGAACTTGTGTTTGATGGATACTTGCTGGTGAGTGTCGGCTCATAGGGTCTGGGTCTCCCCATGTATTGGCAGGGGGCCATCCCCCGCGTCTACGAGGTGAACTGAGGTGGGGAAAAGCGGGCTGATGGCCGAGGTGTGGCAGGAGTAGAAGTGTGTGTAGAGGCATGATCTGGCTGCTCCTGTGTCAACCAATAGCCTTGCTTTTACCCCATTCAGTCTCGTCGTAGACTTGGGGGCGGTATTTCTGCAAGATGGCCTCCACCGACATGGGGAGGTGCGGGGGCGGTCCTAAAATTCAGCTGTTGTGGGGCGTCTTCCTCTCCAGGCTCCATTTCCCTGGGATTGGCATAGTCAGTGGGTGAAGCATCGTCCTTGGTGCCTTCATCATCTAATGATGAGACTTTGCGGTACCCCTGGGTGGACGTCCTGCACTGGGCAGCCTTCAACTGTTCATGGATGTCATGGAGGGGGCAGCTGCAGCTGCAGGCGGACAATTCCCATGGGATGATGGATATTAGGTTTGGGTTTTCCTTGGGATTGGGGCATCTCTTGGTAGGATGTGCCCTGGGTACAGAGGGTGTTGATGAAGGGCTTGGGTGGGTGAAGGGAATCCGTTGCTTCTGGTGTTGTGCTGTCCTCTGGGTGGGGAACTTGCTTACTGTGCTGATGTGTTGGGGGGTGGAGCGGGCGGCTAGGAGGTGCCACACAAGCTGCACGTCCTTGTCGAGGTCTCCTGAAGGGTCGTATATGGTACAGTGCTCCCTTATGGTGCTGGGGAGGATCCTCAACAGTATGTTAAATATTTGTCGCTCCCAGATGGCTGCGTCAGTCTCCGGGTAGGCAGCGATGATGATTCATCTGGCCTGGATGGGTGTGTCGTCCAGGTTTCCGTCGTAGGTGAGGGCATCGAGCTGTGACAGAGCTACGACTCTTTCCAAAGATGGCGTGACTGCCTGTGTCACGATTTGAGTAAACTGCTCCCATTTTAATTCTGGGACGATCTTGGAGGCGATACTTGATACTGCCTTGCCCAAGTGTGGCAGGGTGACAGCTATCTTCTCCCTGTCATTTTCAAAGCCTATGTCCAGTAGTGGCTTAGCCATGGACAGGTACACATTGATGTCATACTGCTCAGGATCAAATTTTGGCAAATAAATGTGAGGTTTGGCCACCATTGTGCTAGATTTCCCTGTTTTGCTACTCTCTATATTCTGATCGGGTCAAGAACCATCGCTGGCCACCAGTGTTATGCTAGGTGTTCTTAGGCCGACTTCTCGTCCTTGGAACACTAGTTACTGAGCCGGGGTTCTCTTTCGAGACTGGAACTAGAATACACAACAAGAGGAACAGAGCATAAAAGCCTTACAAGTATATTGCCTTAATTACAATCTTTACAGTACAGCAACAATGGTACTCGTACATATATACAGTACAGGTTAAGGGGGACACTCAGACTGACCTGGCCCGGGCTGCTATGGGACTGGGCTGCCTACAGGTCGTGCCTGGGCATGGGAGGTAGCTCGTCAGGTGTGCCTTCCCGTAGGAGGCACGGGACTACTGCCAGGGGCGATGTCATCTGGACAGGGATGCTGGTCGGCATGGAGGAAGGCCCTTTCCTGGTGGGGCCTTGACCAGGAAGATGGCCTTCTGGACTGGGGCTGAACAGGGCCAGCAGGCATGCTTGCCTCTGCCTGCTCCTGTAGGAAGGTCATCTGCAGGTGGGGCTGGGGAGGTCACGCCCCGGAGTCCTAAGGATGCCCCTCGGTGTCGGGGCTGTGGTCTCTGCAGGGTCAGAGCACCATCAGGAGCTGCCTGCGGCGTCCCTTCCTCGTGGAGTCCATCAGTGGAGGTGCGTCGTCCAGGGGCGGGCTGCAGGGCATGGATCCCCGGGCTCGGGATGGGCCCTCGCCACCACTCCTCTAACTGTAACTCCTCACGGAGACTGCGCCTATAAGGAGGGAGAGAGAAGCGTCACATTTGGCCTCTGAATGGGTGGTGGGCCGAGCCAGGGACTTCCTCCAAAGGGATAGTCTCAAGGGCTGTGGACAAAGGGCATAAGTGGCCGTCACCGCGGGTCCACGGGTCTTAGAGACAACAGTCGAAGTGCGTACAGTGGCCGTCACTTCCTGGCCGGTGTGTACAGTGGCCGTCACCGTGGGGCTGCTCCCTAAGGGCATACAAAGGGCATACAATGGTTGTCCCCTCCTTCGCGGTGCATACAGTGTCCATCACCGTGGGTCTGCCTCTTCTTGATTTACCAGCCAAAGTGTGTACGGTGGCCATCACTTCCTGCCCGGTGTGTATAATGGCCATCACTGTGGGGCTGGTTCTAGGTGTGGCTGCAGCTGAAGTGTGTACAGTGGCTGTCACTTCCTGTCCAGTGCATACAGTGGCTGTCACCGCAGGGCTGCAGGAGGTAACAGCTGAAGGGGGTACAGTGGCCGTCCCTTCCCCAGCGCATGCAGTGGCCATCACTGCGGTGCTGCTTGGGACTGTGCTAAGACGAGTGCCACTCTGATCCTGGTGAGAGCTGGCCCAGCTGCTATGTAGTTGGCCGGGACCTCATTCCTGCTGGTGGCCACATTGAGAGGAAGAGGGACACAGGGTCATAGGGCACCTAGGCCCATCTCGCTCAGGCCTTGCGCTCTCTCTCTGTGCCTCCCCATGGTCTCCTTCTGGGGTTGGGGTGGGGCTGTGGGTCCTTCCTGGGGTGGGTGTTGTGACACCCCTCCCTGGGCTTCCTGTGGGGGCGGGCATCTCCTACCCAATTCATATTCCCACTCTCACCTTACCATTTGGTCTCATTCAATCCACATATGTCCGTGTTTTTGTCCTCAAGCATCTGGACAATCTTTCTCTCTTTCACCTCATCGTTCGCACCCTTTGCATTCCACTTTGAAATCTGCACCATGTCCTTTTTACTGTCTGGTTCTTACCTGTTGGTCAGTCCTGGTCCAAAGCATTTTGTCTGATTAGTTAGTTATTTTCCAGGCAGGGGCACTAACCCTCCTCCAATCCACCTGTTGACGTGGGGAACACGTCTTGGTTGATTACTTGGTTACCACCCAGCGTATTAAATGATTTCTTGGATTACAGGTAATCATTTGGCTTGTCACCCAATGTAGAGTCACTCTGGGGTAGTGTAGTGCTATGCAGGTGCCAATAATGTTTATCTGGATTCTTCTAAACAGGAAGGAATATACAAAACACACTTACGATACACTCTAATAGTACAAGGCGGACACAAAAACTCCAAGTGGTATTGCTACAGGTTTATTACGACTCATTCACTTTGACCACAGTATTATTACAATAAGGTTTAGGACATACAGAGACATACACATGAGGTAAATGAAACAGTCAATTGGGGATACGTGTCTTACTAGGGGACCTGAAGGGGACCTCTATTCCAAGTGTCTAGGGTTCTCTGCCAAGTCTATACCTTGGGATAATGGGGGGAGCCCTGGAAAGTGAGTATGTATGATTGGGTGCTGTTCACTGTGTATTTTAAGGCAAGAGGCCAAAAAGGGAGACTATGACTCCAGTTCCGATGGTGAGGAATGGGCTGTATAGTTCTTCCTAACAACCTGAAAGTGACAGACGTTAGTGTGTGTTGTTCCCAAAGCGAGCTACCAGGGAGAACAGAAGGAACCCAAGAAAATCGGGACAGCAAGGTAGTCTATTGTTATCGCTGGGATCTCTTTTCCAGGTGTAGGGGGAAGGGGACTGACGGGGTGTGTAAGGGGGTACACAAGGGATGAGGTCACTCCAGGGGTCGTGGTATCTTGCAGCAGTTGATCTTGGTCAGGAACATGTTGTGGCTTCTCCAAATTGAACAGCATCAAGCCTGTTCAGTAGTGGAGGAGGTATGTTGTGGTTGCTCTGGAACTGAACTATGCCGAGCCAGTTCAGTTAATACAGAACGACATCATGACTGCTCTGGAGCTGAACTGCATCAAGCCTGTTCAGTAGGTGAGGGGGAACATCATAGATGTTTTAGAGCTGAATTGCGTCGAGCCAGTTCAGTAGGCGAGGATGGATATCGTGGTTGCTCTGGAACAGAACTGCGTCGAGCCAGTTCAGTAGGGACATCACGTAGGTCTCGGCTCTGGATACGTTGTGGCAGCCCAGGATCAGAACTGTGTTGAGCCAGTTCTGGTGACACACCGCGTCGAGCCATCATCTGATCAGAGAAATGTCAAGCCTTCCCTGGAGTACTGTCTTGAGCCAGTACTTGACTGACGGGCATTGGCTGTTTGTAGTACTTGGGGTTCTGGCTCCAACAGCGGGTGGGTTGTGGTTCGAGGCAACAGGGGTGTCCAGTGGTGGTGTGAGCTTGGTCTCTACGCCCTTCTTTCTCTGATGTTCGCATGGCAGCTACCCTGGTGATGAAGCAAAGCTGCCTCCCATAGCTGAGATGGTCTTCTGTGGTGGTAGCTGGAGCATGGACTGTGGTAGATAGTCTTGTCCTGGGCATTTCAAATAGCACCACACTTAGTGGGTGGATGATGGTCACCCCCTCCAACCCATATTGCTAAACTGACATAAAGTACCTTATTAACATTTTTCTCTTCTAGCATTCAGTACCACACATTCATACCCCAAGTTCATTATCTCTATATATTCATACAGCTTTCGCACAAAATAAAGAAGAGAAAATTTAATGGATATGCATCTAAATTTAATCAAAACCATTAATACTGACAAGAGATCTGCTTGAGTTAAGGCATGTGAACCTCTTGTTTCCTGAAGCATTCTCCATCAGAACCAGCTTGTGTTCATACTGCTGGTCTTTCTCCAGCCATGACTTTGGCTTCCCTCCAGCAAAGGGGTAAAAAAGCTTTTGCTCATGACTGTACCACCTAAGGTTTGTTGTTGCTGCTCAATCCTGGCAGTGTTTTGCCCACTGGACCTATTGATCACAGGTAGGCAACTGCTTATGTGGGGCCATCCTACAGGTACAGTACAGTTTAGTACATACATTGCATAGGGATCCAGTGCTCCCTCTTGTTAGACAGTGCCTTACCAAGACCTGGGTCCTTCTCACTGCAAGGTGTCAAGGAAATGTGAGGACTGGCTCCTGGGTAGATGCTGCAGTTGCTTCACTCTGCGTGCACAGCACCATCAAGTGTAGGCTTCTTGTCAGTGCCATAAAAGACGAGTACAATAATCTGGCTACAGTCTGTATAAATTAAAGTTATTGACACACAGAATGAGTTGAGCTGCACCAAGCATGAGACTAAACTGTTCCAATTTCTTTATCGTCCATCTATTTCTACATTCCTAATCACAGAGTTTATCCAGTGTGGGTGCAACAACACAATACACATGGTCCTCATTATATGTCAAGGATGTGTTCCAAATATCACAACCTTTTCCATACATCTGGTACTGTTCTCTAAATTAGGGTCTATCTGTCTATCTATCTATTGCCAGACGCCTCAATCCCGTTTGGGGTGGCCACAAACAAATCGCCTCGAAGTCGCCCTGTCCCCCGCCATTTCACTGCCCTGCTCCCAACTCATATGCCTCTCCACCCCATCCCTCCATCTCATCCTCGGCCCTTTTCATTGCCGTGAAACTTTAATTTGAAATATTTGTCAGTTTTTCCAATTACTTTTTTTTTTGCAACAGATAGATAGATAGATAGATAGATAGATTCTGCCAATTTCAGATTTTACTCAACCTGGGGAAGACTTTTCAGATCTGACAGACTAGAAATAGCCTCCATTAATTGTTTCTAACAAGACAGTTTTCCTGATCTGAGGCAAAATCAAGTGAGGGATTAACAACCAGGGAAGATCATAACAAATTAAGGACTAGCTGTACAATCTCCCAGCTCCATGATCAACACTCAAGTCCACTCCTTTGTGCCAAGTTGCCAGTCCATTGAAGTAGTTGTCCTCCTGTTATACTAATCCCCTTCAGCATGGTGATACCTTTTGTAACTCATTCTTGCTGTGCAGGTGCTCACCATCCACTCACCAGATGCAGTGCTACCTTCAGTTGATTTAATATTCACTGACAAGTTAAATGGCTTCCTGTAGCCCAGAAAGCCATTTACTACATTTGATGGTAACCATGTAACCAACAACCTGATGCCTTATGATCTGGTGGGTTAAGGCACTTCAGTTGGATATAATTCTCAGAGGGTGGTTGACGTTAATTGTTCATAATGGCACTCAAGGGACAGTGAGTGATCACCATCACCTTAAGTTTTTGACAAAATAGCCTAGCCCATGGCCCTTATACTTTGGATGAGGCAATAAAAGATTAGCTAATACGTGAATAGATGGCTTTTACCTCCAGTTGATTTTTTTCTTCAAATTAAGAGAGACAGAAATGGAGGGTTTAGACATACCCCTTCAGTATGCGAAGTCTATACAAAGTCAAATAAAATTATCTGGAGTTGTTGTTTAGGTACCCCAGTCTGTCTGATCAAGCAGACCCACCAATTGCAAGCAAGCAACTGTCCTTGCAGACCCATCTCACTCAGTGAACTAATGTTTTCATGAAGCTAATGGCACCTTGCCACAGGGATTAGTGTGGAGGTTTGATTCCTAGGTTGATGCCACATTTGTATCTTTCCACCTAGTTAATAGAGGCATTATAGTAGGCTCCACATCACCTCCGTTATTTGGCTGTAAGGGTTGCACCCATCATGGTAAATGTTTTCCTTAATTACAGGAACCATGTGGCTTGTAAATCAGTGTACAGACACTTGAAGTGGAAAGAAGTGTAAGAAGAGTAAACTAAGAGGCCACTGAACTGAAAAAGCTAATTCCTTCAGAATAATTGCTGTACTGATTTTATTTTTGTTACTACCACAGCCCTCATAATGAAAGATAAACAATCTCCATTATCTCATCAAAAGAGACATTTCTGTTTTGTTCCTGCTAATGCACATGATTTTATTCAATAGGATAGATGGCCCTAAGCAAAAGAGATGTACAATATCATAACTATTAAGGATTTTAGAAGCACTGATCAACATATAATTTTATTATATTGTTGTGAATCTACTTCTATATTTCATCATTAAAAAACAGGAATGTACATGTAAGTCAATGCAGGGCATTAATGAACTGCAGGTGGGGTAACATCAAACAACCCATCAGGTAATTGGAAAAAAAAAAAAGTCTCTAGTGTGTAAGTATAACAAAAATCTACAATTGTTTTCCCTATGTATGAAATTTCATTGTTATTTTGGGATTAGTGTAAAGGAAAATGTTTGCACTGTTTGTCATTACCTCACCACACAGCACACTGGCACACGAGCACTGACCTCCGTCATACTTGGTTCAACAACCCTAAACAATTTTTTGGTTACATATCCTACAATATAGATGGTCTTCAAAATCCTAATGTAGACCTGATTTTAGAAATGTATCAACACCACTACATGTGTAATACATAGTAAAAGGCATGTGGTGAAAAATTACTGTATAAATCTTTTCCATCTCATCAACTGGACAAGTGGACTGCAAAAACAACAGTCTCACATGCATGCATAATGAGGGATTCAGTTTCTGTAACTTTTTTAGGTATTTTGCTATACATAAAAAAAAAAGACTAAGAAAAAAAATTCCACTAGAATCCCAATCCTTACTCTGATGGTGCACATAAACTCTGGTCTCAGAAGACCTTTGATGTGCACCCTATTAGTTTGCCTCAGATATGGTTAGACTGTAGCAAGAGACCAGGTGTTACGCTAAAGTACAGTACAGTATTTACATATGTACACACTTCTATACATAAAAAGAATTGCAATAATGACAACAAATCAGCAATTACCTGTACTGTGACAAAAGACAGGTGGTGATGAAAAGTTTGTATTTTTAATACATATTCCAAGTATCAAAAGTTACCTATGTATCCAGAGTTCTCAGATGATGAGTAAAATGACAGTCACTGCTGTACTGCAGTATTGTAAACACCAAAGTATACGAGAGGTACAGACATAAGATCAAGGAATTCACATTATAAAAAAAAAAATGTGGTAATGTTCCATTACATTTATAACACATAGTGCATGACAATACTGATTTTAGCATAAGCTGAATTGCTGTGGGATATGCCACATCATCTTCATAAAAATTTCTCTCCCTCAAATTGGTTTCTTCATCCAGTTACATCTGTGGTTGTACTTGTATATAACAGTTTTGCTAACAGTATATGATTGTATGATTTTTTTCATCATCTTCACGATCTTTTTTCCCTCACCACAGGAAGGGGTGAGGTAGAACCCAGAAACAAGGAAAAAGAAATTATGTAAGTGGGAGAATTATCAACAGCATACTAGAGGATGACAGTTGGGTGTGGAAAATGGGAAGTGTGAACATCAGAGGTACGATTGCTAGAGGCAGACCGAAGACCTCTGGCAAGGTAATTGTGTCTGACCTCAGGGATAACGGACAGAATGGGGAAGCTGCCAGAGATTGAGCAGCACGGAGAGCAACCATTTGATGGCCAAGGCCGATGCAAGCATGTTGTAGCCATTATAAATGATACAGTATGATACTTAGTGAAACGTGCTAAACATTCACACAGATTAGGCCCCCAAATTATGGCTCCAGCTCAAAAGCCTAACCATTTTGTTTTGAAAGTCACTGCACATGCCTGCATAAATCACCATTTTTCACTAGACAGCAGCTCTTCATTCAATCTCTATGCTGTGGTTATTTTGTTGGACATAATACCTACCCAGTACTTGTTTTTGCATTACCTTCATTCACACCCTTTGATCTTTTCACTCATTTTCATCCTCCATTCTGTCCATATGCCCAAACAACCATAATCTCCCCCTACGCCTTATGTCACCATGGGAGAATAAGTTTCTTTGGGGGGAATGGAAAATGTTCAGGTGTAAATTTTAGAGTTCTTTATATTATATATGCAGTTCATAATATGCCTTTCAGATAGAGTATTTCTGGTGACTGTTACATTAGAAAACGGATACATAAACTATCATATGCACCTCTGTACTGTGCATACCGGTACTTCACCTAACCAACTCCCTCCCCTGTCAGTTTCCTAGCTTCATAAATTTCCATGTCTCCATTTCTTAAATGCTGGTTTACTATGGCTTCTCCCACTCTCAGATTCTTTCATATATACCCTTTCATCAATCTATTTGGTGTTGGAAAGGAGTGCCTTTTGTGCAGTGGCACTGACATAGCTTGGTGGTTCCACTACCTGGTTATGCAAATACCCCTCAAGTATCCTGATCTCCCTAAAACTGGGTGGTGGACTGAAGGAGGGGCAACTTCAGTCTGCAGTCTATTGGACTCATAGTCAAATGCTGTAACCTGGTGTTACTAATGTATGGTACAACTACTGCTACAACTAGCCACCTTTTTTACATTCTCTTAATACTAGTACTGCTACTACTACCACTACTTCTTACCACTCTTTTTACATTCTCTCTCCACATGACCAAATCATCTAAGGACACTTTTCTACCCCATTATCAACAGACTTCCTCACTTCGTATCTTTTGCAGTTCACAATATCTCCTCTCCTGTGCACTCAGTTCACTTCTCAGATGTTGTTTAATAATTCCATTTCTACTGCTCTTACTCTTTCCACAACTCATGCTAATTCAAAGTCTAACACCCATAATTTAATGTTAGCACTAACACACCTTCATGCAGCTGTGTCCACACTATGACCTTTGCCTTGTACAGTATCAAGGCCTTCATAGCACTAGCCATCTTTCTTTCTTGTGGCACTCTGTTCTCTACCTCCATTGTGCATTTACCCCTCCTTTTACTTCTACATCAAGATACTTTACCAGTTCAAGCCCCTCTCCATTCACCAGCACATCACATCAACAGAGTAAAAAACTCTTCCTAGCCCTTTCACAGTTTTGGACACACTTGGGTCTTATTAGTTTTATATCTCCTAACAACAGAAGTTTCATTTACCCATGAAATTCTTAGCAGTAAGTATATAATGGTGGACTGCCTCAGTAGCTGAATAAAACTGTAAGTGACTAGACACTGATCAGGCTTAGGACCACTCTTCAGTAAGGTATCAAGCGATTATTAACATCCACTTCACAGAATGTTTTCATCTTTGATGAAATTCACTATTTATCCCAGGTACTGTAAGATGATCCAATTTTTGTATTTATTTTCAATTCATATACAAATACCTAATGTTATACAGTACAAACTCTGAAATCTGAAGTGCTTGGTGCCAAATACTTGATAGAGAATGGAATATTTTGGATAGCAGAATTATAATTATAACACAAAATCATTTAAAAAATAGCCTACAATACCATGAACACTGAATACAATGAAGAACCTTATATTAGTATCCTACCATCTGCTATTATACCTGTCCACAAATAAACTTCAAATATATAATAATTGTGTGAAGACAGAGGATATCAACTCACCCCTGTTGCACAAAAAAGTATTTTTGAAAATGAAAGTTTTTAAAAATCAGATGTTTGGATTTGGGAGGCTGTACTGTACTGAATACATACATACAAACATGTATACAGTACCTGAAGTTTTACAGTCTGTTTATATATATATATATATATATATATATTAGAGAGGGAGAGAGAGAGAGAGAGAGAGAGAGATATAGATATATATATATAGATCTCTCTCTCTCTCTCTCTCTAGATACATATATATATATATCTGTATCTATCTATCTATCTATCTATCTATATATATAATATATATACAGTATATATATATATATATATATATATATATATATATATATATATATATATATATACACAGTACCCTCGCGTCCAGCACGGTAATATTGTCATGCATGGGTCACGCGTTGGACCAAAAACGTGTTGGACTAACAATAGAGCTTATGGGGAAAAATGAATTATGTCAGCAACCCTCAGAAAAGTCACCCTAAATACCTACCATATACCTATACATATATTGGTACTATTGTAATTATAATAATGGTACTGTGCTATGAATGATAACTAACCTTTTAGGATAGTGTTGGTGGGCTTGCTGGGAATGGAAGGTGGTATCCAAGGCTGTAGTTAGTCCTACTGGGTCCCCAGAGGATGGCTGCTGGCGTCACTAGCGGGTAATGGCTGTTGCTCCTCCTCAACCTCCCTCATAAATCCTTCGAAATCAAACCTCCCTCATAAATCCTTCGAAATCAAACCTCCCTCATAAATCCTTCGAAATCACACTCAGAATCACTATCTTCGTCCACAGCCATGGAAGATCCTGCTTCTGCCTGTCCTAGCCCTGTAATCCTTGGCAAAGTGCATGCTTCTCACATTGTTGCCACAGCCCCGTCTCGTGACTGTGGAAAGTGATCGCTGTCGCTGACTTGGTAGAGAATAAGGAGAAGCAACTTTGTTTATAAACTGGTACGCACGCCGATGAGAAGGGTTTCAAAACGATTGATATTTATTCTAAAATATTAATATGTATTCAGTGTCAGGCTAAATGTTCAATGCTGTAGTACGATACATTCTCTGTCGAGTCGCCTGGGTTTTGGTCACGCTGTTTTCCCCATCGTATGCTCGGCAGGAATCCATCCAGATGAATTCCAAATGCCCGCGGTATCATCGGCAATTTTACCACGTTACCGTTCCGATTTACCATCGTATCCTCGGCAAACCTGGTATGAAGTGCCGTGTGATAGCCTTCGGCTGCCAGGATCTTGTCTTAAGTTTTTTATTATGATCATGTTGGCTTCATTCATGTCGTAGGCCTTGGCAATGTCAACTTTCCTCTCCCCTTTCTTCTTCCTCTCGATGCTTTCTAGCTTGGTGGGCTGAGGGAGGTGCCGACGCTTCTTGGGGTTCTCAGAAGGCTTCCTAGGCATCATGAGCAGGGTAAAATGCTGTAACAAGGGAAGAAAATGCAGCAAGAAAAAAGCACCTTCCAATGCAATTATGCGACTGAGTGGCTCTGTGGTGGGAGAAATGTAAACAAAACATCACGTGACACCAGAGGCGTTTTTAATTGGGCGGCATCACGATCACGTCATGATAGCAGGTGGGGAAGGCTACTTGATCAGAAGTATATCATTGGCTATCATCATCATGGGAATGTCCAGTATGGCCGTGTTGGACCAGGGGTGATCGTGCTAGAGTGAACTCTGCGGATTTGGCCCACTTCTCGGAGCTCTGTGCATGTTATGCTAACACACTCATGTTGCAGTAATTAAATCGTATTAAATAATACTAATGAATTGCTCACCGTGCTGGACTCGAATCGTGCTGGACTAACGCGTGCTGGATGCGAGGGTAATGTATATATATATATATATATATATATATGGCTGGATGGATGTATATACAGCAAAGTCCTCTCATTCGGCATCCGATCTTATGATTTTTCTGGTCTTTCGGTGGTTTTCATAAATAGTCCCATTATAAAAGTTTTCTGCTCTTTTGGCACATATGCTGAGCCGATCGGCATCCACGACAGGGCCACTGGCTCACTGCTGGTGCCCATGTGTCTGTAGTTGCCAATTTGGTGCTGTTGGCATTAGATCTAGTGCTTTTCATAATAATTTAGTGCCAATAAATATAGATTTTCTTCTATATCTAGTGCATTTTGAAGTCCAATTTAGCACAAAAATCTGAACAGTTTACATATAGATTAGAGCATTTTAAAGTTTAGCTTAGTACTTTTGAAGATTTTTGCTTCCCAACATTGCATGCACTGTGCCATCATGACTCATGAGTGTCTGGCTTTGTAAGCGAGACCTTTTGAAAGTCATGCTGTTTTAAGATGTACACATGTAAATTCACGTAGGTTAATGTAAATTCATGTGTATTCTGTCATTAAATACATTAAATTTAAGTTGCTTATTAAATACTTAGTTCTTAGAGCTGACCTAATAATACTTGCTAGACACTGTGATTGCACTGGGGTGGCTGACCACGATTGCTAGAAACTTTTTGGCAAGTTTTTCTGGTCATTTGGCAGTTTCTGCTCTTTCAGCACCTGCTTGGTCCTGAAGATGCCAAATGAGAAGACTTTTTCCGTGTGTGTGTATATATACACCTTGGTCCCAATTAACGCACCTACATGGTGAATGTACGAGCGCGCGCTATTTGATATCACACTAACTGAAACACGTATCTTAAGGGAAGAAATTCATTTGGTGGATGAGTGACTCCAACTTTAGGGGTTAAACTTTTAAACACTGATAGTACTAAATAAGAGTATACGTACATACATGCACATGTGTACACATACCCTCAATAAGCTGGTTCAAACCGGTTTGCTGCCCTCCCTCTCTCGTAAGTAATACGAAGTAATACACATGCTACAGTGGCCAAAAGTATTATTTTATATTATACTGTGAATTACTGTGTTAAAATACAAGTGATTTAGTGATATTTTTGCTATAATCAAAGAAGTCATATGTTAAGCGCATAAGCTAGCGAACATTTTTGCAGCTGCAAACTGTGCAGTTATGCTATGAAATGACTCACGACATCATATCAATAAGTTTTATAAAAGGAAGTGGCAATAAGTCATTCATGAAGTTTTATAAAGTTTGTAATGATTTTCCTTTCATCGTTATTGTTTCACCAAAGTCTAGCGTAAACACTGTAAAATATCGTAATAAAGCCATACGAGACTGGCTGGAAGTGTTTTTTATTTTTTAATTATTATTACTGTAATTATTGTGTTGACATAATGTGGCAGTAACCCTAGTCTGTACAGAAAAAATCTTGTGGTTTGGTGGAAATTTCCGCCTCACTGGGCAAATTCCTGCATCAGATAGTCAAAACACACCTTGTATTCTCTCAAATCGTTCTCCGGGCTTGGAGTGCATACGGACATGAAGTTTGTTGCAAACGATAGTAGAAAGATTGAAGTTTGATAAAAATATTAGCTGTTGAGATTAAGGATAAGCGGGATAAAACACGAGTTGAAAACATATAATTTTTTTCCTATATCTCCGCACTGAGCACATTCAGTAGGTTGTCGTCATGGCCGCTGCAGCCAAAGAGTTAAGGCATCTGCAGCAACCAAGATTTGGCTGATCTGCATTATGGAGAGTTCTCCTGGTGTTTCTGGTGTTGCTGGCATCAGTGTAACCTCCTCTTGTCTCACCTCCTGTAATGCATCCTTGAAAGATTCTGCAATAATCACATCTGCTGTGGTGGCTTCACCAGCATTGTTAATTTGAGATGTTGTGGATGTTAAGAGACAGCTCGCACTATTTGATCACACGTTAATTGGGACCTAGGTGTATGCAGTCACTGCTTGTTTTACGATGAGGTTACGTCAGGTCATACCTTATCGTATACTGATTTTATTGTAAATCAGGAGATTGAAACACATTATAAAAGGGGGGTTACATCAGCTCAACTTCCCAGAGTCACCTAACCAAGACTGAACCATAAATGACAACCCACCCTCATTCCTTCCTGTGTTGGTCCAAGTCGTCCCCCTCGAGGCTGGGGGACAGCCTGTGCTTACAGGCACTAGTGATCAGCCTCTGAGTCAGACAGGATCAGGTTAGGGGGAGGAGAATCCGGCCCATACCTGCACCAACCTTAGCACTGAGGCCCATACCTGCACCAGCCATAGCACTGGGGCCTGCACTGGCACTGACCTTACCACTGGGCACACAAATCCACAGTACTGTACAGTAATTCACCAAAAGAAACACTATCACACCAGTACAGGCAGAGTTACTCACGTACAGTAAATCGTTGCAACAACACAATACTGTACAGTAATCACACTTGCGTAAAGTTGGCCTGGTGCTACACGATGCCTACTGTAGTATGATGTTTGGCTGAGAGGTGACGATAACAGGGGGTCACACATGAGCAAGTTGAAAAGACAGGGCTTTGAAGGGGTGGCGGGACCTGAACCATAACAGTGTGCTGCATGCCAGGGCCACCACCTTGCCTGAGGCAAGAGACGGTCACCATGCGTGTGCCTGGCGCTTTACGATGGCAAAATCGTTATAGCGGGAAATTTATCATAAATCGGATTTTGGGGTGGAATGTTTCTATTATCGTTGTAGCAAATTATCGTAAACCGAATCAATGTAAAACGAGTAGTGACTGTATGTTTTATATATATATATATATATATATATATATATATATATATATATATACACACACACAGTCAATCCTTGAGTGACCCGTGGTTTAGTAAAGCGTTTTTGTACTTATGCAGTCAGCATAATGATGCATGTCATAATAAAGATGGGAAAAATCTCGAGCTCGTGGGAAATGTCAGCAGGCCAGGCAACTCAGTTTGAAAGTCATGTGCAATGACATCACCTGCCAGACCCACCATGATTGGCTGGCTTACATCCAGGTACCTGTGCTGGACGCATATTTGTATACTCAGTTTTTTCTCGTGTCTCACTGAGTTCTACCTGTACAGCACAGCAAGATTTTTCTTGTGTTTGAATGTTGAGTGAGGACACTGACTCTTAGTTATGCCGCATGATCAGCCCCAGCCACCCAGAAAGCAGCACATCTTCACATATGCCCCGAAGTACAAGATAGTAAAGAAGTTAGAGCAGGGAAAGAGGTAGGTAGAAATGGTGAAAAAGCATGGTATGAATGAAAGCACCATCAAAGGATTCGACTTAGATGCTGAAGAAGGAAGTGCAGAAGCAGCAACATCTCAAACAATAACAACACTGGGGGTAGGGGGCAAGGGAAGAATGCTGGGGAGCTACGCATCAACAACATATGGATACCCAGCCTAACTTTTGTCTTTGTTAATGCTGTATTAATACCAATCATGTTCTTAATTGCAATAGTTATATCTCTTTCAGTGTTTTACCATATGATGGGTTTAAGTAGGGGGCAACTTATGTGGGGTTGGGCGGTAGTCACCAGAACACATTGTACTGTTATACATGTAAACATTTTGTTTGAGCAACGTGTGTTTGAGTACCACGGTCCATGTCCAGCCCATATCATCCGTATTCCTGATGACTGACTCTATATATATATATATATATATATATATATATACATATGTGTGTGTATACAGTATATATACATGATATCCCTAGATGCGATACCCCAGCTTAGCGATGGGGATACAAATACCACCAAACCCCGTTACCCAATGGCAGAACCCTGATTTCATGAAGGACCCTCTGATGTCACATCTACAGGCAACAGGCTGAAATTTTGAATCGTGCGTGTTCCTGTGGCCAGCTGAGCCCGCCTGCCTCTCAGGAATGCTCACGCGGGCCCCACAACCATCGCTCACCCATATCATTCTTCTCGCACCGGCCATCTCAGAGTAAGGATCTCTCTTAATCTCACCCACCATGCATCGTGTTGCACCACCACCGTTACACAAGCTGCTATCGTAGTGCATTGTAACTGTGTATGAGCAGTGCTGTGAATAGATCAATGATACTAATTCTGTGTGGAGTGCGATATTGTGTGATTTTTGGTCTAAATAAGTGTGATAATGTCTGGTAAGGGTGCTGCACGTGGTGGGGCTAGTGGTGGTGCTAGTGAAGGCCCTAGACAGGGTGGTAAGCAGCTTGCTAGTGTTGGTGCTGGTGATGTTCCCACGAAGCATGTGCATAAAACTGTATATCTAGAAGATAAACTAGATATTCTTAAGTGCCACAACAAAGACGAAGGTAAGCCTGGCCCAGTTAGCCGTCTTCCCCATCATCAAGAAGAAGGAAGCCATTAAGGCTGCTGCTGGGAAGGTTGCAACCTTATCCGCCTCCCGTATCACTGGCCAGCAAGAGCCTGCAATGGAGGAGCTGGAGCGCACATGGGTGGAGGATCGGTACTGGTGCAAGGCACCCATGAGCCATGCAATTATTTGCACTAAGGCTCTCTCGTTATCGGACGAAATCAAGGTGAGGTGGGATCTTGATGCTAGCGAAACCTTCAAGGCGAGCCATGGATGGCTTGACGGGTACAAGAGGTGAACTAATCTCCACCACATGAAGATGTATGGTGAGGCAGCACGTGCAGATACGGTGGCTGCAGCAACGTTTCCTAACGAACTGAAATGCATCATTACAGAGGGTGGCTACAGTGCAAAGCAGGTCTTGAATTTTGACGAGACTGGGCTCTTTTGGAAGAGAATGTCCTCCAAGATCTATTTTGCAACAGAGGAAAAGTCTACACCAGGATTCAAGCCCTCAAAGGACCAGCTGACACTCCTGGTGAGGGGCAATGCTGAGGGCGACCTCAAGCTGAAGCCGCTCCTTGTCTACCTCTCCAAGAACCCGAGGGCTCTGATGGGGTATGTTAAAGAGAACCTTGGGGTTATCTGGAAGTCTGACAAGAAGGCCTGGCTGACTTCTGATGTCTGTTCATCATATTTCCACTTGTACCTTTCTCGTGTGCTGAAGAGGTATGCCTTGCGGAAGAAGTTGGTGCACAGATTTCTCGTGGTGGTAGACAACGCGCCTAGCCACCCTCCTGCGATGAAAGAATGGGCCAGCAACATGGAGGTGGTGTTCCTGCCCCCCAACACCATGTCCTTGTTGCAGCCAATGGGCCAAGGGGTAATCACAGCTTTCAAAGCTTATTACCTCCACCACACTGCAGCAGTTGGTGAGGGCCTGTGACAGTGATGACAGGACAATGGTGCAGCAGTTGTGGAAGGGCTACAAAATATGACATGTCCTAGAGAATATCACTGCAGCGTGGTGTGAGGTTAGCCAGGCAACCATGAACGGTGTGTGGCAGAAGCTGTGGCCAGAGTGCGTCCACTCCTTCACCGGCTTCCCTGAGGGTGTGCAAGCTCTGCCTGTGCAGCGTGTGCCAGGACATAGTGCAATTATCGCACAAGGTGGGCTTCGGGGAGGTCGACGAGGATGACGTGGAGGAGGTTCTCGAGAGCCACAGGGAGGAGCTCAGCAACAAGGAGCTCCTCAATATGGATATCCAGCAGGTGCACTAGGAGGCAGTGGAGGAAGAGGTCGTCCCTGAAGTGCGAGCTCTCAATATGACAATCCTGAGGGAGATGCTAACGAAGCTGGATGAGATCACTGCGCTTATGTGCACACACTACCCCCTCCCAGGATGAAGCAGGGATGCAGCTGACTGACTGGAAGAGGGGATGAAGGTGTATAGGACAATGCTGGAGAAGAAGACGAAGGCAGCCAGGCAGACTACAATCACTGCCTTCTTCAAATAGGCCCCCACCACACCAGTCACAAAGGATCTCCCCAGCCCTCGACGAGCAGAGCATCTCCCCAGCCTTCAACCAGCAGAGCATCTTCCAAGCCATCAACCAGCAGAGAAACACCCAGGGTCTCCTCCTGCCAAGGATGTGCTCGGCCCATAGTGCTGGACCTAACCTCCAGCAAATCCCTGTCTCCCGTGTCACCTGTGTCCCCACTAAGGCACTCCTCCACTCCATTGCTGCCTTCCTCGCCCCGGCCTCCATCTCCCTCACTACTTTGGCCACTGTCTCTGTCTCCCTCACCTTCATGTGAGCCACTGCAACTGACTCCATCGTTGCCTCATCATTCATCGCAGCGGTCCACACTAGTCTAAAGCAGCAATTTCATGGCCAGAAGCCTATGAATCTGGAAACATGCTTCATTCTATTGTTTTTTTTTTCTGAACATTTTAGTAAATTCCATTGCGATATTTAAGAAAATTGCCTAATCTATTGTTATAATAAGGTTTCATATTAAAAATTAATTTGTTAAGTATTTTATTTACAAAGACAAAAAGTATTCCAAATGCTTATTCATATACTCGTATACTGATTACCTTCTTTCTCCCTCAGTTACATTTAATCATCATCATCATCATCATCATATATATATATATATATTTGGCTCTTAGATGTGCAATCACCTCAGGGTATATTTGGCTATCTTAGATGAGCAATCACCTCAGGGAAGAGTGATTTCTCTGGTCTGAGGTATCGTGCTTATCTATGGCATGCTACCAGTGGATCACATGATGCAAGTAGCCAGAGAATCAAGTATATGTTGATCTGTACTCTTGAAGTCTTATATGTATGACTCAATCTAATGTTTACCATACACAATATATTTCCTTTGAATACATTAATGCCTGTCTATTTTAGGACTGACTAATTATTTCTCTCTCATTATGTCTTCTTGCACAATTTTGAAATCTGTTCAAATATATTGCACTTTTTGTCATCACATATTTATCTACAATCATTCATGTTGCCATTATAAGAAATTATACATATGAAGGCACTTACCCTGTCTTAGTGAAATGTGTAGATGCAAAAACTCATAACTGGCTCAGAGCAGTTGACATTAGGAATGGTCTCTGAAGAAAACGGGAAGTCCGCAGTAAATTTAAACTGTGACACTGGGCGCTTCCTGGGAAGTTTGAGGGATACTGGTATTATTTTCTAATGCGCACACATAAGAGCTAATTTTTGCATATGTTTTTCCTAGATAATTATCCTACAAGGCCGTAGCTAGTACATCATTCAATATGGCACGATCTACTTTGCATAAGGCTTCTAATAAAAGTACATAATATCATAATCATTATATTAGAAATTGCTGAAGTTCACACTTTTGGCAAAATGGTAAAGACACATTTGTAGTCAAAATTACATAACCAAATATTGTAACACAAAAAAGTTAGCCGTTTTTTGTATAAGGGAAAATTATTTATTCTGCTGCGGTTCCTTAACATGAGGTAATATTCTTGTAAAAACCATTTGAAATTGTTGTAAACTATGTATATTAACTCCTCAGTTCGAATACATGGTATATAGTTACTCTCACTTATGGCCAAGAAACGGTGCTTATGGACCACTGTGCGGTCTCCCTCGCCACCTCACCGGTCATCGCAGCTGTCTCTCTCACCACCTCCACTGTCATCACATCACACCTCATCGCCATCCCCAGAGCCATCGCATCACACCTCATCAGCACCACCTGAGCCATTGCATCACACCCCATTGCCACCGCCTGCCTCATCGCATCGCACTCCATTGCCACCTCCAGACCCAGTGCATCAGTCTCCTGCTATGACCACTCACCAGGCTCACCCCCTCCCCCCTTGACCCTCCCCTGGAGATAGGGTTTGAGGGCTTTGAGGAGGAGGATTGAGTGGTAGGGAGCAGCATATGTCCCCTACCCTCGGGGGGGATAGCAAGGATGATGACCGTGACCAGACATGGACTTACAAGAAGTAAGTGATGAAAGGTGTTTGATATTTTCTAACCTATTCCTTATGATTCTCAGGCTTTATTTGTTGCTTTTGGTGAGTTATTTACAGGTGTTAAGCTTAGATTACCTTCCTTGACAGCTGTTAAGGCATTTAGATTGCCTTTAACCTCTTAACCGCGGGGCGTCACTTTCGTGATGCTTGGGAGCAAGGGATCATACTGCAGGGCATCATGTGATTCTGTGTTATTTTGAATTCGCCCGGGCTTTCAAGTGGTGGCTTGTATCATCAATCAGTACTGCCAATGTCCAGTACTAGTCAGCACTCCTAATCTCATCTGTACTCCCATCCATTGTTGACAATTTAGCCATTTCTCCCCATTCTTGACTCCCCTCCCTGCCTCCCCTCCATTACCCTCTCCTCTCACCTGCCTGGCCGTGCTACACTAAGGAAATCTTCCCTGGAATTTTCCACTGATTTCATCCATTGAAATAAGCCCTAAGCCCTATTCTTATACCAAATAATATATACAAGAAAGAAATAAGGTAAGTGATAGAGCCATACACCTGGAATTGGCTAATTATCACCTGACAACACCTCACGTGCACTCGTTCGCTAATTTTCGCTGTTTATTTCCCCTTGAAATATCCCGCATAAGCTATTCTCGTAATAAAAATATATATAAGAAAGGAAGGGAGAAGCCTAAATGATATTTACATTCACCTGGAACTACCTAATTTATTATGTATTGTCTAGATTTCCTGCCAATCATTTCATAGCGTATATATTAGCAGCTGTCACCTAGCTGATATTGGCAGCATTTCACTCCCCCTAGGCAGGCCACCACACTGTATTCAGTTTACTGTTGTCTTTCAAGGCGAAAGCACATTGGATTCGTGCCAGCCCAATTCCGCCGCTTTTTAGCCCCATGCAAAGGGCCCTGTGACCTCTACCTCCTACTAAACCTCGTGTGGAAAGAGGTAAAGGGTTAAGTGACGGCTGTGGAACGTGAACTGGCTAATTTGTCAATGAAAATGATAGACAGTGACTATGATCTATCTGGTGAGTAAAACAGTGCAAGTGGAAATGTAAATAATGTGTAAATAATGTGTAAACAGCAAGTGAAAGCAATGAATGCAAATATAAGTGAACAGTGGGAAATAGTTTTATAAGTTACTGGAAGTGACTGCATAACACAGTGTAAATAAAATAGAAATGTAAATAATGTAAATAACATAATGTAAACAGAAATGTAAATGTGTAGTAATATAAGAATACGAGTACAGGTATATATATACTAGGAGTAGTGAAAGTGAAAGTTTCACTCTAGCATGTATGAATACTATTGAGTTATGAAAGTGAAAATGAAAGTGACAGATTCACTCTCAACGCTAGTATACAGGACGAGAATGCTATGTATTTTACTGAAAGAGAAATTTAATGCCTACAGTGACAATCAACTACAGTACTACTACTGAAGGAAACTTATGGATAAAGACTGTAGATATATATAAGTGTTATATAGTAATAGAAATATAAAGTGTGAGTGTTTTTATGAATAATAAATGACAGAACACCAGCGGCGAACGAGTGCAAGTGGGAAGGTCATAAGCGCTCATAATTTTCATTGCTTTCACAGTGTTTTTTTTTTTTTTGAGAATGGATTCCAAACTATTTGAGAATCATAGAATAGTGTTTCTAGTGATAATATTAGGCTGTGGTAATCATATTACAGGTTGTCGGGAAGTGTAAAGTGGAGACTTCGTTACCCAACTTCAGAGGTCTCCACAAGTCCTATGGTACTTGACGAAGGCTCAATAAACATCCCAGGAGAAAGCTGAAGGTATGTGCCACATGCATATGTAATTATAATATTCTAGGACTAATAACCGTTTTTTGGCAAATATTTTTAGAGAGTCTGTCAAAGCGCAAATATGCCCACGAGACACGCAAGTCAGGCAAAAGCAACCCCGCGGTTTAGGGGTTAAACTTGTTTTTGGAATCATTTGGGTGGGTTTTGGACTTGGTTTGGGAGGAAACCCAAGACTGATAAACGGTCCACATTGCTTTACATGTTAAAAGTACCGGTACCCCAATATATGACACCCCATCTAACAGTGGGGTTTTACCTAACCAATTAGATTGTTAAACTGGTGTATGCATGTATGTATGTATGTATGTATATATATATATATATATATATATATATATGTACTTATACAAACAGTGACCCCTTCGATTACGCGGGTTTCATTTGCAGGTTTTACCATTTACTGTATGTGGATATATAAACCCAATTCTGAGTCTTGTTACAAGGGAATGAATCTTGTTTGTATGGGCAAATCCCTAAACTGATCCCCAAAAAAACATAGTCTGCCGAGCGCTGACAGTTGAAAGTCCCACATGGTGACGTGTCAACATGGCTTGACACAGAGCGTCTGCATGCATGTTTACTTGAACATTTTATTATTTTCCTCACAGGAAGCTACAGGCACTATGAACATTATATTATTTATTAAAAGTGAGAATGAGATTCATAGATGGATAAGAGTTGAACTAAATGCAGGCAACTAGCTGCATAAAGTTACATAACAAAAAAGGCAGCTTGGCAGTGTAATCCTGGCACCATCTGCATGCATGTTTATGAAAGCATTTTATTATTTTTCACAAGGAACTGCAGGCACTAATTTTGTTATTTCTTAAAGGTGAAAGTGATATGCAAAGATGGTTATGAGTAATACTGGATGCAAGCAACTAGCTATGCAAGTTATGTATGCAAGGGATACAGCCTGGCACCATGTATCTGCATGCATGTTTACATCAAGATTTTATTATTTTCCTCAGAAGGAGTTACAGACACTATAAATATTTTGTCATTTACTAAAACTGAGAGTGGGATATGGATGGATATAAGTATAATCGAGAGCAAGCAACTGGCTGTGTAAGTTACGTAACAGAGACGACACCATGGCACCACGCATCTGTGTGCTTGTCTATATAAACCTTTTATTTTCCTCACAAGGAGCTACAGACACTAAAAAGATTTTATTGTTTATTAAAAGTGAGAGTGAGATGCGCAGATGGATGTGAGTTGAACCAAAAGCAGGCAACTAGCAACATAATTTACGTAACACAAAGGAGCCAGCCTAGCTGCATCACCTCAGCACTATCTGCATACGTGTTAACAGAAACATTTTATTCTTTTCCACAAAAGGAACTACAAGCACTAAAAATATTTTATTTATTAAAAGTGAGAGTAGTACACCCCTCCCTAACACCCAAGCATTGCTCCATCCCCTATCAAGTAAATGATTATCACTTATTTACTACTTTGTACATTCTAATTAACCTTTTTTTGTGCCCAGCAACATTCCTAGATGTTGTACATGTCTGATCTGAGGGGACCAAAAATTTTCAAGAGGTCCAGAAGGGGTACTTTGGGAAAATTGGGGGGTTCCACCCTACCAATTAGCCACATAGTATGGGAGTCTAAGGTACCATTTGCATGAATTCCATTTCCATTTAACAATTCAATGGTACAGTAGCCATGTAAATGGAGGGTCACTGTACCCCCGAAAGCACTAATTTCTCCCCCACTAGTAGTCGGAGTCATGGCTAGTGATGACCAGGCGATAAAACATCCCACACTCAACCCCCCCACCCCAATCCCAGTGTAAACGTTGTTGGATAGACATGGAATGGCCAAAAATGGTGATGTTACAATGTGTCATGATTTTTATAGAAAATCAGAGCCAGTAGAGGTAAGTATATAAAGGTATTTAATGTGTAAGACTTCTGTTATCCACAGCATAATGAGAAAGGTACGAAAATGAAAGACCTACAATATATTATGTGTTATTTGTCTAGATACAGTAAACCCTTGATGCTTGCGGACTTGACTCACGGATTTGATTACAGTACAGTATTTGCAGATTTTTCACTCCGGCGATACATAATAATGAACAATGAAATAAGATGAAAGATGCAGAGTTTGAATGGTGCACACACAGGGGTGCACCCAGGAATTTTCTAAGGAGGGGGCCTGTAGTGAGGTGAGGTCAGGTAATCCGATAATTACCGGGAGGTCACATACAGGTTTAGAAAGAGAGAGCTGCTGGCTCATGTGTTACTCTTTGTTTGTATTTGCCAATTTTTCATGGTTTGCTGTTATCGAAATAAATATATATAAATTTTTAAAGGACCCAGAGAGCTAAAAGGGGGGCCTGGGCCCAGTGGCCCCCCCCTGGGTGTGCCCCTGTGTGCGCATAATACTTGGTGGCCACCAGATGGTACAGCGTTACTCAGTCATGAGTCAGCTCCCGGCCAAACATTGGTTGTGTTTGTGCACTGTGTCCCCAATCTCATTTAATTTTCTTCAGTTTGCTGTCAACATGGCCCAAAAATGCAAGTTAGATAACCAACGAAAAACATCACACATCAATCTTAACTCATCATACTTAACTACATTTTCAATAATTAAGTCTTCCTACAGAAAGGTGGATTGAGGAGAATGTATTGTACACTGATGAGAACTAATGAGAATATATTGACATTACTGTCCTGTATGGTATTTTTAAAACCCTTTATTGTGCAGTTTATTGTATTTTGCATTAGTTTCATGCATAATCATTTATCATTACCATTAAAGCATCAGAAACTGTTTTCTCTATCGTGTAGGCATATTTTCAGTGTGGAAGGGATAACTAATTTGATGCTCGCGGATTTTCCATTCTCACGGGGGTCTCTGTTCCTTAACCGTCGTGAGCATCAAAGGTTTACCGTACTTATGCCTTATAGTGTTACAAATGAATATAGTGCATAACATCTGTTGAAAAATATGATGTCGTTTTTCATCCATCATCAGTCCCATCTCCACCACCCTCCTCTTTGGGTTCCTGTCTCCTTCAAATGCCTCTTCTATCTTCTGGTGCCCCACTCCCACTCTTTCTTAACCAAACATAAATAAAGATAATGATAAAATGATCCATCAGATATTTATCTTATTTATACTATCATACACCTTTGTATTAAGCACCAACAAATCAATAACATACAATACTTCGGTATACCTGCCAACTGTTTCATCCTGTTGTAAGCTGTTACGTGACATACACACTTTAATTTGGACCTTGTGTTACAAGGACATATGGTTGTTTATCGTTAACACAGGTTATGTTTGGTTTTGGACGTCGAATGTGGCAATTTAAGCCTTATATTATAAACATGTGCGGTTTATGTTCCCTACCAACACTACATTAACCAAACGATTCAGGGATTGGCTCTGACGAACCACAAACTCTTGTCACAACAGTGACACATTTTGTATATGACTGACCCACAATCAGCCGTATACAAAATGACATTGTGTCACTTGTGACATGAGATAGGAATATTTTCGTTAAAAAAAGAGTTTGTTGTTCATCAGAGCTGATCCCTGATTTGTTTGGTTAATGCAAATATGACAGGAACATAAACCTCATGTATTTATAAGGCTTAAATTGCCACGTTCGACGTCCAAAACCACAAATAACCTGTGTTAATGATAAACAACCATATGTCCTTGTAACACATTGTCCAACTTGCAGTGTGTATGTCACGTAACAGCTTACAACAGGATGAAATAGTTGGCAGGTATACTGAAGTATTGTATGTTATTGATTTGTTGGTGCTTAATACAGAGGTATATGATAATATAAATATGATCAATACCTGACAGATCATTTCATCATTATCTTAGTTTTGGTTGGTTAACAAAGGGTGGGAGTGGGGGACGAGAGGATAAGAGAGGTGTTTGGTGGAAACTGGAACCCAGAGAGGAGGGTGGTAAAGGCTGAAGCGAGAATGGATGAGAAAGGACATCATATGTTTCAACAGATGTTGTTCACTACACTATACATAATTGTAACATTATAATATAGGATGCAGGGATATAGACAATAACATATAATACAGATCTCCCTCGTTTTATGATTGGTATGCGTTTCTAGAAAGGCAATCGTAAACCGAAATATCGTAAAGCGAA
Source organism: Coenobita brevimanus (assembly GCF_032717465.1). Lineage (NCBI taxonomy): Eukaryota > Metazoa > Arthropoda > Malacostraca > Decapoda > Coenobitidae > Coenobita > Coenobita brevimanus. The sequence goes on along the minus strand of NC_137063.1, from coordinate 25,351,251 downwards.
ATTAAGGTTTAATGGGAAAAATAGGGATGCGTTCCTGGACTCATGTATAAGGAACCTAAGACCCATACAAGTGGTCTAATATGCAATAATAATGATGATGTTTTATGTATTGTAGTGCATCTGAATCACATATGTATGTACATTTGCAAACATGGAGACATGAAATAGCAAAAACAACATGAAATACAGCTGTAATGTACTGTTATGTACCCTCCTACTGTACTGTAGCTCCGTCCACCCTTAGTCGGTCCCCCCCAAGGCTGGAGGATGTAATGCCTTAATGTCTCCTCCAATGCTAGGAGACATCCTGGGCCAAAGCCCATCACTCGTCAACACAAGAGGTGGAGAGGGAGGAAGCAGGGGTGGTGGAGGTTTGGGTGGCAGGGGTACATGAATCAGGAGAATGAGAGGTGGTGGAGGTGGAGGTTTGGGCGGGGATGCCATGCAACTCTCAGCTGATCTGCCTGTAAGCACGGGATTTCCACATGTCCAATCGTAAATGCGAGGGAGCTCAATTGTAAAATGAACACTTGGTACTAAAGAATAACGATCGTAAATGCGAAATATCGTAAAATGATACAACGTAAAACGAGGGAGACCTGTACATTGTAGGTCTTCTTTCATTTTTGTGCCTTTCCCATATGTCATGGATAACAGCACACTCTAACACATTACATACCTTTATATACTTACCCCTACTGGTTTGGATTGTTCATAAAAAAATTATTGGTACATTGTAACATCACCAGCTTTGGCCGTTCCACAACTATCCAACAACATTTACACTGGGATTGGGGTAGGGGCGGTGGGTGTTTGGTGTTAGATCGCGGGGTCATCACTGGTGGCAACTCCGGCTACTGGGGGGGGGGAATTAGTGTTTTCAGGTGTAGAGTATATTATATACAGGCATACCCCGGTTTAACAGTGCAATTGTTTAGGAAAAAAAACATCGTTAGGTGGGGTATCGTATATCGGGGTTGTTTTAACATGTAAAGTAATGGGATGCATTTTTCAGCCCTGGGTGTCCCCCGAACCAAGTCCAAATCTCAACCAAATGCGCCCAAAAACAAGTTTAAAGCCAATCTAAATGGCCTAACACCTGTAAAAGAAGCTAACCTACACCTAACACCTGTAAATAACTCACTGAAACCAACAAATAAAATCTGAAAATTGTCAGATATGTCTGGAAAAAATCAAACTTAGTAACCTGTACCCTAAAATGACCATGTTCACCCCACCTATGGCTAAGACACATTTATTTAAGTCTAAAAACTGTTTATAAATCAACCTAAACACACAATTTTAGTCTAAAATATCAAAATAGGAAAAAAAAATAAAAACCCATCGTTAAACCAGGGTTTGGCCATCGTTAGTCGGGGTATGATGGTATTTCTATCCCCATCGCTAAGCCAGGGTATTGTATCTAGGGGTATCGTATATTGGGGTATTACTGTTTATGTAAAGGATGCCCACAGAAACAAAGGATGGCCCCCTGCCATTTTGCTACCCTCCCCCCAACTCACACTCCCCTCACTCATATACTTCTCTACCCCATTCCTCCATCTCATCCTTGGTCTCCCCCTCTCCCCCCCCCCATCTGAATCAAATATACTCTCTTTGTTAGTATCTCACTCTCCATTCTCTCCACATGACCAAAAAACCACAATGTCCTTCTAATGCTTTCTATAACAACCACATCCACACCACAACTCTCTGTCACTTCCTCTTTTGTCAGTGTCTCTCCGTAATAACTTCACATGCTCCTCTCAAATAACTCATTTTCCACTGCTCTCACTTTGACTTGAGTTCTTCCAGCAAGGTCCAAGCTTCATTTACACACCTTGGAGTTGGTATCACAATACCTGTACTATCATGCAGTGTCTTTTTTACTTCCATGCTCACTTCCCTAGTCTTTATCACTGCTTTCAAAGAACCAGCAACCTTTCTTTCCTGTTGTACCCTTTCGTGGATTTCATCCTCTAAACTTCCATCCTTACTCATCATACAACCCAAGTACTTAAATATACTCACATTTTCTATTTCCTCACCATCCAACCTCACTCTGCATTCAGTGACTTCATTTCTCTCAAAGACCAAAACTTTACTCCTCCCTACATTCACCTTCAGATTCCATTTTTTATACACTCTCCCAAACTCATTCACCAGGCCTTGCAGTTCCCCTTCATCCTCACTTAACAATAAAGTATCATCTGCAAACAATGGAACAGGAAGTTTTAAAACACTGCCCTCTCTTATTAGGGCCGCTCCAACATCCACTGCCCTACCTTGTATCTCTTTTACAACTCCATCCGTACAGCTTGAACAACCATGGAGACATAACACATCCTTGTTTCGATCCAACATTCTAACAGAAAAATGTTCACCATCCACATGCACTGCAACCCTAGTACCCTCATACATACTCTTCGCGGCATTCAACAGCTTTCCATTTACTCCATATATTCATAATACTGTATTTTCCACATTCCACATCTATCCACTCTGTCACATGCTTTCTCCAAATCCATGAAGGCTGCATTCAACTTCACTTCCTACTCTCCACTAAAGATCTTAGGATGACTATCTGATCTACACAACCTCTTCCCTTCCTAAAACCTACCTGTTCTTTCCCAACTAATTCCTCTTTTATTTCCCAAACTCTGTCAATAAGTATCCCACCGTGTACTTTTCATATTACACTAAGAAGACAAATGCCCCTATGATTACTATACACTTCTTTTTCCCTTTTCCTTTGTACAGGGGAATAATTATACCTGACTTTCAATCCTTTGGGACTCTACCTTCCTCCCAAGCCAATCTGCACATTTTCCATATCCACCCCACTACTATCTCTCCTCAGTTCTTCAGCATTTCACCACAGACTCCATCAGTTCCTGGGGCTTTCCCAATTTTGACTTTCTTCATTCCTTTTACTACTTCCATCCTACTGATCTCTTCCTTCCTTCTCATCTACATACACAAACTGTATAATAAAACGTCAGTTACTGTACTGTCAAGTTACAGTTTTGGCACAGGATTATTTTTAGTAGCACTGAGGAGCAGCACTATATGCTTTCTCTTGCTACATTTGTCATACTGCCTTGCCATGAGGTAAATAATATACTGTACATCACTGCAGTCTGTTTTCTCAATAAATTTATAACCACACATGAATCCCATAAAAATAATGAAAAGAATGCTTCATTAAACATAATTTTCAGTTACTATTGCAACATCTGAGACATTCAGTACACCTGGCTAATGACCAATTCCATGTCTACTGTAAGAATTTATTAACTTTTGAAGTTGATAAATTCTTACACTGTTCTTAACTATCATACTTCTCTGCCAAGAGTCTGAGTATTTGACTTAATGAAGATTACAAAATACTTCAAATGTGACTGCACCATACCTATAAAATTGCTATGAATGTAATTTGATGGAAACAGAATCAGCATTGATGTCATTACATAGCACACTCTCTGGATGTAAACATTTTTTGAATTTGCATGGACCTCAAATGATGCTAGCTGAGATCTGTGTTAACATAGTAACATAGGCATTCTTCATCAACATCATTATAACCTTGTTATCATACATGGAGTTGGTACTGTCTCAAAATTCTGTTGAATTACCATATGTTCTAAAACATCAATAATTTTTAGTCCTGCCCCTGTTTTCTGCTGGTGGCCATAGTGGTAAATAACACTTACAAGCTACTGTGAAAGCTCACTTTAACGCACACTGTTATGCCGAACTTCAGATATACCAGGTCCCTTGACCCTGCTGGACAACTTCTTGTTTGTCCAGTATAGAAAGTGCATGTGGCGGCCTACCAGAGACATCTGTGAGTTGGTGGACAATGAAGATGCAGGATGTGCCATGTGGGCCATGAGTCACAGAGGGGAATCACATGATCAGTGAGTGGATGGTTGTCTGAGTCCAGCAATACTGTATTTTTGACTTTGTCAACCAGTTTGCCCCTTTCCTCCTCCCTGGTAAGTCCCAACTGCTCCAGGCCTCTCTCTCCTGAACTGTCTGCAGTGGAAGGAGTTACTACTGATCCACCAAGTGACATTTCTGACTGTTAATGAGTTGAAAAAACTGTAAATATGTGTAAAATAATGTAAAGCAAGCATGAGACATGAGTGTATCCCCAGTGACATACAGCCTTTAAAGGATTTGTGGGCTTGTGGAAAAGACTGTGTTCAAGGTTACTGTCTTGTGCTGTAATAACTATACTGTTAAGTTAGTAAAATCTGTGTACTATACATATATTCTGACTGGAGAGTGCAGCCAGTCACTGTGTATGTGGAGGAGGACCAAAGTCACAAGATAAGTAAAATAATTTCTTGTAGTATTTCCCCAACTTATCTATTGAAAAGAGAGCTAACATTAGTTCTGTACTGCTTACTGATTTATTATATGCCAAGGAACATAGGCCCAACTCATACTTATAACTTGTCCACCTTGGGTTACCTACTAGACCATTTTATATACTGTACTAATCCTAAAGCCAGTATTGTGGTTTCCTATCGGACAACTTGCATAATGAGCTATCAGATATACCATTCTCCTTTTCCCCTAATTAGTTCGTTATAACGAGGCCTCACTGTACATACTGTGCTTTTGTGATATTGATATTTCAGTAAGCACGAATTCTGGTATTTTTGGCTTCTAACATGTCATGTGAAGAGTAAACCCTTGTCTTATCATGGTTTAACAACAACAAAAATCCATTCATGAGTATTTGGCAGGACATGTCACACAGCATTAAGGAATATTAAATTACTATAAGCTGGTTTAAAAGAAATGTCACTGGTACCAGATACTTTTTCAACCTACATCTATGTTTCCTTTATATAATTTCTTATATTGGCAGACAGGAAAGAAGAGACCTCTCTAATCCCCGAACGGTCAGCATGCCACTTTGATACTGTATCTTGCTATTGTCATAAGATCTCTTCAACTGTGGAAAGACCTTGTCCTCTTAAAGGGATACCAGTAAACAAGGAATTTATCATGAGTATGAAGTCACTTCTCATGCCTAAACAAACTGTCATCTAACACTACTTTCTCACCTGAACAACATAATTAAATGCAATACTGCATACTACCAGTATGCAGCAGTACATATGGCCACTTGGTATACTCAAGCTGGCATATCAGTTACTTAAAAAATGAGAGAGATCAAGGCTGTGGAGGATATTAATAGTAGGTGCTGGTAGTCTGTACTTTCATGTGCTAGCTTATGTTCATACCCCATCATTTCTACCAAGGACATGTACAGACTGTGACACACACACACACACACACACACACACACACACACACACACACACACACACACAATCATAGCCAATACAACAGTCTGATTTTCACATGCATCATTCGTTTCTACACACTCCTTCCCCATTCATACTTCACTGGCATGTGGGAGAGTTAATTTTTGCTATCACTCTCCCTATGAGGAGAAGGTCCAGTTCTGCAGTGGATCTACTGTAATATAGACTGACACAGACACAAATACAATTACAGCCCTATGCTATTTAATTTTACTCTTATGAGTGACTATTACAAATGTATAGTATATAGTACAATTTAAAAATTTAGAAAGCAAGACTAAAATTACTTTTTTTCCCTTACTGAACAATAAGGCAGCAGGAAAGCTTCCTATTATGCAATGAAAAAAGTTATAATAAAAACACTGTGAAAAGGAACAAATTACACCACAAAAACACCAAGAAAGAGCCTTGGCAAACAGTCACAAACAGATACAGTACTTCAAAAAATTAGGCAAGGTTCAGTTTTTCTTCCTTCACCTTCTTTGTCCCTCATATCTAGTTGGTCCCTTAAGGAATATGTCAGTATCTATACCACTGTCTTGTTGCCTTAACCACTTCACTCCAATGATGTGTGCAGTATTATATATTGTTATTTTCACTAGATAGTTTTACTCAGCTTTGGACAGACTTCTTGAACAGGAGTTGGATATACTGTAGCTTTCATAAACCTCTTATTTACCAGATGTCTGTTAAAACTGAATAAACTTTAGTCCCTCTTTCTTTGTGGGGTTTGCATTTGCTGGGTTCAGTTATCTGTGGACAGCAGATGGTCAAAAACATCTGAGAAGTGATGGAAAGCACCAATGAGATTCCACGATATATTGTTTCTGCCTGCACAACCTCTCCCGAGCTTTCTCACGTGACCTGCATTCCACCTCCCCATGTTTGTCCCACTCAGGCCGTTCCAGCTTGGTGGAAAAGTCACAAAATCTAGCGACTTTACATGTTACCTAGTTGAGACTCTAGCTGATTCATATTAAGTATTCATATACCATAATAAAATTATATCATGCCATGTTAGAAGTATAAAGCCCATGAAACCAGGGGAGTAAAGGAAGTGGATAGTTGTAGGCTCAGACATACTGAAATGGGAATGAATAGATAGATGTGTAGTGTGTCCTTTAATGTGAGGTCTGGGGATGGCCTACATTTATGACTGAGGAGTTGAGAGGAAGGATGGGTAGGAAGCGTACTGGTGCTGTGATATCGAGGGGAAGACTGATGTGGTTTGGGCATGTGAAAATGACAGAAGATGACAACTGGGTGCAGAAAAAGAGAAGTGTGAATGTTGGGGGTACGGCTGCAAGAGAGAGAAAAAAAAAACTGGGACGAGGTCATAAGTGTGACCTCAGGGATAAGGGACTGAATAGGGAAGTTGCCAGAGATCAAGGAGTTTGGTTAGTCGCCATTAGGTGACCAACGCCGATGCATGCAAGCATGTTGAAACCTTTATAAATGATATGATACAACGAATTTGTAAAATCACTGCCAGTTTCATTCCCCCAAATCACTTCACATTAAATGACTGCAGAAACAAGCACTGTTGAGAAAAAACATAATATAAGAGTCCAGCTCCAAGAACATAGTGTATGCAGGTGTTATGTGACAATTGTGATGAAAGAAACATGACCATGTTTGATATAAAACCTGTTAACATTAAAAAATTATGTGAGTTACTGACACATGAGTTAATAACAGTCTTTGCATATGTTCTCAAAGACAGTCATGGTGTTGGAAAGTCAACAGTATACAACTTCACAAAGCAGTGTGATATGATTCTGAGGTTCTGTGGAGAGTGAAAATACATTAAATATCCCATAACCACACAACAGCACTTGTCAGACATCATTAACTGATGGTTTTTCCTCACACCAAAAGTAGATTTGTTTGTAGGCAGCCTTTTAGATGATTTGGTTCTCTGTTGAAGCACTATGCAACTGACCCTCAAGTAAATTATGATATAACCACCGCAGATATTAACCTTCGACACCTTTTTCCACTTGTTGCAACACACACACACACACACCGCTCGCTGGTGCAGTGGTAACGTTCTCGCTTGCCGACTGGTGGACGGGAGTTCGCGCCTCGCTCAGGTTGCGAAAAGTTTCACTGACGAAGTGGGTGGTTACTGTCCCCCTTGAGCAAGGGGACGGGTGTGTGCGTATGTGAAGGTCACAGCCTTGCCCTTAGATCGGACTACATGAGCTCTCAGCTCCCTTCCGGGAGGGTAAAAAGCTGACGATCACGACCATCAAGTGATCCTGACCGACCCGGTGAATTACACACACACACACACACACACACACACACACACACACACACAATGTTGCTGACAAGAAACGGAGCTCTTTGTGGATCGTGGGGAAATAATAGCTGAATCAGCAGCGAAAAGGAGACCAGCCTATTGTGATCATGTGAATGAATACGTGAGTAGTGGTCCCATCTGATGTTGGTGAAAAAAACTCAGATTTCAGTCAAACAAGAGTACAAGACACAGTGGAAGTAACAAGTTTTCATAGGTTGCATCATGGCAGAAAGGGACAGTTCACTGTTTACATCTGGTGGCAGTGAATTTGCAGGCGTCTCCGATCAGGAGAAGGATAAAGGAAGTACTAAACTGAATCAAACAAAAGCAGCAAGAGTGGAGAAAATGGCAGACAGGAATGTCCAGGAGTTATAAAATGTATGGACAATAATTAGAGAGTTGCAGGAACAGACCTTAGAACAAGTGAAAGAGATTATGATAATCCAGAGCCACTTTGAAAGTGTCAGCACATGCAGTGCTGAACAAGAAAGACAAGTTACAGAATTAAAAATGAGTAACGAATCTGCCTCAAATGAAATAAAACAGCTCAAGAGATAAAATAAGAGGTTGGATGAGGAAAGGGACAAGATGAAAAGTAAACCAGATGAGCAAGAATCAAAATCACGGATGCAAGATGAACACATTAAAGAAATCAAGGAGCAACACAAGGGGTGGAAGAAAATTCAAGAGGAAAAAGATTATAGAACAACAAAACAAGGAAATGGTGGAGAAGGAAGTGGTCAGGGTACTAAGATGTAGTGCATCTTTAGTCAGGGATGTAGCAGACAAGAAAAAATGCGTGATAATTTCAGGACTAAAAGAAAAATGGATGACAGTAAGATCACATAGGGAAAGAGAAGAACTAAGGTTAAAGAGATAGTATCAGGAGGGGGCCATAGCATGGGCCGAACAGGGTAATACTCCCGAGGGGAATGGGAATGCTGGTGATAGGGAGAGCTGGAGCTCCTGTTTCACTAGCTATCTAACCACCCCCCTTTGCTGACCTTTTCATCGTGACAGTAACATGGAGAGTAGACCAGCATACTCTCCCAAACATTTCCTCTAACTATCTATGCATTACACCACATGCACTTTACATTTCACACAACGTATCCCACTACGTTACAGGGGTTGGCGCCAGCAAGGGCATGCGGCCAGAAAACTTTGCCCCCGCTACCTAGTGGCGGACTTCTGGGGGGAGGCGTGGCGGGGGTTCCGCCAGCATAGATCGTGGGTCCAGGGCAAGATGGGGCTTGGGCCTGTGCTAGAGGGTACAGGGCATTGCGGTTCCCAGGCTGCCACTTCTGCCCAATACAGAGGGGCCCGAACCTGGGAGTAGCGCCCCAGGAGGCTGCCCTATCAGTGGGTGTATAATGGCGGGATAGTTGCAGTGCCAAGACGCGCTTGGAGGGTGTCCCTGCAGCTGTCCTGGCAGGGTGCCCCGAGGCCACTACCACAGCCACTGGTAAGCTGGTGGGCTAGGGGTCCCAGATCCATTGCCTGGACATGGGACTGTGCAGTGAGTGGGACCTGTGCTGTGTCTGTCCCCCTTTATTAATACTGAAGATGACAAAACAAAATAAGTTTCAAAGCAAGCCTGAGGACAGTAAATCACCCATGGGGATGAGGGTGGGTTCATGGAATGTGGGAAGTTTGAGGGGAAGAGCAGGGAAAGTCATTGAGGCATTCAGTAGGAGGTGGGTGGATGTGGCGTGTTTGCAGGAAGTCCGGTACAGGGGTGGATCAGCCAGAAAGATTGTTGGGAAGGACTGTTGCTATAAGTTGTTTTGGCAGGTGGGGACAGACGGATATGGAGGTGTTGGTGTGATGGTTGCGGAGAAATGGGTGGAATATGTTATGAATGTTTTGAGAGTAAGCGATAGGATATTGGTAGTGAAAATTCTGTTGGGAAGAAAGATACCTGTGATTATATCGGCATATGCTCCACAGGCAGGATTGGATGAATCAGAGAAAGATAGATTTTGGGATGATTTAATACGTGTGGTGGGTGGTATGCGGGATGATGAGATAGTGATTTTGGGAGGGGACTTAAATGGTCATGTAGGTGAAGCAGCACAAGGTTATGAAGGAGTGCATGGGGGATGTGCATATGGTCTAAGGAATGCAGAAGGGGAAAGGATACTCGAGTTTGGGGAGGCAACGGACATGATTGTGTGGAACACATATTTTAGGAAAAGAGACAGTAGGTTAATTATGTATGAGTCTGGGGGAAATAGCAGTCAGATAGATTATTTTCTGGTTAGGAGGGCCGATAGGAGGTTAGTGAGGGATGTTAAAGTTATATGAAGTGAGGAGTGTGTGCAGCAGCACAAACTATTGATTTGTGATATGGTGCTTAAAGAACAAGTGATGAAAAAGAGGACTTATGTACCTAGGAGGAAAATATGGAAGCTGGAAAACCAAGTAGTAAGGGATGCCTTGTATAGCGAGTTGAGGAGAGTGGTGGCTGAACAGGGAGCTGTAGACAGAGGCGTTAATGAACAGTACAGAGCCCTCAAGAACAATTTCTTGAGAGTTACTGATGTAACATGTGGCTGGACAAGAGGACCACCAAGACATAAAGTAACTTGGTGGTGGGATGAGGGTGTAGAAGCTGCAATTAAGGAGAAAAGAAGGCTTTTCCAGGAATGGAAGAAGGGTGGTAGCAAAGAGGAATATTTGGCTGCCAAGCGTAGGGCTAGAAGAGAGGTATACAGGGCAAAGTCTGAGTCACAAAGACAATTACTTGATAACCTAAATCATGGGGAAAGGAAAAATATATTTAGGGTGGCAGGTCAGGTGAAGAGGGATAATCGGGATATCATAGGTGAGCAGTGTGTGAAGAATGATCAAGGAAGGGTAGTGGTGAACAGTGAGGATATTAAAGACGCATGGAGAGAGCATTATAACCGGTTGTTGAATGAGGAGTTTGACTGGGACAGGGAAGGTTTGAAGCCAGCAGATCCAGTGTCTGGATTGATACTGCTACTGTGAGTGAGGCAATAGGCAGGATGAGGGTGGGGAAGGCAGCAGGTGTGTCTGGGTTGACTGCCAAAATGTTGAAAGCCTCAGGCAATATAGGGGTGAGTTTAGTCACTGACCTGATAAATAGGATTATTTATGAGTGTGTTGTCCCAGATGCTTGGCTGAAGAGTGTACTTGTAAATGTGTATAAAGGGAAGGGTGATACCCTGGAAAGAGGAAATTATAGGGGTATAAAGCTTTTAGATCAAATAATGAAGGTAATGGAGAGAGTTTTAGAAGGTATGATTAGAGAAGGAGTGAATATTGATGAGATGCAGTTTGGGTTTATGCCAGGTAGGGGGACCACTGATGCCATATTCATTGTTCGACAGCTTCAAGAAAAATATATTGGTAGGAGAAGGGATCTTTATTTTGTTTTTGTTGATTTGGAAAAGGCCTTTGACAGAGTCCTTAGAGAGGTGGTGAAGTGGGCAACGAGAAAGCTTGGCTTGGAGGAGTGGCTGATTAGGGTGGTTATGGCCATGTATGTGGGTGCTCACACCCAGGTGAGAGTGAATGGAGATTTGAGTGATGAGTTTTCCGTGAATGTTGGTGTGCATCAGGGGTCAGTCTTGAGTCCCATGTTGTTTATCATGGTACTTGAAGCCCTTTCACGTGACTTTAGAAACGAACTCCCGTGGGAGTTGTTGTATACTGATGATTTGGTGTTGACTGCAGAGAATGAAAGGGAGGTGGAGGAAAGGTTTAGGAAGTGGAGAGATGGTAAGAGGCAAAAGGGTTTAAGGGTAAATGCAGATAAAACAAAAGTGATGATATCTAGGGTTGGTGGCGGTACTGTCAAAGACGAGGGAGAATGGCCATGTGCAGTTTGCCACAAGGGCGTGGGAAGTAATTCCATCTTGTGCGGTGTGTGTGATAAATGGGTGCATAAGAGATGTAGTGGTATCAGAGGTAGACTGGGAGATAATGCTGATTTTATGTGTACGGCGTGCCGGGGTGAGCAGGTGGAGATTGTCAGACGTGAAAGGACTGAACTTGCTGGTGAATCTCTTGAGTGTGTGGAAGAGTTTTGTTATTTGGGAGACATGTTGTGTGCTGGAGGTGGGACTGGAGCTAGCTCTGTGGCTACGGTGAGAAGTGGTTGGAAGAAGTTCAGGGAGCTCTTGCCTCTCCTGACATTGAGAGGGCTCTCCCTACGTGCTAAGGGTTCTTTGTATGCAGCATGTGTTAGGAGTGTAATGCTGTATGGCAGTGAGACCTGGGCAGTGAAGGAGGAAGATATTCGCCGGCTCAGACGTACAGAAATGACAATGATTAGGTGGATGTGCAGTGCGTCCCTGCATCCAAGGCCTGGATGGGACTGGAGTGTATTGGTGTTGTGATGAGGAGAGGTAGATTGAGGTGGTTGGACATGTGGAGAGGATGGGGGATGATAACTGGGTGAGGAAGGTGACAAGTGTTAATATTGGGGGTGGGGTTATGAGGGGTAGACCGAGAAAGACATGGGACAGGGTCATTAAGTGTGACCTTAGGGTTAAGGGACTGAACATGGAGGCTGCAATGGATAGTGCAGCATGGAGAGCCGCCATTAGGTGACCAAGGCCGACACATGCAAGCATGTTGGAGCCTTTAAAAACGAAAACGAAACGAGTTATGGAGGGTAACATTGAAGCTTACAAGAAGACAATGAAGAAGTGTTTAGATTAGTAAAGTACGAAGAAGGAGGGACGAGGCTAAAAGTGAAGTTTAAGTCTCAAGTAATGGTAAATGAAATAATTAACAGAACATGGAAATTATCAAACAAAGAGCAGTTAAAAAATGTCTGGATAAGGAGAGATGCTAATGAGGAAGAAAGAGGTAAAATAAAGTAGGGGGTAAAGGAAACAAAGGAAAAAAAACGAACAGAGAACGGAGGAAGAGAAGACAGTGTTCAATTGGAGAGTTATGGATCAGAAATTGAGGAAGTGGTACCAACAGAAAGAGGGAGAGAAGAGGGTATAAAAAACAACAAAAAAAGTTTGAAAGTGGTGTATACTAATGTTGACGGGTTAATATCAGCAAGGTTAGAAGTCAACAATTCCTTGAGGGTACATGAACCAGATATTATGTGCTTGGTAGAGACCAAGTTAAGAGAGGATACTGATATCCATACAGGAGATGGTAAATACAAACTGAGGAGAAGAGACAGAAAAGAAAAAATGAGAGGAGGAGTGATGATTGCAGTAAAGAACAACATAAATGTGGATACTGTGGAACAGGGAGAGGGTAGGGCTGAAGTGATAAATATGAAATTTGAAACTGGAGAGAATGGCAAGAGAGACATGGCAGTAGTATACAGTAGAAGTCCTATCTTTCGGCATCTATGGGACCAGGCAAGTGCCGAAATATCAAAATTGCCGAATTATCAAAAACCCTACCCACTCAGTACCTTATATGTTTCGGTGAACATTATCATCACTACTCATATCATTACAAATATGTTTGGAGAGAGTACTGTATACTGTTTGATACTGTACAATACTGTAATGAATACAGTACTATACATGAATATGAAAAATAAAGAAATTAGTGAACATACTGTATATAAATATAATGATACAGTAGGCCTACAAGTTCACATGCCCTTACCTAAACTTATACTAGGTTCCTTATTTACATATGTACAATAGAAGGGGTTGATTGGAGTCTGCTACTGCTGGAAGAAGTCCCCAGCAGTAGAGGGGACGAAAAAAATCGGAAAATCTGCCGAACGATCAGAGATTTTCGTAAATGGGACTATTTCTCAAAACTGCCGAAATGTCAGATTTGCCGGGAATTGGATGCCGAAGAATTGGACTTTTACTGTATGTTCCCCTTAAGACAAGGGCATGGAATGATGATGAATACCAGGAGATGATGTCAGACATGGTTAGATATTCACAGCAAGTGACTTAGAAAAGCAACAACATACTTCTGATGGGTGATTTTAATTGTAAAGGGGTGAACTAGGAGGAATGGGACTCACGAGGCAATGAAGATTCTTGGGGCACTATACTGTTAAATATAGCAAAGAATAATGTAATGACCCAGTGGGTCAAAGAAGAGACAAGATTCAGAGGTGATGACACACCAGCAAGACTAGATTTACTGTACTTCTAACCAAGGAACCTGACGTAATTGAATCTTTGAAATATCTGTGTCCTATAGGAAAAAGTGATCATGTGGTCATTGAGTCCCAGATGATAAAAGGGAACGTGGTGTTAAGAGATGAGTTTTATAGGCAGCGAAGATACAACTTTGGGAAAGGATTGAGGAAATTTTTTTGAAAATGAGGATTGGAGAAAATTCAGAGAAACAAGCGGGATACAGAGGAAGTGGGATATCTTTCTAGACCTCTATCATTCGGGAGTGAATAAATATGTGCCAAGATTAAGGGGGAAAGAAAATAGGAAGAAAGATTGGTTTAACAGAAGGTGCATGATAGCAAAAAAAAGAGAAGGACATTGCATGGAACAACTGGAGAAAGAGAGGTAATTAGAGAACAAAGGAAGAACTAGAAATGAATATACAAGAATACATAGAGAGGAAGAAGGAACTTTGAAAAAGGTATAATTGACAAATGTAAGGAAGAACCCAAATTGTTTTATAGATCTGTCAATGGCACTTTGAAACAAAAGGAAGGAACCACCAAACTGAAAGTAGGAGAGGTCTATAGAGAAGCAGCAATGCAAGCTGAATAATGAGTAAATGTTTCCAATCGGCTTTCACTAAAGAAAGGGATTTTGTAGAGGGGGAGGGAGTGACTAGAAATGTAGTGATAAATTATATAAAAGTGGAAGTCCAGGAAGCGTATAAATTACTGGAAACTCAAGATGTAAGGAAAGCCCCAGGACCGGACAGAATCTGTAATTGGGTACTGAAGGAATGCAGTGAACAACTGGTGGATAAGATTCATGGTTTTATTGTGTGTTATCTGGAAGAAGGGAAAGTGCCTCAGGAATGGAAATGGGCCAATGTGGTACCAATTTATAAGGGAGGAAACAAGGAAGAACCCCTGAATTGTAGACCAGTGTCCCTGACCAGCATGGTTGCAAATTTGTGCAAGAGAATCGTGACAGACAGATGGATAAAATATCTGGAGGAGATGAATACTCTGGCTGAAAGCCAGTTTGGATTCAGAAGAGGAAGGTCATGTGTTTCCAACATGCTGAGATTTTATTCAATAAAGACTGATGTGTACAGGAGAGAGACGGTTGGGTGGATTGTGTGTATTTATATTTGGAGAAAGCCTTTGACAAAGTACCCCACAAGTGACTAATGTGGAAATTGGAGCACATACGAGGACTGAAGAGAAACCTCCTGGAGTGGATGAGACACTTCTTGAGAGACAGACAAATGAGAACAGTAATAAAGGACAGGATGTCTGGATGGAGGGAAATAAATGGATTCCCACAGGGCTCAGTGTTAGCCAGTGGCGGATCCAGCTGTCCCTCGTTGGAGGGGGGGAATCAGAATGGGGAAGGATAGCAAGCAAAGCTCATTTTGAGGCCACGATCACTGGATATGTGGGCATATTTTTAGGTTGTTTAAGTATTTAATTTCATGACCTGTCAGGGGCAGATCCAGCTGTCCATCATAGGGTGGAAGTACGGGGGAGGGGTGGTAATAAGCTATGGGGTCTGGGGCGCATGTAAGCAGTAGCTGCTCCATCAGCCTGGGGTAAAGCCCCAACCACCACACATTCTCCAACATATCTGCGGTATTGTTGATGCATTTTGAGTCATGTTTTGAATAAAAACTACAAAACTTATATGCGATGAGTTATGTGCTTATTCTCACCAGATAACAGGAGTCAAATAATATGTGAAATCTTCAAATCCAGGTACTTTACAAGTAAATATGAAGCAATTCAGTAAAAAAAAAAAAAAAAAAAAAAAAAAAAAGCTAAATACTAATGATTGGAAATTTAATAATTTAATAATACGTACAACCATAACACCCCATCATACCCTGCTGAGTGATGTGAAGAGGCTGACATCCTCACTACACTTACACACTATTCCCATTATCCTTAATACATTAGTACACTATTCCTAGTATCCCTACTACAATTGTCCACTATTCCCAGTATCCACACTGAGGTGCCTAGAATAATGCTGATATGTTGGAACATTATGTAGTCAGGTAGAGTATACATAGAAAGTAACTTTGTCTTCCTCTTACGGGAAATAGTTCCATCACTTGGGGAGGGGGAAAAAGATACTTTGCCCCCCCCCTCTGTTGACTTGGGGGGGGCCAAGGCCCCTTTGGTCCCCTCTCGATCTGCCACTAGTGTTAGTGTCAGTAATGTTCCTGATTTACGTAAACGATATGGTAGATGGAATGAACAGTTATGCAAGTCTGTTTGCTGATGATACAAAGATCTTGAAGAAAGCAGAAGCTTAGGAAGACTGTAAAACGCTGCAGGAAGACCTGGATAGGATTCATGATTGGAGTCGGATGTGGGGAATGAAATGCAACGCAAAAAAAATGTAAAATATTGGAAATTCCTGTACACCAGGAAACCATTTACTATGCTGGGTGGTAACCATATAACCAAATTTAGGCGCCTGGTGGTTTAGTGGGTAATTATTGTGCTCCAGTTGGATTGAGCCATTGAAGGTCTATATCCAAGGGGTGATTGGGGTTTATTGCTCATGTAATGCCTCTCAGGGATGAGTGAGGCTGGTCACTCTCATCTTAAATGTCAGGACCAACTGCCTAGCCCCGGGCTTGTACGTTCCTCATGGGGCAACGTAGGATTTGATGATGGATGGATGGATGGTAAAAGTAATAAGAGACCATCCCTGAATTATTTGATGGGTAATGAACCAGTCACAAAAGTGAGAGAAGAAAAAGATTTGGGAGTGCTGATCCAGGATAGCTTGTCACCTGAAAAACAGTTAGAGAGACGTATAAACTCTTGACTAACATAAGAGTAGCATTTCATTACATGGATGAGGAGATGATGAAAAAATTGATAATGGCCATGATCTGCCCCAGGTTGGAATATGCAGCAGTAATGTGGTTCCCACACAAAAATTAAGATATAAACAAGACTGAAAGAATACAAAGAACAGCACCCAAGAAGGTCCATAGCCTGGCAGATCTGTCGTACAGAGAGAGGCTGGAAAAGCTGGATATGCCTTCCTTAGACGAAAGGAAAGAGAGGGGCGACATGACTGCAGTGTTCAGGGCCATGAGGGGAGTAGATAAATTTGACAGAAAAGATCTGTTTGTATGGGATAGGAGAGTAACAAGAGGACATGGAATGGAACTGAAAAAGTCAAGTTGCTGGAAGGATTATCAAGAAATATAGTTTTCCATATAGACGCATAGACCTGTGGAATAGCCTGGACAAAGAGATTGTCCAGTCTAAAAACTTATATGAGTTCAAAGCAAAATTTAACTTTTTGAGAAACAGAGATGGAACCCCATGAGCATAGCTCATTTCCCATATATCAGAACTAGGTAAACACACACACACAGACACACAGACACACAGACACACACACACACACACACACACACACACACACACACACACACACACACACACACACACACACACATGTACTGCATCACTTTTTAGGATTTCCATATTCCTAGAAGACTGCAATAATGCAGACTTAGATAAGTATGCATTATCATAAATAGTGTATATCATAAATAAACGGTAAACTAAACATTCTGTGGGTAAGATATACACAAACACACAAGGAGCATGGAGCTATTGTACCATGCCTAATGCAACAAAGGCTGTAAACAAGTGATATAACAATCAGCTGATCTAGTGAGAGCATGGCAGCAGTGAAAGATAGATATTCATGTACTTCCACTGTTTAATAATTGAAAGTGAAACTATTTTCCCAAACAACTTATTGGTGGATGATAAATATGAATATATCTGCTCAAGTGCTTAAGAACAGAGTGGGCATGCAATGCAAAAGAAAAGAGTAAGACAAACACTTCATGGTTAATTGTGGGCACAGTACTATACTGAAAATAATTACTGTATTAGCTTCAGTTATAAAATTTTGTACAGTATTGTATATGGTCTAACGTCTTATGTTTTGGAGCAATGCCGAGGGTGACTAGGCAACCAAATAGGTTTATTGCTACTGCAAGGCCCATCTGGGGGACACGACCAGTATTCACTGAAATTCAGTATTCGCGGGAATTTATGTGTATAACCCCCTTGAAAAGGGAGTATTGTAATCATAAGGTGGTAGCAAGAATAAAACAATAAAATACATCATCAGAATATAGAGGTTAGCTTATAATACTGTTAAAGTATTTCCTCACTTAACATCAGTTCAGTTAGCATGCTTTGCACACAAATGTAGCTAACTATTTTAGGAACTTCTCATATTTTGTTACTGAGCTGTTAGACTGTGCCTTAAATGGACATGGCTTGACCATCCATCCATCCATTCACCATCCAATCCGATACTGCCTCAGCAACAACACAGGATCTCATGGCTATGCTACTAAGTCCAGATATTTAAGGTAAGAATGACTAGTCTATTCCATGCCAGTCAACTTGTACCATGGGTCACAAAAGTATAGGTGCCCAATATGCGTGAAACGTTTGGAACCACAGAACAGTCTCACTGAAATATTAGCGACCAACCTACCACACGTTGGTAGCCCTGATGTTTGAAGGTGTCATATATCGCCAACTATACGGGTAACGTTTACCAGAATCTCTTGTGCCCCGCCCCCTACTAATGCCCCGCCTTCTTCCAGTTCTACTCGTTGCTGATTGGCTGAGATAATTATCCTTCTTACTGACAGAATAATGAGTCTTACCACAAAATAGTATCGTATTATTTACCTTTATTTTGAATTCATTTCTGTATGACAAAGGAAGCACTAAAATTTGCTGGCTGAATCAAAATCAGTTTGAAAAGAACCAACCCACCTCCTCCCGTGACTGCAGCTGAGTTTTGGTGCAAAGAAAGTTCGGAGCTTGGCGATAACACATCGCAGCTGTGCTGCTATTACTATTAAACATATTAAGTCATCTATCTGTCATCTCTGGTAAGTTACCACATAATCATAACCATATTGTAATTTTTCTTATTTATTTCCTTCGTTAATTTCCTTAAAATTAGAGGGATCAAATACAGAAGTGGGAAAACGAAATGTCACTGGCTTCCCCTACTCAGTACAGTAGCTTACATAAATTGTATTCCACCTGTCACATCATAATACTGCCTTTAGTCTACAGCAAAATGATTACGGCATATGTATTTGTATTCTTCTATAATGGACACATGAGCATCATCCAAGGGGGGGAAGGAGGGAAATGTCCCCCCCATTTTTCAATGGAGGAGGGGGCAGTAGTAATACAAGATAAGTCAGGATAATATTTGAAATTAAACAGAGCTCACTTGATTTACAACCAAGTTTGCTTTTCCTTAATATTTATAACGGGAAAGAGCAGGTGGGTATTGACTTCCTAACAAAAGTTTAAAGGCATGTACGCTAATAATTATTTATACCAACAATGCTGTACCAGAAATTTGATTCTATACACATTTCTTACCTAATTGTTCCTACCAAACTGTATCTTTACAAGAATGAGTCAAGCTTGTACTGTCCCGTGTCTTAAACTACTGTATTTTTATTGTACATCTCCTTAAAGTTATGAATTGTTTTGGGACACACCATTTCATTCGGTAGTGCATTCCACTGATCAACTGCCCTATTTGGGAAACTAAATTTCCTTACATCTTTATCACCTCTCTTTTTTTTGCAGTTTTTTACAGTGTCCTCTTGCTGATGCATCCTCATAGGTATGTAATCATTTATGTCTATTTTCTCCTTCCCTGATATGCATTTATATAGCATAATCATGTCTCCTCTCTTCCTTCTCTCCTGTCGTGTAGGTAGATTCAGTTTTTCTAGTCTTTCTTCATAGCTTAGATCCCTTAAGCTTGGTACCCATCTTGTAGTGGTCCTTTGAACTTTTTCAGTCTTATCTATCTGTGTGTGTGTGTGTGTGTGTGTGTGTGGATACCAAACATAAGGATAAAAGTCAAAACACTAAGTTCTTTGTAGAATGTATACCTTTTTATTTTCATGGAGGGAACTTTTGTTACTTTACAAACTTTTCAGGCCGATGACGTTCCTTGGTACTTTTTTCCAATAACCTTTACTACAAAACATATTTCCTAGTTAAATGGAAGATATACTTGCAGTTAAGGGGTTAAGTAGAAGTTTTGTTGCTTCGATTAGAGAGTGCACCTGACATGTTTACCCAACGCTGGCATGGCAAGACTGGTTTCCCTCACCTCCCGAAACTTTTACACGGGCCGATGGGTGTGTGGGCGGGGCCAAGGGGGCAGGGCACAAGAGACCCTGGTTAACGCTAGCTGTATAATAATATCTTCTTGCAAACATATAGCCGATGTTTTGTTATATAAACAGACATTGTTCATGTACAATGAGACGTTGGTAATGTATCATGGGAGTCGAATGTTTTCAGACACCCTGTGCACTGATACTTTTGTAACCCACAGAACACTGACTCTTACCTTCTCCTAGCAGCTGCCTCTTACTAGGTTACAGCAGTTTTCCTCCAACTGATAAAATGCTGATCTATATCACATGACATGTTCATATTAATGCATAAATTTCACACTGTCCTTCCATGAGCTTTGGATGGTGGATGAGAGAGTGCACTTCTATGGACAAGCTGGCTGGGAGAGAGTATTCATTACGGACAATAATTTAACATATGCCAAGACGGTTTTAACATGGGTTATATGAAATTATGTCCAGTGGCCATAGAAGGTTACTCATGTGTGACTAAAGTAATTTCTCTCCAGTTCCTATCCAGTCATAATATTATTATATACATACAACAGCACAATACCTGCAACAGAATTTGAACAACACTTACTAACACATGGGTTATGTCAAGTGGTCATAAAGGGTTATGCCCAAATAAACGAGAATGTTGTACTGATTTGGTTACAAGGTTTTAGGATTTGAAAAAAAAAAAAAAAAAAAAAAAAAGTACTGGCACACTGTCCTGGAGCTGGACTGGGCATTTCTTTATGTCAAGCAGTTCCTACAGTTGGCAAAATCTTTTGCAAGGGCAATTCTATGTGTTCACAATGTGGATTTACAGGAACAGTTGGCAAAATTTTTGCAGGGCAATTCTGTGTTCACAATGTGGATAAACAGGAACACTTATTTAGGTAAAAGGTTTTGGTGCAAAACAAAGTAATCCAGCTAAACAAAAATCTGGATATTCATTGTTCTGGTACCAGGGGCTTCCTGCATTTTGTAAGAAATAAACCCCAACCATCCCTCTGAATCAAACCACATCTGTTGCATTGTCTAAATTCATTTGACCACCAGGCATCTAAAAATTATTCTGGGGCAGTGAGTCTAATGCACTACACCAGGATACAGCATGAATGCCCACCCTTGATCTCCCATTGTGCACCAGAGAACTTTCCAATGAAAGGGAAAGTACCCAAATGCAGCAAGGAAAAGGCTTGTACAACTCACACAAATATATATTTCAGTTACCTTGTTGTTCTTGCTACAGACTGTTTGAGTACCAATAAGCAACTATATATATAATTACAGATACCTGTACCTTACTATGAAATCAGATACAATCTCGATATTTCAGTCTCAGTTACAACTGTGTTAGATCTGAGATACAACTGAACATTTGATCTTTACTTAAAATGGGATTTTAAGGGAACAGTACTACAGTTTACATGACAAATTGTTGCATTGTGTACAATGCTTTGTTTAACAACTGTCATGTAAATTATGTGCATACAACTGGTTCTTAATTTTTACAAGCTTTGTTATGCTGACACTACTGTGTACTATATAAACAAATATTTTTAAAAAGTTTGTATTATATACTGTACTTTCACAAAGAAAAACTGAAAATTATCTGCCCCTTCAACTCCTGCTGTCATTAGCATATCTTTTCACAATACCAACAGGTAACTTTGTCAGTCCCATATTACCTCCTTTGAGATGTAGGGCACAAGGCTAGATTACCACAGTTTATAACACATAAGGATAACATACTAACCTAGGGCCCTAAAGCATCTTATGAAAAACACCTGAAAAAGTTTTGAAACCTTTTATCCTCAGTTTCTTAGGCAGTGATGGCTTTCAAAACTTTTACAAAGCACAATGGTTGGACTGGTTCATATATGAGATGCAAATCTTATATTACACAGGCCATTCGTTTACAATATCATAAACACAATGACAGCTAATTTCAAGAATTTTAGAGAATTCCACTGGTGGATCCAGGGGAATTGCCCTAGTTGCCTAAGCAACAACCCCGTGGTTGGAAAAACAAAAGTGTCTTAGGAATCGGTGGACAGAGAGAGAGAGAGAGGTATTATCCTGCATAATCAATATTATTTAAACTAGAAGAAGATAGGTAACAAAAAGCATCGTAAACATAATTCTAAGTAACTGATCTGGCTAGTCTCTAGAATCTGATAATTGAGAATAGTGTACTTTTAATATATCTTACTGAAACAAAATGTATAAAAAATCCACTACTTGGCCTATACTATTTCATTTTGATTTACTTGTATGTATGCTTCATATTTTGCTTAAATCTGCCCATATGTACATCTTTTACCATGACATGGTGTAAGGCAACACCCTCAGATTATTCCTGGATTCACCCCAGAGTTCTATGTACTGTAGTCTGTATATTTTGAGGATTAATATAGTATCTTTGTGATGACAAAATAAAGAAGTTGCAAAGTTTTTCATGAAAAAAAAAGAAAAAAGCCAGATCTTCATTTACAAGATATCTCACAATAATCCATGTGAATAATCAAGAAAAAAAAAAATTATTTACTGGGTGGTGTCTCATTGTGCAATGTACTACTGTAGTTCATCCTGCTGCCCTCACATAATTTTTACATACCTGGTAGTCTAATATGTCAAGGCATTCCAATTGATTTGGCTTATAAAGGTGTCATTTCTATGGGTGGATGGGGTGTATTGCTCATGTAAAGCCACTAAGGGAAAAGCAGCTGGTCATTTTTACCTTTAATATCTGAACTGAGTAGCCTAGCCCTGGGCTCATACACTCCTGATGGGAAATACAGTACTAATTGTGTCTGGGAAAGGGTTTATGAATGAGTGAGTGAAGAGAATCTATGAAGGTAAAACTAATTTCACTCTTGCCATCTGCAAACTGCTGTTGGATACTAGTAAGGGTTATGCTGTACACAGCAAGTACAGTGCACTCTCCCACTCCCTATTATCATAAGCAAACTGTTTAATCTCATGACAATATGGGTAGTATTGCTTGTTGGAAAAAGCTGACAAATTTCAAACTTGAATTATGAGTGTAAAATGAATGGTACATTTAGCTGGCCTTTATGCCGATAGATTCTTTCTGTTACTGGATCCTATTGAGCCCCTGTTGTGGTTACCAGGGTATGGTATGACACTGATGATGATGATGATGATGATGATGATGATTATAAAGATGATGACAAAGATGAGTTCTATTCTGTAGAAAGTCTGAATGTATTGACAGCCACAGCTGTATCCTATTTGGCAGTTGTTATGTTCTTGTAAAGTCGCCCTAAGAAGTGACGGCAAAGTATCCACAATATTTTGGTCAACGATAATATGCACACTCTTCCTCATATCTTTACAACTTGAAACCTATTATGTAAAACTGTTACAGAAAACAGTAAGTAAATGCCAAAGAACTGGTATATTTCAAAATTGTAGGAAGCAAGTGCAAATAACTCAGAGTCAAATGGCCACCCCGTACGGGATTGTGGCATCTGGCAATAGATAGATAGATAGAATTCTTTAGTTTCGATACCTGGAAATCCAAAACAGAACTGACTGAAATTTCAGAACTATCGCTCAAGGACAGTCAGCAATAATTTGCAAATTTCAAATCTAGTATGGTAACACGCAATAATCTTTTAGTTGTGTAAGACTGAAAAAAAAAAAAAAGGCTTTAATAAACAGTCACTACTTATAAAATAATTTCCACTACAATATCACGGAATAATTTCAAGTCATTCATTTCAGACTCTGGTGTCTCCATGGACAAGACAAAAAACGGAAAAGTGGCACAATTTAGTAGACTATTTTAAATGGCTCAATCAACAAGCATGAAAAGAAACAACTTTTACTCAAAGACATGCAGCTATTAAACTGCATTTGGCTGGTCTTCCATTAAGAAAAAGATCTGGATGATTTAATATAAGCCATAGGACTATTAGCGAATGAAACACAGTATCAAGAACGAACCTTGAAAATTTGCCGAGAGTCGGATCTCCTTGGAAAATGCCAACTTGTGTCATAGCCTAGTATCCTTAGCGCCTAAACGACTGGAAAGTTTAATAAAATGCAGAGGTTCATAAACGCATCACTGAGTTCAAAATGTCTAGATCAGCACTTTCAGTTAAGCAGGACACAGCATTTTTTTTTTTTCCCCTACTCTATTGCCAGACACCTCAATCTCATAAGGGGTGGCCACAAACAAATCACCTCCATGTCACCCTGTCCAATGCCACTTCGCTGCCTTGAGCCCAGTTCACACCCACCTCTTGCATATACCTCTCCACTCCATCCCTCCATCTCATCCTCAGCCTCCCACTCTCTCTCCCCCCTCCACCTCACTCACATACACTCTCCTCATTAGTCTCTCGCTCTCCATCCTCTCCACATGGCCAAACCACCTCAGCGAATTTCTCCTAACACTTTACATCACATTCACATCCACACCATAGCACTCCTTTACTACATCACTTGTCAGTCTGTCTCTCCATGTAACTCCACATGCTCCTCTCAAATAACTCATTTCCACTGCTCTCACTCTTGACTGAAGTCCGTCCAACAAGGTCCAAGTTTCACTTCCATACGTCAGAGTTGGTATCACAATACTGTCATGCAGCAATTTTTTACTTCCATACTCACTTCCCTGTTCCTTATCACTGCTTTCAAAGAACCAGCAACCTTTCTTCCCTTTCAAGCACTTCACTCTCTAAACTTCTATCCTTATTCATCACACTACCCAAATACTTAAATGCACCCATATTTTCCATTTTTCCATTTCCTCCTCATCCAGCCTCATTGTACATTCAGTGACTTACTGTACATTCAGTGACTTCATTTTTTTTATAAGAAAGGCATTACAGATTAAAATACAGAGCAATATTTATGTGCTTTGGCATTGCAAGTGTTTGTAAACTCATGTTTTGCTACACTTTACTACCAAGTGTTAGAGATAAAAGTAATATCTGTCCTACCTCCTTACGACTGATAATAATTTTGCATCAATTAAGAATAAAGTTGGTGAGGCTAAGAGACTGACAAGAGACTGAGCTGGCTGGAGGAATATTATGAGGAGAAGCACATATCCAGGGATTTGGCACCGCTTTTTAATGTGACAGTGTTCAGACTGACTCTATCAGACAGGTATATGTGAAGCTACAAAAAGTGGTGAACTTCTTTGGCCTATTTAGTGGAGCCAGGATTCTTTGGCCTTGAATGATGAGTGAATGTAAGCATGGCCCATTGAACTGGGCAAACTTAGGCTGTCTGGACGTTGCTACTCCTTACCCTGCCCTAGGGTAACACCCACGATGTCACCAGGATTAAGTGCCAGCTCATCCGGTCTAGGGTGGAGACAGGGATTAGTTTTTTCTCTCTTAGTCAGTTGCCTAAAGGATGATGATGATGATGATGATGATGATGATAATAAAGTAGCTAATTGTAATTATCATAAGCTAGGGTAAGACATGGAATAAAAGGCAGAAAAGTTTAGTTGCTACTGCAGGTAGGGTATCTTTACTAAGAATAATGTCACTGTTAGGACATCCTTATTGTTGCTATATCATCACAATAGCATTTGAAAATACAGTAAGGTAATGTATTGCAGTCACACAAATTTTCCTTAACTGGTCTTCCAAACCAGAGCATCTGTATTTGATATTCTGCGATACAAATACATTGGTAACAAAGTTTTACTGTGCATTGTACGCGGAGTAATACATTACACATTCATTCAAACTGGGAAATGTATCTAAGTGTTAATTTCTAATATATCACTGTCTCATGTCAGTCATTTTACATAATTCTTAGCATGATATATTGTATATTTTATTTGATATGACATGATGGGGGCACAGAAGTCTATCTATCTATTGCCAGATGCCTCAATCCCATTTGGGGTGGCCACAAACAAATCAACTTGAAAGACAAAAGTTTGTGGCACAGAAGTTTTACCTCATATTCACTAAGTTTTCAATGAACGTAAGGCAGTGCAGAATGGCCAAAGCAATCTAAAACTCTGCCATCACTTCTTGGGACGACTGTACTATCCTGCAAAAACAAATGGTTCTTCCACACCAAACTAGTGCTGGTAAACAATATTCAGCTACACTAACTACATGAAACTGTTCTTGCCTAAGTCCCGGGGAGAGGGAGAGAGAGAGAGAGAGAGAGAGAGACAGACAGACAGACAGACAGAAAGACAGACAGACAGACAGAGAGAGAGAGAGAGAGAGAGAGAGAGAGAGGTTAAAGTTGTCATGGTGGATAGTCTCCTGTATTATTAATACAGTAATTTTCTAAGTCCCTCCCCCATTCCAATTTGGTAACTTTACAATCAACTTGAAAGACAAAAGTACATATTGCTTAAAACCTTTTTTGCTGTGATAATGTTTGCAGACTTCTAGCAAGGAAAACCCCAAATGACATATGATTCAAACAATACCTGTTATGTTGTACATTACTAAGAACTGCAATCAATCACCATGATCATGAATTCCGATGTAGCATAGCAATTCTAACTGGTCATGTCTATAACATGGATGAAAATTTAAAGTGCATGAAAAAGCATGCTGAATCTATATCAGCTGAATTTCACATTCAAAATGCCACCAGTAAAATGAAATAACTTCAAAACAACCACTGACACACCAAGAGTGCTAACTTCAGCACTTACCTGTTTGGCCTAGCTGAGATCCAGGGTAATATCAGTGACAGTAATGTCTATGGCTAAAATAAACCTAACTCTACTCAGAAGGAAGAGTGACACTGCCCTTAACCTTAAGAGACGGATGTCCACATATACAGTCCAAGAGTACTTGTGACGAAGACACAGGTGTCCGCATGTGCAGTCCCGCCATTTTTCAAAGTAGCGCGAGTATTGAGGCGGCTTCCCATGCTCTATGGAGGAGAAGGATGACAATAACAAACCCTCCCCAACACCCCCCACCATCATATTTTTATATATATATATTTACTGGAAACATATTGTTCTCCATAAGTGCCTTTGTGTAATAAATACACTGCTGTAACAATGACGCAACAGTGACGCGACAGTGATGTGATTTGTGATATTATCAACATTCTTATTACATGTATTATAATATGGAGTGTCCAGTTTATTGGAAAAGTGTTATAAAATGGTTTTGAAAATGTATTTCACCACAAGTGTGTGGTATGTGCATTCCAGTGCCAATACATTGAAATATAACTACCATGGTAATCACATAGTGAATGTTTATGGTATGTGCAAAGTTGAACGGCAATTGTAATGTGAAAATCAGAGTCTGGTAAGCTTTGGGCAGTGGTCATGGGAGTGAAATAATGTGATTTTAGTACACCTTCTAATATCACTGCCTGTCCAGCGAAGTTCATGTAGTCTGCAACACCACCTCATGGAAGACCTAAAGGTATGTGCTTTCCAATGGTACCTCATTTTTTACTCTAGCATTACTCATTATGTTACTACAAAAGTTTAAAAGTTCGTTTACATTTGGCCAATTATGCCTGTCCTAAGCATCCATCACAACATGCGGACACCCATCTTTAAGGGATTAAATACAGGTAAGTGTAAAGTAGGATGATACAGAAAAGAGTTTGTTATCAATTGCTTCAGACAGCGGCTGAGAAATCAGAATGTTAAGGATGTATTTCATGATGAGAAATGCAGAATGGAAAACAATGCATGGAGCTGTGTCCGTGGTTTACAGGATCAATGGAACACTAAAATGTGGTCATTTTACAATACTGGACAAAATCTGTGATTGGACAAAGTGAACACCTAGGCATATGATATCATGATGGTGGAATGATATGGTAAATGAAGTAGTAAATGAGAAAAGACTGGTCAGTAAGGAGCTGTAGATAGCTGTTAACTGCAGAGAAGACCTGAAGGTATGTGCTTACAATGGTACCTCATTTTTTACTCTAGCATTACTCATTGTGCTTTTACAATGGTTTAAAAGTTTGTTTACATTTGGCCAATTATGCCCTGCCTCAGCGTCTGTCACAACATGCGGACACCCGTCTTTTGGGGTTAAACAGCAGGTAAATCTGATATGCATTAGCTGATGGACTTCATGCCAGGAGCAAAGCTGAATTTAATGAGAGAGAGAGAGAGAAGATTTATTCATCACTAACAATCATCACATTTCTATCATACAAATATCACACTACAATTCAACAAAATATCACAAAATTAGCAGTAAACAAAAATATATATATATCAACTTTCTTTTTAATATTCTGTGTATATATATATTTATATATATATTCCTACAAGTTAAAGTTGCTTCACGTGCCACTTTTCCTCTTATCAACTTCAGTATATGGTGGAAAGTCAGCAATGTCAACAATCTCCTCCATCTTGTATGAAGGGTAGAGGCCATTCTGACGGGTGCGGCGGTTGACACCCTTGGAATATCCATCCCAGTGATTGCCCGCAACACCCACGATGTCACCAGGATTAAGTGCCAGCTCATCCGGTCTAGGGTGGAGACAGGGATTAGTTTTTTCTCTCTTAGTCAGTTGCCTAAAGGATAAAAGCTTACTTTAATGCTCCTTCAGAACATCATCCACACTCACCTCAAGTAAGCATCTTCACATCCCTGTCTATCTATACTCTGACACCTTAATCCGATAAGGCTCGTAAGGGTGGCCACAAACAAAATGTCTCCATATTACCCTATCCTCTGCCATTTGGCTGCCCTCCCTACAACCTCCAACTCACATCCCTCGCTCTCATATACAGTATCTCTCCACCCCATCCCTCCATCTCATCCTTACTCTGCTCCTCCCCTTCCTCCTCACTCACATTCTCTTCTAGTATGCATTCCATTCTTCATCATGATCAAATCATCTTAGAGTATTTCTCTTAACCCCTAAAAGACGGGAATCAAAATGTTTTAACATAAGCTCAGGATGGGCATAATCGGTGGGTACGATATTGTGTGGGGATTGTGGGGCGTGGTGGTGGGGGGTTGTTGGATGGTGTGGGGGTCTGGTTTGGGGAGGTAAGGGGTGCGTGTGGGGGGGTGATGGGTGGGGGATGGGAAGTGGAGGATGGGGAGGGGGTGAGGTGGTGAGTAGAGGTGGGTAGGGGGTGGGGATGGCAGTGGGGGTTGGAGGGGTGGGATGGTTTTGGAGGTGGGGATGGTTTGGGGTGTTGGGGGAGTGGGAGGGGGGCTAATGGATTAGGAGTTGGTGGTGGTGGGAGGTAAAGGGTGGGGGATAAGTAGTGGGGGTGGAATGGGGATTGTGGGGGAGTGGGGGGAGTGGGGGGAGTGGGGGTAGTGGGGGTAGTAGGGGTATGGAGGGTATGGAGGGATAGTGGGGATGTGGGGGTGAGGGATAGGGGAGTGGGGGTGAGGGGTAGGGGAGTGGGGGTGTGGGTGGTGGGAGGTTGGAGATGGTGGGAGGGTGGGGGTTAGGGATGGTAGGGGTCAGTGGGGAAGGTTGAGGGATGTAGAGGGAGTTGGGGGGTTGTTGAAGTTTGGGGGTGGGAGGGTCGAGGCGGTTGAGAACGGTGGGGGGGGAGGTTGAGGTGGGGGGGGTTGAGGTGGGGAGGGTGGAGGGGTGGTGTGTGGGTGTGGTTGTAGGGGGGTGGGGGGTGCAGGACAGCATATGCGGACACCCGTCTTTATGGCCCGAGTACCCTTGGATAGCACGTATGGACTCCCGTCTTGTAGGGGTAAATGCTTTCAGCCACGTACACATCCACACTATAATACTCTTTCACTTCCTCATTTGTCTGCCTGTCTTTCCATGCAACTTCTCATGCTTCTCTGAAATAACTCATTTCTACTGCTCTCACACTTGACTTGTGTCCTCTTAACATGCTCCAAACTCACTTCCATATGTCAAAGTAAGAATCACAATACTGTCATGCACCAATTTTTTAACTTCCAAACTCACTTCTCCATTCCAAATCACTGCTTTCAGAAAACCAACAATCTTTCTTCCCTGCTGTACCTTTTTCATGTACTTCATCCTCTCAACCTCCATCCTTGTGCCACATTTCTTGGCCATCCAGCCTCACCATGCATTTTGTGACTTTATTTCTTTCAAAGGCCATAACTTTACTCTTAGCTATTTTCACTTTTAGAATTTATTTCTTACATACACTCCCAAATTCATTCTCTAAGTCTTGTAACTCCCACTCATCTTCATTAAACAAGACAGTATCATTAGCAAACAACAGTACATGCAGTTTCCAAACCCTACCCTCTCTTGCTAAGGAAATTCCAACATCCTCTGCCCTACTTTGTATCTCACTTATAACATCATTCATATATATAATGAACAATCATGGGGACATGACACATCCCTGTTTCAATCCAACATTCCAATCAAAGACCCCACCTAGTTCACTCTCTACATTCACTGCATCCCCAGCACCCTCGTATATACTCTTCTTGGCACTCAACAATTTCCCATCTACTCCGTATAGTTTCAGCATCTTCCGAATTCCTTGTCTATCTCCTCTGTCATATGCTTTTTCCAGATCCATGATGGTAGCATGCTTTTCCTCTCGCCTGTCTCAACCATCACCAAAACAAGGCCAGATTCATCATATGCTTTCTCAGTTACTGATATTGTCCTGGCCATAAGGAACATTTACTGGTATTCACTGAATGGCCTACATATGAGAATATCTTTTGTTATGAAAATCAAAATGGGAATGACAAAAATGCTATTTCTGTGAGATGTCAATGGTAAAAAAAAAAGGTACGGAAAGTGGTTCAAATTTTATCGGCAGTGCCGGTTTCCTGAAATCAAAACATGAGAATGAAAAGCTTCAACAGGAAGTAACCAACGAGAATGATGATTTCGGTGACAGATGAGATTTGACCAAGCCAAACCTGTTCTTGGAAGGCATCTGTATATCATGTCAGATTTGATCTGACTCTACACTTCACTCCCTCTCTCTAACTCTCCCTCACATTCCCAAATATCATCCCATCCACACTCCTTCCTGCCTTTTCTTTTTCCACCATTCTTCTCTTCTCAAGGCTCAATCATTGTCATTCCCCAGTTGGTTTCCCCTACACCTTGACTACACCCCACTCCTTTCCAGCTCCATACTTACACACTCCTTCTCATACTCAATATTTTGCCCTCCTCTTCCCACTTTGTATCATCACTGAAGCCCGTAAAAACTCAAACAACAAACCAAACTAGAAAAAGGAAATTCACCATATTCCCCTCAAGAATAAGCTAGAAAAACCATCAGAAAAGAATGGTAATAAAGAGGAAAAAGAAAATTACCCAATGATTCAAATATTAACATCTGGTGGCAACCTTGTAAAATCACTGGGCAAAGAAATCAATGCCATGAGACAACACTGGCTGTGTTCACATATCACCCACTGTTGTTAATAGGAACAAAGGTGAGAATGACAGCAGCTGCAAAAGAGGTGGTGCTCATTTCTGTAACTTAGGTCTCTGAGCCTGTGGTGCGTTATTCATCGACTAACCTGGGATACAAGGCCACTGCATCATGCAGATTGCCACAGTTACACTCTATTGGTGCTACTCTAGGTACTTATTTACCTATCAAACTACAAAACGTGGAAGACATCCCAGCTGAAAGGTGCTAAATGCCCAAACCAGAATTTAAATTCTGCTGTTATCTTGCCCTATAGTTTCTGCTCTAACAACACAAACCACTTTGACATTGTGGTAGCAACATACCTGCGTGGTGTATGTGAGAAGCGGGCCCGCTGATTATGAGCATTCTGACCTCCATAGTAGTAAATGTCATCCAGGGAACGAAAGTAACTTGAGGCATCAGGATGATAAGTTTGCATGATCTCATATGCAATTCGACACACCTGGAAATAAGTTTTCTACGATCTTATGGAAGAATTCACAGAACTATGATATTCACACATGATAAACTACTCACATCCATTACAGGAAAATCCAACTAATTAATGGGTATTTATTCAGTGTCTCAAGACACCAGCCCCCACACTGAGGCTGCAGGGGAGAACGCCAGGTGGCACTGGGTCGTAGACAAGTCATTAGCACTGTCTGAAAGTGACACCTGTTTATCATAGCAAGAATTAGCACATAGGCCCTACACACTACTAGATATACTGTATACTAAGATATAGTGACATTAGTTTCAGAGAAGGGAAGGAAAGTGTACGCTGCCTTCATGGACTTGGAGAAAGCTTATGACAGAATAGATAGGAAAGGTATGTGGAAGGTATTAAGAATATATGGAGTGGAGGGGAAATTGTTGAGTGCTGTGAAGAGTATGTACGAGGGAGCTAGGGCTACGGTGCGAGTGGATGGTGAGCTGAGTGAGTTCTTTGATCTCAATGTGGGACTGAAACAGGGGTGTGTAATGTCTCCATGGCTGTTTAATATATATATGGATGGGGTCGTAAAGGAGGTACAAGGTAGGGCAGTGGATGTGGGGGTGGCCCTAATGAATGAGGGTGAGATTTGGAAGCTTCCGGTGTTGCTGTTTGCTGATGATACAGTATTGTTGAGTGAAGATGAATGGGAGTTGCAAGGTTTGGTGAATGAATTTGGGACAGTGTGTAGGAGGAGGAAGCTGAAAGTTAATGTAAACAAAAGTAAAGTCATGGTGTTTGAGAGGAATGAAGTCACAGAGTGTGCAGTGAGGTTGGATGGTGAGGATATGGAGAATGTGAGTGCATTCAAGTACTTGGGTAGTGTGATGAGTAAGGATGGAACTTTGGGGGATGAAGTACGTGAAAGGGTACAGCAGGGAAGGAAGGTTGTTGGCACACTGAAAGCAGTGATGAGAAATAGGGAGGTGAGTATGGAAGTTAAGAAGTCACTGCATGATGGTATTGTGATCCCTACCCTGACATATGGAAGCGAGGCGTGGACCTTGCAAGAGGGGAACAAGTCAAGAGTGAGAGCAGTGGAAATGAGTTACTTGAGAGGAGCATGTGGAGTGACATGGAGGGACAGGTTGACGAATGAAGAAGTGAAGGAACGTTGTGGGGTAGATGTGGATGTGGTTGAAAAGATTAGGAGAAATACACTGAGGTGGTTTGGACATGTGGAGAGGATGGAGAATGAAAGACTGACTAAGAGGGTGTATGTAGGTGAGGTGGAGGGAGGGAGAGGGAGGGGTAGACCGAGGATGAGGTGGAGGGATGGAGTTGAGGTATATGACGGAGGGGGGGGTGAGTTGGGGGGAGGGGAGTCAAATGGTGGGTGACAGAGTGACTTGGAGGCGTTTTGTCTGCGGCCACCCTTTGCGGGATTAGGGCGTCGGGCTATAGATAGATAGATAGATAGATAGTTTCAGAGTTTAGTTTGAAGGAAAACATTAAAACACAGTAACAAACACACCTTGTAAGATCTGTTGCTAAAGTCATTAGAAACTGTCACTGAGAAAGTGGAAGTAACCTGATGCATCAAGCTGGCAGGTCTGCATGATTTCAGTGGAGATACGATCCCAAAAATAATGTTTGAAAGATCTATTGTTATTAGACTCGGACTTAATTCCTTAAATCCAGGGACCTTTATTTCACTCTTGCTATTACTAGATAATTTTATTCAACTTAGGAAAGCCCTCTTGCACTCAAGGAGTTAAAGAAAGATAGATTTAACTCCTCCAGTGTGAAAACTTTCTCCTGCTTGGACTTACAGTGCTTGGACACAGCAACAACAGAATATGAGAGAAATCACAGCATTCAAAAGGCTAATGGATGGCAGAAATCCAGGCACTTCACCTAGATGGACCAAGGAACTTTAGTTATACCCCTGTGCGCTGGAAGTTTAATGGGTCACTGTTTTGCATAGTTGGTGTTCTTACCTAATTGTTCTTACCTAACTGTATCTTTACAGGAATGATTCAAGCTCGTTCTGTCCTGCGTAAAAAAACATTTTTATTATATATATCCTTAAATTTATTAATTGTTTTGCCCCACTATATCATTCAGTAGTGCATTCCACTGACCAACTGCCCTATTAGGGAAACTGAATTTCCTTACATCTTCATCACCTCTCATTTTATGTTATTTATCTTTTTTTTTTTCAGTATCCCCTTGCTGATGCTTTTCCACAGGTTATATACTCATTTATGTCTATTATCTCTTTCCCTGAGATGCATTTATATAGCAAAATCATATCTCCTTTTTTCCTTTTCTCCTGTAGTGTTGGAAGGTTCAATGTTTCTAGTCTTACTTCGTAACTTAGATCCCTTAAGCTTGGTACCCATCTTGTAGCAGCCCTTTGTATGTTTTCAATCTTATCTGTGTGTTAGTTAAGGATTTCACATGACTGATGTATACTCCAGGGTTGGTCTGATGAATGATGTTATTATCTTTCTCAGGATGTCTCAATTTATGTATGTGAATGTTATTCTCATATTATCAAGAAGTATATACATATTCCGAGCCTCCTCACTGATGTGGTCAGCCGGAGATACTCTGTTATTGATTACTGATAATCACTCCTAAGTTCTTCTCCTTTTCTGATATGTGTAGCATTAATCTTCCCAACATATAATCCCAGTCTGGTCTTTCTTCACTTTTACCAAACTTAATTACATGACACTTGTCCACACTGAATTTCATTTGCTATTTGTTGCTCCACTCATGAAGGTTATTTAATTCTTCTTGTAGCTCTCAGCAAGAATCTGTGTTAGTAATTCTCCTTTACATATTTGCATCATCAGCAATCATATTTAGTTCGTTTCCATGTTATGTCATTTATATATAGTAATCCCCCCAATATCCGATGTAATAGAGCCAAAGGCACGTCCAGAAAGTGGTCCTGTCCGGATATTGGGCCCCAGCGTCCTGGACTTGTACTTATGGACCCTAACATAGAAAAACACCTATACAACTCCGTCTGGACATGCATTGCACCTATTTAAGACCCAAATCACACCAATAAGGGACATAAAAGACTGAAATAAATGCAAAAGAACCATAAAATGAGGTTTTAGAGGTGAGTTTATACAATATTAAACATTCTGGGTACTTACAACAAGTCCCTGGCTCCTGGGCTGGTAATTATGGACCCTAACCTAGCCTAACTCAGAAAAGCACCTCCCTACTCCACATGCATAGCACCTTAGACACTATTCACACCAATAAGGGACATAAAAGAGTGAAATGAGGTGTCAGAGGTAAGTATGGAAAATACAGTACAATATGAAACATTCTGGGCACTTACAGCAAGTCCCTGGCCATCTCGATGAATAACCCGCCTCCTCTCAGACTCTGATAGTAAGAAGGAGTTCCTGAAGCACTTGCAGTACACTGTTCATGAAGTCTTGCACTGAACTTAGTCATTTGCACTCAGAATTCCATTCTCTTAACACTGCGCACTCTTGTCTTACTTGCGTTCCATTGTACGTTAATGAAATAAGTGTTGCACTCTGCACTTAAAGTCTTTCCACTCATAAAACCATTTTCTAAACATAACACACTCTAGTTAATTTATGTTACATTGAAAGTCAATTAAATCTTTGTCTTTTCACTCAGAATTCTAATTCCTTAACACTATGCACTGTTTTTTTTCACTGCACAACACTGTAAATTCCCGTGTGGTCTAGTGGAGAAGTTCTAGGCATCTAATCACTGTCAGAGTCTGAGAGTAGCTCTTGCAGGTGACCTAGGGGTGCGTCGCTGGGTCATGGTGATGGCGTACCCACTGCAGACAGCTCTGAAGAGAGGCGCAGAGTCACGTCGAGTGGTGACTCCATCATGCCTGATGTGCTGGGCTGTGGCTTGAAGCATGAGGGCCTGTCGTGGGGAGGCAATGGAGTGGAGCCAGGGCTGGGCACAGCGGGGGTCACGGGCCTGAAAAAGCTGTCAATGGTTGATTGACACAAGGAACGACAATTTTGACGATTAATGATGTGCTGCCTGAAAGCGCGCACTTCCTCCACAAGTCCCTGGCTGGAGTAGTGTCACGCTGAGAGGAGTCCGCATCATCGTCGCCGTCCTCGTCGGACTCTTCAAGCTGGGTACTGACACCTGCAACTGAAGATGCAATCTCGATATCAGATATGGTCTGATACTCAAGATCGCCCTTGTCGTCATCCAACCACTCACGCACTTCATTCACATCAACATCGTCCCCATGCGCACGTAGACGTGCATGGAAGTCATCCACGTCAAAACCTAGGAAATCGCGCCAACTTCAAATTGTGGGCGGGAAAAAGTCGGATTTTTTTCGAAATTTTTGCTGTTTTCGGCTCATTTTGGGAATATTGGATCTCGGGATGAAAATGTCCGGTAACTGGGGATGTCCGGAAATTGGGGGTCCGGATATTACGGGGATTACCGTATATTAAAAGTGCAACTGGCGCCAGCACTCAGCCCTGTGGAACCCTGCTGGTCACTTCACACCATGATGAGTAATTTCCCCTTAGTACAGTTCTTATTTCCCTTATTCAGATAAAATCCTACATCCAACAGGCTAGATTGCCTTGGACTCCTCCTTGATGGTATAGTTTCCAAAAAAATCTTTGGTGCAGTACTCTGTCAAATGCTTTCTTGAAATCAAGATGGATTGTCCACCCATCCTTCTCTTTTCTGTAATGTTTCTGTTACTCTATCGTAGCAGCTCAACAGATTAGTAACACAATATTTTCATTTTCTGAAAACAAACAGTCTTTCTGTTATCATACTGTGTTCTTCTAGATGATTTACCCAAACTTTTCTTATCCACTTTTCTAATACCTTGCTTACAACACTGGTTAGTGGTACTGGTCGGTAGTTGAGTGGATTCTGTCTATTTTGCTTTTTTCCAAATATCAGGTAGTTTACCTTGTCTCAAGGATTTCTTGAAAATTAAAGATAATGGTTTACTTAACTCCTTTGCACATTCATGTAGCACCCAACATGAAATTTCATCAAGACCATTTGCTTTTTCTTTGTCAATTTACTTAACTCCTCCTTTATTTCTTTCTCTGATATTTGTATATCTGGTAATATGTGTGGGCATGCATATTCCATATCATCCCTCTCAAAATTATTTTTTTCTGTAAAAACTGATTGGAAATTCTTATTCATTGCTTCACAAATATCCTTCTCTTGTGTATGGGTGATCCCCTCATCCGTAATGGATCATATTTTATCTTTTACTTTGGTTTTGCTTCTGATGTAGCTGTAAAATAGCTTTGGTTGATCACTACTTTTGTTTATGACATCCTCCTAAAACTGTTTTTGGGCTTCCCTCCATATTCTTGTATAATCGTTTCTTGCTTGTTTATAGTTGTTATATGCCCTTTCACTATTGTGTCTTCTATATCTATTCCGCAACAAACCTCTTTTTTCTTTTGATTTTTTACATTCTGTATCAAACCATTTCTTTATTTTCTTTTCTGCTTCTTTATGCTGTGGGATGTACTTCTGGTCTCCTATTTCATAAAGTTCACAGAATTTTTATTTATGTACCATTTAAATCTTGTCATCTAAGCTCCTTTTCCCAATCAATTTTTAAAAAGTACTTCTTTAGGTCATGGTAGCTTCCCTTTTTATAATTATGCTCTTTTTGTAACTTTCATTGCTGTTAACTATATCATATGCAATCCTGAAGTTGCAATTTAGTACTGCATGGTCGCTTTTGCTGACTAGAGGGTGATACATTAAACTGTCAATATCATTTTCTTGCCTAGTAAATAAAAGATCTAGCACTGAGGGTACATCGAGTCCTCTTTTCTGGTGATTTACCTTACAGCTTTTGCTGACTAAAGGGTGATACATTAAACTGTCAATATCATTTTCTTGCCTAGTAAATAAAAGATCTAGCACTGAGGGTACATCGAGTCCTCTTTTCTGGTGATTTACCTTACATGTTGCTTTAGAAAAAAATCCTGCACGAGAACCAGGAGCTTTTGGTCCCAACAGCTTTCTTGGCTTATTATATCCAGAGTATTCCAATTTATATTTGTATTAAAATCTCCAGTTAGTATAATTCTTTCCAATTTCTCTTCCATTCCATGTAGTAATGCTCTTAAACTCTGAATCATTATCTCTGCCAGATCCTCATATTCCCCTCTTCCCCATGTGTTTGATCTGGGTGGCATGTATAAATCTGCTACAATTACTTTCCCTTCAGATGTACTGATCTCTATTGCAATCAGTACTACTTGCGATGGTGTATCTAGTTCTATTTCTTTGACTTTTAGGTTTTTCTTTGTTAATATTATAATTCCTCTTCCTTGTTTTAAGTTCCTATCTCTTCTCCATATATTGTATTCCTCTAAGTTTAGGATGCCATTTGATATCCTTGGTGTTAATTTTGTTTCAGTTAGGCATATTATATGTGGTTCATTTTCTCTTATATAATCATTCATCTCTAATAACTTAGATACCATTCCATCTGCACTTGTGTACATCAACTTAATCATCTTATTTACATACTTGTCATGACTTAGTTCTCCTATCTTCCTCCTTTCTATTCCCTCCTGTTTATGTACTACTTTCGAACCTGCAATCCAATTACTTTGTAAAAAAAATGTATTCTTCTCCTCCTCCTCTGATCTTCCTTCATTCTTTGTTTTTGCTTCCTCCCTCTTCTCTTTTAGTGATTCCAGTTTCTCTTGTGTTAGGCATCTTTTTATCCATACATTTTTGAATTCCTCTTTTTCCATGAGCTTGTTTGCATTTTTTAGTGTCTCCTCCACAGTGTTCACATTCTGAAAGGTTACCTTTAGGGGCCTTGACTTGTTTCTCTCATATTTCCCTCATCTTTTGTGTTCCTCTATGTCTTTATTACAGATTTCCTCTGATACTTCCTTCAATATGCTATATTTGCCATCTCCTTTTTGTCTCTCGAGATCTTGTTTTTTATTTCTTCCTCTTCTATACCAGTGATTACTATACATTTGTTGATATCTGCTGAATCTCTGACCAATTTAGGATTGTTTTGGATTATTCTTTTCACTTCCTTTTTAATGCCTTTTTCTTCCACCCTTGTTTTTAAGTCTTTCTTTACTTTCACCCAGACATGGGGTAATAGTAATATATAATAGTAATAGTAATAGACTATTACAGTGTTTTCAAAGTAATAGTAATATTAATAGTAACAGATCACAAGTTCCTGGCTGTAATAGTAATTGTAATAGTGATATAAGGCAAAGTAATAAATAATTATATATTACTTTCCCATTGCATACACTTCTTTAATACAGTTTTCCATAATCAATAAAAACAGCCTTCTCACCTTGGTTACCTGTTGGCTGCTCTCCAAGCTGCAGGTACACCACAGGAGACCGTGCAGAATGGAGAGTGGTCAACAAGCCATCAGGTGATCTAGACACACTTGTGCATTCAGTGGAACAGCCTCCCAACTTTAATGAAAATAAAAACCATTTTCAGTTTAATACCGTTATTGTAAATAATATATTAATAGTAATAGTAATACTAATAGATGCCCAAGTAATAGTAATAGCAATAGAAACCCAGTAACAGACCCCATGTCTGCTTTCATCATTTCAGCTTAAGTGGTTTCCATATCATTTTTGTAGCTTTGCACTGCTTCATTCACCTGTGTTATCTTCTCCTCAATATCACTGCTCTGATTTATCAGACTGCTTACTTGCCTACTTGTCTCTGTATCATTTTTTAACTCTTCCTTAAAACTCTCGTGGTTGACTATTGTACTTGCCATTTCACTAATTTTCCTCTAAGTGAACCCACTTCTACTGTCAGCTCATCTATTGTTGCGTCTTTCTTGTTGATCTCCTTTCCTAATTTTTCTACTTCTTCCTTCTGCAAGTGCAACCGTTTCTTAATTTCATCCATTTCATTCTGAAAAGCCATCTCTAATCTGTTTACTCCTTCTACCAGTTTATTGTATGTCTCCATTTCAACCAGTTCTTGGTAGAAATCATCATCCTGCTTTCTACCTTTATCCCTTTTCTTTTTCAAATCTGTGTGTGTGTGTGTGTTCTTACCTAATTGTATCTTTACACGAATGAGTCAAGCTCGTACTGTCCCGTGTATTAAACCATTTTTATCATACACATCACTGAATTTATGAATGGTTTTGGCACACACTACTTCATTCAGTACCGCATTCCACTGATCAATTGCCCTATTTGGGAAAAGGAATTTCTTTACGTCTTTATCACCTCTCTTTTTATGGAGTTTTTCGCAATGTCCTCTTGCTGATGCTTCCCCATATGATATATATTCATTTTTGTCTATTTTCTCTTTCCCTGAGATGCACTTATATAGCATAATCATGTCTCTCCTTCTCTTTCTCTCCCGCAGCATTGGTAGATTCAATCTTTCCAGTCTTTCTCCATAGCTTATATCCCTTAAGCTTGGTACCCATCTTGTGGCTGCCCTTTGTACTTTTTCAATCTTATCTTTGTGTTTTTTGAGATGAGGATTCCAGTCTACTGATGCATAATCCAGGGTTGGTCTGATGAATGATGTTATTAGCTTCCTCAGCATATCTCCCTTTATATATGTGAATGCTATTCTCATATTAGCAAGCAATGTTTGCATGTTACGTACCTTCTCACTGATGTGATCATCGGGAGATAGTCTGTTATTGATAATTACTCCTATGTCCTTCTCCCTTTCTGATATGTGTAGGGTTGATCTTCATAACTTATAATCCCAATCTGGTCTTTTCTCACTTTTACCAAACTTAATTACATGACACATATCCACATTAAATTCCATTTGCCATTTATTGCTCCACTCATGAAGCTTGTTCAGTTCCTCTTGCAGCTCTTTGCAAGAATCTATGTTAGTGATTTTCCTTTGAATTTTTGCATCACCACAAAAAGATAGTTTCCATTTCCAATGTTACTGTCTATGTCATTTATATATACTAAAAATATAATTGGTGCCAGCACTGAGCCCTGTGGCACTCCGCTGGTCACTTCCCTCCATGACGAGTAATTTCCCCTTAATATTGTTCTCATTTCCCTTTTACTGAGAAAATCTTGCATCCAACAGTAAAGATTGCCTTGGATACCTCCTTGATGGTACAGTTTCCACAGAAGTCTTTGGTGTGGTACTCTGTCAAATGCTTTCTTAAAATCTATAGATACTGTCCACCCATCCTTCTCATTTCTGTAATGTCTCTCTAACTCTAACATAGTAGCTTAACAGATTGGTAACACATGATTTTCCCTTCCTAAAACCAAACCGTCCCTCTGATATCATACCGTGTTCCTCTAGATGTTTTAACCAAACTTCCTTTATCAGCTTTTCTAGTATCTTACTTAAAACACTGGTTAGTGATACTACTCGGCAGTTGAGTGGATCCTGTCCATTCCCTTTCTTGAATAGGCGAACAATGTTTGCCTTCTTCCAAATGTCAGCTAGTTTACCTTGACCTAAAGATTACTTAAATATTAAATACAATGGTCTGCTTAGTTCTTCTGCACATTCATGTAGCACCCAACCTGAAATTCCGTCAGGACCAGTTACTTTTCCTTTGTCCACTTTATGTAACTCTTCTTGTACTTCTTTTTCTGATATTTGTATATCTATACACAGTTTTTTTTATCGAGGCGAAGATGTACTTGACAGATTGGGGATTATTGGCTGAATACAACATTTCTTCATAATCTAGCATTGTTATCTGACAACATATATCTGAGGGGGAAATTTGGGCTAGTGAATATTTTTTGGACATGTTGCATTCAGCAAATCATAATCAACCCATGAAGTGAATCTTCACCTCAATAAAAAAAAAATGGAGTATAGTATTATGTGTGAACATGCATATTCCATATCATCTCTCTCAAAGTTTCTTTCTTTTGTAAAAACTGATTGAAAGTTTTTATTTAGTGCTTCACAAATATCTTTTTCTTGTATACAGATGATCCCCTTATCCGTAATGGGCTGTATTTTATCTTTAACTTTGGTTTGGCTTTGGATGTAGCTGTAAAAAAGCTTAGGTTGATCACTACTTTTATTTACATTGTCCTCCTCAAACTGTCTCTGAGCATCCCTCCTTATCTTTGTATAATCATTTCTTGCCTGTTTATAGTTGTTATATGCCCTCTCACTACTGTGTCTTCTGTATCTATTCCACAGCAGTCTCTTTTTTTCTTTTGCTTTCTTACACTCCCTATTAAACCATTTCCTTATTTTCATTTCTGTTGCTTTGTGCTGTGGGATATAATTTTGGACTCCTGTTTCATAAAGATCACAGAATATTCTATATGTAATATTTAAAGCTTGTCCTCTAAATTCCTTTTCCCAATTTATTTCTATGAAATACTTCTTCAGGTCATGATAACTGCCCTTCTTGTACTTTAGACTCTTTTTGTAACTCTGCTGGTAATGTCATATGCAATCCAGAAGGCACAATTTAATACTTCATGGTTGCTTTAGCTGAATGGGGGGTGATATATTATATTGTCAATTTCATTTTTTTGCCTGGTAAATATGAGATCTAGTACAGATGGATCATCAAGCCCTCTTTTTCTGGTGTTTTCCTTTACATGTTGTGTTAGGAAGAACTCCTGCAAAAGATCCAATAGCTTTTGATCCCAACTGCTTTCATGGCTTTTTACATCTAAAGTATTCCAATTTATATTTGAACTGAAGTCTCCAGTAAACACAATTCTTTCAGATTTCTCTTCCATACTATGTCATAGTGTTCTTAAACTCTGACGGGTATTTTCTGCCACGTCTTCATATTCGCCTCTTTCCCAGGAGTTTGTTTTAGGTGGCATGTATAAATATGCCACAATTAAGTTCCCTTCATGTGTGTTAATTTCCAACGCAATCAGTTCTACTTGTGAGAGTATATCTAGTTTGATTTTTTTGACTTGCAGATTTTTTTTTGTTAAGATTATAGTTCCTCCTCCCTTTCTTAAATTTCTGTATCTTCTCCATATATTGTATGTATTCCTCTAATTTTAGGGTATCGTTTGATATCTTTGGGGTTCATTTTGTTTCAGTTAGGCGGATAATGTGTGGTTCCTTTTCTCGGACATAGTCTTCTATCTCTAATAATCTAGATACCATTCCATCTACATTTGAGTACATCAACCTAACCATCTTGTTTACATACTTGCCATGACTTGAGTATACTACCTTCCTCCTTTCTGTTCCCTGTTGGTTATGTACCACTTTCTTACCTGCAGTCCAATTATTTTGTAAAAAAATGTACTCTTCTCTTCTTCTGATCTTCCTTCATTCTTTGTTTTTGCCTCCTCCCT
This sequence comes from Coenobita brevimanus, assembly GCF_032717465.1. Lineage (NCBI taxonomy): Eukaryota > Metazoa > Arthropoda > Malacostraca > Decapoda > Coenobitidae > Coenobita > Coenobita brevimanus. Next base: position 25,308,137 of record NC_137063.1, on the reverse strand, counting down.
TTTCTTTTAGTATTCCAAATTCCTCTTGAGTTTGGCATCATTTTATCCATACTTTTTTAAATTCCACTTTTTCCATGAGTTTGTTTGCATTTTTTAGTATTGCCTCCACAGTGTTCACACTCTGGAAGGTTACTTTCAGTGGCCTTGACTTATTTCTCTCATACCTCCTTAGCCTTTTTGTTCTTCTGTGTCTTTATTACAGATTTCCTCTGATACTTCCTTCAATATGCTCAATATATCTGCCATCTCATTTTTCTCCATTGAGATCTTGTTTTTTATTTCTTCCTCCTCTATATCGGTGATAACTATAGATTTATTGATATCTGCTGAATCTTTGACCAATTTTGGGTTGTTTTGGATTATTTTTTCCACTTCCTTTCTAATGCTTTTTTCTTCGACTCGTGTTTCTAAGTCTTTCCTAACTTTCACTATTCCAGCATATGTAGTTTCAACATCATCTTTATAACTTTGCATCACTTCATTCACCTGGGTTATCTTCTCTTCAATGTCATTAATTTGGTCTATTAGACTACTTGCTTGCTTAACTGTCTCTGCATCATTTTTTAATTTCTCCATAATACTCTCATGGTTGACAACCATACTTGCCATTTCACTGATCTTCCTTTTAAGTGAACCTACCTCATCTGTCTGCTCATCTATTGTTGTGTCTTTCCTGTTAATTCCTTTCCTGATTTTTCATTTTCCTCCTTCTTCATGCACAGCTGCTTCTTGATTCCACCCATTTTACCCTGAAATACCCTTTCCAATCTGTTCAGCCTTTCTACTAGTTTGCTGAATGTTTCCATTTCGACCACTTCCTGGTAGAAATCATCCTGTTTTCTAACCCTTTCCCCCTTTCCAGCTCCTTTCATATTCACTTCACTTAATATGGCAGTCCTTTTGTATTAATAATAAGCAAGAAAAGTTTTAACTTACAATTGTGCATCTTACTCGCCTATGGTGCCATAGCTGAACAGCTGAGACTTAATCAACACATTCCTGCACTAACCAGTTATGTTCTGTTATTTGGGCAACATTTTGCTTATACCGTAATCCCTGTACTATCCGGATGCCCACTTTCTGGACTCCACACTTTCCGGACTCCCCACTTACCGGACATTGGGGGCCTGGACCTTCGGAACCCAAGAATGACCAAAAAAAAGAAAAAAAATCCCCCCAAAATAACTGATTTTTTTCACCCCCGTAATTTCAAATTGCTGCACAGTGCCGAACCGGTCAGCTGTGTTTACACATGTCCCCTTCATCCCTTCCTTCCTCCCCAGAGTCCTCCCTCACCATCAGTTACTGCCTAACTGCCATCACAAGTAGATGCTTATTGCAATTGATGCCGCATGTGCTAGTTTTTGTGAATAAACAGTGAATAAACTGCAATACCTCACCACTAGACCACATGGGAATTTACAGTGTCGTGCAGCGTTAAGAAATTATAATTTAGAGTGCAAAGGATTAACTGTGGAGTGCAAAATGGCACTTGAAACTGGTGGTTGAAACTGGTGTGGTGCAATTAAGAACAGAATGTGCAGTGTTAAACAATTGTAACTCACAGTGCAAAGAATTACTCTAAGTGCAGCACAACACAGGATTACTGTACGTGCTTCAAAAGCATTTTCACCACTCCCAAAACCTTAGAGAAGGTGGCCACAGATGTGCTGTAAGTACCCTGTACACTGCTAAATATTTTCCATAACCATTTCTAATTCCTCATTCTCTGGTTCCTTTTCATTTATTTCATGTTTTATGTCCATTATTGGTGTGAATAGGGTCTCAAATATGTTTAAATAGGTGCTATGTATGTCCAGTAGGGAGATATTTAGGTGGCTTTCAAAGTTGGGCTGGGTAAGAATCCATAAGTACCAGTCCAGCAGGCAGGGGCCTACTTACCGGACAGGACCACTTTTCAGACATGCCTTTGGGTCTATTACATCGGATAGTGGGGGGATTACTATGCTTCCTCTAATATTTTATAATACCATTTAGACAAACCCTGTACAGAGCTTCACTCCTATAAAGATACTATTTAGGTATAGCCAGTTGTGTCCAAGAGTGGTCAGCTTGGAGGGAGGTGATACAATGTGTTGAATCTGACACCTACTCTGTGTGTGTGTGTGTGTGTGTGTGTGTGTGTGTGTGTGTGTGTGTATTTACCTATTTGTAGTATACAGGAATTGAGCAATGCTCGTGTTGTCCTGTCTCCATGTCCACATTTATCAAGTCTACCTTTACACACATGAATGTTTTTCTCATGCACCACCTCTTTGTCTAAGTCGTTCCAAATATTTAAGAATATACCTAATTGTGATATACATGGAATGTACTATGCTCGTGGGTTTCCGTCACTGTTTCTCAATAAGTCGAATTTAACTTTAAACTCGTTTAAGTTTTTCAACTGGACGATCTCTTTGTCCAGGCTATTCCATAAGTCTATACTTCTGTAAGGAAAGCTATATTTCTTGATATCCTTCAAGCGGCTTGACTTTTTCAATTTCATTCCATGTCCTCTTGTTGCTCTCTTATTCCATACAAACAGAACTTCTTTGTCAATTTTATCTACTCCCACCATGGTCCTGAACACCGCAATCATGTCTCCCCTCTTTCTCCTTTCCTCTAAGGAAGGCAAATCCAGTTTTTCCAGCCTCTCTCTGTATGACAGGTCTGTCAGACTGGGGACCATCTTGGTTGCTGTTCTTTGTATTCTCTCAATCTTGTTTATATCTTTCTTTTTGTGTGGGGACCACACTACCGCTGCATATTCTAACCTGGGGCGGATCATGGCCACTATCAATTTTTTCATCATTTCCTCATCCATATAATGAAATGCTACTCTTATGTTAGTCAAGAGCTTATAAGTCTCTCCAACTATCTTGTTAATGTGCTTTTCTGGTGACAAACTATCTTGGACCAGCACTCCCAAATCTTTCTCTTCTCTCCTTTTTGTGATTAATTCATTACCCAAAAAATAATTCAGTGATGGTCTCCTGGTACTTTTACCCATTTCCAATATTTTACATTTCTTTACATTAAATTTCATTTCCCACGTCCGGCTCCAATTGTGTATCCTATCCAAATCCTCCTGCAGTATTTTACAATCCTCCTCAACCTCTATCTTCCTCAAGATCTTTACATCATCAGCAAACAGACTTGCATAACTGTTCACTCCATCTACCATATCATTTACGTAAATCAGGAACATTACTGGCGCCAACACTGAGCCTTGAGGGACTCCACTTGTTACTTCCCTCCATCCAGACATCTTTTCCTTTATTACTGTCCTCATTTGTCTGTCTCTCAAAAAGTCTCTCATCCATTCCAGAAGTTTCCCTTTAGTCCTCCTATATATTCTAGTTTCCACATTAGTCTCTTATGAGGTACCTTGTCAAAGGCCTTCTCTAAGTCTAAGTACACACAATCCACCCAACCATCTCTCTCCTGTACCACATCAATCGCTCTTGAGTAAAAGCTCAACAAGTTTGAAACACATGACCTTCCACTTCTGAATCCAAACTGACATTCAGCCAAAATATTCATCTCTTCCAGATATTTTATCCATCTGTCTTTCAGGATTCTCTCACACAATTTTGCGACCATGCTGGTTAGAGACACTGGTCTATAATTCAGGGGTTCTTCCCTGTTTCCTCCCTTGTAAATTGGTACCACATTTGCCCTCTTCCATTCTTTTGGCACTTTCCCCTCTTCCAGTGAGCATACAATTAAGCTGTGAATTTTATCCGCCAGTTGTTCTCTGCATTCCTTCAGTACCCAATTAGAAATTCCATCAGGTCCTGGGGCTTTCCTTACATCTTGAGTTTCCAGTAATTTATACACTTCCTGCACCTCCACTTTTATATCTTTCATCACCGGAACATTTCTAATCACTCCCTCCCCTTCCACAAGCTCCTTTTCTTTAGTGAAAACTGACTGGAAACGTTTGTTCATTATTTCTGCTTGCATTGCCGCATCCTTAAAGACCTCTCCATTTACTTTCAGCTTGGTGATTCCTTCCTTTTGTTTCAGTTTACCATTAACAAATCTATAAAACAATTTGGGTTCATCCTTGTATTTGTCAATCATACCTTTTTCAAAATTCCTTTCTTCTTCCCTACGTATTCTTGTGTATTCGTTTCTTGTTCTTTTATATTCTTCCTTTGTTCTGTCGTTACCTCTCTTTCTCCAATTGTTCCACGCCTTATCTCTCTCTTTTTTGGCTATCAAACACCTTCTATTAAACCACTCCTTTTTCCTGTTTTCTTTCCCTCTTACTCTTGGTACAAATTTTTCCACTCCCAAATTATAGAGGTCTAGAAAGATATCCCACTTCCTCTGTATCTCTCTTGTTTCTCTGAATTTTCTCCAATCCGCATTTTCAAAAAAGTTTCTCAAGCCTGTAAAATTTGCTTTGCTAAAGTTGTATCTTCCCTGTCTATGAAGCTCGTCTCTTGGCTCGACGTTTCCTATTAACATCTGGAACTCAATGACCACGTGATCACTTTTTCCCAAAGGACAGAGATATTCCAATGATTCTATTACATCGGGTTCTTTGGTGAACAGTAAATCTAACCTTGCTGGTGTGTCCTCACCTCGAAACCGTGTCTCTTCTTTGACCCATTGCGTCATCACATTATTCATTATTATATTTAATAACATAGTGCCCCACAAATCCTCGCAGCCTCCCGAGTACCATTCCTCCCAGTTCACCTCTTTACAATTAAAGTCACCCACCAAAATTATATTACTGCTTTTCTCAATTATTTTTTGCAAGCAGCTAACCATATCTGACAACATCTCATGGTAATCGTCATCCTTCCATGCTCTCGTCTTTGGGGGAACATACACTACCGCCATATCTCTCTTAACATTCTCTCCAGTTTCTAATTTCATATATATCACTTCAGCCCTGCCTTCTCCCATTTCCACAGTATCTACATTTATGTTGTTCTTCACTGCTATCATCACTCCTCCTCCCTTTTTTTCTTTTCTGTCTTTTCTCCACAGTTTGCATTTGCCATCTCCCAAATGAACATCAATATCTTCTCTTAATTTGGTCTCTACAAAGCACATGACATCAGGTTCATGTTCTCTCAAGAAATCATTAATTTCGATCCTTGTCGATATGAAACCATCAACATTAGTATATATCACCTTCAAATTATTTTTGACATTATTAGTACCCTCTTCTCTCCTACTCTCTGTCCGTACCACTTCCTCAACTTCTGATCTTTCACAACCATCCCCCCTAGTTTCCTTCACTTCTATTTTCTTAACTACCATTTCCTTACTTTCATATCCAATACTCTCCAAAAAAAAGTATTACGTTCTTCCTCTGTCCTCTTATCATTTTTTTCCTTTACTTCTTCCTTTAATGATTTTAAAACTTCTCTTTCTTCTTCATTCAGATCTTTTCTTATTATAATATTTTCCATCCCCGCCTCTTTGCTTAATTTCCAGGTCACTTTAAGTATCTCATTTATTACACTTTCTGATGTAAACTTGACTCTCATTGGTCTTGTTTCCCCTTTCTTATAAGGCCCTATCCTCCTTACTTCCTCAATTTCTTTTACCCACTTATCTCCTTCGGGGTCAATCTTGCCTAATATTCCTCTCAACTTGTTCGTGTCTCTCTCGAGTCTTGCGAACCTAACCTTTTCTTCCTCTTCCTTGTTTCCAAATACTACCACACATCTATTCCTTTCTACAGTTTCTCTCACTATTTTCTCTTTTTTCTTCAGTATTTTCATTACATTTTCTTCCATTTCTTTCTTGTTCATTTCCCTTTCTCCTGGATGATCTCTCTTAAGCTGACCACTTCTTTCTGTTCTTCTTCTACGTGTGCCCACTTTGCCTTATGTTCTTCTAATACATTACTCACCTTCTCCGTTTTATTAGTACTCTCTTCAAGTTTCCTCCTCAGTTCAACATTTTCCCTCTTCAAATTCCTAATCTCTTCATTGGCTGTTTCGTTGGACTGGATTAGACTCTGTATGGTGGTTTCCGTATTTCCTGATACATCCTTTATCACTAGATTCTCCACTTTTTTTTCAAGTTCACTAATCCTCATAATTAATGTTTTCACCAGGTCCATGACATTAGTATTAGCATCAAAACCTTGAAATTCCATTCCCTCATTGTTTACATTTTCGGCCATGTTCAATGTAAAGTACCTAAACAGCTGTTACCGAATAAGCCACAAACATTCATATATATTATTGCCAACAAATCTTTACATTTTTGGTAGTCTACTAACTTTCATTATTTTAAATTTAAAGAAAGACCCTAGGAGACAGGACAGACAAAATTCCTGAAACTACTCAAGGTTAGGAGCGATGCCTTGGACGTCCGCTCTCTCCGGCTGTTCGTGTGTGTGTGTGTGTGTGTGTGTGTGTGTGTGTGTGTGTGTGTGTGTGTGTGTGTGTGTGTGTGTGTGTATTTACCTAATTGTGATATACAGGAAATGAGCTATGCTCGTGGGGTCCCGTCTCTGTTTCTCAATAAGTCAAATTTAGCTTTAAACTCGTTTAAGTTTTTAGACTGGATGATCTCTTTGTCCAGGTTATTCCACAGGTCTATACATCTATAAGGAAAACAATATTTCTTGATATCCTTCAAGCAACTTGGCTTCCTCAGTTTCATCCCGTGTCCTCTTGTTACTCTCTTATCCCATACAAACAGATCTTCTTTGTCAATTTTATCTACTCCCATCATGGTCCTGAACACTGCAATCATGTCGCCTCTCCTTCTCCTTTCTTCTAAGGAGGGCAAATCCAGCTTTTCCAGCCTCTCTCTGTATGACAGATCTGTCAGACTGGGGACAATCTTGGTTGCTGTTCTTTGTATTCTCTCAATCTTGTTTATATCTTTCTTTTTGTGTGGGGACCACACTACTGCTGCATATTCCAACCTGGGGCGAATCAAGGCCACTATCAATTTTTTCATCTCCTCATCCATATAATGAAAAGCTACTCTTATATTAGTCAGGAGTTTATACGTCTCTCTAACTGTCTTGTTAATGTGTTTTTCAGGTGGCAAACTGTCCTGGACCAACACACCCAAATCTTTCTCTTCTCTCGCTTTTGTGATTGGTTCAATACCCATCAAATAATTCAATGATGGCCTCTTGGTACTTTTACCCATTTCCAATATCTTACATTTCTTTGCATTGAATTTCATTTCCCACGTCTGGCTCCATTCATGTATCCTATCCAGATCCACCTGCAGCATTTTGCAATCCTCCTCAACCTCTACCTTCCTCATGATCTTTGCATCATCAGCAAAAAGACTTGCATAACTGTTCACTCCAGCTACCATATCATTTACGTAAATCAGGAACATTACTGGCACCAACACCGAGCCCTATGGGACTCCACTTGTTACTTCCCTCCATCCAGACATCTTATCCTTTATTACTGTCCTCATTTGTCTGTCTCTCAAAAAGTCTCTCATCCATTCTAGGAGGTTCCCCTTCAGTCCTCCAATATGCTCCAGTTTCCACATTAATCTCTTATGGGGTACCTTGTCAAAGGTCTTCTCCAAATCTAAATACACACAATCCACCCAACCTTCTCTTTCCTGAAGCATGTCAATCGCTCTTGAGTAAAAACTCAACAAGTTGGAAACACATGACCTTCCACTTCTAAATCCAAACTGACTATCAGCCAAAATATTCATCTCTTCCAAATATTTTATCCATCTATCTTTCAGAATTCTTTCACACAATTTTGCGACCATGCTGGTTAGAGACACTGGTCTATAATTCAGGGATTCTTCCTTGTTTCCTCCCTTATAAATTGGTACCACATTTGCCATCTTCCATTCTTGAGGCACTTTCCCCTCTTCCAGAGAACACACAATTAAACGGTGAATCTTATCTGCCAGTTGTTCTCTGCATTCCTTCAGTACCCAATTAGAGATTCCATCTGGTCCTGGGGCTTTCCTTACATCTTGAGTTTCTAGTAGTTTATGCACTTCCTGTACTTCCACTTTTATATCTTTCATCACTACATTTCTAGTCACTGCCTCCACTTCCACAAACTCCTTTTCATTAGTGAAAACTGACTGGAAACATTTGTTCATTATCTCTGCTTGCATTGCCGCATCCTTATAGACCTCTCCTTCTACTTTCAGTTTGGTGATTCCTTCCTTTTGTTTCAGTTTGCCATTAACAAATCTATAAAACAGTTTGGGTTCATCTTTACATTTGTCTATTATACCTTTTTCAAAATTTCTTTCTTCTTCTCTGCGTATTCTTGTGTATTCATTTCTAGTTCTTTTATATTCTTCCTTTGTTCTGTTGTTACCTCTCTTTCTCCAATTGTTCCACGCCGTGTCTCTCTCTCCTTTTGCTATCATCTACCTATCTATCTATCTATAGCCCGACGCCCTAATCCCGCAAAGGGTGGCCGCAGACAAAACGCCTCCAAGTCACTCTGTCACCCACCATTTGACTCCCCTCCCCCCAACTCACCCCCCCTCCCTCATATACCTCTCAACTCCATCCCTCCACCTCATCCTCGGTCTACCCCTCCCTCTCCCTCCCTCCACCTCACCTACATACACCCTCTTAGTCAGTCTTTCACTCTCCATTCTCTCCACATGTCCAAACCACCTCAGTGTATTTCTCCTAATCTTTTCAACCACATCCACATCTACCCCACAACATTCCTTCACTTCATCATTCGTCAACCTGTCCCTCCACGTCACTCCACATGCTCCTCTCAAGTAACTCATTTCCACTGCTCTCACTCTTGACTTGTTCCCCTCTTGCAAGGTCCACGCCTCGCTTCCATACGTCAGGGTAGGGATCACAATACCATCATGCAGTGACTTCTTAATTTCCATACTCACCTCCCTATTTCTCATCACTGCTTTCAGTGTACCAACAACCTTTCTTCCCTGCTGTACCCTTTCACGTACTTCATCCCCCAAAGTTCCATCCTTACTCATCACACTACCCAAGTACTTGAATGCACTCACATTCTCCATATCCTCACCATCCAACCTCACTGCACACTCTGTGACTTCATTCCTCTTAAACACCATAACTTTACTTTTGTTTTGTTTTGCTATCATACACCTTTTATTAAACCACTCTTTCTTCCTGTTTTCTTTCCCCTTTATTCTTGGCACAAATTTTTCCACTTCCGAATTATACAGGTCTAGAAAAGTATCCCACTTCCCCTGTATCTCTGTTGTTTCTCTGAATTTTCTCCAATCTGCATTTTCAAAAAATTTTCTCAATCCTGTAAAATTTGCTTTCCCAAAGTTGTACCTTCCCTGTCGATAAAGCTCGTCTCTTGGCTCCACGTTCCCTGTTATCATCTGGAACTCAATGACCAAATGATCACTTTTTCCAACAGGACACAGATATTTCAAGGATTCTGTTACATCGGGTTCTTTGGTAAACAGTAAGTCTAGTCTTGCTGGTGTGTCCTTTCCTCGAAACCTTGTCTCTTCTTTGACCCATTGCGCCATCACATTGTTCATTGCTATATTTAATAATATAGTGCCCCACGAATCCTCGCCGCTTCCTGAGTCCCATTCCTCCCAATTCACCTCTTTACAATTGAAGTCACCCATTAAAATTATATTGTTGCTTTTCTCATTCAGTTTCTGTAAATAACATGCCATGTCTGACAGCAATTCCTGGTATTCATCATCACTCCATGCTCTTGTTTCAGGGGGAACATACACTACTGCCAAATCTCGCTTATTATTCTCTCCAGTTTCTAATTTCATATTTATCACTTCAGCCCTGCCTTCTCCAATTTCAACGGTATCTACATTTATGTTGTTCTTCACTGCTGTCATCACTCCTCCTCCTGTTTTTTATTTTCTGTCTCTTCTCCACAGTTTGTATTTACCATCTCCCATATGAACATCAATATCTTCTCTTAACTTGGTCTCTACAAAGCACATAACGTCAGGTTCATGTATCCTCAAAAGATCGTTGATTTCTAACCGTGCCGATATTAAACCATCAACATTAGTATATGCCACCTTCCAATGATTTTTGGTGTTTTCTATACCCCCTTTTCTCCTTCTCTCCACCGGTACCACTTCCATAACTTCTGATCCATGACTCTCCAATAAAACACTGTCTTCTCCTTTGCTTCCTTTACTAAGTCATTTATTTTAGCTCCTTCTTCCTCATTTGCATCTCTCCTTATCCAAACATTTTTAAACCCTTCCTTGTCCGATAGTTTCCATGTTCTACTGATAATTTCGTTAACTGTTGCTTGGGACTTAAATCTTACCATCAATGGCCTTGCCCCTCCTTCCTCGTACTTTCCCAACCTAAACACCTCTTCAATCTCTTCTTGAGCTTCGTTGTTTTCCTCCATGACTATTGATATTATTTCTTTAACTTTACTCAGTTCTTCTCTTTCTCTGTCTGATCTTATTGTTGTACGTTTTTCTTTAACTCCTGAAATTATTATACATTTCTTCTTATTTGCTACATCTCTAACTAAAGATTCTCTACTTCTCAGCACCCTAACGACTTCCCTCTCCACTTTTTCCTTGCTTTGTTGGTCTATAATCTCTCTCAAATTTACATTTCCCTCTTCCTGAATTTTCTTCCACCCCTTATGTTGCTCCTTGATTTCTTTAATGTGCTCTTCCTGTATTCTTGATTTGGATTCATACTCATCTAGTTTGCTTTTCATCATGTCCCTTTCCTCTTCCAACCTCTTATTCTCCCTCTTAAGCTGTTTTATTTCATTCGAGGCTGATTCATTGTTCACTTTTAATTCAGTAACTTCCCTTTCTTGTTCATCACTACGTGTACAGATTTTTTCCAGTGTACTCCTTAAACTTTTGATCTCATTTTCCTGCTCTATGGTCCGTTCCTGTAACTCTTTAATTACTGCCCATACCTTTTTTATCTCCTGGTCATTCCTCTCCGCTGTTTTCTCTACACCTGCTATTCTTGTCTGGTTCAACTTAATACTTCCTTTTCCCACATCCTCTTCACAAAAGCCCTCAAATTCTTTCTCACTGATCGTAAACAATGCACCGTCCGTTTCCTCCATGATTCAACCATATGGAGACAGTTTTTAATTTATCTTGTCTCTTTTATGACCGAGACCGCGGTTTTTTATTTATTACTGTCCGACGGGACCACCACTCTCGCACTCATTGACACAGTCACAATTAGGCTCAGCTTCCTTTCATCGGTGATTCAGCGATTATTTCCCCACGATCCTGGAAGAGGTCCGTCTCTGTCGGCGACCCGTGTGTGTATTTACCTATTTATATTTACCTATTTGTAGTATACAGGAATTGAGCAATGTTCGTGTTGTCCTGTCTCCATATCCACATTTATCAAGTCTACCTTTACACACATGAATGTTTTTCTCATGCACCACCTCTTTGTCTAAGATATCTAGTTGTGATATATATGGAATGTACAGTACAATCCCAGCTATCCGGTATCCAGACAAATGGCATACTCGGAATAACGGGAAAATTCAAGGGCTGGTAAAAACGTCCGTAAGTTATAACTGTGCGCCATTTTGAATGGACCGCCAAACCGCCGTTTTATCGTGTCACGCGAGGCTGGGTGAAGTCGGACTAAGCGAGGTGAAGACATTTCTGGCTAATGTAAATCCCTAGTAAATCCTTTTATCCAGCCCTCCTCCTCCTCTTTCCCCTACTTGAATTCAGTCATCCTCCACACCCTCCACAATTTCCACAAATCACCAGTCTGCTTTTTACCACCAGACAGTAAACAAGCTCTCTTGCTGTTGTGTTGCTCTAATGGACGGTAATTTCAACATTCCAAAATGCCTAAAGAGCAAACTAAACGTAAACGTGTCGTGCCTACCTTGAAACAGAACCTGGACATATGCAATAGACTTGAAAAAGGCAAACATTATAAAACAATGATGACCGAATATAATGTAGGAAATCCAACGATTTTATATAAAGACCCAGCATCCAAGCTCAATGAATTTTTCATGAAAAGCGAGACAAGTAAGTCCATTGAAAAAAGGCATACTCTTCATCGTTCAAGTGGTTTTGCTTAGAAAGATCTAGGGGAGCACCTATTTCTGGTCCTCTTATCGAAGAAAAAGCAAAAGAGTTTCACAATAAAATGAATACAGAAGTCGAATGTGATTTCAGTGTTGGATGGTTAAATTGTTTCAAAGACAGGCATGGAATTTGTAAGCCAGACATCTCGGGAGAGAGCAAATCAGCAAACGCCGGTGTTTTTCTTCCTAACGAACCGACTCTAATTTGCACCACATAAATTCATCTTAGAACGCATGTGTGCTGGCAGAGATGAAAAAAAAAAAAAAAAAAAAAAAAAAAAAAAAAAATTTATAGGAATGAAGGTTTACTTTGTTGGAAGAAAAAAAAAATATATGCTTGCACTTCATAAGTACTGTACATCATGTATTTTATTTAGTGCAAAACAGCTGATTGGCGGCAGGTGAAGGGTGGAATGATGGAGGTCAGTCGGGGCCGGGACCGTAAGCAAAGCTTTGTGTGGGGGGCACAGGTGTGATAATTCTACAGTGCAGTCTTAACATCAGTTCACCAATACATGTTCAAGATTTTATTTCCTTATTTTTCCACTTTTATGAGTACAGTACATACAACGAATACTTTGGTAGTTAACAGAATGGTGCAAAACAGTGGCGGAATGGTGGCGGTCAGTTGGGGCCGGGATCGTAAACAAAGCTGATGTGGGGGCACAGGTGTCGTGATAATTTACCAATAAATATTCAGGATTTTATTTCTTTAGTTTTCCACATGAGTACAGTACATACAAGAAATTATTCAGTAGTTAACAGAATGGACTTGTGCATTTTGCAGTACTGGTACTGCAAGGCATTGCATGCACGTCCATTATGACCATGGTGTGTGTTTACAAGGCAATTTTTCAGGTGGAATCTCTTGGTGTGCCCCCTGATGTGAGTGGTGAGTACCTGAATTGTATTTACTGCTGTGATAATGATCGCCTTTGCATAGATTTGAATATCAGAACTACGGGAAAAATCTGTAACCGGGAAGGTGAATTCCCCAAGCCGCCCGGTTAACTGGGATTGTACTGTACTATGCTCGTGGGTTTCCGTTGCTGTTTCTAAATAAGTCGAATTTAGCTTTAAACTCGTTTAAGTTTTTAGACTGGACGATCTCTTTGTCCAGGCTATTCCATAAGTCTATACTTCTGTAAGGAAAACTATATTTCTTGATATCTTTCAAGCAGCTTGGTTTCTTCAGTTTCATTCCGTGTCCTCTTGTTGCTCTCTTATCCCATAAAAACAGACTTTCTTTGTCAATTTTATCTACTCCCACCATGGTCCTGAACACTGCAATCATGTCTCCTCTCTTTCTCCTTTCTTCTAAGGAAGGCAAATCCAGTTTTTCCAGCCTCTCTCTGTATGACAGGTCTGCCAGACTGGGGACCATCTTGGTTGCTGTTCTTTGTATTCTCTCAATCTTGTTTACATCTTTCTTTTTGTGTGCACACCACACTACCGCTGCATATTCTAACCTGGGGCGAATCATGGCCACTATCAATTTTTTCATCATCTCCTCATCCATATAATGAAAGGCTACTCTTATGTTAGTCAAGTGTTTATAAGTCTCTCCAACTATCTTGTTAATGTGCTTTTCTGGTGACAAACTATCTTGGACCAGCACTCCCAAACCTTTCTCTTCTCTTGCTTTTGTAACTGGTTCATTACCCAACAAATAATTCAATGATGGCCTCTTGGTAATTTTACCCACTTCCAATATTTTACATTTCTTTGCATTAAATTTCATTTCCCATATCCGGCTCCAATTGTGTATCCTATCCAGATCCTCCTGCAGCATTTTACAATCCTTCTCAACCTCTACCTCCCTCAAGATCTTTGCATCATCAGCAAATAGACTTGCATAACTGTTCACTCCATCTACCATATCATTCATTCATCATCCATTGCCAGATGCCATGTATCCCAAACGGGGTGGCCAAGGGCTTAGAGTTAATTGTTTTACAGGGAGGGGCACTAATCCTCCACCAACCCCACTTGACACGTAAGGAGAAAATCATTTACATAAATCAGGAACATTACTGGCACCAACACCGAGCCCTATGGGACTTGACTTGTTACTTTCCTCCATCCAGACATCCTATCCTTTATTACTGTCCTTATTTGTCTGTCTCTTAAAAAGCCTCTCATCCATTACAGGAGGTTCCCCTTCAGTCCTCCTATATGCTCCAGTTTCCACATTAGTCTCTTATGAGGTAACTTGTTGAAGGCCTTCTCCAAATCTAAATACACACAACCCACCCAACCATCTCTCTCCTGTAGCACATCAATCGCTCTTGAGTAAAAACTCAACAAGTTGGAAACACATGACCTTCCACTTCTAAATCCAAACTGACATTCAGCCAAAATATTCATCTCTTCCAGATATTTTATCCCTCAATCTTTCATAATTTTTTTGCACAATTTTGCGACCATGCTGGTTAGGGACACTGGTCTATAATTCAGGGGTTCATCCCTGTTTCCTCCCTTATAAATTAATACCACATTTGCCCTCTTCCATTGTTGTGGCACTTTCCCCTCTTCCAGAGAACACACAATTAAACTGTGAATCTTATCCACCAGTTGTTTTCGGCATTCCTTCAGTACCCAATTAGAGATTCCATCGGGTCCAGGGGCTTTCCTTACATCTTGAGTTTCCAGTAATTTATACACTTCCTGTACTTCCACTTTTATAACTTTTATCACTACATTTCTAGTCACTCCCGCCCCTTCCACAAACTCCTTGTCATTTGTGAAAACTGATTGGAAACATTTGTTCATTATCTCTGCTTGCATTGCTGCATTTTTATTGAGCTGTCCTTCTACTTTCAGTTTGGTGATTCCTTCCTTTTGTTTCAATTTGCCATTGACAAATCTATAAAACAGTTTGGGTTCATCCTTACATTTGTCTATTATACCTTTTTCAAAATTCCTTTCTTCCTGTCTACGTATTCTTGTGTATTCATTTCTAGTTCTTTTATATCCCTCCTTTGTTCTCTTGTTACCTCTCTTTCTCCAATTGTTCCACGCCATGTCTCTCTCTTTTCTTGCTATCATACACCTTCTATTAAACCACTCCTTTTTCCTGTTTTCTTTCCCCCTTACTCTTGGCACAAATTTTTCCACTCCTGAATTATAGAAGCCTAGAAAAATATCCCACTTCTTCTCTATCTCTCTTGATTCTCTGAATT
The DNA here is from genome assembly GCF_032717465.1 of Coenobita brevimanus. Taxonomy (NCBI): domain Eukaryota; kingdom Metazoa; phylum Arthropoda; class Malacostraca; order Decapoda; family Coenobitidae; genus Coenobita; species Coenobita brevimanus. The sequence goes on along the minus strand of NC_137063.1, from coordinate 25,292,911 downwards.
TTCTCCAATCTGCATTTTTGAAAAATTTTCTCAAACCTGTAAAATCTGCTTTCCCAAAGTTGTATATTCCCTGCCTACAAAGCTCGTCTCTTGGCTCCACATTCCCTGTTATCATCTGGAACTTAATATTAAGACCACATGATCACTTTTTCCAATAGGACACAGATATTCCAAAGATTCTATTACATCAGGTTCTTTGGTAAACAGTAAGTCCAGTCTTGCTGGCGTGTCCTAGCCTAATAACTGTCTCTTGTGTGACCCACTGCGTCATCACATAATTCATTGTTATAATTAATAATGTAGTGCCCCACAATTCTTCACTGCCTCCAGAGTCCCATTCCTCCCAGTTCACCTCTTTACAATTGAAGTCGTCAATTAAAATTATGTTGTTGCTTTTCTCAATCAGTTTCTGTAAATAACTAGCCATGTCAGAAAACATTTCCTGGTATTCATCATCACTCCATGCTCTTGTTTCAGGGGGAACATAAACTACTGCCATATCTCTCTTGGTATTCTCTCCAGTTTCTAATTTCATATTTATCACTTCGGTCCTGCCTTCACGCATTTCCACGGTATCTACATTCATGTTGTTCTTCACTGCTATCATCACTCCTCCTCCCATTTTTTCTTTTCTGTCTCTTCTCCACAGTTTGTATTTACCATCTCCCATATGAACATCGATATCTTCTCTTAATTTGGTCTCTACAAAGCACATAACATCAGGTTCATGTACCCTCAAAAAAATCGTTGATTTCTAGCCTTGCTGATAATATACCATCAACATTAGTATATGCCACCTTCCAATTATTTTTTATGTTTTCTATACTCTCTTTTCTCCTTCTCTCCACCGACACCACTTTCTTAATTTTTGATCCATGACTCTCCAATAAAACACTGTCTTCTCTTCCTCCGTTCTCTGGTCATTTTTTGCCTTTGCTTCCTTTACTATCTATCTATAGCCCGACGCCCTAATCCCGCAAAGGGTGGCTGCAGACAAAATGCCTCCAAGTCACTCTGTTACCCACCATTTGACTACCCTCCCCACAATTCAACCCCCCTCCCTCATATACCTCTCAACTCCATCCCTCCACCTCATCCTCGGTCTACCCCTCCCTCTCCCTCCCTCCACCTAACCTACATACACCCTCTTAGTCAATCTTTCATTCTCCATACTCTCCACATGTCCAAACCACCTCAGTGTATTTCTCCTAATTTTCTCAACCACATCCACATCCACCCCACAACGTTCCTTCACTTCATTCATCAACCTGTCCCTCCATGTCACTCCACATGCTCCTCTCAAGTAACTCATTTCCACTGCTCTCACTCTTGACTTGTTCCCCTCTTGCAAGGTCCATGCTTCGCTTCCATACGTCAGGGTAGGGATCACAATACTATCATGCTGTGACTTCTTAACTTCCATACTCACCTCCCTATTTCTCATCACAGCTTTCAGTGAACCAACAACCTTCCTTCCCTGCTGTACCCTTTCATGCAGTTCATCCCCCAAAGTTCCATCCTTACTCATCACACTACCTAAGTACTTGAATGCACCCACATTCTCCATATCGTCACCATCCAACCTCACTGTATACTCTGTGACTTCATTCCTCTCAAACACAATAACTTTACTTTTGTTTACATTAATTTTCAGCTTCCATCTCCTACACACTGTCTCAAACTCATTCACCAAACCTTGCAACTCCCATTCATCTTCACTCAACAATACTGTATCATCAGCAAACAGCAACACCGGAATCTTCCAAATCTCACCCTCATTCATTACAGCCACCCCCACATCCACTGCCCTACCTTGCATCTCCTTTACAACCCCATCCATGTATATATTTAACAGCCATGGAGACATCACACAACCCTGTTTCAGTCCCACATTAGGATCAAAGAACTCACTCAGCTCACCATCCACTCGCACCATAGCCCTAGCTCCTTCATACATACTCTTCACAGCACTCAACAATTTCCCATCCACTCCATATATTCTTAATACCTTCCACACACCTTGCCTATCTATTCTGTCATAAGCTTTCTCCAAGTCCATGAAGGTAGCATACGCTTTCCCTTCTCTAGATATTTCTCCACTGAATATCTTAGAACAAATATCTGATCTACACACCCTTTTCCCTTCCTAAATCCCCCTTGTTCTTCTCCAACTAGCTCCTCTGTCATATGCCTAACCCTATCAATGAGTATTCTACCATATATTTTACCAGTCACACTAAGAAGGCAAATACCCCTATGGTTACCACATACTTCTCTCTCCCCTTTTCCTTTGTATAAAGGAACAATTAGACCTGATTTCCAGTCCTCTGGAACCCTTCCCTCTTCCCAGGCCAATCTACACAACTTCCATATCCACTCCACAACAATCTCACCCCCATACCTCAGCATTTCACCACACACTTCATCAGTTCCTGGAGCCTTTCCCAACTTGAACTTCTTCATTGCTTCCACTACTTCCACCCTACTGATTTCTTCCTCCCTCCTCTCATCTCTCCTTCTCCCAGCCATTCCCCAACCACTTATACTCGCATGGCTGTCACTCTCTACATTCAACAAATCCTCAAAGTGCTCCTTCCATCTCCTCAATTTCTCTCTCTTCTCCACCAACAATCTATTATTCCTATCTTTCACTCCCCTGCTATTTCCCCTTTCACACTGCCTTACTTTCTTTACCTCCTTCCAAAACAACTCCTTACTCTCCCTCCATTTCACACTCAGTTTCCTCCAAAACTCTTCATCCACTTTCTTCTTACTCTCCTTCACCAGTCTCTTCACCTCCCTTCTCCTGCTCACATATACCTCTCTCTTCTCTTTCCCATCTTCTCCCCTACCTCTACACGTTAACCATTCACTATATGCCTTCTTCTTTTGTTCAACAGCACGTTTCACCTCCATTCCACCATGCTGTCCCTTGCACACCCTTGCATCTCCTCCTCACTCCACAAACCACCTCATACGCTGCGCCTATCTCTTCCATGAATACCTTATGTACGTCTTCCACCCCTTCCATCTGCTCTAGCTCATACCTTCCCAATCTTTCTTCCACTATGCTCTTATACTCTGCCATTTTCTCACTATCTTGCAAATTCTCCACTCTTCTCAGAGGAGCTGTTTCCTCCTGTCTTCCCCTTCGTCTCCTCAACCATTTTGTTTTGTTTGCAGCCTTAACTTGGCCATCACTAAGTGATGGTCCGAGACTCCATTCCCCTACCCTCTCCACACTCTTGCATCCAACACTTGTCTTCTCATTCACTCATCCACACACACGTAGTCTATCATTGCCTTTTGTTCAACAAGTTCACCATCCATCCTTCTCATTGCTCTCCATGTATACTGGTGGATCATCTTATGCTGAAAGTAGGTGTTCGCTATTGCCAACCCCATACCAGCACAGATGTCCACCAAAGCACTACCATTCCCATCTACTTAAGCTGGCACACCCCACTGACCAACCACTCCATCCACTCATACATTCCCAACTTTGCCATTCATGTCTCCAATCAAAAGCACTCTCTCGCTCTACTCAAATTTGTCCATACATGCTTCTACTCTCACCCAAAACTCATTTTTCACTCTTGCCACTTGGTCCTCTGTCGGAGCATACACACATACAATCACCCACACTTGTATACCTACTTTCATGCTCACCCATACAATCCTTGCACCCACTGTTCCATACTCTCTTATATTCTCCTTCCACTTCTTGCTTATCATCAGACATACTCCCTCTCTTGCCCTCTCATTCTCATTAACTCCTGCACATATACCTAAACCATATTCCCATTCTCTCTCCCTTTCACCTTTCCATTTAGTTTCAGTCAATCCACATATATCCACTCGTGCATCCTCAAGCACCTGAACAATCTCTCTCTCTTTCACTTTTTCATTCACTCCTCTCACATTCCATGTCCCCACTCTCAGAATGTCCTTTGTCCGTTCCTTAGTCGTCAACGTATGGTCCTTTACGAACTCCTTTATTTTAGCTCTTTCTTCCTCATTTGCATCTCTCCTTATCCAAACATTTTTTAACCTTTCCTTCTCTGATAATTTCCATGTTCTACTGATAATTTCATTTACTGTTGCCTGGGAGTTAAAGTTTACCTTCAATGGCCTTGCCCCTCCTTCCTCATACTTTCCTAATCTTAACACCTCTTCAATCTCTTCTTGAGCTTCGTTGTTTTCCTCCATGACTACTGATATTATTTCTTTAACCTTACTCAGTTCTTCTCTTTCTCTTTCTGATCTTATTGTCATAAGTTTTTCTTTAACTCCTGAAATTATTACGCATTTTTTCTTATCTGCTACATCCCTAACTACAGATTCTCTACTTCTCAGCACCCTAACCACTTCCCTCTCCACCTTTTCCTTGCTTTGTTGTTTTATAATCTCTTTCAAATTTACATTTCCCTCTTCCTGAATTTTCTTCCACCCCTTATGTTGCTCCTTGATTTCTTTAATGTGCTCGTCCCGTATTCTTGATTTGGATTCATACTCATCTAGTTTGCTTTTCATCCTGTCTCTTTCTTCTTCTAACCTCTTATTCTCCCTCTTAAGCTGTTATATTTCATTTGAGGTTGATTCATTGCTCACTTTTAATTTAGTAACTTCTCTTTCTTGTTTGTCACTACAAGTACAAATTTTTTCCAGTTTATTTTGCAGACTTTTGATCTCGTTTTCCTGCTCTATGGTCTGTTCCTGTAACTCTTTAATTACTGCCCATACCTTTTATATATCCTGGACATTCCCCTCCGAAGTCTTCTCTACACCTGCTGTTCTTGTTTGGTTCAACTTAATACAGTACTTCCATTTCCCACGTCCTCTTCAGAGAAACCCTCAAACTCTCTCTCGCCATGTGTAAACATTGCACTGTCCCTTTCCACCATGATTCAACCATTAGGAGACTTTCTGTTTTCACTATATCTTGTTGCTTTTATGACTGAAACTGCAATTTTTTAATTATTGTCTGACTGGACCACCACTCACGCACTCATTAACATAATCACAAATAGGCTGGTCTTCTTTTCGTTGCTGATTCAGAGATTATTTCCCCACGATCCAGGAAGAACTCCATCTCTGTCAACGACCTGTGTGTGTGTGTGTGTGTGTGTGTGTGTGTGTGTGTGTGTGTGTGTGTGTGTGTGTGTGTGTGTGTGTGTGTGTGTGTTCTTACCTAATTGTATCTTTACAGGAATAAGTCAAGCTCGTACTGTCCCGTGTATTCAACCATTTTTATCATCCATATCCTTAAACTGTTTTGGCACGCACTATTTCATTCAGTAGTGCATTCCACTGATCAATCGCCTTATTTGCGAAACTGAATTTCCTCATGTCCTTATCGCCTCTCATTTTATGTAGTTTTATGCAGTGTCCTCTTGCTGATGCTTCACCACTGGCTATTTATATTCATTTATGTTTATTTTCTCTTTACCTAAGATGCATTTATATAGCATAATCGTGTCTCCTCTTTTCCTTCTCTCCTGTAGTGTTAATAGATTCAGTTTTTCTAGTCTTTCTTCGTAGCTTAGATCCCTTAAGCTTGAGACCCATCTTGTAGTGGCCCTTTGTAATTTTTCAATCTTATCTATGTGTTTTTTGAGATGAGGATTCCACACTATTGATACATACTCCAGGGCTGGTCTGACGAATTATGTTATCTTTCTCGGCATATCTTCATTCATATATGTGAATGCTATTCTCAAATTAGCAAGCAGTGTATATATGTTACGTACCTTCTCAGTGGTCAGCCAGAGATAGTCTGTTATTCATAATCACTCCCAGGTCCTTCTCCCTTTCTGACATGTGTAGGTTTGAACTTCCTAACTTATACTCCCAATCTGGTCTTTTCTCACTTTTACCAAACTTAATTACATAACACTTGTCCACATTGAATTCCATTTGCAAATTATTATTGCTCCATTCATAAAGTTTCTTTAGTTCTTCTTGTAGCTCTGCAAGAATCGGTGTTAGTAATTTCCCTCTGTATTTTTGCATCATCAGCAAACACATTTAGATAGTTTCCATTTCCAACATTATTGCCTATGTCATTTATATATACTAAAAACATAATTGGTGCCAGCACTGAGCCCTGTGGAACTCTGCTTGTCACTTCCCTCCATGATGACTAATTTCCCCTTAGTACTGTTCTCATTTCCCATTTTCTGAGAATCTCCTGCATCCAACAGTACACACTGCCTTGGATACCTCCTTGATGGTACAGGTTCCATAAAAGTCTCTGGTGTAGTACTCTGTCAAATGCTTTCTTGAAATCTAAATACTATAATAGATACTGTCTACCCATCCTTCTCTTTTCTGTAATGTTTCTGCAACTCTGTCATAATAGCTTAATAGATTTTCCTTTCTGAAACCAAACTGCCTTTCTGTTAACATATTGTGTTCTAGATGGTTTGCCCAAACTTTTTGTATCAGTTTTCCAGTATCTTACTTCCAACACTGGTTAGTGATACTGGTCGGTAGTTGAGTGGATTTTGTCTATTCCCTTTCCTGATTAAGGGAACAATGTTTGCTTTCTTCTAAATATCAGGCAGTTTACTTTGACCCAAGGATTCCTTGAATATTAAAGATAGTGGTCTACTTAACTCCGTTGCACATTCATGTAGCACCCAATATAAAATTTCTTCTGGACCATTTGCTTTTCCTTTGTTTAATTTACTTAACTCCTCCTGTATTTCTTTTTCTGATATTTGTGTATCTGGTAATAGGTTTGGGCATGCATGTTCCATATCATCCCTCTCAAAATTATTTTCTTCTGTAAAAACTGATTGGAAATTCTTATTTAGTGCTTCACAAATATCTTTCTTTTGTGTATAGTGGATCCCTTCATCCCTTGTATTTTATCTTTTACTTTGGCTTTGCTTTGGATGTAGCTGTAAAATAGCTTCGGTTAATCACTACTTTTGTTTATGATGTCTTCCTCAAACTGTTTTTGGGCTTCTCCCCTTATTTTTGTATATTCGTTTCTTGCCTGTTTATAGTTGGTCACATTATTGTGTCTTATGTATCTATTCCACAACACGTCTTTTTTCTTTTGATTTTTTACAGTGTGTGTGTGTGTGTGTTCTTACCTAATCACGCGGTCGAGTAAACAACATACAGGGAGAGGTCGCCAGTCCATTTAAATTTCAAGCTGAATTACGAATACTCGGGCAGCCTCAGACCAGCCAGTGCTGCATGAAGAGCATAAGAACACTGTGGTCGAGTTTTGGTTATTGAAGGGTGCTTAGTTATCAACCTGTGAAAATCTGGACCCCAGAGCTACCCCTCTCCTCGATTCGTCTTCCCTGTCCGGCACATTCACACAAGAGGTGCATGACATATTGTGTGATGTCATAGCCCAGTGGAATGTCATTGTCTGGCTTGCCACACCCACCTCTCTACTCACAACAATATGTATTAGTGGATAATTATAGCCAGTTGATACCAACTTTACAGTAAGAAATGAGCTCCCATGACACATCTTTGCATGATTTATGGCAAATGGAGAAACACCAATTAACAAGACTGAACATAGAGGATGGAAGTAATGCGAGTATAAGTGGCTGGGGAATGGCTGGGAGAAGGAAGGAGGTGAGAAGACAGGAAGAAATCAGTAGGATAGAAGTTGTGGAAGCAATGAAGAAAGTTAAATCGGGGAAAGCCCCAGGATTTGATGGAGTGTGTGGTGAAATGCTGAAGTATGGAGGAGAGATAGAAGTAGAATGAATGTGGAAGATGTGCAGATTGGCCTGGGAGGAAGGTAGAGTCCCGGAGAATTGGAAGTCAGGTATAATTATTCCCTTGTACAAAGGAAAAGAGGAAAGAGAAGTGTGTGGTAATCATAGGTGCATTTGTCTTCTTAGTATAATAGGAAAAGTGTATGGTAGGATACTTATTGACAGAGTTAGAGAAAGAACAGAGAAATTAGTTGGAGAAGAACAGGGAGGCTTTAGGAAGGGAAGAGGTTGTGTAGATCAGATATTCATTCTTAGATCTTTAATGGAAAAGTTTCTAGAGAAGGGAAAGTAGTTGTATGGGGCTTTCATGGATTTGGAGAAAGCATATGACAGGGTGGATAGACAAGGATTGTGGAAAGTGTTAAGAACATATGGAGTAGATGGAAAGTTGTTGAATGATGTGAAGAGTATGTACAATGGTGCGAAGGCTGCAGTGCGTGTGGATGGTGAACTAAGTGAATTTTTCTCTTTGAAAGTTGGGTTGAAACAGGGATGTGTCATGTCTCCATGGTTGTTCAATCTTTACATGGATGGGGTAATAAAAGAGGTACAAGGTAGGGCAGTGGATGCTGGAGTGGCCCTGGTGAGAGAGGATAGTGTTTGGAAACTCCCTGTACTGTTGTTTGCAGATGATACTGTGTTGTTGAGTGAAGACGAAGGGGAGCTGCAAGGCTTGGTAGATGAGTTTGGGAGAGTGTGTAAGAAACAGAATCTAAAGGTGAATGTAGGGAAGAGTAAAGTGATGGTCTTTGAGAGAGGTGAAGTCAGTGAATGTACAGCGAGGTTGGATGGTGAGGAATTGGAAAATGTGAGTACGTTTAAGTACTTGGGTAGTGTGATGAGTAAGGATGGAGGTTTGGAGGGTGAAGTGCGTGAAAGGGTACAGCAGGGAAGAAAGGTTGCTGGTTCTTTGAAAGCAGTGATAAGAAACAGGGAAGTGAGCATGGAAGTGAAAAAGTTACTACATGACAATATTGTGATACCAACTCTAATGTACGGAAGTGAAGCTTGGACGTTGTTGGAAGGACACAAGTCAAGAGTGAGAGCAGTGGAAATGAGTTATTTAACAGGAGCCTGTGGAGTCACATGGAGAGATAGCCTGATGAATGAGGATATAAAGGAGCGTTGTGGTGTGGATGTGGATGTGATAGGAAGCGTTATGAGGAACACACTGAGGTGGTTTGGCCATGTGGAGAGGATGGAGGGTGAAAGACTGACGAAGAGAGTGTATGTGAGTGTGGTGGAGGGGAGAAGAGGGAGGGAGAGGCCGAGGATGAGATGGAGGGATGGGGTGGAGAGGTATATGAGAGAGGGGGGTGTGAGTTGGGAGCAGGGCAGTGAGATGGCAGGGGACAGGGCGACTTGGAGGCGATTTGTTTGTGGCCACCCCAAACGGGATTCAGGCGTCTGGCAATAGATAGATAGATAGATAGCATAAAGGTGTACTGGTGAATTGCATCCTAGCATGAAAAAATGGGTTAGAGGAGCCAAATCGTTGCTACAACAGAAATTAGATGAGATCACGAGAGAGCTGGCAGATCTCAAGGGTAAAATAACATCACCAATGTATTTTCAATAAAAAATTGTCACCTATTCAAGAGCAATTTGATAAGCCAAGATCATTGCTGGACAGCAGAGCTTCCTGAAGGCCATCGACAGGAGAGAACGGGAGACAAGGCTGGTCGTCCTCGGCATCCCTGATGAGGGCGAGAGCTTAGCTGGAGAAACGACGGACGAGGGGAAACTTGGCAAGACCTGGGGTGAGCTGGACGAACCTCTGAACATCGAGTCCTGTTGGAGGTTGGGATGAAGTGAGCCAGGGGGATGTAAGAGGTCCATCCTGGAGACCTCAGGTTCAAAGCAGATGCAGGATGAGATGCTTAGGAAGACAGGAGGCTAAAGGAGACTGGCGTGCCATATGACCGTATGTTTGTGAAGAAAAACATACATCCTTCCGTATGGAATGAATGGAAGCATCTGCAGGATGCTGAGGTGGTGGAGAGGACTAAACCAGAGAACGTCCGCTGCACAATCATGCTGGACACAAAGAAAGGAAACTTCACCGAGATGAGATGGTCATCAACAGCTGGCGGCCGGCTCCTTTGTAGGTGGACCACAAAGGAGAAATGTTAAAATCCTGTTGTGGAACATCAATGGGGTTCGTACAATGTTAGAAAAGCCCAATGTACAGGCACTGTTAATGAATTATGATGTGATTGGTTGAAAACCAATGATCATATCTCTCTACCAGGCTATGTTTGTTACAGAGACACTGTGAGATCTGATGGACATAAAGGGGGCACAGTAGTACTGGTAAAGTGTTGTTTGCAGTCATCTGTGATGTGTGTGGATTGTAAGATGAAAGATCAACTCTGGATCAGATTGTCCTTATTAAGCACTGTGCTCTTAGGGTTTGTGTATGTACCCCCTACAGATTCGCAGTACTTTAATCCTAACAGTTTCAGTTACATACAAGAGAAAATCATTCGTGGAAAAGAGGAAAATTGTAATGTTCTACTTATAGGAGACCTGAACACACATTTTGGTTCTGGTGTTCATAGTATTTTAGTGAATTTACTTGTCTGGTGATTTCACCTGAGATTCCTGATCAAATGAACTTGCCAAATGAGAATGCAAATACTATGACTGCTGTATGTGTAAAACAAAATTTTGCAGGGGTAAATAACTTGAAATATATTGAAAACCATTGTAAGAGCAACCTGACGTACAGGAAACGTAATGAATGGATTTCTGAAGTAGATGTGTGTATTGCTTCTAGCAAAATTTTAAACTGCATCCAAAGTTTTACGGTGAATAATGACCTTATCTTCCATTGGATCACGCCCCAATAGCGGCTGCTCTGTCCCTCCCTGTGGTGGATAAGGTGTGTCTTGGTGTGCAGGCATGATCACTTGGTGATCATGCAGTTTTGTATTCAAGTTGTAAGAACGAATCTCAGTTCAAACATCGTATAAAGCTTTGTGATGTTCACACTGAAAACTTTATTAGGGAACTTTCTCAGTTCAATATTCCCCAATTTGATCCTGACACTGATACTAATGCGAGCCAAATGGCAGATATTTTATACAGGTGTCGTAGTGCCAGTCCATGTGCTCAGGTGACTCTGCCAGAGGATGTCACAGTGCACAGGTGGGAAAGGCTTAAATGATACGGATGACAGGCGTGTGTGGAAAACTACTGGCTGGCGTGGGGAGTATAGAGATGAGAGTGATGATTATGACATTAATAAAAACCTCACAGATGTGGATTTCAAAGCCTCTTTTGAGGAGGTGTATAACCCACATGATATTGAACCTTTAGTACCTACTGAGTTTAACACAAATACAACCATACCAATTCTTGATGATAACACAGAATTTGATGAGTTTGTGTGGGAATGAAACAGATTAAAGCAAGATAAACCATGTGGGCCTGATGGGATAGACCCAGGAATTATTAAGTTTTCACCAGATCAGGGGATACACTTTATATTAGCGTTGTTTAATGCTGTCTTTCTCAGGCTCTTATCCCACATCCTGGCAATTGGTCCGTATGGTTATGATATTCAAGAAAGGTAACAGATCATTACCCAAGAATTACCATGGTATAAATATTATAAATTGTTTGGCAAAACTGTATGACATGGTGCAATCAACTCAGTAAGGTATGTGATTTGTTCCATTCTGGAAGCAGGCTGGGAGTCGGAAGGGCCGAGGCTGCACTGAACATGTTGTGTCACTTAGACTCTTAATTGATTTGGCCCACAGGAGAAAGTATAAATTATTTGTCTGCTTTGTTTACTTTTCAATAGCATACGACCAGGTCCCTGACGGCAAATTGTTTCGCATGTTATGTGAGCTGGGGTGCAGGTCGTGAATGTTAGTGGCACTGGTGGCGATATATGGGGTTACTCTGAATATTACTGGGATAGCCATCGTAGCGTCCAGGATCGGCGTCAGACAGGGGTCCCCAACATCTTGTTTATCATGTTGATAAAAGTCCAATTGTGGGCCAGATGTTTTTTTACAGTGGCTTCACCTCCTTGTCCTTAAGGACAATACTGTTGTCCCGACAATGAGATGCGGGATGGAACATAAACTTTCATTTCTGAATAAGTTGTGTGCAAATAACAGCATGGTGGTGAATAATATTAAGACCAAGTTCTTTGCAATCCATGCATCAGTGGGGGATCATGAGCCATTCTGCATTGGTGGGAAGGTGGGCAGTGGTGTGACAGGTATGCGTATCTGGGCTGTCTGTTCGCAAATGACAGGATCCTGTCGTCTGCCATTACTGTCCACACACAAGCAAATAAGTGTCACACTCTGAAATTTGTGTCATTTTTGTAAATGAATATAGAAATACCATTTTCTGTTAAAAAGAAAATGTTTGAAGCGGCCTAAATGTCAACCATCCTATATACATATATTGTGGGAAATAATTTCCCCCAGAGCAGTTGCGCTCTCTACTTTATATAATAGTCGTACCTGGTTAAAAGCAGAGGAAAACCAGAGATCGTTGTCACCTGTTCAAGTGGTTTTTATAACCCAGAAATTATATTCTCTTTAATAATTCTTATTATTGATAAATTAAATGCTACTGCATTTAACCTTCGTGGACAACTATATTGTAAATACATGTAATTATACTGTATAGAAATTTCCACTGAGCTAAACTGCATCTGCGTGTCAGATGACGTGGTAAGGATGAAAAGGTCCTCATGTAAAGCAGATGTGGATTTAAGATATTCACATAGTTAAAGGGAATATTTGGTTCAACTTTAGTTTAATTAAAACTAAGATTAATTTGTTAGATTCGACCTTTATATATCATGATGTAATCTAACTGTATTTAGCATAGTAATTAATTTCTAGTTGACACCTCTACCATTCTATGAGGGAGATAGAGGCTTGCCTTGTCAATTCACTCTGCTCCTAGACCTCATCGAGTTAGCAGCTTGTACATACACACTTAAGGATGCTTGAAGCCCAAGCAACTAAGGAAAAGGGGCTCGTTGTCATCTGCTGTCCGAACTCCCTAGCTAAGTAACCTTTAAGGGTTGGCCAAGTCAAGGGGGGATTAGCTAAGAGTTAGAAGAGCAATAGTTAGGTGAGTAAGGTTAAGTTACGGTTCACCTAACCCTATGAGACTTGTTTGAATTTAATCAAGGACAACTTTAGGGACGAGTACCAACCTACGAGTTGTTTATTAGAAAATACCAGAAATTTCTTACACTGTGGTGCCCCAAGTGAGGAGCCCCGATTTGTTCACCAGAAACTTAAATATTTTTCACATTTTGGTGCCCCCGGACAGTAAGGAGGGCAGATGTGTGCTGCAGCACTGAATGTGCTTAAAGTTGCTTTTAACGGGCATAATTACTACCACATTCAGTTGCAGTGGATGATGTGGAAAGTAATACCTCTACTATCCGACGTAATAGAGCCAAAGGCATGTCTGGAAAGTGGGCCCCTGGCTCCTGGACTGGTACTTAAGGACCCTAACCCAGCCAAACTTTGAAAGCCACTTAAATAACTCCCTACTGGACATGCATAGCACTTATTTAAACCTATTTAAGACCCTATTCACACAATAATGGACATAAAGCATGAACTAAATGAAAAGGAACCAAAGAATGAGGAATTACAGGTGACTGTACCTCAGCCTGGGTACTTACAGCACGTCTGTGGCTGCCTTCTCTAAGGCTTTGGCACTGGTGAAAATGCTCTTGAAGCACGTATAGTAATCCAGTGTTGTGCTGCACTTAAATCTTTGCACAGTAAGTTACAATAGTTTAACACTGCACATTGTTCTTAATTGCACCATGCCAGTTTTAACCACCAGTATCAACCGCCAATTTGCACTCCACAGTTAATCCTTTGCACTCTAAATTCTAATTTCTTAACACTGCACAACACTGAAAATTCCCATGTGGTCTAGTGACGAGATATTGCAGTTTATTCACAAAAAACAAGCACTTGTGGCTTCCACTGCGATAAGCATCTACTCTCGACTGAAGTTAGGCAGTAAATGTTGGACAGTGTTGGTGACGGGGAAACAGAGTTGCCAGATCGCAACAGCCACATTACCAAACTCCTCAATTTTTATTGCCAAAGTCATAAAGCTAGCATTTATTCTTCACTAATTATTTATACAAGTGAAAATACATGTAATCACTCTCCTTATAATTAACAGCATGATGATTATTTTCATGCTATGTAGGCTAGCAGATTAATCAGAGAGAGCAGACAATCCACCATCTCCATGCTGTGTATCTTCATCAATCCCGTTTGGGGTGGCCACAAACAAATCGCCTCCACGTCGTCCTGTCCCCCGCCATTTCACTGTCCTGCTCTCAACTCACACCCCCCTCTCTCATATACCTCTCCACCCCATCTTCATACATGTGAAAAATCCGTTTGGTAATGCATTATTCTGATTCATTACCAAACAAAATCTTCATTACCAAATTGGCCCACATTTGGTAATGAAAAATACAAATGGCAACCCTGAGAGGGGAGGGGGGAGGAAGGAAGGGGTGAATGGGCCATGATGTAAACAGCTGTTCAGCACCACACGGCAATTTCAAATTACGGGTGGGAAAAAATTCAGATTTTTTTTGGGGGGGGAGGGGGGGTATTTTTTTTCTTTTTTTGGCCATTTTTGGATTTCGAAGGTCCAGGCCCACAATGTCCGGTAAGTGGGGTGTCCGGAAAGTGGGCGTTCGAATAGTACGGGGATTACTGTACGTACATACTGAGTTCTGGGAAAATGGATGTTTTGTAAACTGAGTGGGAGGATAAAATACAACCCTAGGGGTTTAATAACCCAGGGGGATAGATATGTTGGCAATAGCCAACACCTACATTCGGCATAAGATGATCCACCGGTATACATGGAGAGCAATGAGGAGGATGGATGGTGAACTTGTTGAACGAAAGGCAGTGATAGACTACGTGTGTGTGGATGAGCGAATGAGAAGACAAGTGTCGGATGCAAGAGTGTCAAGAGGGTGGGGGAATGGAGTCTTGGACCATCGCTTAGTGATGGCCAGGGTGAAGCTGCAAAGAAAATGGTTGAGGAGACGAAGGGGAAGACAGGAGGAAACAGCTCCTGTGAGAAGAGTGAGAATTTGCAAGATAGTGAGAAAATGGCAGAGTATAAGAGCACAGTGGAAGAAAGATTGGGAAGGTATGAGCTAGAGCAGATGGAAGGGGTGGAAGATGAATGTAAGATATTTACAGAAGAGACAGGCGCAGCGTGTGAGGTGGTTTGTGGAGTGAGGAGGAGATGCAAGGGTGTGTAAGGGACAGCATGGTGGAATGATGAGGTGAAACGAGCTGTGGAACAAAAGAAGAAGGCATATAGTGAATGGTTAATGAGTAGAGGTTGGGGAGAAGATGAGAGAGAGAAGGGAGAGGTATGTGAGTAGGAGAAGGAAGATGAAGAGACTGGTGAAGGAGAGTAAGAAGAAAGTAGATGAAGAGTTTGGGAGGAATCTGATTGTGAAATGGAGGGAGAGTAAGGAATTGTTTTGGAAGGAGGTAAAGAATGTAAGGCAGTGTGAAAGGGGAAATAGTAGGGGAGTGAAAGATAGGAATAATAGATTGTTGGTGGAGAAGAGAGAGAAATTGAGGAGATGGAAGGAGCACTTTGAGGATTTGTTGAATGTAGAGAGTGACAGCAGTGTGAGTATAAGTGGTTGGAGAATGGCTGGGAGAAGGAGAGATGAGAGGAGGGAGGAAGAGATAAGTAGGACGGAAGTAGTGGAAACAATGAAGAAGATCAAGTTGGGGAAGGCCCCAGGAATTGATGGAGTGTGTGGTGAAATGCTGAAGGATGGAGGTGAGATTGTTGTGGAATGGATATGGAAGTTGTGTAGACTAGGTTGGGAAGAGGGAAGGGTTCCAGAGGACTGGAAATCAGGTATAATTGATCCTTTATACAAAGGAAAAGAGGAGAGAGAAGTATGTGGTAACCATAGGGGTATTTGCCTTCTTAGTGTGACTGGTAAAATATATGGTAGAATACTCATTGATAGGGTTAGGCATATGACAGAGGAGCTAGTGGGAGAAGAACAAGGGGGATTTAGGAAGGGAAAAGGGTGTGTAGATCAGATATTTGTTCTAAGATGTTTAGTGGAGATGTATCTAGAGAAGGGAAAGAAAGTGTATGCTGCCTTCATGGACTTGGAGAAAACTTATGACAGAATAGATAGGCAAGGTATGTGGAAGGTATTAAAAATATATGGAGTGGATGGGAAATTGTTGAATGCTGTGAAAAGTATGTACGAAGGAGCTAGGGCTACGGTGCGAGTGGATGGTGAGCTGAGTGAATTTCTTTATCTCAATGTGGGACTGAAACAGGGTCGTGTGATGTCTCCACGGCTGTTAAATATATACACTCAACCTCCTGCTATCACGCGTTCAGCTATCACGCTTATCTGCTATCACGCACACATCAAATGCACAACCATACATGCTATCATGCACCCCAAGACCGCTATCACGCGTCGAGTTTGAAGACAGGCTAAGCGAAACTTATTCACATGGCACTTCATACGAGGTTTGCAGAGGATACGATGGTTAATCGGAACGGTAACGTGGTAAAATTCCCGATTATAGCACGGGCATTTGGAATGCATCTGAACGGATTCCTGCCAAGGACATGACGGGCAAAACAGTGACCAAAACCCACTCGGCTCGAAAGAATATATCATACTACAGCATTGAAATTTAGCCTAACGTTGAATTCTTATTAATATTGTATTTTAGAATAAATATAAATCGTTTTGAAACCCTTATAAAGAATTAATATTTCTTATGCCGAAAAAACTGTGATGTCGATAAAACAATCACGTGTTTACAACTGAGACGGGGCTCTGACGACAACGTGAGGAACATGTGTGATAGCGTCCAAGTTTTGTTCCATTTAAATGTTCCTCAGCCATTCCTGATATAAGGTAGCATGTGATACCCCCTTTAGCTGTGGACACTAAAGAAATGGAGACAGCCAAAGAGATCTGGCGGCAACTAAGCCACTCCCAAGCCTCGCAACCCATCAAACCAAACAAGCCGTAATCCTTATAAAAGTTTGATGGCCTTTTGTGTTGTTTATTTATTCATTATACTGTTATTATTAATATAATAATGCTTTATTTCATGTTAGAGGAGAGATTGGCAGGAAATCGTAGTCGTAGGCATAAAGTGGTTAAAAGTTAGAAAAATGGGCCATCGAAAAACCAATTAGAAATTTTCCCATTGATTGTTCAGTTCAGCTATCACGCATTCAGCTATCACGTGCATTTCCTGTGACCAATTAGGCGTGATAGCAGGGGGTTGAGTGTACATGGATGGGGTTGTAAAGGAGGTGCAGGGTAAGGCAGTGGATGTGGGGGTGGCTCTAATGAATGAGGGTGAGATTTGGAAGATTCCGGTGTTGCTGTTTGCTGATGATACAGTATTGTTGAGTGAAGATGAATGGGAGTTGCAAGGTTTGGTGAATGAATTTGGGACAGTGTGTAGGAGGAGGAAGCTGAAAGTTAATGTAAACAAAAGTAAAGTTATGGTGTTTGAGAGGAATGAAGTCACAGACTGTACAGTGAGGTTGGATGGCGACGATATGGAGAATGTGAGTGCATTCAAGTACTTGGGTAGTGTGATGAGTAAGGATGGAACTTTGGGGGATGAAGTGCGTGAAAGGGTACGGCAGGGAAGGAAGGTTGTTGGTTCACTGAAAGCAGAGATGAGAAATAGGGAGGTGAGTATGGAAGTTAAGAAGTCACTGCATGATAGTATTGTGATCCCTACCCTGACGTATGGAAGCGAGGCGTGGACCTTGCAAGAGGGGAACAAGTCAAGAATGAGAGCAGTGGAAATGAGTTACTTGAGAGGAGCATGTGGAGTGACATGGAGGGACAGGTTGACGAATGAAGAAGAGAAGGAACATTGTGGGGTGGATGTGGATGTGGTTGAGAAGATCAGGAGAAATACACTGAGGTGGTTTGGACATGTGAAGAGAATGGAGAATGAAAGACTGACTAAGAGGGCGTATGTAGGTGAGGTGGAGGGAGGGAGAGGGAGGGGTAGACCGAGGATGAGGTGGAGGGATGGAGTTCAGAGGTATATGAGGGAGGGGGTGGTGAGTTGGGGGGAGGGTAGTCAAATGATGGGTGACAGAGCGACTTGGAGGCGTTTTGTCTGCGGCCACCATTTGTGGAATTAGGGCGTCAGGCTATAGATAGATAGATAGGATAGATATGAAGTTACAGACCTAATCCCTACACTCCTCAAAACTTAAATGAATAATTAGCAGAGCCAGAAAATGAATATTTGGAAACTGAGAGGAGGGATAAATACAACCCTAGAGGTTTAACAACCCAGGGGCATAGGTTGATAAAGATGACCTAATCCCTACCCTCTTCAAAATTTAAAATAATCAGATAATTACTAAGCTGGGGTAAAATTGTGGTTGAAACTCATAATTAAATTATTAAATTAGAAACCAGTCAACATATCTGTTTCTTTACTGCAAAGATCTTCTAGTAGTATGGCAGGATGGGTAACTAGAGCCATAAATGATTGCAAACAATCGTGGGATGAGATATCCTTGTCCAGGGAGAAATCAAATAGTCTCCTAAATATACTCAGAGACCAATGGAATAAGTATGAAGAAAGTTATATAACTTTAGAAGCGGCTATAGTAAAGGCTGATGATAAGGAACTCTTTGAGTCAGAAACTATGAAGCTTGAAGGTAAATTAGAAGAATACTTAACTGCAATAAAGACACTAGAGTCAAAATTAGGTGAGACTGCCGTGGAAACATACGTTGTGGAGCAGCAGAGTAGAGCTGTGTTACCAGAAATAATGCTTCAGGAGTTTGATGGGGAGCAAACTGGAAATCCTTTTGGGATTGATTCAAATATTTAGTACATGATAGAACAGATCTCCCTAAGGTCAGCAAACTCACATATCTCTTAGGACAGGTCAAAGGAACACCATATCAGCGGATAAAAGAACTATAAATAGAAGAACATAATTATGAGGTGGCCTTGACCATCCTTAGACAAAACGACGAAGACAGGGAGCAAGGTATTACTCAATTACTGAAGGCTCTAACTGAATTACCCATACCTAGACACGATTCTGATTCCTTGCAAAAATTTTGAATGGCAATAAGTTGTAACTTAAAGGCCTTAAGTACTTACGAAGATATTAAGGCATCAGATTGGGTGCTTTCAAGAATTGTTTCCTTAAAGGTTCTACCAAAAAGCAAGGATGCTTTGTATGGTAGGTATCAAAAGGATAATTTCTCCTGCGAAGAGACTGAGGAAGGTTTGATGCAACTCTGTAAACATTTGCAAGGAACAGTAAAACCTACTGAGGTCAAACGACTGAAATAAAGAAAAAACCCACTAACCAACTGGTTGGGAAACCTAAGTCAGAGAAGACTAAGTATGTGCCTAAAGAAGAGATAGGTACTTTCCTTAGCTCCTTAAAGGCTGAGGATAAAGTACTGCACAGGTACAGTATTAAAGACAAGGAACAGACAAGCTGATGAAATTAAGGAAGTAAAACCTTCCATGGTAAAGGACAGGAAAGTTTGTGCATTTTGTGATGAACAACATTCCAGTGCATCTTGTCAACATTATCCTGATTACGCTTCTAGAGTAGGAAAGCTTCAGGAACTGGGGTGTTGTATAATCTGTATGAACTCTGAACATACTTCCGCAGACTATAAGACTAAATTAAATCTTTGTTTTAAATGCAAAAAAGATCATCAAGTGCTTTATGCCCTACAATGAAAACTGAGGTTCCCAAACCCGCAAGCATCAATATGACAATTGCAAAAGGGAATGCTCCATTAGTAATGCCGGCTGCAGTTCCCATAGCCGATGTGAAGGTATTGTTTAAGAATATAAACCTATTAGCATGTACCTGTTTGATACAGGTGCTCAGAAAATCTTAATTTCTTCAGACATTGTGAAGAAATTAAAGTTATCTATTACTGACAAGGTAAATCTAGCCATTACAGGATTCTTAACAACGAAGAAAGCTCAGTCTTTTGATTTAGTTAGACCTGTAATACAATTAGGCAGATATAAATGCCATATAACAGCAGCTGTGCTTGATAACATGAAGACAAGTATAAAAATAAAAGGACTGAAGGAAACCTCTGATCATCTACAAAGCTCAGGGATAAAGTTGGCCAAACAGAATGTGGAATCAGATACTGTGGGTCCCATAAAAATGATAACAGGCTCTTAGCATTTATCATTCTTTTTCTGTGCCTGCCCTCCTCTCTTCCCATTTCTCCCATCTTTCCTGTCACTTCTTAATGCTTTTCTTTCCTTTACAGGTGACTTTACATTGAATGACAAGCCAAATGGTTTCCTGTAAGCCAAGAAACCATTTACAACGCTGGGTGGTAACAATATAACCAAACCATATGTGCTCGCTACGTGTCAAGAAGTGGGTTGGTGGAGGGTTAGTGCCCCTCCCCATAAAACAAATAACTCAAAGTCAAATGGCCACCCCTTGTGGGATTGTGGTGTCTGGCAATAGATAGATAGATAGATTCCTACACAGAACCTTCAAAAGGAATAAGATACAGTTTTTCAAGAGTCCGGGAGGTAACCTTATTATGGGTCAGTTGCCTCTTCCAAAAGGAGAGGCCAAACTAGTAAACTCAGTTTTTGTTACCCCCACTCAGTCATTGATGGTAGCTAGAATAGGTGCAGAATTAGAACCTACTCAGATAAATGACTTGTTGGATGAAAATATTGAACCTGTACACAAATTGTGGGACCTAGACAGTGTAGGAATACACTCTGAGGAACCAACCCCTGAACATAAAATAACTTTGGATTTGTAGAAAGAAAGAGAGAGGTGAAAAGATTAGTAAGAGAGAGTAAGAAGAGAGTGGATGAGGAAATCGGAAGGAATTTGAGTGTAAAGTGGAGGGACTGTAAGAAAATGTTCTGGAGAGAGGTGAAAAGAGTAAGACAGGGTGGAAGTGAAGTTAGCAGGGGAGTGAAAGATAAAAATGGTAGATTACTAGTGGAGAAGGGAGAAAAAGTGAGCAGATGGAGAGAACACTTTAAGGAATTGTTGAACGTAGAGGATGGAAGTAATGCGAGTATAAGTGGCTGGGGAATGGCTGGGAGAAGGAGGGAGGTGAGAAGACAGGAAGAAATCAGCAGGATAGAAGTTGTGGAAGCAATGAAGAAAGTTAAATCAGGGAAAGCCCCAGGAATTGATGGAGTGTGTGGTGAAATGCTGAAGCATGGGGGAGAGATAGTAGTAGAATGGATGTGGAAGATGTGCAGATTGGCCTGGGAGGAAGGTAGAGTCCCGGAGGATTGGAAGTCAGGTATAATTATTCCCTTGTACAAAGGAAAAGGGGAAAAAGAAGTGTGTGGTAATCATAGGGGCATTTGTCTTCTTAGTATATTAGGAAAAGTGTATGGTAGGATACTTATTGACAGAGTTAGAGAAAGAACAGAGAAATTAGTTGGAGAAGAACAGGGAGGCTTTAGGAAGGGAAGAGATTGTGTAGATCAGATATTCATTCTTAGATCTTTAGTGGAAAAGTTTCTAGAGAAGGGAAAGAAGCTGTATGCGGCTTTCATGGATTTGGAGAAAGCATATGACAGGATGGATAGACTAGGATTGTGGAAAGTGTTAAGAATATATGGAGTAGATGGGAAGTTGTTGAATGCAGTAAAGAGTATGTACGATGGTGCAAAGGCTGCAGTGCGTGTGGATGGTGAACTAAGTGAATTTTTCTCTTTGAAAGTTGGGTTGAAACAGGGATGTGTCATGTCTCCATGGTTGTTCAATCTGTACATGGATGGGGTAATAAAAGAGGTACAAGGTAGGGTAGTGGATGTTGGAGTGGCCCTGGTGAGAGAGGATAGTGTTTGGAAACTCCCTGTACTGTTGTTTGCAGATGATACTGTGTTGTTGAGTGAAGACGAAGGGGAGCTGCAAGGTTTGGTGGATGAGTTTGAGAGAGTGTGTAAGAAACGGAATCTAAAGGCAAATGTAGGGAAGAGTAAAGTGATGGTCTTTGAGAGAGGTGAAGTCAGTGAATGTACAGCGAGGTTGGATGGTGAGGAATTGGAAAATGTGAGTACGTTTAAGTACTTGGGTAGTGTGATGAGTAAGGATGGAGGTTTGGAGGGTGAAGTGCGTGAAAGGGTACAGCAGGGAAGAAAGGTTGCTGGTTCTTTGAAAGCAGTGATAAGAAACAGGGAAGTGAGCATGGAAGTGAAAAAGTTACTACATGACAGTATTGTGATACCAACTCTAACGTACGGAAGTGAAGCTTGGACGTTGTTGGAAGGACACAAGTCAAGAGTGAGAGCAGTGGAAATGAGTTATTTAAGAGGAGCCTGTGGAGTCACATGGAGAGACAGGCTGACGAATGAGGATATAAAGGAGCGTTGTGGTGTTGATGTGGATGTGATAGGAAGCGTTATGAGGAACACACTGAGGTGGTTTGGCCATGTGGAGAGGATGGAGGGTGAAAGACTGACGAAGAGAGTGTATGTGAGTGAGGTGGAGGGGGAAAGAGGGAGGGGGAGGCCGAGGATGAGATGGAGGGATGGGGTGGAGAGGTATATGAGAGAGGGGGGTGTGAGTTGGGAGCAGGGGAGTGAAATGGTGGGGGACAGGGCGACTTGGAGGCGATTTGTTTGTGGCCACCCCAAACGGGATTGAGGCGTCTGGCAATAGATAGATAGATAGATAGATTTGTATAATCAATCAGTGGAATTTAAGGATGGACAGTATTGGGTAGGATTACCATGGAAACTAAACCATTCGGGGTTACCAACAAATTACCAAGCAGCTAATGCTCAGTTAAATTCTCTTCTAAAGATGTTGAGAGATAGTCTGGAACATCTAACCATATATGATAATATTATAAAGGATCAATTGAAGAATAAATTTACAGAAGAGGTAGAATTCCCTGTAAACCATAAAGAAGGACATTACTTACCACATCATGCTGTAAGCATGGATTCAGTAACTACTCCCATAAGGATAGTATTCAATTGTAGTAGTAAAGCGTCCAGGGAATGTGTTACTAAGATTTAGAGGGAAACCTTATGCTTACACAGAAGACATTAATAAGGCTTTTCTCAGAATAGAACTGAGAGAGGAGGATAGGAAATTTACAAAATTCCTCTGGCCTCATGAACCTCAAAATAAGGATAGTCCATTGAAAACTTACTGTTTCCGATCATTGCTCTTTGGCTCTTGTGCTAGTCCTTTCCTACTTTGCAACACTTTAAGGCATCATTTTGAAAAAGCCAAATGCCCAGAAATAGGGCAGACTTTTTACATGGATAATTTGCAAGGTGTTGCTGATACAGAGACGGAAGCACTGAAGGCTTATGAAATAGCCAATTCCGAATGTGGGAAGGCAAATTTGCCGTTACAAAGCTGGAATACAAATTCACCGCTTTTGAGGAATAAAATACATGAGGACTATCCAGATTCTGACATTCCCAAAATTCAAAATGTGTTGGGTCTTAACTGGGATACAACAGCTGATGTAATAAGTTTGAAACCAATTACGTTTTCTGATGTAACTCTCACCAAGAGGTCCTTGCTAAGTCAGGTCTCCATGTTATTTGACCCATTAGGATTGGTCAGTCCTATAGTCTTTAGGGGCAAATGTTTAATGCAGGAGGCTTGGTGAGAAAAGTTAGACTGGGACACAGAATTAGGTGAGACATATGTGGAACAATGGGAACAGATTAGACGGAAGTTTGAAACCACATCAAGCATATGTATTCCCAGGAAAATAAACAGTAATGAGAAGTCGCACTTACACATACGTTGTGATGCCTCTCAAAGGGTCTATGGAGCAGTAGCCTACTGCACAACAGGAGAGGATAGTAAGATTATTATGTCCAAAGCCAGAGTTGCGCCAATTAAAGGAAGAACCCTACCTCAAATGGAATTGGCTTCCATAGAAGTAGGAATGGCCAGGTATATAACCACTACTCTTGATACTCAGTTTGAGGATATTTACATATGGACTGACAGTGAGATTTGTCTTTACTGGATAGGAAAGGAAATCGGTAAAATTCCTTTCGTCTGTAACAGAGTGAAGACTATTAAAGAGCTGTCTTCTAAATTTAATTTCATGCATGTATCCTCCAAACAAAATCCAGCTGATCTGCTCTCGAGAGCTTCAACCGTTAGGAGACTGATCAATGATAACTTGTGGTTTAAAGGTCCTAGATGGTTACTCACTAAGGATTGGCCTGAGCAGAAACAGTACAGTATTGCTGAGGTTAGTGCAGTGAACTTGGATCTGTAGTACCTGAGCCAGAAGTAATTGACATCAGCCGATTCTCATCAATAAGACAACTTTTAAACATTAATAAATTGGCTGTTGAATTTTTGAGTAAGAAAGTGGGGTTTCAGAAGTTAGATCCCTGGAATATTGTCTGAAAAGAATACAAAAGAACTATTATGGAGAGATATATAACCTTTTAGGCCAAGGCATTGGGAACAGGAATAAGCTGATAAAGGATTTAGGCTTGTTCTTAGACGGAAAAGGTCTGATTAGATGTCGGGGCCAATTAATAAAGGCTGATTTGCCTCTCCAAACCAAACACCCCATTTTATTATCCAAGAGCAGATCTAGCTATCTATTATCTATTGCCAGACGCCATAATCCTGTACGGGGTGGTCATCAGACTTTGAGTTATTTGTTTTACAGGGAGGGGCACTAACCCTCCACCAACCCACTTGTTGACACGTAGGGAGCACATATGGTTTGGTTATATGGTTACCACCCAGTGCTGTAAATGGTTTCTTGGCTTACAGGAAACCATTTGGCTTGTCACTCAATGTAAAGCCACCTGTAAAGGAAAGAAAAGCAATAAGAAATGACAGGAAAGATGGAGGAAATAGGAAGAGAGGAGGGCTGGTGGATACTTTGTACAATTAATTATAACGGAAGCCCATGATTCCACTCTCAATGGAGGTGTGCTGCAGACTTTGGCCCAAATTCGGGAAAGGTATTGGATTCCTAAGGGTAGAAGGGTCATAAAAAATATCTCAAAGACTGCATCATTTGTAGGAGGTATCAACAACGACCTTATGACTATCCAGGACCACCGGCCCTACCAAGGGACAGGGTAAATGTAAGTCGGCCCTTCCAAGTAACAGGAGTGGACTACAGAGGGGCTATAACTGTTACGGGTGAGGGAACTCCCCATAAAGTTTACATTTGTGTATTTACTTGTACCTACACAAGGGCAGTCCATCTAGAAATAGCGGAATATCCAAATTCAGAGACATTCCTCAATGTCTTCTAAAGATTTGCCACTAGAAGGCCTTGTCCTGGCAAGTTAATAAGCGACAATGGAACCAATTTCATTCAAGCAGCGCCTTTACTGTTGAACATAATGAATGACCCAAAGGTTAAGTAGGCACTGGGAATCCAAAATTGTACCTGGCAGTTCACAGCTCCAACAGCACCATGGCAAAATGGATTTACCGAACGAATGATTAGTATTGTCAAGAACTACCTGAGGAAAACATTACACAGAACTAAGATCATGAGAGAAGAATTAAGAACAGTAATAACTGAAACTGAAACCAGGATTAATAATCGACCCCTGACTTATCTAGATGACATCAGAATCTCGTTAGAGGCCTTGACACTGGCTCATATGTTATATGGCAGGAAGCTCCATCCGGTGCATTGTGTGGATATCAAGGAAGAAGTAGATGATCCTACCATAGAAAATAATGATTTACGACATCTGCGGGAGAGACATCAACGACTGAAAAAGGTGTTGGATACTTGGAACAGAAACTGGAGCGAGGAATATCTTTTGAGCCTACGAGAAAGATTTTATGGGGCTCAGGCTGCCAGCAACATATCTGTTATAAACATAGGAGATGTGGTCTTAGTGAAAACCAAACAACGAAGATCCCAGTGGCCATTAGCTAAGGTGATCTCCATGCACCCAGATTCGGAGGGGGTGCTGAGACTCGTAAAAATAAAATGTAGGGGACATACCAG
Source organism: Coenobita brevimanus (assembly GCF_032717465.1). NCBI lineage: Eukaryota > Metazoa > Arthropoda > Malacostraca > Decapoda > Coenobitidae > Coenobita > Coenobita brevimanus. The sequence goes on along the minus strand of NC_137063.1, from coordinate 25,267,108 downwards.
TACAAAAACTATTGATAAACTGGTACCCCTTGAGTTAGCGGCTACTCCAGATACAGGGGATGGTGAAGATCAAATGGGTCAGGATGTGCGACCTACAAGGGCCGCAGGACAGGGTTCTCGAGATCTGTGGAGGGAACTCCTGGCTAATGGTCACATTACATGATACAGCGTATCATTTTACGCCCGGGAACAAAACTGTGGGAAATATTTTCCCCAGAGCAGTTGCACTCTCTACTTTTTATAACAGTCGTCCCTGGTTAGAAGCAGAGGAAAACCTGAGATCATTGTTACCTGTTCAAGCGTTTTTTATAACCCAGAAATTACATTCTCTTTAATATTTCTTATTATTGATAAATTAAATGTTACTGCATTTAACCCTCGTGGAAAACTATAAATACATGTAATTATATAGAAATTTCCACTGAGCTAAACTGCGTCTGCGCGTCAGATGACGTGGTAAGGATGAAAAGGTCTTCATGTAAAGCAGATGTGGATTTAAGATATTCACATAGTTAAAGGGAATATTTGGTTTAACTTTAGTTTAATTAAAACTAAGATTAATTTGTTAGATTCGCCCTTTATATATCATGATGTAATCTAACTGTATTTAGCATAGTAATTAATTTCTAGTTGACACCTCTACCTTTCTATGAGGGAGATAGAGGCTTGCCTTGTCAATTCACTCTGCTCCTAGACCTCATCGAGTTAGCGGCTTGTACATACACACTTAAGGATGCTTGAAGCCCAAGCAACTAAGGAAAAGGGGCTCGTTGTCATCTGCTACCCAAACTCCCTAGCTAATTAACCTTTAAGAACTGGCCAATTCAAAGGGAGATTAGCTAAGAGATAGAAGAGCAATAGTTAGGTGAGTAAGGTTAAATTACAGTTCACCTAATCCTATGAAACTTGTTTGAATTTAATTTAAGGACAACTTTAGGGACGAGTAATGACCTACGAGTTGTTTATCAGAATATACTAGAAATTTCTTACATTGTGGTGCCCTGAGTGAGGAGCTCCGATTTGTTCACCCGAACCTCAAAATATTTTTCACACATATATATATAGGCTGAGAGTCCTGGTTCAGTGGAAACTTGAGACCAACGGAAAAATTGTATAACAGGTGTATTAAACAGCTGCTAGGGGCTCATATGATGGCATGCACGGACGTTTGTTATGTGAAACTCGGATACCCACCACTGAAATCTCTAGTACTAGCAAGGTGCTGGAAGCTTTTCTAGCAAATGTGGGGGGAGGGGCGCGATATGTCTGACGATCCATGGATGCATGCCATCAGGCTGACCATGGCAACCAACACACCAAGTAAACACATTAAGAGATTAATTAATAATTCTGTCGATTATATTAAAGTCAGCACTGAATCTTTAAAGGAATCACTTTCTAACTCCACATCTTCTAGAATACTAATTCGTAACGTGTTGAACCCTATCTTAACGTTTTACGAGATTTATAAATGTTGTGGTAAAACCAATGAGGTACACAGAATGGCATTTAATCAGCTGCGGGTAGTCAGTCATAATCTGGCGACTGAGGTGGGCCGTTGGAATCGGCATGGGCGGGGATGTCTCACGATAGCTGAGCAGTTATCCATGCAGTATGCAAACAGAATTGTATGCACTAGAGGTGTGTCCACTGACTCAGTACACACATACAAGGCATAACTTTACTTCCTGGAGTCATATAATTGGTGATGATGCTCAGTGTCCTACTGAGGAGATAGAGTATAAGACTCTTTCCTGTTTTGGCAAGTGTGTACTATAATGTTTGTCATAACCTATGTTATTGAAAGTGTATTCAATTAATTTTGAATGACCATAATATATGATTAGGAAATCTTTTGTAAAAAATGTGATTGGTCAAACTGCAGTTATGTTACTATTCAGAAATGCAATGATTTCTTGCTTTCATTAAGGATATATAGGCGCACAGATCAACCCCTCTGTACTTCCCTTCATTTATGGACCATATCCGTTTGCTAATATCTGATCTACTGTTTATCATGACAATGTTTATTGTTCCTTGAAATCTTGTATGTGTAACTGGATACTGTATTGTGGTCAATGAATACTTACTTCCTTACTTACTTACTGTGTGTGTGTGTGTGTGTATGTGAATTTACCTAATTGTACAGTACCCTCGTGTCCAACACGCGTTAGTCCAGCACGATTCACGTCCAGCACGGAGAGCAAATAATTAGTATTATTTAATATGATTTAATTACTGCAACACGAGTGTGTTAGCATAACATGCACAGAGCTCCGAGAAGTGGGCGAAATCCGCAGAGTTCACCTCTTGCACGATCACCCCCGGTCCAACACGGTCATACTGGACATTCCCATGATGATGATAGCCAATGAAAACTTCTGATCAAGTAGCCTTCCCCGCCCGCTATCGTGATGTGATCGTGATGCCGCCCAATTAAAAACGCTTCTGCTGTCACGTGATGTTTTGTTTAAATTTCTCCCACCACAGCGCCACTCAGTCGCATAATTCGCATTGGAAGGTGCTTTTTTCTTGCTGCATTTTCTGCCCTTGTTACTGCATTTTACCCTACTCACGATACCTAGGAAGCCTTCTGAGAACCCCAAGAAGCGTCGGCACCTCCCTCAGGCCACTAAGCTAGAAAGCATCGAGAGGAAGAAGAAAGGGGAGAGGAAAGTTGACATTGCCAAGGCCTATGACATGAATGAAGCCAACGTGAGGACCATAATAAAAACCAAGACAAGATCCTGGCAGCCGAAGGCTATCACACGGCACTTCATACCAGGTTTGCCAAGGATACGATGATAAATCGGAACGGTAACGTGGTAAAATTGCCGACGATACCACGGGCATTTGGAATTCATCTGGATGGATTCCTGCCGAGGATACGACGGGCAAAACAGTGTGACCAAAACCCAGGCGACTCGACAGAGAATGTATCGTACTACAGCATTGAACATTTAGCCTGACACTGAATATTATATTACTATTTTAGAATAAATATCAATCGTTTTGAAACCCTTCTCATCGGCGTGCATACCAGTTTATAAACAAAGTTGCTTCTCCTTATTCTCTACCGAGTCAGTGACAGCGATCACTTTCCACAGTCACGAGACGGGGCTCTGGCAACAGTGTGAGAAGCATGCCCTTTGCCGAGGATTACAGAGTGCTAGGACAGGCAGAAGCAGGACCTTCCATGGCTGTGGACGAAGATAGTGATTCTGAGTGTGATTTCGAAGGATTTATGAGGGGGGTTGAGGAGGAGCAACAGCCATTACCCGCTAGTGACGCCAGCAGCCATCCTCCGGGGACCCAGTAGGACTACCTACAGCCTTGGATACCACCTTCCATTCCCAGCAAGCCCACCAACACTATCCTAAAAGGTTAGTTATCATTTATAGCACAGTACCATTTATTATAATTACAATAGTACCAATATATGTATAGGTATATGGTAGGTATTTAGGGTGACTTTTCCTAGAGTTGCTGACATAATTCATTTTTCCCCATAAGCTCTATTGTTTGTCCAACACGTGACCCATGCAAGACAATATTACCGTGTTGGACGCGAGGGTACTGTATTTACCTAATTGTGATATACAGGAAATGAGCTACGCTCGTGGGGTCTCGTCTCTGCTTCTCGACTAGTCAAATTTTGCTTTAAACTCATTTAAGATTTTAGACTGGATGATCTCTTTGTCCAGGCTATTCCACAGGTCTATACATCTAAAAGGAAAACTATATTTCTTGATATCCTTCAAGCAGCTTGGTGTCTTCAATATCATTCTGTGTCCTCTTGTTACTCTCTTATCCCATACAAACAGATCTTCTCTGCCAATTTTATCTACTCCCATCATGGTCCTGAACACTGCAATCATGTCGCCCCTCTCTCTCTTTTCCTCTAAGGAAGGCAAATCCAGCTTTTCCAGCCTCTCTCTGTACAACAGATCTGCCAGGCTGGGGACCATTTTGGTTGCTGTTCTTTGTATTCTCTCAATCTTGTTTATATCTTTCTTTTTGTATGGGGACCACACTATTGCTGCATATTCTAACCTGGGGCAGATCATGGCCACTGTCAATTTTTTCATCATCTCCTCATCCATGTAATGAAATGCTACTCTTATGTTAGTCAGGAGTTTACATGTCTCTCTGTCTTGTTAATATGTTTTTCAGGTGACAAACTATCCTGGACCAGCACTCCCAAATCTTTCTCTTCTCTTGCTTTTGTGATTGGTTCGTTACCCATCAAATAATTCAATGATGGCCTCTTGGTACTTTTACCCATTTCCAATATTTTACATTTCTTCATTTCCCACATCCAGCTCCAATCATGTATCCTATCCAGATCCTCCTGCAGCATTTTACAGTCCTCCTCAAACTCAGGCTTCTTCAAGAACTTTGCATCATCAGCAAACAGACTTGAATAACAGTTCACTCCATCTACCATATCATTAACGTAAATCAGGAACATTACTGGCGCCAACACCGAGCCCTGTGGGACTCCGCTTGTTACTTCCCTCCATCCAGACATCCTATCCTATTATACTGTCCTCATTTGTCTGTCTCTCAAAAAGTCCTCCATCCAATTCAAGAGGTTTCCATTCAGTCCTCCTATATGCTCTAATATCCACATTAGTCTCTTATGGGGTACCTTGTTGAAGGCCTTCTCCAAATCTAAATACACACAATCCACCCAACCATCTCTCTCCTGTAGCACATCAATCGTTTTTGAGTAAATGCTCAACAAGTTAGAAACACATGACCTTCCACTTCTGAATCCAAACTGACTTTCAGTCAAAATAATCCTCTCTTCCAGATATTTCATCCATCTATCTTTCAGGATTCTCTTGCACAATGTTGTGACCATGCTGGTTAGGGACACTAGTATGTAATTCAGGAGTTCTTCCCTGTTTCCTCCCTTATACATTGGTACCACATTTGCCCTCTTCCATTCTTGAGGTACTTTCCCCTCTTCCAGAGAAAACACAATTAAACAGTGAGTCTTATCTGCCAGTTGTTCTCTGCAGTCCTTCAGTATCCAATTTGAGATTCCATCTGGTCCTGGGGCTTTCTTTACATCTTGAGTTTCCAGTAATTTTTACACTTTCTGTACTTCCACTTTTGTATCTTTTATCACTACATTTCTAGTCACTCCCTCCCCTCCCACAAACTCTTTTTCATTAGTGAAAACCAACTGGAAACATTTGTTCATTATTTCAGCTTGCATTGGCACATCTTTATAGACCTCTCCTTCTTCTTTCAGTTTGGTGATTCCTACCTTTTGTTTCAATTTGCCATTGACAAAACTATAAAACAGTTCGGGTTCATCCTTACATTTGTCTATTATACCTTTATCAGAGTTCCTTTCTTCCTCTCTACATATTTTTGTGTATTCATTTCTAGTTCTTTTATATCTTCCTTTGTTCTGTTATTACCTCTCTTTCTCCAGCTGTTCCACACCATCTCTCTCTCTTTTTTTTGCTATCATACACCTTCTATTAAACCACTTCTTTTTCCTGTTTTCTTTCCCCCTTACTCTTGGCACATATTTTTCCACTCCTGAATTATAGAGGTCTACAAAGGTATCCCAGTTCCTCTGCATCTCTCTTGTTTCTCTGAATTTTCTCCAATCTGCAATTTCAAAAAATTTTCTCCATCCTGTAAAGGATGCTTTCCCAAAGTTGTATCTTCCCAGCCTATAAAGCTCGTCTCTTGGCACCACGTTCCCTATTGTCATCTGAAACTCAATGACCACATAATCACTTTTTCCTAGAGGGCACAGATATTTCAAAGATTGTATTACATCAGGTTCTTTGGTAAATAGTAAAACTAATCTTGCATGTGAGTTCTCACCTCAAAATCGTCTCTAATTTGACCCACTGCGTCATCACATTATTCATTGTCATATTTAATAATATAGTGCGCCACAAATCTTCGTTGCCTCCTGAGTCCCATTCCTCCCAGTTCACCTCTTTACAATTGAAGTCACCCATTAAAATGATATAGTTGCTTTTCTCAATCATTTGCTGTAGATTACTAGCCATGTCTGTCAACATCTCCTGGTATTCATCATCATTCCATGCTCTTGTCTTAGGGGGAACATACACTACCGCCATATCTCTCTACCTATTTTCTCCGGTTTCTAATTTCATATTTATCACTTCGACCCTGCTTTCTCCAATTTCCACGGTATCTACATTTATGTTGTTCTTCACTGCTATCATCACTCCTCCTCCCGTTTTTTCTTTTCTGTCTCTTCTCCACAGTTTGTATTTACCATCTCCCATATGAACATCAATATCTTCTTTTAACTTGGTCTCTACAAAGCACATAACATCAGTTTCATGTACCCTGAAAAAATCGTTGATTTTTAGCCTTGCCAATATTAAACCATCAACATTAGTATATGACACCTTCACATTAGTTTCAATGTTTTTTATACCTTCTTTTCTCCTTCTCTCCATCGGTACCACTTTCTTAATTTCTGATCCATAACTCTCGAATAAAAGTCTTCTCTTCCTCCCTTCTCTGTTCGTTTTTTGCCTTTGCTTCCTTTACTAACTCCTTTAAAAGCTCTTTCTTCCTCATTTGCATTTCTCCTTATTCAAACATTTTTTAACCCTTCCTTCTCTGATAATTTCCATGTTCTACTGATAATTTCATTTACCGTTGCCTGGGACTTAAACTTTACCTTCAATGGCCTTGCCCCTCCTTCCTCGTACTTTCCTAACCTAAACACCTCTTCAATCTCTTCTTGAGCTTTGTTGTTTTCCTCCATGACTACTGATAGTATTTCTTTAACCTTATTCAGTTCTTCTCTTTCTCTTTCTGATCTTATTATCATACATTTTTCTTTAACTCCTGAAATTATTACGCATTTTTTCTTATCTGCTACATCCCTGACTAAAGATTCTCTACTTCTCAGTACCCTAACCACTTCCCTCTCAATCGTTTCCTTGCTTTGTTGTTCTATAATCTCTTTCAAATTTACATTTCCTTCTTCCTGAATTTTTTCCATCCCTTATGTTGCTCCTTGATTTCTTTAACCCCTTAACCGCGGGGCGTCACTTTCGTGACGCTTGGGAGCAAGGGATCATACCGCGAGGCGTCGCTTTTGTGATTCTGTGTTATTTTGAATTCACCCGGGCTTCCAAGTGGGGGCCTGTATCATCTATCAGTACTGCCAATGTCCAACACTAGTCAGCACTCCTAATCTCATCTGTACTCCCATCCATTGTTGACAACTTAGCCATTTCTCCCCGTTCTTGACTCCCCTCCCTACCCCCCCTCCATTACACTATCCTCTCGCCTGCCCGGCCGTGCTACGCTAAGTAAATCTTCCCTGGAATTTTTCACTGATTTCATGCATTGAAATAAGCCCTATGCCCTATTCTTATACCAAATAATATATACAAGAAAGAAATAAGGTAAGTGAGAGTGCCATACACCCGGAATTGGCTAAGTATCACCTGACAACACCTCACGTGCACTCGTTCACTAATTTTCGCTGTTTTTTTCCCCTTAAAATATGCCATATAATCTATTTTCGTAATAAATATACATATAAGGAGGGAAGGGAGAAGCCTAAGTGATATTTACATTCACCTGGAACTACCTAATTTATAATGTATTGTCTAGATTTCCTGCCAATCATTTCAGTGAAATACATAGCTGTTTCAAGAGCTACGTTGGTAGTACTGAATAACCCCTAAGTAGGCCTCAACCCGGGCCGGCCCTCCTTTATCAGTTCTCTCTCATCTTCCGAAGAGGAGGTACGGCTCATCCTCTTGCTGACTTCAGGGCCTTTTTTCACCCCCAAGCAAAAGGCCCTGTGACCTTTACCCCCTACTAAACCTCGTGTGGAAAGAGGTAAAGGGCTGACATTTGATAAAAGAGTGACTACGATCTTTCGATTAAGTAAAACAGTGCAAGTGGAATTATACATAATGTGTAAATAATGTGTAAACAGCAAGTGAAAGTAATGAATGTAAATATACATGAACAATGGAAAATAGTTTTATAAGTTACTTCAAGTGACAGTGCATAACACAGTGTAAATAAAATAGAAATGTAAATAACGTAAATAAAATAGAGAACGTAAATAGAAATGTAAATGAGTAGTATTATAAGAATACGAGTATATATCCTAGGAGTAATGAAAGTGAAAGTTTCACTATCGCATGTATGAATACTATGAGTTATGAGAGTGAAGATGAAAGTGACATTCACTCTAAATCCTAGTATACAGGACGAGAAAGTGAATGCTACGTATTTTACTGAAAGAAATTGAATCCCTACAGTGACAATAAACTAATACTACTGAAGGAAACTTATGGATAAAGACTGTAGATATATATAAGTGTTATATAGTAATAGAAATATAAAGTGTGAGGGGTTTTATGAATAATAAATGACAGAGTACCAAGAGCGAACTAGAGCAACTGCGGCGGTCAGACGCGCTCATAATTTTCATTGCTTTCACAGTGGGTTTTTTTTTGGAGTATGGATCCCAAACTACTTGAAAATCATAGAGTAGTGTTTATAGTGTTAATATCTGGCTGTGGTAATCATATTACGGGTTGTCGGGAAGTGTAAAGTGGAGACTTCGTTACCCAACTTCAGAGGTCTCCACAAGTCCTACGGTAATTGACGAAGGCTCAACAAACATTCCAGGAGAAAGCTGAAGGTATGTGCCATAAGCATATATAATTTTAATATTCTAGGACTAATAACTGATTTTTGGCAAATATTTTTTGAGAGTCTGTCGGAGCCCGAATAACCCCGCGGCACACGTAAAACATCGGTAAACATGCCCGCGGTGTAGGGGTTAATGTGCTCGTCCTGTTTTCTTGATTTGGATTCATACCCATCTAGTTTGCTTTTCATCCTGTCCCTTTCTTCTTCCAACCTCTTATTCTCCTTCTTGAGCTGTGTTATTTCATTAGGGGCAGATTCATTATTCACTTTTAATTCTGTGACTTGTCTTTCTTGTTCATCACTGCGTGCAAAAACTTTTTCCAGTTTATTCCGTAGAATTTTGATCTCATTTTCCTGCTCTATGGTCCGTTCCTGTAACTCTCTATTTACTGTCCATACCTTTTTTAACTCCTTGACATTTCTCTCTGCTGTTTTCTCTACTCCTTCTAATCTTGTTTGGTTCAGCTTAGTACTTCCGTTTCCCACATCATCTTCAGAGAAGCCTGCAAAATCCCCCTCACCATTTGTAAACAAAGCACCGTCCCTTTCTGCCATGATGCAACCACTTGGAGACTTACTACTTCCACTATATCTTGTACTTTTTATGACTGAAACCGCATTTTTTTTTTAACTACTGTCTGACGGGACCACCACTCATGCACTCATTCACATAATCACAAATAGGCATATCTCCTTTTTGTCACTGATTCAGCGATTATGTCCCCACAATCCAGGAAGAGCTCCGTCTCTGTTGGCGACCTGTGTGTGTGTGTGTGTGTGTGTGTGTGTATTTACCTATTTGTATTTGCCTATTTGTATTTACCTATTTGTAGTATACAGGAATTGAGCAATGCTCGTGTTGTCCTGTCTCCATATCCACATTTATCAAGTCTACCTTTACACACATGAATGTTTTTCTCATGCACCACCTCTTTGTCTAAGTCGTTCCAAATATTTAAGTATTTACCTAATATACCTAATTGTGATATACACGGAATGTACTATGCTCGTGGGTTTCCGTCGCTGTTTGTCAATAAGTCAAATTTTCGTTTTAAACTCGTTTAAGTTTTTAGACTGGACGATCTCTTTGTCCAGGGAATTCCATAAGTCTATACATCTGTAAGGAAAGCTATATTTCTTGATGTCCTTCAAGCGGCTTGACTTTTTCAATTTCATTCTGTGTCCTCTTGTTGCTCTCTTATCCCATACAAACAGATCTTCTTTGTCAATTTTATCTACCCCCACCATGGTCCTGAACACTGCAATCATGTATCCCCTTTTTCTCCTTTCCTCTAAGGAAGGCAAATCCAGCTTTTCCAGCCTCTCTCTGTATGACAGGTCAGTCAGACTGGGGACCATCTTGGTTGCTGTTCTTTGTATTCTCTCAATCTTGTTTATATCTTTCTTTTTGTGTGGGGACCACACTACCGCTGCATATTCTAACCTGGGGCGGATCATGGCCACTATCAATTTTTTCATCATCTCCTCATCCATATAATGAAATGCTACTCTTATGTTAGTCAAGAGTTTATAAGTCTCTCCAACTATCTCGTTAATGTGCTTTTCTGGTGACAAACCATCTTGGACCAGCACTCCCAAATCTTTCTCTTCTCTCCTTTTTGTGATTAATTCATTACCCAACAAATAATTCAGTGATGGCCTCCTGGTACTTTTACCCATTTCCAATATTTATCATTTCTTTACATTAAATTTCATTTCCCACGTCCGGCTCCAATTGCGTATCCTATCCAAATCCTCCTGCAGTATTTTACAATCCTCCTCAACCTCTACCTTCCTCAAGATCTTTACATCGTCAGCAAACAGACTTGCATAACTGTTCACTCCATCTACCATATCATTTACGTAAATCAGGAACATTACTGGCGCCAGCACTGAGCCTTGAGGGACTCCACTTGTTACTTCCCTCCATCCAGACATCCTATCCTTTATTACTGTCCTCATTTGTCTGTCTCTCAAAAAGTCTCTCATCCATTCCAGAAGTTTCCCCTTCAGTCCTCCTATATATTCTAGTTTCCACATTAGTCTCTTATGAGGTACCTTGTCAAAGGCCTTCTCTAAGTCTAAGTACACACAATCCACCCAACCATCTCTCTCCTGTACCACGTCAATAGCTCTTGAGTAAAGGCTCAATAAGTTAGAAACACATGACCTTCCACTTCTGAATCCAAACTGACATTCAGCCAAAATATTCATCTCTTCCAGATATTTTATCCATCTGTCTTTCAGGATTCTCTCACACAATTTTACGACCATGCTGGTTAGAGACACTGGTCTATAATTCAGGGGTTCTTCCCTGTTTCCTCCCTTGTAAATTGGTACCACATTTGCCCTCTTCCATTCTTGTGGCACTTTCCCCTCTTCCGGTGAGCATACAATTAAACTGTGAAGTTTATCCGCCAGTTGTTCTCTGCATTCCTTCAGTACCCAATTATAAATTCTATCAGGTCCTGGGGCTTTCCTTACATCTTGAGTTTCCAGTAATTTATACACTTCCTGTACCTCCACTTTTATATCATTTATCACCGGAACATTTCTAATCACTCCCTCCCCTTCCACAAGCTCCTTTTCTTTAGTGAAAACTGACTGGAAACGTTTGTTCATTATTTCTGCTTGCATTGCCGCATCCTTAAAGACCTTTCCTTCTACTTTCAGTTTGGTGATTCCTTACTTTTGTTTCAGTTTGCCATTAACAAATCTATAAAACAGTTTGGGTTCATCCTTGCATTTGTCTATTATACCTTTTTCAAAATTCCTTTCTTCTCCTCTACGTATTCTTGTGTATTCATTTCTTGTACTTTTATATTCTTCCTTTGTTCTGTTGTTACCTCTCTTTCTCCAAGCGTTCCACGCCTTATCTCTCTCTTTTTTTGCTATCATACACCTTCTATTAAACCACTCCTTTTTCCTGTTATCTTTCCCTCTTACTCTTGGTACAAATTTTTCCACTCCCAAATTATAGAGGTCTAGAAAGATATCCCACTTCTTCTCTATCTCTCTTTTTTCTCTGAATTTCCTCCAATCCGCATTTTCAAAAAAGTTTCTCAATCCTGTAAAATTTGCTTTCCCAAAGTTGTATCTTCCCTGTCTATGAAGCTCGTCTCTTGGCTCGACGTTCCCTATTAACATCTGGAACTCAATGACCACATGATCATTTTTTCCTAAAGGACAGAGATATTTCAATGATTCTATTACATTGGGTTCTTTGGTGAATAGTAAATCTAACCTTGCTGGTGTGTCCTTACCTCGAAACCGTGTCTCTTCTTTGACCCATTGCATCATCACATTATTCAATATTATATTTAATAACAGTGCCCAAAGAATCCTCGCCGCCTCCCGAGTACCATTCCTCCCAGTTCACCTCTTTACAGTTAAAATCACCCACCAAAATTATATTATTGCTTTTCTCAATTATTTTTTGCAAATAGCTAGCCATATCTGACAACATCTCATGGTATTCGTCATCCTTCCATGCTCTCGTCTTTGGGGGAACATACACTACCGCCATATCTCTCTTAACATTCTCTGTGTGCGTGCGTGCGCGTGTGTGTGTGTGTGTTTTGAAAATAATTCAAATAGTTTTGATCCATGTGGAAATATGAAGAGGCGGCCAAGGTTTTAATACATTATTTTTTAGTAAACACAGGTCAAAGGGTAAGGCCATAAGACAAAATCACTTGAAGTTTTAATCTTATTCAAACAAAACTTGACAAAAGAATGAGGGCAAGACAAGAACAAAATGATTCAATTTTGAGAAAAATCAGTTAAATGTCAAGGTCACAATGCAAGGTAAAAGTTCAACCACAATGTGTCCGGCTGAACAGTATAATTAACTCCGTTTTAACCTGATTCCAGCCAAACCTAGTGAAAATACTGAGGGGTCAACCAAACAAATTACTACAAATGTTTTAGGCAACAAAAGTCAAAGGTCAAAGCCACATGACAAGATTAGTTTTGGACTGTTTTCACATAATTTAGACCAAACTTTATGGAAAGGTTCAGGGTAAGGCAAGGATGAAGAGATTCAATTTTGAGAACACTCATTCAAAGATCATCACCACAGGAAAAGGTCAAAGATCAATGTAAGAGGGAAATGTCAAGTCTGACCCCCGTGTCTGTGTGTGAACAAAACAGCTAAAGCAGTTTTGATCTGATTTTAGCCATACCTGATGAAAGACTTGAGAGTCAGGCCAGGAGATGACTTTTTTTTTTTTTTTTTTTTTTTTTTTAAACAGTTTTCATTCAACATATGTCAAGGTGGATGGCTTCAAGGTAATGCCAGGTTGACATTATTTGATATTTAGAATAAACAGTCAATGCATGGTAACAAGGCATGATCTTCAAGCCTAATACCCAAAAGCTTTTATTAATATGAAATGAACTTGATGGAATGGATGAAGATACCCAAATATGAAGACATCTGACTCTGAGAACAATAGGTAAAAGGTCAAAGTTGGCTCAAACTGTTCTGATCCAATCTGAATCAAACTTGGTGGAAATTTTGAGGGTCATGCAAAAATTTCGTACTGTAATCTGATTTTGAGAATACCATACTCAGTTGAAGGTCAAATAACAGAAAAAAACAAATGTCTAGCCCCTATATTAGCTGCAGGGCATAGGTGTTGCACTCTCCGAGTGCTCCTTCCCATTTAGGTTCTGTTAGCTCAAAAAAGTGTGGAAGCTAGACAGAAGGGCACAAAATTATGATATTTCTTGCTTGTTCTAAAAGGCGTTCTAAGGAAGGTCTGTGACTCAGTAGGTTTTAGTTATTTTAGACAAAAATTATGGCTTCAGAGATATTGTAATTAGAATCTGCAGTGATAAAATAAAAATTCACCACCTACTTGGGTTAGAAAATAGGAAGAAATTAAAGAGGTACTTCTTTTATTCCAACCTGCTGTTGTTGCTGTGGTTCAACTCCTGTTGGCCTGGCCTAACAGACCCATCAACCACAAGCAACCACCTTTAAGGGTCATCCCATAGGTTCCCTACACTGTTGATGTGTTTCCAATTCAGGGTGGCATATGCTGTGCTGTGCTAAGGCCACTTAGACAGCTACAGAGCTGAGCCTCACTTTCATGATGTAGCACAGGTAGAGAATGACTTCCAACCACTTGCTTGCTTTCTTCTTTGTTTGCCATATACCTATACAACAATTATCAATTTCACGTAATTCTATCATCCCATGATACCATTTGTAATTCACCGGGTCGGTCAGGATCACCTGATGGTCGTGATTGTCAGCTTTTACCCTCCCGGAAGGGAGCTGAGAGCTCATATAGTCCGATCTAAGGGCAAGGCTGTGACCTTCACACACGCACACACCCGTCCCCTTGCTCGAGGGGGACAGTAACCACCCACTTCGTCAGTGAAACTTTTCGCAACCTGAGCGAGGCGCGAACTCCCGTCTACCAGATGGCAAGCGAGAACGTTACCACTGCACCAGCGGGCGCTATCTTCTGGTGTGCTAATGAAAACTTTCTGAAAAATGTCATAACAGGTGAAGAAATGTGGGTGTATGGTTACTAAAAGGTAACTGTTGCAGCGGGTTTGGAAAACAGTCTCCGTGACCAAAAAAATAAACATCAAAATCGCTCAAATGTGAAGGTGATGTTGATAATTTTTTTTTTTTTTTACTGGGAGTCGTTCATCACAAGTTTCTTCCTCGTGGTCGGACAGTCAATAAAAAGTTTAACCTGGATGTCCTGAAGTGTTTGAGAGAGGCAGTGTGAAGGAAGAGGCCAGCAGTGTTGACCAACAAAACCTGGATGCTGCACCATGACAATGCACCTGTTCACACATCATTCTTTATCCATTACTTTTTGGCAAAGCACAAGACAACTATCATCCTCCAGCCACCCCACTCTTGAAACCTGGTCCTTGCAAACTTTTTTGTTTAGTTTTGTTTTTTGTTTTGTTTTGTTCCCAAAGTTGAAATTCCCCCTGAGGGGTCATCAATTTCAGATGACAGATGAGATAGAGTAAAATTCCCCAAGTGCATTAAAATCACATTCACTCAAGCGCATGTACTTTGCTGACTGACGTGGCATGATGGGGCTAGTTTCTGACTAAAGCTCAAAGTCACCATTATACAAATTGACAAATGCAAGGATGAACCCAAACTGTTTTATAGATTTGTTAATGGCAAACTGAAACAAAAGGAAGGAATCACCAAGCTGAAACTAGAAGGAGAGGTCTTTAAGGATGCGGCAATGCAAGCAGAAATAATGAACAAACGTTTCCAGTCAGTTTTCACTAAAGAAAAGGAGCTTGTGGAAGGGGAGGGAGTGATTAGAAATATTCCGGTGATGAAAGATATAAAAGTGGAGGTACAGGAAGTGTATAAATTACTGGAAACTCAAGATGTAAGGAATGCCCCAGGACCTGATGGAATTTATAATTGGGTACTGAAGGAATGCAGAGAACAACTGGCGGATAAAATTCACAGTTTAATTGTATGCTCACCGGAAGAGGGGAAAGTGCCAAAAGAATGGAAGAGGGCAAATGTGGTACCAATTTACAAGGGAGGAAACAGGGAAGAACCCCTGAATTATAGACCAGTGTCTCTAACCAGCATGGTCGCAAAATTGTGTGAGAGAATCCTGAAAGACAGATGGATAAAATATCTGGAAGAGATGAATATTTTGGCTGAATGTCATTTGGATTCAGAAGTGGAAGGTCATGTGTTTCAAACTTGTTGAGCTTTTACTCAAGAGCGATTGATGTGGTACAGGAGAGAGATGGTTGGGTGGATTGTGTGTACTTAGACTTAGAGAAGGCCTTTGACAAGGTACCTCATAAGAGACTAATGTGGAAACTAGAATATATAGGAGGACTAAAGGGGAAACTTCTGGAATGGATGAGAGACTTTTTGAGAGACAGACAAATGAGGACAGTAATAAAGGATAGGATGTCTGGATGGAGGGAAGTAACAAGTGGAGTCCCTCAAGGCTCAGTGTTGGCGCCAGTAATGTTCCTGATTTACGTAAATGATATGGTAGATGGAGTGAACAGTTATGCAAGTCTGTTTGCTGACGATGTAAAGATCTTGAGGAAGATAGAGGCTGAGGAGGATTGTAAAATACTGCAGGAGGATTTGGATAGGATACACAATTGGAGCCGGACATGGGAAATGAAATTTAATGTAAAGAAATGTAAAATATTGGAAATGGGTAAAAGTACCAGGAGACCATCACTGAATTACTTTTTGGGTAATGAATTAATCACAAAAAGGAGAGAAGAGAATGATTTGGGAGTGCTGGTCCAAGATAGTTTGTCACCAGAAAAGCACATTAACAAGATAGCTGGAGAGACTTATAAGCTCTTGACTAACATAAGAGTAGCATTTCATTATATGGATGAGGAAATGATGAAAAAATTGATAGTGGCCATGATCCGCCCCAGGTTAGAATATGCAGCGGTAGTGTGGTCCCCACACAAAAAGAAAGATATAAACAAGATTGAGAGAATACAAAGAACAGCAACCAAGATGGTCCCCAGTCTGACAGACCTGTCATACAGAGAGAGGCTGGAAAAACTGGATTTGCCTTTGTTAGAGGAAAGGAGAAAGAGGGGAGACATGATTGCAGTGTTCAGGACCATGGTGGGAGTAGATAAAATTGACAAAGAGGATCTGTTTGTATGGGATAAGAGAGCAACAAGAGGACATGGAATGAAATTGAAAAAGTCAAGCTGCTTGAAGGATATCAAGAAATATAGCTTTCCTTACAGAAGTATAGACTTATGGAATAGCCTGGACAAAGAGATCGTCCAGTCTAAAAACTTAAACGAGTTTAAAGTTAAATTCGACTTATTGAGAAACAGCGACGGAAACCCACGAGCACAGTACATTCCATGTATATCACAATTAGGTATATTAGGTAAATACTTAAATATTTGGAACGACTTAGACAAAGAGGTGGTGCATGAGAAAAACATTCATGTGTGTAAAGGTAGACTTGATAAATGTGGATATGGAGACAGGACAACATGAGCATTGCTCAATTCCTGTATACTACAAATAGGTAAATACAATTAGGTAAATACAGCACTCCCATCGAGATCACACTATGCTGGCTAGTTAGTGTGCTATTTAAAAAGGTTGGCATCTTTTTTGGACAGACCCCGTATGTAGCTAGCTGAATGCATTCAGCTCTACTCATTTCAGTCTATGCATCTCACTCTCTACCTATCTATCTATTGCCATAATCCCGGAAGGGGTGGCCATTTGACTTTGAGTAATTGGCTTTATGGGGAGTGGCACTAATCCTCCACTAACCCACTTGTTGACACGTAAGGAGCACGTATGGGTTGGTTATATGGTTACCACCCAGCATTGTAAATGGCTTCTTGGCTTACAGGAAACCATTTGGCTTGTCACTCAATGTAAAGCCACCTGTAAAGGAAAGAAGAGCAATAAGAAGTGACAGGAAAGATGGGAGATATACGATGAGAGGAGGGCAGGCACAGAAAAAGAATGATAAAGACTAAGGAAGAAGTAGGCAGCACTACATCAAGTGAGTGGATGATGGTTGCCACCACCTACCGCCCATCTCACTCTCACTTTTAATAAATAACTAAATATTCTTAGTGCCTGTAGTTCTTTCTGTAGACAGTAAAATGTTCATATAAATACAAATGCTCGTGGTATGGGACCAGCCAGTCTCCTTTGTTAACATACTGTACACAGTTAAATGCATGTTTTTGGCTCTCCCCCCTCCTCTGGGATACCCATGGCGACAACTAAGACTGGCAAAGAAACCACTTTAGGTAAGTCGAAAAAATTTTGTAATTTTAGGATGGGCAACCCCTGACCAAGAACATGTACCATGTTATAATGGTGTCACTATATGATCATTTGCTACATGACAGGTTGTCATGATGCCATCCAATCATATAGCAGGGTTGAACTGTATTATAATAAACAAAAAATAAAAAAGTAAACATTAGAAGGATTCCTTGTGATGTGCTTTTACAGCCCATTATTGTCCCCCTACACGTTATGAATAAATCATGAAGTAATTCCTTGGAAAAAGAAAGTTAATTAAATGAAAAGAGGTTAGATCTTACAACGGGCAAATGATAAAAAAGGAATCAGGAAAAGAACTGCTTGTGACAAGCTTTGACATCCTGTTCCTGTCCCTGTTTGTTAGGACCCATGAAAAAGCATAGGACGAACTGGAATTATAAGTGTCTTCTAATGAAATAATGTGGTAACGAAATAGGTTGGTAACAAAAGAGGATGTGATGATGAAATGGATTTTTAGATAAGATCTGGCTGGTGACAAAGACGGTCCACCCAGTACAGCACACTGTACCTATATGCATAAACAATGAGAACACAGTAGGGGGGTTTTCAGGAATACTCCCCCAGTATCCGTGCTTGTCGTATGAGGCGACTAAAAGGGTTGGCTGAGGGTTAGTGCCCCTCCCCGCAAAAACAGCTAACTAAAAAGACAAACAAGAAGCCTCGAACAAGGACTGACCAAAAGATGGCAACCAAGAAAAGGACAAAAGACATGGTACAGATCGCGACGTGGAATATAAGGGGTGCGAATGATGAGGTGAAAGAAAGAGAGATTGTCCAGGTGCTTGAGGGTGCGAAAGTGGTTGTATGTGGAGTAACTGAAACTAAATGGGGAGGTGAGAGTGTGAGAGAATGGGAGTATGGATGGGGTACATGTTCAGGAGTAGGTGAGTATGAGACAGCAAAAGAGGGAGTGTGTATTGTTGTGAGTAAAAGATGGAAGAAAAACATAAGAGAGCATAGATCAGTTGGCTCAAGGATTGTGTGGGTATGATTGAAAATTGGAATACAAATGTGGGTGATTGTGTGCATGTATGCACCAACGCAAGATCATGAGGCAGAGTGAGAGAAGAGTTCTGGACAAATGTGCAAGTGTGCATGGAAAAGTCTGGAAGTAATGAGAGAGTGTTTTTGACTGGTGATATGAATGGTAAAGTAGGGAATGTGAAGGTGGATGGAATAGTTGGTGAGTGGGGTGTGCCTGCTGAGACAGATAAGAATGGCAATGCGTTAGTGGACATTTGTGCCGGGAGGGGGTTGGTGATAGCCAATACCCTCTTCAGGCACAAAATGATCCACAGGTATACATGGCGAGTGATGAGAAGGATGGGTGGTGAACTGAATGACAGGAAGGCAATGACTGATTATGTATGTGTGGATGAAAGGATGCAAAGATGTGTAATGGATGCAAGAGCTTATTGAGGATGGGGGAGTGGACATTCTGGCCACTACTTGGTGGTGGCCAGAATCAGGATCCAAGTAAGATGGAGAAATAGAAGGGAAGGATGGGAGGAAGGAGTAGTTGTATGGAGAGTGGAAAGGTTACAAGAGGATGAGAAAAAGGCAGAATATAAGAGAGAGGTAGGGGAATGACTGGGTAAATATGAATTGGAGCAGATGGAAGACGTGGAAGGTGTGTACAAGATACTCACAGAAGAAATATGTGCAGAATGTGATGTGGTGTCTGGGGTGAAGAGAAGATGGAAGGGGATGCAAGGAACAGCATGGTGGAATTGAAGAGGTGAGACAGGCTGTGGCACAAAAGAAGAAAGCATACAATGAATGAATGAGAAATAGGGGCGCGGAAGAAGTTGAGAGGCAGAAGAGAGTTATATGTAGACAGGAAGAGAGAGGTGAAAAGATTAGTAGAGAGAGTAAGAAGGGAGTGGATGAGGAATTTGGAAGGAAATTGAGTGTAAAGTGGAGGGACTGTAAGAAAATGTTCTGGAATGAGGTGAAAAGAGTAAGATAGGGTGGCAGTGAAGTTAGTAGGGGAGTGAAAGATAAAAATGGTAGATTACTAGTGGAGAAGGGAGAAAAAGTGAGCAGATGGAGAGAACACTTTAAGGAATTGGTGAACATAGAGAATGGAAGTAATGCGAGTATAAGTGACTGGGGAAAGGCTGGGAGAAGGAGGAAGGTGAGAAGAGAGGAAGAAATCAGTAGGACAGAAGTTCTGGAAGCAATGAAGAAAGTCAAATTGGGGAAAGCCCCAGGAATTGATGGAGTGTGTGGTGAAATGCTGAAGCATGGGGGAGAGATAGTAGTAGAATGGATGTGGAAGATGTGTAGATTGGCCTGGGAGAAAGGTAGAGTCCCGGAGGATTGGAAGTCAGGTATAATTATTCCTTTGTACAAAGGAAAAGGGGAAAAAAGAAGTGTGTGGTAATCATAGGGGCATTTGTCTTCTAAGTGTAACTGGAAAAGTATACGGTAGGATACTTGTTGACAGAGTTAAGGAAATAACAAAGGAATTAGTTGGAGAAGAACAGGAAGGCTTTAGGAAGGGAAGAGGTTGTGTACATCAGATATTCATTCTTAGATCTTTAATCGAAAAGTTTCTAGTGATGGGAAAGAAGTTGTATGCGGCCTTCATGGATTTGGAGAAAGCATATGACAGGGTGGATAGACAAAGATTGTGGAAAGTATTAGGAATATATGGAGTGGATGGGAAGTTGTTGAATGCTGTGAAGAGTATGTATGATGGTGCTAAGGCTGCAGTGCATGTGGATGGTGAACTGAGTGAATTCTCTTTGAAGGTTGGGTTGAAACAGGGATGTGTCATGTCTCCGTGGTTGTTCAATCTGTATATGGATGGGGTAATAAAAGAGATACAAGGTAGGGCAGTGGATGCTGAAGTGGCCCTAGTGAGGGAGGGTAGTGTTTGGAAACTCCCTGTACTGTTGTTTGCAGATGATACTGTACTGTTATGTGAAGACGAAGGGGAGCTGCAATGCTTGGTGGATGAGTCTGGGAGTGTGTGTAAGAAACGGAATCTAAAGGTGAATGTAGGGAGGAGTAAAGTGATGGTCTTTGAGAGAGATGAAGTTAGTGAATGTACAGTGAGGTTGGATGGTGAGGAAATAGAAAATGTGAGTACGTTTAAGTACTTGGGGAGTGTGATAAGTAAGGATGGAAGTTTGGAGGGTGAAGTGCTTGAAAGGGTACAACAAGGAAGAAAGGTTGCTGGTTCCTTGAAAGCAGTGATAAGAAACAGGGAAGTGAGCATGGAAGTGAAAAAGTTGCTGCATGACAGTATTGTGATACCAACTCTGACGTATGGAAGTGAAGCTTGGACGTTGTTGGAAGGACACAAGTCAAGAGTGAGAGCAGTGGAAATAGGTTTTTTAAGAGGAGCCTGTGGAGTCACAGGGAGAGACAGGCTGACAAATGAGGATATAAAGGAGTGTTGTGGTGTGGATGTGGATGTGATAGCATGTGTTAGGAGGAACACACTGAGGTGGTTTGGCCATGTGGAGAGGATGGAGGGTGAGAGACTGATGAGGAGAGTGTATGAGAGTGAGGTGGAGGGGGGGGGGGAGGGAGAGGCCGAGAATGAGATGTAGGGATGGAGTGGAGAGGTATATGAGAGAGGGGGGTGTGAGTTGGGAGCAGGGCAGTGAAATGGCAGGGGAGAAGGCGACGTGGAGGTGATTTGTTTGTGGCCACCCCGTACGGGATTAAGGTGTCTGGCAATAGACAGATAGGTAGACACTGTACCTAAATGCATAAACAATGAGAACACAGTTAATTTTTTCAGTTATATAATTCTCTGTTACATACAACACCTTCTTCCTGGACTACCATAAGCTTTAGTTTGTAACAGTGACCAAGAGGTGACTTGTGAAAGTGTAGTTTATCATTTACTGATGTGTCAGAGGCCTGTCAGGTCACAGGGAGTGGACTACCTAAGTTATGAAGAAAATCAGTAGAAAAAAAAAATAATAATAATAATAATAATAAAAAGACAGGAAAAAAAAAAAGAAAAGAAAAAGTGGAACCTCACCTGCGATGAGAAGGTGCACACCAGATAATCTGTGAGTGAGAGAAAATGAACATCAGCAATGATTCCTTTCAGCGAAGCATCGGTATATCGGGTGGCCACCGCAGCAGTCTTGGCAATACTGGGATCCCCAATGAAAGTGTAGTCAGGGAACCTGTTGGTGGTGAAACCAGTTACAATGTGGAGTGTGAGGTAGTGGAGGGCAAGTATTACCAGTATCACCATAAAAAGTTCACTGGCACTTTCCTCCCTGTTGGAAGTGTTGCATGAACTATTTTTATGTGATACCAATAAGAAGCACACAACAAAAGAATCTGAGATGAAGGGTGTACTCTGATGTCTGTGGAGGAATAAAAGATACTGAAGGCAAGATACAATGCTGGTTGGGAACTATCACCAAATTTTTGCTCATAATAGTATGATGGAGTAGTATCACATTCATCTTGACAGGTCTATCTATGTACCTATTGACACTTTTGACCATGTTACAAAAAGGATCCATATTACTCCACCCTTTCATATCTTTCTCATTCTCTCAACCATATTTTCATCCTTTGTCAACTACTTCATGTGATAATAATCAGGTAACTCTTTTCTCCCATACATCTTGATGTGTTGCCTTTCATATCATTTGCATCATCTAACTCTTATTCCCAACTAAAAGTTGGTTGAGATAGGATCCAGAATTAAGGACAGAGGGTCTATAAAAGTATTAGATCTCCCACTGTCAACAGTATGCCCAACAACATCGGACACACAATCATTAAAACACCATTCATGCCCATAGAATACTGGCTCTTCCCCTCGCAATATCAATTATAATAAAATCTCATTCCAAGGTGTCTTTTCTGACACTCTTTTTGTTTTACCAAGTCTACAATGATTACAGAAAAATTACCTACACAGTACAGTATATCTAATCTGCAAGTTTCCTCCAGTTTACAGTGCCAATGGTATATGAAAATATGTATTTTCTAACACATCCCTGATTTATAACAAGGACTACCTATGCTGCATTCTAAATTTTGTTGTGAGCTGCTTATGAATGAACTTCAGGTTACACTTCAAGTAGTTCATGACTCACCATACAGTTGTTGTGATGTAAAAAGTAAGTGTTTTTGTGCTTAACAGAATCTGAATCAAATCTGAAACATCTGCATCATCTGAAGCAGCATCTTACCTACATACACCTTAGAGATTAATTTAACCACTCCAATCTGATAATGTATCTATCATTGTATTCTTGTTATCTCCAGATGACTTTATTCAATATTCTGAGAATTGTCCAACAGGAGGAGTTTGATGCAGCCTTCATTTAATCCCTTCACTACCAGACAGCTTTCTTAATCAAAATAAAACCACTGTGTAGCAGAAAGAATGCAATGAGCTCTTACATTTACGCATTATAAAATGCCATTACTTAAATAAGAATGTTCTTATGTTTTTACTGTCCTACTTCCTCTAAAAAAGAAAAGAAAAAAAAGAAAAAAGCCAATCCCATACAGTATGCACTTCCCTTGAGGTGCAGGAGCCCATGGCTAGGTTATAGTAGTTCAGAACCAAGATTTTGCAGAAAATAAAATTTTCCTAGTTGGTCTGCCAACTTGGCCAGGTTGTGTCTCATGAGATAATCACATGGACTAGAATATCAGCTGACTGACTGGCTTCATCTTGCCTGCTCAGCAAGAAGAGATGTGGCATGTTAGGCAAAGAATAATCTCACACATATCATGATACTTTACAACCAGCTAATGAAGCAGTTATAATAACTGTACTGACAAATATTTTATTACAATACACTTGTATTACAATACCGGTTGTAATGCTGTATGGTAGTGAGACCTGGGCAGTGAAGGAGGAAGATATTTGCCGGTTCAGACATACAGAAATGACAATGATTAGGTGGATGTGCAGTGCGTCCCTGCGTCCAAGGCCTGGAGGGGCTGGGTTTACGATGGAAGAGTTGAGAGGTAGGATGGGACTGGAGCGTATTGGTGTTGTGATGAGGAGAGGTAGATTGGGATGGTTTGGACATGTGGAGAGGATGGGGGATGATAATTCGGTGAGGAAGGTGACAAGTGTTAATATTGGGGGTGGGGTTATGAGGGGCAGACCGAGAAAGACATGGGACGAGGTCATTAAGTGTGGCTTCAGGGTTAAGGGACTGAACAGGGAGGCTGCAATGGATCATGCAGCATGGAGAGCCGCCATTAGGTGACCAAGGCCGACACATGCAAGCATGTTGGAGCCTTTAAAAACGAAAACGAAAACGAAAATGTTCACAGTATATCCCAAGAAAAACGTTGGGATGATCACACTCGTCATGCCTATATGCAATGTGTTTTAAAATAAAGCTTTCCTAGTCCACCAACTGGGCCTTATTGCCTCTCATAAGATAATCAGATGGACTAGAATATCAGCTGACTGGTTGGCTTCCTGCAGCCTGCTCAACAAGAACAGACATGGCATGTTAGGCAAAGGCCGATCTCATACATACCATGGTACTTTACAACCAGCTAGTGAAGCAGATATATGGTAATTACTGTACAGTAAACTCTCAATTATCCGTCGTTGCAATATCCAGCCCAATGAAAATTCTGGCGCTTTCTGCTCATCCCTATTAAAGCAACATCTGTTAAAATTATGCAATATCTGGCGCTGAAACGGGAACCAACTGTAGGTTCTATGCAATATCTGGCAGCGGGGCATATCATTCAGCTCAGACACGGTAGCCAACCGGAGCCCAGGAAAACTCTGCAATCTGCCAGCCAATCAGAAAGCCCGCAATGCATCAGCCAATTAGAATGCATTGCGGGAGTGGCCCACCTGGTTTGCTGAGCCTACCATCACTCATACTCTCCCACTGATATCATACAGGGAACACATATCTATGTGCTCTGCTCTTGTGACCATGCAATGACAAAACTCTAGTGCTGTGCCTTACTATGTGGACTCCCATGCCTCACTCACTGTTGTTGCAAAACCTGTGACCTCTCAGTGCTTTATGTCCTAGTGCTCTATTGTGATTCTGAAATTACTGTACCCACCATTTCCAGAGCGAACTTCCATCAGTTAGAGAGACTGATGGTCTGTGCATGCAGCGGAAGTTCAAGACCCACAATTCCCAGAGCGAACTTCCGCCGGAAATAGCGACCCTTGGTCGGTGTATGTGGCGGAAGTTCACGACCCAGTGTTCCCTGAGCGAACTTCCGCCAGATATAATGACCTCTGGTCGGAGTATGTGGCAGAAGTTCGCTTGTACCAGGCTCCCATGACTCACTGTTGAGGGAGTGTTCGCACAATGAGTCACGTTGGTTAGCTAGCCCGCGCACCTCACCCCTTTCTGCACTGGGTCTTTCTCAGTCTATGAGTAGTATTCGCTCCATCTGGATCTCTCCTGCCTTACCTCTCTCACATGCGTGACCTCTCGTACCACGTGTGACCTACCAACACTTCGACCGACTGCAAGAATGGCTTCTAAATCAATGAGCCCTGCATCCCCAAGCAAGGGGAAGAGGAAGTTTCTCTCCCTGACTGAGAAGTTTCAAATTATTAAGGCATTTGAGGAAGGGGCTACACAAAGTCAACTGCAGAATAAGTACAACCTCAAGAAAACGACAGTCCATGACCTCATCAAGGGGAAGGAGAAGGTGAAGGAGGCCATGAAAGCAGTGGAGGCTGGCAAGAGGGGGAAGGAACTGTACCACAAGTGACGACTTCCCATGGAAAATCTCAACGAGGCAGTGTACAAGTGGTACACATAAGAGAGAGCAGAAGGTGTTCCTGTTTGTGGTGTTGACATTCAGCATGCGGTGCAGAGGCTTGCTGGTCACCTAGGACACGACAATTTTAAGTGCAGTGATGGCTGGCTGTGGTACTTTAGGCGGCATCATGGCATTGTAAATACGGCCATAACAGGCAAGCTTCTCAGCTCCAATGCTGATGCAGTGGACCCCTTCGTAAACCATTTTCGTCAGCTGAAGGACGAGGAGGGCCTCCACGACTTCCAAATCTATATTGCTGATGAAACTGGTCTTTTTTGGAAGTCACTTCCCCAAAATACGCAGGCCTCCGAGACAATCAGCGGCGCCTCGGGGAGGAAGAGTGTGAAGGACCGCATGTTGGTGTTGGCGGGTACAAACCAACAGCTTGACAGTGATGAATGCTCGGGCCAGTCCTGACCACATGTGTACCTAATGTCGTGTGCACACATACACACACGTGCATGCATCAGGTAAGGTGTGCAGATCACATAGGGTGAATACTGAGTAAATATATTTGTGTATAATCATGAGGATACAGCATTGTGTTTTGTGTGCTTGAGTTGCTGGCACATGTAACAATGTGTATAGGTGATCACTAGCATTAAAATACAACCTACCAATCTTGTCCAATGAGTCAGTGGTATGCTAAGGTTTACATCATGTATGGTGTGCAGATCCCAAAGGGTGAATACCAAGTAAATTTTTGTGTTTAATTGTGAGGAGACAACATTATGTTTTGTGTGCCTGAGTTGCTGGCACATATAATAATGTGTACAGGTGATCACTAGCATTAAAATATGACCTATGAATCTTATGTATTGAACCAAACAGCTTGGCGAGGTGCAGTCGCTTCAGAAGTATGACAGTGATAAGAAACATAGAGCACAGACTCAAGGGATGCTTCCTGTCCCTGAAGGTGGGACACATAGTCGCTGAATGCTGGCCAAGCTTCCACTCTGGTAAAAATAGTTGCCAGGAGTAACATGCAAGCCTGCTTCACCACCCGGACATTGTTCAAGACCCGGGCCCATAATCTGGTCGTCAACGAGAAGACTGGCGCTAGTACTGTGAGTATGGTTCAAGGATATGAAGGACGCAATCACAGCTGGAAGAGGGACTCGGACAGACAAGTGCAGGATAACACAAGTACAGGTGAGTGAAGGACTGTGAAGGTCGAATGGAAGGAGAAGATCACGGACAGGACTAGTATGACCTCCACCACAAAATAGTCGAGTAACGTCCATGCTGAGATGCATCCTGTTCATGGAGACGTAAGCCTTGGCAAGGATGTAAATATCTGACCTTTGCAAAAAAAAAAGATGTCACTGCCAGTTGTCAAAGTTAAGGTGTGGTGTTCAGAGCCTCCAACTAAAGGTACACTAGTAACTCTGGCTCTCTTGGACACAGGTAGTGACCCATCATACTGTAGGTGGAATCTGGCCAAGATGTAGATAAACCTACACAACTGCTCATAGGAACTCTTGCCCAAGATTCCATATGCCAGTCATCAGAGATGGACATGACAGTTGCTGCGGTGACTGCCAGGACAAGAAACACAATCCATTTATTATGAATTCTGACAATGGAGAAGTTTCCTTCAATATTGCATAAGGCGGTAGCAGCTCCTGATGAGGCAGCCCAGTGGCAGCATTTAACCCCTAGGCGACTGGCATGGGTTTACCTATCCACGTCCTAGAACCGGGTTATTTTCAGGATAATCGATTTTCCCTAAAATATTATTTTTTCATTACAAATCAATCACAAATGACAAAAAACACATAAAAACCACGTACTTATTCTCTGTTGGCGATCTGGAGGTGGTGGTGTGGTGTGAGGGAGCCAGTGTGTGGCAGCTGGGCTGAGCATGTTCAAGGTCACAGTGGTGTGTTGGCGGTATTAGTGGAGGGATGACAGATGATTACCTCACGCCAAAATAAGTGTTGAGTGTGTATTTGTTTTGCTCACTAATTCACAGTGCCATATGAACACAATATTACAACTAAAATAACAAAAAAACACAAGAAAATAACTAATAAAGATTGGCTTATTTTATGTTTTCCATGATACTTATTTTCTAACAAACTGATGTCTATTTATTTATTCCCTATTACATACACACTATTTCACTGTTTTTAGTAACTCTTGACAGTATGATACTCTCCATACACTCTCTCCCACACCCCTCAGGGTCCCCTAGTAGTCCTCCCCACCACCCTACCCCACCCCACCCCTTCCGACACCTACCCCAACCCTGAACCAGTATCAGCTGGTTCCTAGGCCACACTCTCCCTACGCCAGCCTCCCACCACCCTCTACCACAGCCCTCCTCACTGCTGGACTGCTCTCCTGCCCCCCCCACCCCCACCCCCACCCCCTCCCCCAGCCAGCCAGCATTACCCCGTGCACCAGCCATGCCGGGACAATACTGTGAGTCCAAATGGCGCACTACTAAGTTCAAACATGCCCGCAAAAAATTAAAACGTCACATGACATGGACTGTAGGCCTCTACCAACACATCATATGACGTGGACTGGGGCCAAGGGGTTAAGAGGAGTTACAATGCTGTGATCACAACGTGGTAGGGTTAAACTCCTAATTGGAAAAGACATTCCCAAGGCTGTGATGCCTTTAGAGGTGAGAACTGAAAGGGATGGGATGCCCTTTGCAGTCAGAACTAAGCTGGGCTGGACCATATACGGACCACTCTGCTGTATAATCCTAAGTCAAGAAGATCATGCAGAGTGCCTGCTGAGTATGTCAGAGGTGTTGGAGACCTGACTTAGGAAGCAAGTATGTGCCTTCTGGGAAACAGAAGAGAGTGGGACCGTGGGATCTCACTTCCCTGCAAGCTCAACAGAGGACAAACAGGTACTCAAGTTGTGGGCTGAGAAGGGCAAGTTTGAAGATGGTTATCATTAGTTCCAAATACCATTCTGCAATAGGAACCCTGCCCTCCCAAATAACTGGCAAATGGCAGCTCGCCGTCTGCATAGCCTACACAAGAGGTTACTCCCAGACCAACAACTACATCAGAGGTACGCACACGAGACAGATGACTTACTTGTCAAAGGTTATGCAGAAGTGGCACCTGAGTTAGGGAACCCTACTAAATCATAGGTCACAGGGGATCTCCCTCGTCATCCTGTCTTTACCCTCAACACACCGAAGATTCGCATTGTCTTTGACTGCGCAGCAGCTTATGAAGGTTTCTCCCTCAATAATCAGGTCATTCAGTGCTCTGATTTCTATAACTGGTTGTTGGGAGTCTTACTCTCTCTCTCTCTCTCTCTCTCTCTCTCTCTCTCTCTCTCTCTCTTTTTTTTTTTTTTTTTTTTTTTTTTTATGTGTCCGACTCTGGGCATAGGCTTTGGTTCCATAAAGGAGGCACAACAATAACAGCCAATGTTGAGGCAATGTTCTATCAAATTAGGGTGGCACCCAAACATAGGGATGCCCTACGCTTCTTGTGGTGGAAAGAGGGCCGCCTGAACATGGAACCAACTATATACTGGATGAAAGTATATTTGTTTGGAGGTGTGTGGAGCCCTTCATATGCCACCTATGCACTATGGAGGACACTCCACGATCACAAGGATAACTTCCCTAGCGTTGTGGCTCAGGCTGAGAGAAATTTCTATGTTGACAATCTACTTCTTTCTGTGGACATGCCAGCAGATGCTGCAGAGTTATCACGGCTCCTTTGTCAGCTGCTTGTGCGTGGTGGCTTCAGGTTGACCAAGTGGGCTGGCAATGATACGGATATAATCAAGACTATTCCACCAAGTGAAAGGCAGAACACCCTGAAGACACTCGACCTTCACACAGACCAACTGCCACTGGAATGTGCCCTGGGTGTGATTTGAAACTTAGAGACAGATCATTTAGCAGTTAAGATGCAAGTGCCATCATGACGTACGACTAGGAAAGGGCTTCTGAGTCCTGTCAGCTCAGTTTATGATCCCCTAGGCCTTGTTGCTCCACTGCCCATCAGGGCAAAGGTGATATTCAAAGACAAGTGCCAGCAGAGAGCAGGCTCTGATGAAGGGATGAAATGCTGTTACCTCACAGTCGTGCAGCCTGGACATCCAGGCTGCAGGAACAAACACAGCTAGAAGGATTCCAGGTGTACCATTATTATAAAGGTAATGCAAATCGAGAAGCCACTTCCTTACAACTCTACACCTTTTGTGATGCCTCTCAGACAGCATATGGTTCAGTGTCTTACTTGAGAAGAGCTGATGCCAAAGGCAAGGTGACGTGTTCATTTGTGTTTGTGAAGGCGAAGCTAGCCCCAAGTAAATAAAAGACTATTCCTTGGTTGGAGCTTTGCGCCGTGGTACTAACAGTGAAGGCCAATGCAATGATCCGTAATGAGCTTGGAGCTCTGCGCAGTGGTACTAACAGTGAAGGCCAATGCAATGATCCGTAATGGGCTCACCAGCAACACCGATGAATCTTTCTTCTGGACGGATTCTATACTTGTACAGTATTGTAATACACAGCAAATGAGCAGACACTTCCACACCTTCTTGGTGAACAGGACTGCTGTCATTCAAGACCTCTCTCGCATTAAGCAGTGGAGACATATCAGTACAGCACTGAACCTGGCAGATGATGCTAGCAAAGGGCTGCATGCATCTGAACCAATGAGCGGCTCTAGGTGGATCCAAGGCCCTGGGTTCCTACGTGCTGATGAGCGTCGCTGGCCAAGACAGGTAAGCTTACATTACAAATGGATGAAACATTAAAGGAAAAGGAAGACTCTAGCTTGGTGGTCCTCACTGTGGGCAGAAAAAGGAACACAGAGACTCCCTCCAAGTTGTGGGCTTCTTATTCGTCCTGGTATCAACTAACGAGAGGAGTGGCTTGGCTCAGATGATTTGTCTGCTGGTTACAGCGAAGAAATATGACACCACGGTTAGGAGAACAGAAGAGATTAAACACATAGGAAATATGACTTGCCAATGAGGCAATCCTCCATGCCATCCAGAAAGAGTCATACAGAACAGAGGTTACAGCCTTGTTGTGTGCATCACTCACCATCAACAACAGATTGTAGAGATTGGAACCATTCCTGGATGAGACCGGTTTGCTTTGAAGAGGTGGCAGGCTGAAGGATGCACCATATAGCAGCTCCCAGACTGAACCAATCCTCTTTGCACGTTATCATCTTGACACCACCATCACTGCTAGAGAAATGTGTGAAGGTAAGGCTGGGCACTCTGCCCACGAGCACACACTGGCATTCCTGCGACAGTGGTACTGGATTCCTGGCAGCAGACAGCTGTTGGACAAGATTATTCACCTCTGCACCACATGTCAGAGGAACAATTGGTCGGTTACTTCCTAACATATGGCTGACTTACCACTAGATCAGACTCTGGCTGGGAAGGCTCCATTTACATCCACTGGGACAGACTGTTTCAGTCCATTCCTAGTGAAGCTACACAGAAAACAGATGAAACTTTGAGGATGCATCTTAACCTGCCTGGCCACTAGAGCTATTCACTTGGAGGTCCAAGCCTCTCTGGATTCGGTTGCCTTCTTAAATGCAGTAACAATGTTTGTTCACCGTACAGGGTGACCTGAGTGCCTCCGCTCAGACAATGGTACCAACATGGTTAGGGCTGACAAAGAGCTTAAGGCCGTTGCTAGCTGGAGAAAGGATGCTCGGATCAATGCCACACTGGAAAGGGAGGGTATTGAGTGAGTGTTCAATCCACCAGCAGCCTCACATATGGGAGGCATGTGGGAATGCCAAATCCATATGGTCGGGAAGGTCCTACGTGTTGTCATCGGCTCCCAAGCCTCGGACTACGAACAACTGCAAACACTGTTCTGCTAGGTGGAGGCTATTGTGAATGAAAGACCCATTACACCTGTGCCTGACAGGCCTGGCAAATGACAGGCCCTCACACCAGCTGACCTACTAAGATCATGCCCGAAGCGTACTCTGCCACTGGAGGGCACTACCCTCAGTGAGTCCTATCGGGCTCGATGGGCGCATGTCCAATTCCTGGCAAACAGATTCTGGCATAGGTGGGTCAGGGAGTACCTTCCATAACTCTGGTGGCGCCAAAGGGCTTTATGAGTCCGGTGTAACTTTCAGCTAGACGATTTGGTCATTGTCACAGAGGAGAATCGCCCAAGAAATCAGTGGTGTTTGGGAGGGTCCTGGAGGTGAAGACAGGGAGAGATGGGCTAGTTAGGCCAGCCTAGGTTAAGACAGCCAAGAACATGGTACTGCAGCCGGTGACCAAGCTGTGTTTGCTAGAATGCACATTAGACACGCTGAGTGGCACCACCCCAACAGGTGGAGGCCAACAAGGTGACATTGCCCCAACAAGCAATGGCCAACACTATGTCATCCCCCCAAAAGGGGAAGGCCAACAATGTGATGTCGCCCCTACAGGTGACGGTCAATAGCTTGGTGTCGCCCAAACGGTGATGGCCAACAAAGTGGCATCAACCCAACAGGCGATGACCAATTGTGTGGCATCGCCCCAACAGGTGGTGGCCAACAGTGGCATTGCCCCAACAGTCAATGGCCAATAAGGTGGCATTGCCCCAACTGGCAATGCCTAACTATATGGCGTCACCCAACAGGCAGTGGCTGACAAGTGGCGTTGTCCCAACAGACAATGGCCAATGGTGTGGCACTGCCTCAACAGGTGATGGCCACCAGTGGCACTGCCCCAACAAGCAATGGCTGACAAGGTGGCGTCACCCAACAGACAATGGCTGACAAGTGGCGTCACCCCTACAGGCGATGGCCAATAGAATGGCACTGCCCCAACAGGCAAGGACTGACAAAGTGATATCGCCCTAATACACATTGGCCAGTGGCATCACTCAACAGGCAATGGCTGACAATGTGGCATCAACCCAACAGGCAACAGCCCATAGTACGATGGCTCCCCAATAGGTGATGGTCAATAACGTGGCATTGCCCAAGCTGGAGATTGCCAATAGTGAGATCTAGATAGATAGACAGACATTGCCCAATGGGTGTTAGCCAGTGTTGCAGTACCCTGTGCTTGTTTGAGTGCAGCCGCTTGGGGGAAGGGATGTTGTCACTGCATACTTTGTTAAGAGGTACAGTAAACCCTTCATAAGTCGAACTATATGGGGCTCTATTTCGACTTGCCTAATTTTGCGACTAACTGGAAATAATTGCAAGAAAAAACTATATTACACCCTTCCAACAGTCACAAATTATATATGATTACTTGTTTATTAACACTAAACTAAAGATGCAGTTATAAAGCAATAAAAATAAACAATTAAAACAATTCGGTACATGTCATAGGCTAGGCTAAGATAGGAGGTTGCATTTATGGTGCGTGTAACAGTCACTTAATTACGTAATGTTCTGCACTTATTCACTTCATTTTATAATCAAACTAAAATGTAACTTTTGGAATATAATAAACTAAAATCTAGCACCTGGAATATAAGAGACTTAAATGTAACCCTTTGAATAAACACAAAGTAACACCTCAGTCAGAGTTCAACTTCCCGGAAATTTCACCTTCTGCAGGGTTAACTTATCATGACTTTATTGTAATATGCATTTTGCACTAGTTAAGATGGATAAGATCTTCTGCATATATCACTGATTATTAACTGAAAGTTGAATTTACTGCTGATTAAGGCATAGAGGCCCAGTGGTAAAGATAAATACATGGTGAGGAGTGTCACATGGTGAAGAGTGCTTACAACATTGAAAGGGTAGGGAAAGAAGTCAGTCGGGAGACTGAACCTGGAGAGCTAACACATAGTGCCTGTGAGCTGGTGCCGTGGGAGTGTGCCATTGCCGGGGGTAACAGTAATGTCAGGTGCGAATTCATAGGCCCTCTCCACATAAGTTACGTCACCACATGCGTGGTAACACTAAGTGTCTAAGGACTGATATGGCTGCGACATGCACATGTGTGTATGTATGTATACTGTACAGTATATACCTTTGATAATGATGGATATGACTGACCAGTGCTTATAATGCTAAAGATTTGATGCTCATGCTGTATGTTAAAAGCTAGGTCATACAGATGCAGAGCCTCTCTCTCTGCTGTTGCAGGTTTGATAAATATAGTCCAACTGGTGGGTCCTGTTACTATCCTGAAGACTAGGGTATAGTATTGTGGTGATTACAACACTACTTTTTTCCTTCTGGAGCTTACTAAGCCCCAGTGTGGTGGCAGGGGGAGAAAGAAGAAAACTAGCAAAAACTATCACTGATCACAGCCCGCAACGAAAATCCTGGAATACCACAATTATTTCATTAATTTTCCCTTCACACCGCAAGTAGGTATGGGTATGTGAGTCACTGTACATCAAGCATATCCCTTCATCCATGAGGCAGGACTTCAGTTTCAAAATTACAGATTAATAATCATGAGGCAGTCAGAGTAAGAAGTTATATAATCTCCCACTGTGGCATGACATTTATTTGTTCCAATTTGTGTTGAGTCACCAGCTTAAAATGCAAACTAATTACAGTCACTTCGAAAGAAGAAGCTTTTATCTTTCCCCCTACTATCACACTGGGGCCTAATAAGCTCCATGTTGTACAGAATGGAGACAGTCAGGAGTGGCAGAGAAGTAGGTGAGTTTCATGAAGTGCTCAATATTAGTGAAACTGCAAGAAAATCTTGAGAATCAAAGCCAACCGGCAGATAGATATGTGATGATGGCCATTAAAACACATTCTGCATATTTTACAAAACTGTTGGGTTACCAAATCCAACAACAGCAGTACTGTACACCAGGATGGAATACAGTAACCAAGGACTATATGTCAAATATAATGGGATAAGCTGCAATACTTTTTCTGCGTTCTTCTACTTTCTTATATGTATTGGGTGGTGCAATGAACAGGGTGACTATGTTTATCATACTTACTCAATGATATTTTCTGTAGTAGTTGTAGGTCAGTCCCAGAAGAGGCATGCAGAGAAGAGGTGGGGTGCATGTGAGGTTGCTCATGTCCTAAACCTGCACATGCTAGGAGTCTATAGTTTCTTCCCCCGGAATATGACCTGCTCAATCAATTTAACTCCAGGTACCTGATGCTGATGAGGAGTCTACACATGGTGGTGCAGTGCACACTGAGTGTGGCAGCTGCAGTGTCCACCCAGAAGCCAAAGCTCCTCATGCTTGCCTGCAACTTGCCCTGGGAAGAGTTTTGGTCAGACACCGATGAGGAGCCGTCTATCACAAGGGGTCAGTGGATTCTTGCACTGTTTATGTATTATACTGTACCAGCAGGATGGCCTCAAAGAAGCATTTGCTTACCTGCAGTTCATATGTCTGTTCAGACACATGAACTGGGGGTTGAATATCATCATCATCATCCAGGTACCTACTCACTGTTAGGTGAACGGGGACATTAGAATTTCAGACGAGTGTCCAGCAATTCCACTGACCTGGGAACTGAACCTGGATCTTCTTGCTTACAAAATGTATATGCTATACTGCTATACACCACCACCACCAATGCTCCAACAGCAGTATGAAGTATACAGTAAAATCTTGATATAACAAACTTCAATAGACCGGAATCTGCTAATACTAGAATTGAGGAGCTACCCGACTTAAATTCTTATTCTGTATATTGGACAAAGTCCAATAAAGCCAGAAGCAGTCCGGACTGCCTGACCACTTCAGCTATGTTCACCACAATATGGTAAATATTAGTTATTTACCAGTGTACAGTACAGTATTATTTTATGTATTATACCATTAGTGGTAGGTGGGGGCACTCACCATCCACTCACTTGATGTCGTGCTGTTCTTGGGTGTCTGCCCTTTCCTCTCTTCCTTTCTTTTTTCCTTCCTTCCTATTCTGTCTTTGTTTCCTTCATTCTTTCCTCCTCCTTCTGTGTATGGGTGACTTTACACTCCCTCTTCTGTCTTTCTTTCCTTCATTCTTTCCTCTTTCTTCTACCTACAGGTGACTCTACACTGACTGACAAGCCAAATGATTTCCTGTACACCAGGAAACCATTTACTAGGCTGGGTGGTAACCATATAACCAGATTATGGTGCCTGGTGGTTTAGTAGGTAATTAAGGCGCTCAAATTGGATTGGACCTGTGCAGGTTTATATCCAAGGTGTGGTTGGGGTTAATTGCACACGTAATGCCACCCAGGGATGCGTGAGGCTGGTCACTCTCATCTTAAATGTCATGAGCAACATGCCTAGCCCCGGGTTCCTACGCTCCTCATTGGGCACAACAGGATTGGATGATGATATTATATGCCACTTGATAATTGTTGTGAGTGTGTAATGTCGTACAGTTCTGCAATGGTAGTGAAAACAGTTTAAAACCCGTACATGGGATCCGGACTAATGTCTGATATATCAGAAAATATCCGGGTTCGCAGGGAGAAGTCCAGATGTCGTTTTTATCGGAATTTCACTTTTTTGAGAAAGGCTTGGGCCCCATTTAGTCCATTATAGTGACTGTAATTAGTTTAACCCAGCCACTGGGAGGCACAAGCCAGTGCAACTCAGTGCCGGTCCCAACCCCGGATAAATGGGGAGGGTTGTGTCATGGAAGGGCATCCGCTGTAAAAACCCTAGCCAACTCAATATGCGGAGCACAAAAGGAAACTTTTCGTACTGGATCGGTCGTGGCCCGGGTCAACAACGACCGCCATCGGTGCTGTTGTCCAACAGGGGACCGGTGGAAAGTATGCGACTGTTGGACAAAGGAAGGAGAGAAGAGGAGGAAGGCAGTTCCGAGGGAAGTGGGAGAGAAGGGAGAGTAGAAGAGTGGAGATGAGACTGGGATCTTCGAATGTGGGCATGATGACGGGTAAAGGGAGAGATCTGGCTGATATGATGGAGAGGAGAAAGTTGGATATACTATGTGTGCAGGAAACAAAATGGCAGGGAATTAAGTGAGGATGATTGAAGGAGGGTTCAAGCTGTTTTACCATGGCGTCGATGGGAGGAGAAATGGTGTAGGGGTGGTAGTGAAGGAAAATTTGAGCTAGTGTATTGGAGGTGAAGAGAGTGTCGGATAGAGCAATGAGTCTGAGGATGGAAACTGAGGGGGTCTTGATTAATGTCATCAGTGTATACGCCTCACAAGTGAGGTGTGACTTGGAGGAAAAGGAAGAGTTTTGGAGTGAAGTAGAGGAAATGATTCAGAGCATACCCAGGGAGGAAAGAGTGGTTATGGGAGCAGATTTGAATGGGCATGTTGGAGAAGGAAGTAGTGGTGACGAGGAGGTGATAGGCAGGTACGGTGTTGGGGAGAGGAACCCTGAGGGTCAGATGGTTGTTGATTCTTCAAAACGGATAGAGATGGTTGTAGTAAACACTTATTTCAAGAAGGAGGAGGAGCGCAGGATTACATATAAGAGTGGGGGAAGGAGGATGCAGATAGATTATATCCTATGTAGGAGATGCAATTTGAAAGAATTCAGTGATTGTAAGGTAGTGGCAGGGGAGAGTGTAGTAAGACAACATAGGATGGTGGTTGGAAAGATGAGTTTGAAAGTGAAGACAAGGAGGAAAGTGAGAGTGAACCAAGGATTAAGTGGTGGAAGCTGAAGGAGCAAGACTTCAGTAGTAAATTTAGGGATGAGGTGAGCCAGGCTTTCGGGGGCAGGGAAGACGAGGATGGATGAGCAGTTACCTCAGAAGTGGTGAGGGAGAAGCCAAGAAGGTACTCGGGGTGACATCGGGACAGAGGACAGAAGATAAGGAGACTTGGTGGTGGAATAAGGAAGTACAGGATAGCATAAATAGGAAGAAGCAGGCAAAGAAGAATATGGATAGACACAGAGACGAAGAAAGCATTCGGGAGTATAAGGAGAAGAGGAACATAGCCAAGAAAGAGGTTGCTAAGGCAAAAGAAAAGGCATACCAGAAGCTGTACGAGAAGTTGAATAATAGAGAAGGAGAAAAAGACCTGTACCGATTAGCCAGGCAGAAAGACAGAGCTGGGCGGGATGTGCAGCATGTTAGAATGATGAAGGATGCAGATGGCAATGTACTGACAAGTGAGAAGAGTATACTAAGAAGGTGGAAGGAGTATTTCGAAGAGTAGATGAATATAGAAAATATGAGAGATGGAAGGTTGGAAGAGTTGGAGGTAGTGAGTCAGGAAGTACAAGAGATCAGCAGAGAGGAACTGAGGAATGCCATGAAGAGGATGAAGGATGGCAAGGCAGTGAGCCCAGATAGTATACCAGCGGAAGCATGGAGGAGCTTAGGAGAGATGGCTGTGACGTGGTTTACCACATTGTTTAACAAAATCCTGGAGGGTGAGAGGATGCGCGAGGAGTGGAGAAAACGTATTCTAGTTCCTATTTTCAAGAACAAGGGTGATGTGCAGCGCTGCAGCAACTACAGAGATATAAAGCTGATCGGCCATGCAATGAAGATATGGGAAAGAGTGGTGGAAGCTAGGCTGAGAAGAGAAGTGAGGATCTGCGAGGAACAATTTGGTTTCATGCCAGGGAGAAGTACTATAGACACCATATTTGCTTTGAAAATGGTGATGGAGAAGTACAGAGAAGGCCTGAAGGAGTTGCACTGTGTGTTTATAGACTTGGAGAAGGCTTATGATAAGGTACCGAGAGAGGAGCTGTGGTACTGTATGAGAAAGTCAGGAGTGACAGCGAAGTACAGGAGGGTGGTGAAGGACATGTACGACGACAGTGTAACAGCAGTGAGATGTGCAGTAGGAATGACTGAGGGTTTCAAGGTAGAGGTGGGATTGCATCAAGGATCGACTTTGAGCCCCTTCTTGTTTGCAATGGTGATGGAGAGATTGACATATGAGATTAGACAGGAGCCTCCATGGACTATGATGTTTGCGGACAACACTGTGATATGTAGTGAGAGCCGGGAGGAAGCTGAGGTAGAGCTTGAGAGATGGAGATATGCACTGGAGAGAAGGGGAATGAAAGTAAGCAGAGGCAAGACTCACTACATGTCTGTAAATGAAAGAGATGACAGGGGAACCGTGAGGCTGCAAGGTGTAGAGGTGACATAGGTAGATGAATTCAAATATTTGGGGTCAACTGTACAAAGTAATGGAGAGTGTGGTACAGAGGTAAAAAAGAGAGTGCAGGTGGGATGGAGTGGGTGGAGAAGGTGACAGGAGTGATCTGTGACAGAAGGGTCTCTGCAGAAATGAAAGGGAAAGTTTATAAGACTGTAGTGAGGCCAGCCATGTTGTACAGAATGGAGACAGTACCACTGACAAAAAGACAGGAGGCACAGTTGGAGGTAGCAGAATTGAAGATGTTACGTTTTTCACTAGGAGTGACGAGGTTGGATAAAATTAGAAATGAACATATTAGAGGGACAGCACATTTAAATCTGTTTGGGGACAAAGCTAGAGAGGCAAGACTGAGATGGTTTGGACATGTGCGGAGGAGGGATGAGGAGTATGTCGGAAGGAGGATGCTGCAAATGGAGTTACCAAGCAGGAGAAAGAGAGGAAGGCCCAAAGAGAAGGTTTATGGATATAGTGAAGGAGGACATGCGGGTGGTAGGTGTAAGAGAAGAAGATGCAGAAGACACAGTAAGATGGAGATGGGTGATCCGCTGTGGCGACTCCTAAGGGGGGAGCCGAAAGAAGAAGAAGAAAAAGAAATGACTGTAATTAGTTTGCATTTTAAGTCACCATTTTGATATGGTGTTTTACTATAAAGTTTGTAGTAACTCCTATTGCACAAGGGTACTTTCCCCTCAATAAGACCGTTCTATAATGCATACAGGAAGATCAAGGTTGGGCTGTCATGCTGTGTACTGATGCAGTGCTTTAGACTCATTGCCTTCATACATTTCTTAAATGCCTAGTGGTCTTGTGAGCTAAGGTAAGCCATCTGGATATGGTCGATAAGGGTCTGATTATAAGAGGTGGTTGGGGTTTATTGTTCATGTAATGCTGCTGGGAGGCAAGCTGTTGGGCACTCTCACCTTCCATGTAGCAATTCTGTAACCTGTCCCCATGCCCCTGTGCTCCTGCTGGGGTAATACTGGATTGGATAATGGCTGGATGGAAGCCCATGGTGAATTACAGAAAAGCTGTCAGTTAAATTTTCACTAATCCCTACAGAGATGATCTGCTACTTCTCTTATGTAGAGTACAAGTTGCCCTGACATATAAAAACAATTACTTTGTGTATATGTAAGTCACTCACAACAACAACAACAAGTGCAATGAGAAAAAAGTAAATACAGTATAACAGTACTTTTTCTGTGCTTCTGTAATGACGGTAGGATCATCTGAGGCGAGGTAGACACGTTTAATAACACCAGGGGTGGCGAGTGCCAGCCGGGCGTAGTAGTTCTCCACATGGTTCATGTATTCACTGATGGAATGGAATGCCGCCTCTGTTCCAACTTTGTCTGTGCGCCGAACATGGATGCTGGAAGTTGTAGGAACAGACAAATTTTAGATCAGAAGGTAAAAAAAATAAAATAAAGAACAAATCCTTATCATTCCATCAGGAACATATGATGGATGGAGGCCAGACTAACACAGTTCAAATCATTTACATCAAAGCAGACAACCTTGTGACCCCTAGCACTTTTTATATGATACAAATAATGTACTTCCTGCCATCTCTTATTCAAACTTTGGTGAGTTTACACATTTTCTACTCTGACCTGTACCAACAAGCCAGCAAGGACTAAGGAGATCTACACACTCACTATGATGATGATGTACAAACGGTAAAAGTCCATTAATCTGAACACGGATAATCCAAAAATCCCAATAATCCAAATTTTTGAAGAAGGCTGACAAAAACTCCAAACGTAAAAAAAAAAATAAATAAATAAAAAAATTCAAACTGGGTGCCCAATGCTCAGAGTGCCGAGCGGTGTGGTCATGGAAGTTTCGTGGAAGGAAGCTTCTGTATACTTTGATAAACTGGTGCATTTTGTTGAACAAAATAATCTTTACAATGGGGCTGAGGTGATCAATTTCCATATCTTGCGAAACGAGTTCTACAAGAAACGTGCACAGGCCATATTGTTTTATGAATGAATGAAAAATGATCCATTCAGTAAAATTTCAGTTTAAGCATGAAATTAAGTGTCTTAGGGGTCCCACCCAAAAATCCGAAAAATCTGATTATTGGAATGATTCATGGTCCACTGCCATTTGGATTAATGGACTTTTACTGTATTTAATTTTTTTTTTATCTCCACGTTGTTTAATTGAAGAAACCAGTAATCTGGTGTATGGATTATTATTATTCTTTTTTAATCATTTGTTTTCCTTCCTCTCTTAAGTTATTAAAAAATATACTGGTATATATCTATCAACATGAGCGGCATTTCACACAGAAATGGTTGGACAAAGTCTTCAACAACCCCATTAGTAAGAGAGGTCCTTCCTGAGTTAAATAAAAGTATCTGCTGAATCACTATAATGATGGAGTTAATAACCTTCAGACAGGAAGCTCTGTGTGTGCACCTTCATTTGGAATGTGGTTCCAAACTACAGTAACTACTCTCTGATCATACATCAGCCATAAAGTACAATACGGTATTCTGCAACTATACAGCTCTATTAGTTAAAAACCAAAAATTAATAAATCTTCACCAATATACATAAACAGAAATTAATAAAAATAGCTACACCCACTCCCATATGACTCTCAAGTGCTGTGGCTGATGTTAAGCTATCAGTCCAGAGTTTTAAAGAAGGGTAAGGTGATTGTCTTCTGTCCCTAACAGCATCACCTCTCTCTCTCTCTCTCTCTCTCTTGGTGTGTGTGTGTGTGTGTTTACCTAATTGTATTTCCCTAATTGTGATATACAGGAAGTAAGCTATGCTCGTGGGGTCCCGTTTCTGTTTCTCAATAAGTCAAATTTAGCTTTAAACTCATTTAAGTTTTTTGATTGGATG
This sequence comes from Coenobita brevimanus, assembly GCF_032717465.1. Lineage (NCBI taxonomy): Eukaryota > Metazoa > Arthropoda > Malacostraca > Decapoda > Coenobitidae > Coenobita > Coenobita brevimanus. The sequence goes on along the minus strand of NC_137063.1, from coordinate 25,225,930 downwards.
ATCTCTTTGTCCATGCTATTCCACAGGTCTGTGCATCTATAAAGAAAACTATATTTCTTGATATCTTTCACGCAGCTTGGCTTCTTCAATTTCATTCCGTGTCCTCTTGTTACTCTCTTATCCTATACAAACAGATCTCTGTCAATTTCATCTACTCCCACCATGGTCCCAAACACTACAATCATGTCGTCCCTCTCTCTCTCCTTTCCTCTAAGGAAGGCAAATCCAGCTTTTTCAGCCTCTCTCAGTACAAAAGATCTGGCACACTGGGGACCATTTTGGTTGCTGTTCTTTGTATTCTCTCAATCTTGTTTATACCTTTCTTTTTGTGTGGGGACCACATTACTGCTGCATATTCTAACCTGGGGTGGATCATGGCATTATCAATTTTTTCATCATCTCCTCATCCATATAATGAAAAGCTACTCTTATGTTAGTAAAGAGTTTATACGTCTCTCTAACTGTCTTGATAATGTGTTTTTCAGGTGACAAACTGTCCTGGACCAGCATTCCCAGACCTTTCTCTTCTCTTGCTTTTGTGACTGGTTCATTACCCATCAAATAAATCAGTGATGGCCTCTTGGTACTTTTACTCATTTCCAATATTTTACATTTCTTTGCATGGAATTTCATTTCCCACATCTGACCCCAATCGTGTATCCTATCCAGATCCTCCTGCAGCATTTTACAATCTTCCTCAACCTCTACCTTCCGCAAGATCTTTGCATCATCAGCAAACAGACTAGCATAGCTGTTCACTCCATCTACCATATCATTTACATAAATCAGGAACATTACTGGCACCAACACCGAACCCTATGGAACTCCACTTGTTACTTCCCTCCATCCAGACACTTTATCCTTTATTACTGTCCTCATTTCTCTGTCTCAAAAAGTCTCTCATCCATTCCAGGAGGTTCCCCTTCAGTCCTCCTATATGCTCTAGTTTCCACATTAGTCTTTTATGGGGTACCTTGTTGAAGGCCTTCTCCAAATCTAAATACACACAATCCACCCAACCATCTCTCTCCTGTAGCACATCAATCGCTCTTGGGTAAAACCTCAACTAGTTGGAAACACATGACCTTCCACTTCTGAATCCAAACTGACTATCAGCCAGAATATTCATCTCTTCCAGATATTTTACCCATCTATTTTTCAGAATTCTCTCGCACAATTTTGCGACCATGCTGGTTAGGGACAATGTCTATAATTCAGGGGTTCATCCCTGTTTCCTCCCTTATAAACTAGGATCACATTTGCCCTCTTCCATTCTTGAGGCACTTTCCCCTCTTCCAGAGAACACACAATTAAACTGTGAATCTTATCTGCCAGTTATTCTTTGCATTCCTTCAGTACCCAATTAGAGATTCCATCAGGTCCTGGGGCTTTCCTTACATCTTGAGTTTCCAGTAATTTATACACCTCCTGTACTTCCACCTTTATATCTTTTATCACTATGTTTCTAGTCACTCCCTCCTCTTCCACAAACTCTTTTTCATTAGTGAAAACTGATTGGAAACATTTGTTCATTATTTCTGCTTGCATTGTCGTATCTTTATAGACCTCTCCTTCTACTGTCAGTTTGGTGATTCCTTCCTTTTGTTTCAGTTTACCACTGACAAATCTATAAAACAGTTTGGGTTCATCCTTACATTTGTCTATTATACCTTTTTCATAATTCCTTTCTTCCTCTCTACGAATTCTTGTGTATTCATTTCTAGTTCTTTTACATTCTTCCTTTGTTCTGTTGTTACCTCTCTTTCTCCAATTGTTCCATGCTGTCTCTCTCTCTTTTTTTTTTTTTTTTGCTATCATATACTTTCTATTAAACCACTCCTTCTTCCTGTTTCTTTCCCCCTTACTCTTGGCACAAATTTTTCCACTCCCGAAGTATAGAGGCCCAGAAAAATATCTCACTTCCTCTGTATCTCTCTTGTGTCTCTGAATTTTCTCAAATCTGCAATTTCAAAAAGTTTTCTCAATCCTGAAAAGTTTGCTTTCCCAACGTTGAATCTTCCCTGTTATCATCTGGAACTCAATGACCACATGATCACTTTTCCAATAGGCAACAGATATTTCAAAGATTCTATTACATTGGGTTCTTTGGTAAACAGTAAATCCAGTCTTGCTGGTGTGTCCACACCTCGGAACCATGTATCTTCTTTGACCCAATGCGTCATCACATTGTTCATTGTTATATTTAATAATATAGTGCCCCACGAATCTTCGCTGCCTCGTAAGTTCCATTCCTCCCAGTTCACCTCTTTACAACTGAAGTCACCCATTAAAATTATATCGTTGCTTTTCTCAATCATTTCCCGTAAATAAACAGCCATGTCTGACATCATTTCCTGGAATTCATCACCACTCCATGCTCTTGTCTTAGGGGGAACATACACTACCACCATCTCTCTCTTGCTATTCTCTACAGTTTCTAATTTCATATTTATCACTTCGGCCCTGCCTTCTCCCATTTCCACGGTATCTACATTTATGTTGTTCTTCACTGCTATCATCACTCCTCCTCCAGCTTTTTCTTTTCTGTCTCTTCTCCACAGTTTGTATTTACCATTTCCCCATATGAACATCAATATCTTCTTTTAACTTGGTCTCTACAAAGCACATAATATCAGGTTCATCTACCCTCAAGAAATCGTTGATTTCTAGCCTTGCCGACATTAAACCATCAACATTAGTATATGCCACCTTCAAGTTATCATTTTATGTTTTTTATACCCTCTTTTCTCCTTCTCTCCATTGGTACCAATTCCTTAATTTCTGATCCATGACTCTCCAATAAATCACTGTCTTCTCTTCCTCTGTTCTCTGCTTGTTTTTTACCTTTGCTTCCTTTACTAACTCCTTTATTTTAGCCCTTTCTTCCTCATTTGCATCTCTCCTTATCCAAACATTTTTGAACCCTTCCTTGTCTGATAATTTCCATCTTCTATTGATAATTTCATTTAATGTTGCCTAGGACTTAAACTTTACCTTCACAGGCCTTGCCCCTCCTTCCCCGTACTTTCCTAACCTAAACACCTCTTCAATCTCATCTTGAGCTTCGTTGTTTTCCTCTGTGATTACTGATATTATTTTTTTAAACTTACTCAGTTCTTTTTCTCTTTCTGTTCTTATTGTCATACATTTTTGTTTTACTCTTGAAATTATTACACATTTCTTCTAATCTGCTACATTCCTGACTAACATTTCTCTACTTCTCAGTATCCTAACCACTTCCTTCTCCATCTTTTCCTTTTGTTGTTCAATAATCTCTTTCAAATTTATGTTTCCTTCCTCCTGAATCTTCTTCTACTCCTTATGTTGTTCCTTGATTTCCTTAATGTGCTCATCTTGCATCCGTGACTTAGAGTCATACTCATCTACTTTACTTTTCATCCTGTGCCTTTCTTCTTCCAACCTCTTATTCTCTCTCTTGAGCTATTTTATTTCATTTGATGCAGATTCATTACTCACTCTCAATTCTGTGACTTCTCTTTCTTGCTCCACACTGCACGTGCAAACTTTTTCCAGTCTCTCTCTCCTGCTCTCGGGTTCGTTCCTGTAACTCTAATTACTACCCATATCTTTTTTAATACCTGGACATTCCTCTCTGCTGTTTTCTCTACTCCAGCTACTCTGGTTCAACTTAGTACTTCCATTTCCCACATCGTCTCTGGAGAAGCCCTCAAATTCCTTTTCACCATATGTAAACAAAGCTCCGTCGCCCTCTGCCATTGTGCAACCATATGGAATCTTTCAATTTCCACTGTATCTTGTACTATTTGACCAAAACCTGAGTTTCTTTTTTTTTTTTTTTTACTATTGACCGATGGGACCACGACTCACCCACTCATTTACATAATCACAATAGGCTGGTCTTCTTTTTCTCCGCTGATTTAGCGATTATTTCCACACGATCCAGGAAGAGCTCCGTCTCTGTTGGCGACCTGTGTGTGTGTGTGTGTGTGTGTGTGTGTGTGTGTGTGTGTGTGTGTGTGTGTGTGTGTGTGTGTGTGTTTTTTAACCTAACTCTTCTTACCTAATTGTATCTGTACTGGAATGAGTCAAGCTCATACTGTCCCTTGTATTAAACCATTTATATCATACATATCCTTAAATATGAATAGTTTTGGCACATACTATTTCATTCAGTAGTGCATTCCACTGATCAACTGCCCTATTTGGGAAACTGAATTTCCTTACGTCTTTATCGTCTCTCTTTTTATGTAGTTTTTTGCAGTGTCCTCTTGCTGATGCTTCCCCATACATTACATATTCATTTATGTCTATTTTATCTTTCCCTGAGATGCATTTGTATAGCATAATCATGTCTCCTCTTTTCCTTCTCTCCTGTAGTATTAGTAGATTCAATTTTTCTAGTCTCTCTTCATAGCTTAGATCCCTTAAGCTTGGTACCCATCTTGTAGCTGCCCTTCATACTTTTTCAATCGTATCCATGTGCTTTTTGAGATGATGATTCAAGACTACTGATGCATACTCCAGGGTTGGTCTGATGAATGATGCTCTTTTCTTTCTCAGCATGTCTTCATTTATATATGTGAATGCTATTCTCATTTTAGCAAGCAGCGTACACATGTTCTGTACCCTCTCACTGATGCGGTCAGCAGGAGATAGTCTGTTATTGATAACCACTCCTAAGTCCTCCTCCCTTTCTGGTATGTGTAAGGTTGATCTTCCTAACTTATAATCACGATCTGGTCTTTTTTCACTTTTACCAAGCTTAATTACTTGACACTTGTCCACATTGTATTCTATTTGCCATTCATTGCTTCATTCATGAAGTTTATTTAATTCTTCTAATAGCTCTCTGCAAGAGTCTGTGTTAGGAATTCTCCTTTGTATTTTTGCATCATCCACACACATATTAAGATAGCTTCCATTTCCAATGTTATTATCTATGTCATTTATATATCACTGTAATAAAAACATAATTGGTGCCAGCACTGAGCCCTGTGGAACTCTGCTAGTCACTTCCCTCCATGATGAGTAATTTCCCCTCAGTACTGTTCTCATTTCCCTTTTTCAGAGAAATTCCTGTATCCAACAGTACAGGTTGCCTTGGACTCCTCCTTGATGGTTTTCCATTAAAGTCTTCGGTGTACTCTGTCAAATGCTTTCTTGAAATCTAAATAAATACTGTGTGTGTGTGTGTGTGTGTGTGTGTGTGTGTGTGTGTGTGTGTGTGTGTGTGTGTAGATAGATAGATAGATAAATAGACAGACAGACAGACAAACAGATAGATAGATAGATAAATATAGGTAGAAAGACAGATAAAAAGACAGATAGATAGATAGAGAGATAGACAGACAGACAGACAGATTGATGGACATATATAGAGATAGACAGATAGATAGATAGATAGATAGACAGATACTATAGTCATATAATTTATTGTATTGGTTATAAGGCTCCAACATGCTTGCATGCATCAGCCTTGGTAACCTAATGGCAGCTCTCCACACTGCTCAATCTCTGGCAGTCTCCCTACTTAGTCCATTATCCTTGATGTCATACACTACGACCTTGTCCCAGGTCTTTTTCGGTCTGTCTCTTGTCACCCTAACCCTGATGTCCACACTTCTCACTTTCTGTACCCAACTGTCATCCTCCATTCTCTCAACATCCCAAACCATCTCAATATACCCCTCCTCACCACAACACCAATACAGGTCAGTCTCAACCTTCCTCACGACTCTTCAATCATAATCCTATTACCTTCCCCTCTCCCCAGGTCTCATTTTCAAGGAAACACTACATATTCATCTAATCATTGTCATTTCTGCAGGTTTGAGCCTATGAATATCCTCTTCCTTTACAGCCCAGGCCTCCCTACCATACAGCATTATACTCCTAACACATGCCACATACAAGGATCCCTTAGCATGGAAGAAGAGCCCTCTCAGTGTTAGGAGTGGCAACAGCTTCCTGAACTTCCTCCAACCACTCTTACCCTAGCCACTGAGCCAGCTGCAGCATATAACATGTCCCCCAAATAACAAAACTCCTCCAAACACTCATTCTCCAGGAAGATAAATTTTTTCATGCCTGTCAATGTCTACATGCTCTCCCCGACACACCACACACACGAAGTCAGGATTATTTTGCAGCCTACCGCTAATATCACTGCATTATTTATTCACCACAAACACTGAACAAGATAGTACTTCCCACACCCTTGTGGCAAACTGCACATACACACACTCCCTCTACTCTGACAGTACATCACCAGTCCTAGAAATCATTGCTTTCATTTTATCCACATTTACTCTCAAACCCTTGTGCCCCATTCCATCTCTCCATTTCCTAAATCTTTCCTTTGCCTCCCTTTCATTCTCTGCAATCAACACCAAGTCATCAGTATACATCTCCCATCAGAGTCCATTTCAGAAGTCACATGCCAGAGCTTCAAGCACCACGACAAACAATTAGTTCAAGACTGACTCCTGATACTTGCCAACATTCACAGAAAACTCATCAATCAAATCCCTGTTCACTCTCACCTGGATGTGAGCACCCACATATATAGCCATAACCACTCCAACCAGCCACTCCTCGATCCCAATCTTTCTCACTGTCCACTTCACCACCAACATAGAGACTCTGTTAAAGGCCTTCTCCAACTCAACAAAAACAAAGTACAGTTCTCTGTTCTTTTCTATTTATTTTTCCTTAAGATGCCTGACAATGAATATGGCATCAGTGCCTGCAAATTTGTGTTAACACAATGAAAGTGGTGCCAAATGGGTGTGGGTCAGCACAGTGCCATACTGAACAGCTACTACTGTAATGCAATTAACTGACTAGACCGGCTGGCTACAATTGCATATTTGTAAATTGTATTTTTCCATTTATGCTTATTAAAATCAAGCTTCACTATTCTATGTTTATTTATTTATTTTTATTTATTATTACTAATTTTTGGCTGCTGCCCTCCAAACTGTATAACGCTGTCTAGTATTTGCACAGAAATTCTACTGTACCACAGGTAAACATTATGTACAGTATTCTCATACCACTGTATCAAACTTTTATTGTACGTGCACTTCATTTTAATTTTGTGTACTAACATAAATTTAAAGCCAATTTACACTGTGCTTCCATTATCTTTTCAATTCATTTCCTGTCACTTCTACTTCATACAGAATTTTATGTACAATACAATAATGGCAACTGGCTTTGATACATATACTGGTACCACCATACAGTGACCCGTCTGTTATCACACATCATTGGTATCGTGCATAGGGTGTAAGATAACAAAACTACACGATAAATAATGCACAGAATCTTGGGGATTTATCCCAATTCGTACAGAGCACTCCTCTTGTAAACCTACATTTTCCCTTTTACAACAATTTAGACTGACTAAATACATACATACTGTTATGGTAAGTATCAGAAATACACACAGTAATGGTTATGTTAACAGAGAATGATATTTGGGAACAAAAATGAAGAAACACATACTATACAGAGAACTGAGATGGGCCTGAGGTTAGGGGTTCTGAGGCTAAGGGGTGGAGAGATAGTGGTCTCCACCTCCTGAGATTAACTCCACAAGTAGGGCCTCATCTCTGAATCCCTCAAAACAAAGCCATCAGAAACCACAGACTTTGCATCATCATTGTCAGCTGAAACCAGCTCAAGTGCATGATAATGATATTTTTTAGACCAAAAATGCTTGATAACAGCAGCAGTGCAGATTTTCATCTAGCAGCAATAACAAGAACCACTATAACCAAGTGCATAATAACCACGGGATCACTATATACCCTTTCACTTCATTTATAAAGGCTCTAACATGCTTGCATGCATCAGCCTTGGTTGCATAATGGCAGCTTTCCATGCTGCTCGATCTCTGGCAGCCTCCCTATTCAGTCCCTTATCACCGAGGTCACAGTCAATAACCTTATTCCAGGTCTTTTTCAATCTGTCTCTCACAACCCTACTCCTAACGTTAACACTTTTCACCTTCTGCATCCAACTGTCATTCCCCATCCTCTCCACATACCCAAACCATCTCAATCTGCCTCTCATCACAACACCAATACACTCCAGTCCCATCCTACCTTTTAACTCATCCATCATAAACCTAGCCCCCCAGGCTTTGCTTTCAAGGATGCACTGTGCATTCACCTAATCAATGTCACTTCTGTATGTCTGAGCCTGTGAATATCCTCCTTGCAGGCTCAAATGTACAGAAATGAAAATAATTAGGTGGATGTGCAGTGTGTCTTGAACTGATCCGATAAAGCTAATAGTCTGTTATATCTGATGGCTCCAAAGGGGAACTACAAGGCTTGGTGAATGAGCCTGGGAGAGTGTGTAAGAAACAGAACTTAGGGAAGAGTAAAGTTATGGTCTTCAAGACAAGTCACTGAATGTACAGTAAGAATAGATGATGAGAAAATGGAAAATGTGAGTGCATTTAAGTACTTCGGTAGTGTGATGAGTATGGATGGAAGTTTGGAGGATGAAGTGCTCGAAAGGATACAACAGGGAAGAAAGGTTATTACTTCTTTGAAAGCAGTGATATGAAATGGGGAAGTGAGCATGGAAGTAAAAAAAGTTGCTGCATGATAGTACTAAGAAACTACTCCTAATTTATAGAAGTGACACTTGGACCTTCTTGGAAGGACACAAGTCAAGAGTGACAGCAGTGGAATTGACTTTTTTGAGAGCAGCTTGTGGAGTTACATGGAGAGACTGACCGAAAAATGAGGAAATGAAGGAGCATTGTGGTGTGGATGTGGATGTGATAGAAAGAGCTGTGGTTTGGTCATGTGGAGAGGAAAGAGAGTGAGAGACTAATGGAGAGAGTGTGAGTGAGGTGGAGGGTGGGAAGAGGGATGGGGAGGCTGAGGATGAGATGGAGGGATGGAGTAGAAAGGTATATGAGAGAGGGCTGTGTGGGATGGGTGGAGGGCATTGAAATGGTGGGGGACAGGGCAACATGGAGGTAATTTGTCTGTGGCCATCCCTTATGGGATTATCGCACCTGGCAATAGATCAATAGACAGAATTCTAGTACAGTACCCTCATGTCCAGTATGCATTTGTCCAGTGTTATTTCATCCAGTACTGTCAGCAAAAAAATATAATAATTTATTACTGTCGTACAGATTTGTTGGGCTAGTATGGATCGGCCGCGCAAAGTGGGCCAAATAGGAGGAGTTCTTCTCTAGTACTGACAAGTGCTCGTGGGCCCTTCAAGCCACTCACACTTGCTCCTGCGGAGGGCTCTCACACTGCTATAATATATTTTAGTAATAGCTGTGGGCAAAAAATTCTATGGAGATCCTATGCCGGGTGCTGGGAGCAACATTTTTTTGTCAAAATGGGATCGCTCATTAAATATAGTAAAAGTTTTTCAATCATGATAGGACCAAGTTTCTTCACATCAGCGAATTTTTTGCGATTTTTGTGCCAATTTTGGTGCGATTTGAATGTAGTTTCGGCTGTCCAAAATACACACACACACACGGCTAGTGCTACACTATATTAGATGTGCTGTGTCCAGTACTATTACCCACACGCGTGCGGGAAGATGGCCAATACCGAGAAATGTTTCCCTAGTACTGCTGCTCCAGTTCAGCATGCATTCCTCATGACTCATGACACGTTCCAGTCAAACTGCAGTATTGCACTTCCCCCTGATGACGAAGATGACAACGTGTCAGTGTGTGACTATGAGGGATTTATGAGGGAGGTTGAAGCAGAGAGGCCTTCTCAGGATCCTGAAGGCCCTCCTCCAGCAGGTCAATAGGACCTTCTACAGCCTCGGAAACCCCTCCCCCTCCCCCCCCCAGCCCATCACCACTCACCTTAAAGGTTGGTTAAATCTTAGTTGTGTTAAAATGCAATAAGTTGAATTTGGGGGGTACTTTTTCAAGGCTTGTCTAACAATATTTTTCCCATGTTGTTTGTCCAGTACGGATTTTGTCCAGTACAGTAGTACGGTCTGACAAAAATACCGTACTGGATGTGAGGGTACTGTACTAAAAATGAAAACTATACCTATTTTACACTAATTAGGCCAATAATTTCACCCTTTTGCTGCTTATTTCACATTCTTGTCACAGTACTTCATGACCAGTACAGTACAGTGATCCCTTGGTTACCATGCACTTGGTTATAGTAATTTTCAATATAACTGAAAAATAGAAATCTGCACTCCAGCTGTTATTACACATTTTTTTGCCATAAAAAACTGTTATAGAGCACCTGTGCTCTCTTCTACCAACAGTGGTGGAGCATTATCTGTGTTTTCTGATGGTTTTGAGGGATTCAAAGATGAGGCCCTACTTGATGAGTTTATCTCAGGTGGTGGAGACCACTAACTCTCCACCCTCTAGTCTCAAAACCTCTTACTTCAGGCACATCTCAGGTCTCTCTCTGATATGTGTTTCTTCTTTATTGTGCCCTTTTCATAATTTTCTATTAACCTAACCATACCTATGTATGTTTCTGATACTTACCAGAACAGTATACAGCATACGAGATGTTGCCTAGACCCAATCAATGTCAGATGTGTACCTCCTGGCCGTGTCGTTAACCATCTTGATTTCGGGCACAAAACCCATAACAAATGAAATCACTATGACTGATGCCTCTGATCATATCATCATCATCAACAGTAGCATTAGTCTTACCTATATTGACACAAGGTGGAAAGGTGGGAATATTCAAGTATGTACAGCAGGGATCCATTAGTTGAAATGTGGTCCCGCCATGTAATGATATAGTTCATCATTTTGTGGCATCTACGATTACAGTTTATTAGCAAGGCCCAGTTCGGTAATCAAATTCCAGTGGTACAGTATTGACTCTGGTAATCTGGTACAGTCCCAAGAATTAATTACAGGTAACTTGCATGGAACACGATCTCACGGAACGCGCTCGCAATTATACACGGTAAGGGCTGGGATACATATAAGACAACGTAAGATTAAAAAACCATTATGAAAACTACAAATTAACGCAGGAGAGGCCTTTGAAAGATCAAATCCTCGAATGTCACCGCAGCGCGCGGTTTGTTTTGATTACGTTACGATCTAGGCGGGAAATTATTCAGTGAGTGAGACATTCCCGAGTACAGTAGCACAGTATTTGTAAGTTAAATATTTACAGTACTGTACTGTTCTGGTAAGTTTATGTGCAACTTAAAGTACTATTAAATAACGTTAAAGCAAGAAATAAAGTCTTATAACCAGTTTACCTGATAGGCGTCAAAATATTGCCTTTTTTATTTGTTTGTTTTTTCCACAGTACTGTACAGTATTTGTAAGTTAAATATTTACTGTTCTCGTATGTACTGTACTTGTAAGCACTTAAATAAAGTTAAATCATTAAATAAAGCATTGTAACCAGTTAACCCGAATTATATGATTACCCATGATCAGCGTTGGAATATTGCCTTTTTTGTTTGTTCGTTAAACTCTTACTGTACTGCTTTTCTACAGTACTGTATTTGTAAGTTAAATATTTACTGTTCTGGTATGTACTTGTAAGTAATTAAAGCATTAAATAAAGCCTTGTAACCAGTTAACCTGATTTATATGATTACCCATGATCGGCGTCGGAATATTGCCTTTTTTGTTTGTTCGTTAAAGACTTATAATAAGAGAAAAATACATTTTTGTCTTGGTATCTTTACCTATTTGCTCAGGTTTGCTGTAATGGTTTGGATCATTTGATGCAGTGCAACTTGTAGAAAACTGTGAAAACTTTCGGGAAGTGAACGAAAATCTGGGACATGAGACTGACCTTGACTTCACCCTCTCATGTATCATCTGTCAGTTCACCACCTGCTATCGTGATGAGTGGATGTACGATTTTTTCGCTCGTGGCCATGCCTACCCACACATAGTTACACCCATTATCTCGACCCAGACAAAAAATACAATCTTTTTCCTCCCTTGCAAAACACAAACAACCACCTTGTTTACGAGACAGCAATATATATCGCGAAAATAACAAGGTAAAATGATAAAGATGAACGTAAAATGACAGAGAAAGATGAACGTGTTATGACGGAAGAAGTACGTTTTCCCCGTCTGTAAACGTATTTATTTCTGCTTTGTATCTGTATTCGTAATAATTAGACTTATTGTTAGTTCTGAAACTGCATTACGATTCTATTTTTAGCCATTCTCGTGGTGTGGGAGCTGGAAGTTGACACAACTTCCTTATTGCTAATCGGACTGACCCTCCACTTTATTCTTCCGTGGCAGAGTCTAGCCTTGGAGGACGTGCAGTTTTCTCATTTAAGACTGAAAATTCAACTCTTTTGCTCCCTTTTCCAAGCATGGGCACAACGATAACGTAAAAAATAACTCGAAACTACCATAAACATATATCAAAAAGGTGAAAATATATTCATAACATTTTTTTTTTCCCAGCCATTCCTAACAGATTATGCACTGAAATCATTCGATATCACAGTACTGCATTTCTAAGTTAAATCTGTACTGTTCTGGTATGTACTTGTAAGTTAAAGCACTGGTACCAGTTAACCTGATTTATATGATTACCAATGATCGGCGTCAGAATGTTTCCTTGTGTTTACGTACAGTATTTGTGTGTTGAAGTTTTGCTCTGGAGTACTGTATTTGTGAGTTATAACATTAAATAAACCTTCTAACCACTTAAAGTGCTTTCTAGTGATTACCAGTGACAGATAACAGCAAAACAACACATTTGAGGGGTCTAGGGAGCAAAATACGGAGTAGTTTAAATATACGCGATTTCGCACCTAACACGGCACGGTAGGAACGAAACCCACGTGTTCCGTGCGAGTTACCTGTATAGGAGATCACACACTGAATCTTACTAGACTATTTAGGAAGTATCCTTCTAGTCTAGTTCCAGTCTGGTTGGCTAATTCCAAGAGATTTTGCTTCACCAGTCTGGTCCAGTCACAGCTCTAACTGTACTGCTTTCTGAGCTCACTGGGGATATGAATTAGTGATGAAAGGATGCTTCAAGTACAAATTTTCCTCTTCTCCCCAAATCAGCTAACAAACCTGTAACATACCCAACAATTGGTCTCTGGAAGCCAAGACTCTCAGCCATGCTGTCCAGCATCTGTTGTGTGTGTGGCTGGGGCTTGAGCATGTACTTTAGGAACTGCCCCACCCACCATGCAGCTGGGTCGCCATGCAGGCGGGACAGCCGCTCAGAGATGTCACGTGGGATGGCCAGTGGGAGGTAAGGTGGCCGCTGAGAGAGTGTGTCTATGATTGGCAAGTCCACTACTTGTGTGTCATTGGTACCTGTGAGGAGGGAGTAACATATACTGTTAGTTCTCATACAAAGTTATTTCACTATCAAGCTGTAACCTGAATGGAGAAAGACCGTGATGCCGAAGTCATGTTAATGTGTACCAAAAGTGCATGATTTGAGCCACAGAATCACAGTGAGAAGTGAAGAGTTGGATGAGATAAGACTTTCAAATACAGTACTGCACTGTGTCTTTGCTATATATGAAGGATATATTTCAAAGTATCACAAAGTTTTTAATACAGCCAATACTATAAACTGAGAAAAACTGGTATTTCAGTTTTATTATTAGCAATGGGACACAACTAGGCAATGTCTGTAATTTAATGAGGATTAATCTGTGATGTACAACTTACCCTATATAAGTCAGTTCCAGGGGTACATAGCCTATCTCATATAAGCAGGATCTTTCACAACACACCACAGTTTCTCACAGATGCTTCATCACACAGGTTTTACTGTGCCTTTTATAATCTCTTATCCCCATCCCTTAAGCTGAATCCAGAAAAAGAGGATGAGTGGTGACCATGAATGAAATTTATGCACTTCTAGATCTATTTACCATGATGTTAGCACCTGAGGAAGGCTCAAATCTGTCTAGAAAAGCAAGGCCAACAGTGGACAAGGGAAGAGAAGGGAAGACGAAATACATTACTGCAGTAATACCTCAATATATGATACCCCTAGATGCGATACCCTGGCTTAACAATGGGGGTAGAAAATGTACCATATCCCTCCTAACGATGGCCAAACCCCAGTTTAATGATGGGTTTTTATTTTTCTTATCGATTTTGATGATATTTTGACTAAAATTGTGTTTAAGTTGATTTATAAGCTGCTTTTATCCTTCAATTAATGTGTTTTAGCCATAGGTGGGGTGAACACTGTCATTTTGGGGTACAGTTTACTAAGCTTGATTTTTTCAGACTTAACTTTGATAATATTCAGATTACACATGTTGGTTTAGGTGAGTTATTTACAGGTGTTAGGCTCAGGTTAGCTTCCTTGACAGCTGTTAGGCAATTTTGATTGCCTTTAAATCTGTGTTTGGGCTCATCTGGGTGGGTTTTGGACTTAGTTTGGGGGGAAACCCAAGGCTAGTAAATGGTCCACATTGAAATGCATGTTAAAAGTACCCCAATATACGATACCCCGCCTAACGATGGGGTTTTACCTAACCAATCAGATCGTTAAACTGGGGTATGTCTGTATAAGTACTGCACCATGCTTAAGTTATGGATTATTGGACTAACTAGCTACTCATTAAGGCTTTGACAGGAGAAGATCCTACTCATATAGTTGGCAGTTTCCTGCCAACTGGGAAATTTCCAACCATAACACTCCGAAACTACGGGGAGTAGAGGTCTGGAACTAAGATGAATAGAGCAAAAAGACTACAGAAGTGCATGACTAATATAATTTCCTAGACAATGATGTACATTTTAAGTCATTTTGCAAGTTGCTAAGTTGGTTCTACCATACAGCAACACCACAGAGCCTGCTTCGCAACCCCTCTGCCACAATCTACATGTAAAATTGCAAAAGTCATAAAAAAGGGTGATATAAATTGAGTTGTTGTACCTGGCAGCAGTAATGTTCTAGTATGAAAACATGCAAAGTGAAACAAGAGAAACAGTAAGAAACAATGGGAAGAATGTACTTGAAGAACTGAACGGTGTTTTGGAAGACCGGCTGGTTGGTTTGGACATAAAAAAGTCACGGAAGGACAGTACATTTTTATGAACTCTAACAGTTTGGTATGAAATGTGAACAAGAAATGTGGAAAATGTCAAAGATCTGAGCTGCAGGTACATCAGATTTAGGGTAGGCATATGGTTAAAATTAGCAACAAAAAAATAAATAAAATGTTTAGTATGAAAGTGAGAGCAGGTCAAGTCCCCTACCCTTGAGGTTCTTTCTCAGGACTTCATCCTATCTTTCCCCTAGTCTGTCTTCTATGTTCATTTCTGTACACTGCATTATATCATACAGCCAGTGACCCAGCCACTTCTGCCTACCTGTGGATATTATGTCACTAACACTCTCAGTGCATAAGTGTCCTCATATATAAGCATGCACAGATTATTCTGTTTCTTATTATAGTATGGGCATTGCATTACACATTCGTCTCATCATTCTCATTTCTCTGTACTCAATTCTGTAAACATCTCCCTTTTTGACTGCCCATGTTTTACTGCCATATAACATCACACTATGCTGTGCACAAAGTGTCATTTCATTTATAATGACTCCTACATGTCAGCCGGTGTAGTCTTGGTCACATAATGGTGGCTCTCCACATTGTTTAATCTTTAGCAGCCTCTCTATTCATTCTATATCCCTGAGGTTACATTCCTCTATGACCTTGTCTCATATATATTTCGGTCTGTTTCTCAGAGCTCTACCCTCAACAATCAAACCTCTCACCCTCTGAACCCAACTGGCATCCTCCATCCTCTCATAAACAAACCAAGTCAATCTACATCATCCTATCACAACACTAATACATTCAAGTCCCATCCATCCTTTCAACTCTTCAATCGCAATTCTAACTCCAAGAGGCCTGTAATTCAAGGAGGCACTGGATATCAACCTAATCATTCTCATTTTTGTATGTTTGAACCTATAAATATCCTCCTCCTTACTGACCAAATCTCACTATGGTACAGCATTACACTCTTAACACATGCTGCATTCAAGGACCCCTTGACAAGGAAGGAGAGCCCTCTCAAAGTCATGACGGGCAACAACTCCCTAAATTTCTTCCAACCACTTCTTACCCTTGCTACTGAGCTAGTTCCAGTCCCACCTCCCCTCCAGCACATATGATGTCTCAAAACAACAAAACTCATTCACACACTCAAGGGACTCTCCAGCAAAATTACTCCTTTCCCATTTATCTAGTTTTGCATGCTCTCCTGTACATACCATACCATTCATCCACCATCCAATCCTATGTCACCCCATGAGGAGTGTAGGAACCCTGGGCTAGGGAAGTTGGTCCTGACACTTAATATGAGAGTGACCAGCCTCAATCATCCCTGGGTGGCATTATATGGGCAATAAACCCCAATCACCCCTTAGACATAAACCTGCACAGGCTCAATCCCATTAGAGCACCTTAATTACCCATGAAACCACCAGATGCCATACTTTGGTCATATGGTTACCACCCAGCATAGTACATGGTTTCCTGGTATACAGGAAACCATTTGGCTTGTCTCAGTGTAGAGTCACCTATAGGCAAAAGGATGAGGAAAGAATGAAGGAAACAAACACAGAAGAGGGAATGTAACGTCATTCGGAGGCAGAAGAAAGAGGAAAGAATGAAGGAAAGAAACAGAGGAGGAAGGATGGAAGGGAGGAAAGGGCAAACACCCAACACTGCACTACACTGAGTGAGTGGACGGTGAGTGCCCCCAACTACCACTAACTAAAAATAAACATTATTTTACAGCTTACCTTTTATACCATTACACCTCTTATGCATCCACTTATCACAAACATTGCACAATATGAAGTTACTTCCCACATCCTTACGGCATTATGTGCATGGCCACACTCCTCTTTTGATTATGCCATCACCTATCCTAAGATCATCACTTTTGTTTTATCTGCGTCTACTCTCAAAAACTCTTACAACTGCTCCATTCCATCTCTCCACTTCCTAAATCTTACTCTGCTACCCTCTCATGGCACAGTTCCCTTTTACATTAGGAAAGAGTTCTTTCACTGTCAGCAGGGGTAAAAACAGCTTTCAAAATTTCTTCCAACCACATCTAAATCTTGCAACTATACTCATTTCTGCACCATCCCTAATACTATCGTAATCGTATCCCCAAGTAGCAAAATTCACCATCACACCCAGGAGTAACATCTACACTCATCTCTTCCAGCTTGTGTTAAACCATACAATTATCCTTGTATATGGCACACTCATACAGTAAACTCTCAATTACCCACTGTAATTCTGCCAAGCATACGCTAAATAAAGTGAAATGTTGGATACTGCATAGTACAGTACCCTCACATAGGCTCAACACTCGGCGTCAAACATGATATTGTTACTATCTGTCTTGACTCTCTATCCTAAAAAGTTTCCCAAGAGTAAATGGTAAAAGCTAAGCTTATAATATAATACAGTATTGATACAGTACAGTACAGTAATACAGTACAGTACAATCCCAGTTAACTGGGAAGCTTGGAGAGTTTACTTTCCCAGTGAATATTTTTCCCAGACATCTGATATATGCAGTACTGCAATCTCATACACAGGCTATGTCACTGTGGTTTATACAATACCACTCATATCCAGGGCCACACAAACAATTCCATTTGTAACATAACTTCTTCTTAAACATATAGACATAATGCACATTATTTGTTATTTTATTCATAAAACATGGAAAAATAAACTAAAGAAATGAATCTTGAGCATTTATTGGTGAACTGATGATTGGAAAGAAGTGTTGTACAGTTGAATTATCACGATTCCCTTGCTCACAGTTGTGTAGACAGCAGCGGCTTGCCAATTTATTCCTCACCTGACTGCCATCACTAGCCACTCAGTTGTTTTGCAGATAGTACAGTAAATATGTATGAACTGCATGGAAACATAACCTAAAAAAATAAATCTTGAGCACTAATTGGTGAACTGATAATTAGGAAAAAAGTGTTGTACAATAGAATAATCATGATTCCCTTGCTCAGTGTTGCGTATATGGCCACAGCCCACCAATTTGTTCCTCAAATGTTCTAAGGTGACTTTATACATCATCTTAGAATGCATTAGCACTGGTAGAGAAGATAAAATCTAGCTGATGGAAATGAAGGATTGTTTTGCTGGATAAAACTACTGCCACCGCAATTGGTACATACTTAACCCTTAGCGTGAACGCCACAGCTCAGACTGCATAGCGTCGCATTGCAAGCCACAGCTCAGACTGTGCTAGCCATGCATCACTGTAACCAATTCGACCCCTATGCAAACTTACGCATGGCGCTATGCAAAGACGGAGAGAGAGATTTTTTGTCTTTTTACCAGATGATGCCCTGGATATTTATCTTCAAGTTTATAATAAACAAAAACAATTTTTTAAAATTTCATTTTCATTTTTTCACCACTCCCATACATAAACTTATGCATGGCTCTATGCAAAGATGGAGAGAGTGGTTTTTTCTTTTCACCAGATGTTACTCTGGATGTTTATCTTCAAGGTTATAATAAACAAAAACTAAAAAAAACTAAAAAAAAGGTAATTGTGCAACCCACGGGTTAATGTATTATCTGCAAAGCAGCTAAGCAGCAACTCCTGTCAGTGCGGGGTGATGCACAGCAATCAGGTAATGAATAAATTGGCAGGCTGTGGCCATACAGTATACATAACTGTGAACAATTGTGATAATTCTACTGTACAACACTTCTTTCCTAATCATCCGTTCACCAACAAATACTCAAGGTTTATTTCATTTGTTTACTTTTCCATGCAACTGGTAAATATTTACGGTGCGAGTGGATGGTGAGCTGAGTGAGTTCTCTGATCTCAATGTGGGACTGAAACAGGGGTGTGTGATGTCTCCATGGCTGTTTAATATATATATGGATGGGGTTGTAAAGGAGGTGCAAGGTAGGGCAGTGGATGTGGGGCTGGCCCTAATGAATGAGGGTGAGATTTGGAAGCTTCCTGTGTTGCTGTTTGCTGATGATACAGTATTGTTGAGTGAAGATGAATGGGAGTTGCAAGGTTTGGTGAATGAATTTGGGACAGTGTGTAGGAGGAGGAAGCTGAAAGTTAATGTAAACAAAAGTAAAGTTATGGTGTTTGAGAGGAATGAAGTCACAGAGTGTGCAGTGAGGTTGGATGGTGAGGATATGGAGAATGTGAGTGCATTCAAGTACTTGGGTAGTGTGATGAGTAAGGATGGAACTTTGGGGGATGAAGTACGTGAAAGGGTACAGCAGGGAAGGAAGGTTGTTGGTACACTGAAAGCAGTGATGAGAAATAGGGAGGTGAGTATGGAAGTTAAGAAGTCACTGCATGATGGTATTGTGATCCCTACCCTGACGTATGGGAGCGAGGCATGGACCTTGCAAGAGGGGAACAAGTCAAGAGTGAGAGCAGTGGAAATGAGTTACTTGAGAGGAGCATGTGGAGTGACGTGGAGGGACAGGTTGACGAATGATGAAGTGAAGGAACGTTGTGGGGTAGATGTGGATGTGGTTGAGAAGATAAGGAGAAATACACTGAGGTGGTTTGGACATGTGGAGAGAATGGAGAATGAAAGACTGACTAAGAGGGTGTATGTAGGTGAGGTGGAGGGAGGGAGAGGGAGGGGTAGACTGAGGATGAGGTGGAGGGATGGAGCTGAGAGGTATATGAGGGAGGGGGGGGTGAGTAGTCAAATGGTGGGTGACAGAGTGACTTGGAGGCGTTTTGTCTGTGGCCACCCTTTGCGGGATTAGGGCGTCGGGCTATAGATAGATAGATAGATCTACAAAACAGCTGACTGGTGTGTGAGGGGTGGAGTGACAGTAGTCAGGTGAGGAATAAATTGGCAGACTGTGGCCATATACACAACTGTGGGCAAGGGAGTCATAATAATTCTACTGTACTGTACAACACTTCTTTCCAAATCATCATATCACCAATAAATGCTCAAGATTTATTTCTTTACTTTATTTTTCCATGTTTTTATGAATAATATTTTAACATAATGGACTGGCCAAGAAACTGTAAGATACTGGAAATTTGTCGGTGGTTTGAGTTGGTTTATTAGGTAGAAAATCAGTTGGGTACCACACATTTCTTGCAGATGAAGAGCATGCTTTTTTCCAATGGATTTATTCATCTTGCTTTTCTCGACCCTCTATCCTAAAAACTTTCCCATAGGTAAAAGCTGAAAATTAAACATAAAATACAATCCAGTAAAGTACAGGCTGTCCTCGTTATAACAACAGGATGCGTTTGGGAAAACCCATCGATGAGCCTGGGTGTCATTAATCGGGGATGTTATACAAAGTACAGTATGTATAGGGATGCACTGGAAAGCCTTGGGATTCTCCCCAACCAAGTCCAAAACCCACCCAAATGAGTCCAAAAACAAGTTTCTAGTTCACCTAAACCCTCAAATATCTTTAAAACAAGCTAAACTACGCCTAAAAGAAGTGTATAACTCACCTAAACCCAAAAATAATATCTGAAAATCATCAAAAATAAGTCTGGAAAAAAAAAAAATTGAACTTAGCAAACTGTACCCAAAAATGACAGTGTTTGCCCCACCTATGATAAAAACACATTAATATAAGTCTAAAAACAGTTTATAAATCAACCTAAACACAAAATTTAAGTCTAAAATATAATCAAAATTGGTGAAAAAAGAAACCATTAAAACAAAAAAAAATAAGATAACTGGGGACTGGCTATCGATAGGCAGAGAAGGATGTTAATTTTTTTTGCATCACTATGGCAGGGTATCATACAGTGGCTGATCATACAGTGGGGCATGCCTGTATTGATACAGTATAGTAATACAGTACTGTACAAAGCATACTAGGTACTCACCTAGTGCTGGCATCAATAGAGGGTAGAGTTGTACACCATGCAGCATAGTATAGAGCACATAATTCTGTGTGGTCTACTGGCAGTAATTACATGTACAGTAACCATCTCAGTATCGCAATTTGGCAAGCAGTAGGCAGCACCGCCCAGGGAAGTACTCCCGCCAAGGTAACAGCAGACTCAAGGAATAGCCTGGATTCCATTTTCCCTACTAGGCCTTGGTAGCTGGATACACATCTTTCTGCCTCAAACACCGGAGGGAATCAGGCTGCCCTCTTTACACAACACACACATCCACATTATATTACATTACCTTAAACCAGCTATCCTCTCTCCAAAAAACACCGATCTTGTCATTACACATTATACACATTCCACAACACATCCCTGCTCTCCCCCACATAAAAGAACCATGGCGGCCGCTATACTGGGAATCAGTGCGGTGGTTTCTCGGGTGATCACCACCGGATGGGCTGGGTCGTCTGCACAGGGCCCTCCTGGACGTCATCAAGCGACTGTGCCACCTCCAGTGTTGCGGCGCCCTAAATCTGCTCGTCACTGCAGTAAAATTTTCTTTGGCAATATTAGGGGACTTCACACCAACATCATTTCTCTTCAAAATTTCCTCCAGTTTGAATCCCCTGATTTGCTATTTTTGACAGAGACACGAGTAAGCTCCACCACTGATTTAGATAGATTTAATTTTCCTGGTTACATCTTGATTCAAAATTTCAGACCCAAAGGAGGCGTATGTTGCCTTGCTACATCAAAATTGCCCTGAAGGAGATTACTAAACTTAATTGTCCTTATTTCGACTATTCCATATACAAATTAAATTCTGTTGGTAAAATTAAGTATTTCTGTTGTGTTTATCATTCCCCTAATGCCCCTCCAGGGCTGAGTTTATTTGACTCTCTGTCTTCACAACTAAGTGCCCTCAACATTAATACTGCATCAGAAATTACTATTCTGGGCGATTTTAATGTCCATAATGTCGAGTGGCTCACTTATTCAACCAGAACTGATGTCTCTGGTCTTGAATGTGAGGTATTTGCAGACTCATTTAATCTCACCCAGTTAGTCAGTCAACCCACCCGTGTACCAGACAACCCTGACCAAAATCCCCACCTATTGGACTTGTTTCTAACAACCAATTCAGATTATTATAATGTCGAAGTGAAGTCCCCCCTCGGATCCTCAGATCATTGATTCAAGCCACCAGTTTAACACCTACGACACCCTCCTGCTCTGAACAAGTTGTGGTGACTAAATGGCACTATGACAGGGCAGACTGGGCGGGACTTCAAAATTTTTTCATGGATGTTCCTTGGACCTCCTTTATCTCCCAAGATGCAAATTCCTCACTGGGCCACATACAGGATTTCATTGAAGTCAGCATGGAAACATTCATTCCCCATCATACTTACACAAAAAGATGCAGTTCTAAATGGTTTGACCACAATTGTACCAGAGTAACAGAACATAAAACGATAGCCTATAACACTTATACAAGGACCAAGACCAAAGAAGCCTTTAATTATTATAAAAATATCAGAAACCATGCTAAAACTATTATCAATCTTTCTGAATCAAACTTTCTACATAGACAAGCTAACAAACTACTAAACAATCCAAATAATAACAAAATATTCTGGTCAACCCTTAATTAATTCAAAACTAACTTCACTACCACCTCTTCCATTCCACCGTTACAGTCCCCGAATGGAAATCTAGTAAGTGATCCATGTGGAAAAGCCAACCTTCTTGTTGAGATTTTTTCAACAAACTCAACCCTAAATACAGAAAATCACAATATTCCTGTACTTGATTTTGATTCCCTTCAAATACCTCCTTTCATGATTCACACCAGATACGTACAAGCTGTATTAAGGAATCTCTCAGGAGACAAAGCCACTGGTCCAGATGAAATTCCTTCAATAGTACTGTACTTAAAAATTGCTCCTCAGTGTTGGCTCCTGTATTAGCAAAAATTTTTCCACTTATGCATCCGTACCTCAATTTTTCAAGCCTCTTGGAAAGAAGCAAATATCCACCCTGTTCCTAAAAAGGAAGCAACTTCTGATCCATCAAACTATAGACCAATTGTAATAACTTCCGTTCTTGGTAAAGTTTTGAGACACTAATCAAGAAACACATAGTCAAGCATCTAGAAATCAATAAATTAATCAATGATTGGCAGTATGGATTTAGACAAGAAAGTTCAACTGTAGATATTCTTTGCCTTCTTACCAATCAGCTTAACAAAACAATAGACCAACATGGTGAAACACACACAGTAGCACTTGATATTTCAAAAGTATTTGACAGAGTATGGCACCAGGCCTCATTGTCTAAGATGTCACACTATGGCCTTGCATCACTGGTTTCTCTAATTTCTTCTTACCTTCATAACAGAAAAATATGGGTCATGGTAGATGGAATATTCTGTTTCATTTCATAAATGCTGGCATACCTCAGGGATCAGTTTTGGCGCCAACCCTCTTTCTCATTCATATTAATGACCTCCTATCTGTCACGCACAACCCAATACATTCTTATGCTGATAACTTGACCCTTCATAGTTCTTTCACATTTAGTACCTCCTTTACACAATTTGATATTATAAATTCCCAAATAAACACAGCAATTTCTCTGAACCAGGACCTTCCTAAAGTTAATCAATGGGGACAAAAAAATCTGGTCTCATTTAATGCTCAGAAAACTAAATACATTAATTTCTCCAACAGAAAGAATCCCTCAGACTCTCACATAATTTTAAATGATGTCAATACTCCCATATCCACAACAATTGATATCCTAGGTGATACTCTAAACCTCAACCTAAGCTGGACAGCTTATGTTAAACCCCTTGCTAAAAATGCTTCTAAAAAACTGGG
Source organism: Coenobita brevimanus (assembly GCF_032717465.1). Classification (NCBI taxonomy): domain Eukaryota; kingdom Metazoa; phylum Arthropoda; class Malacostraca; order Decapoda; family Coenobitidae; genus Coenobita; species Coenobita brevimanus. The sequence goes on along the minus strand of NC_137063.1, from coordinate 25,202,170 downwards.
ACTTATGTACAGAGTTCGTGAGTTCTTCACTGATGAGCAAATGGCAACAATAAACAAAAGTCATGTGCGTTCTCAGATCGAATGCTGGTCACCACTGTGGAGTGGATGTGGAGCAGTTGCATTGAGGCCGCTGGACGGAATTCAAAATAGAGCCATTAGATTAATCAATACTCCTGCCATAATGCAGGACCTTCCTCCATTATCAGTACGTAGAGATGTTGCTTCTTTAGCATTATTTTATTGATATTTTTACAGTAGGTGCTCTGACGAACTGGCTTCAATTGTGCCTCCCCTTCATATTTTCTCCCGAAACACAAGGGCAGCAGGGAGTGCCCATGAACTCACACTCTCTCCCCCACAATGCAGAACCTCTGCTTATCAAAATTCATAACTACTACTCTCTGGAATTCACTTCCTGGGAGTTGCTTGCCACATACATTTAATCCTCTCGAATTTAAATCCAACTGTTATGAGTATTTTATGAATCGGGGATGCCTTTAGGAACATGGACTTATTATTTTTTCCTTTGTTTTTCCTTCCTCCATTTATTATTAAAAAAAAAAAAAAAAAAAGACAAATGATTTACTGTAAACCAGGAAATCATTAGATATGCTGGGTGGTAACCTTATAACCAACCAACGCATGTTCCCTACATGTCAACGAGTGAGTTAGCAGAGGGTTAGTGCCTCTCCCCAGAAAACAACTAACTAAAAACACAAACAAGAAGCCTCAGACCAGGACAGACAAACAAGTGATGACTAAGGACTGTACAAAAGACATGGTTCAGACTGAGGCATGGAATGTAAGGGGTGTGAATGATGAACAGAGAGAGAGAGAGAGAGAGAGAGAGAGAGACAGAGAGACAGACAGACAGACAGACGGACAGAAAGACAGACACACACACAAAAAGACAGACAGAGATTGTCCAGATGTTTGCGAGTGCAAAAGTGGATATATATAAGGATTAACGGAGACTAAATGAAGAGGAAAGGGTGTGACACAATGGGAGAATGGATGGGATATGTGCATGAGAGTAGGTGAGAATGAGATTGCAAAAGAGGGTGTATGTATTGTTAAGTGCAAGAGATGGAAGGAGAATATAAGGGAGTATGGATCAGTTGGTTCAAGGATTGCATGGGTAGGACTGTAGGTAGGATTACAAATGTGGGCAATTGTGTGTGTATATGCGCCAACCCTAAATCATACCAGCAGAGTGAAAGAAGAGTTCTGGGTAAATGTGGAAACATGCATGGAAAAGTGTGAGAGAACTGAGAGAGTGTTTTGATTGGAGATATGAATGGAAAAGTAGAGAATGTGAAGGTAGATGGAGTAGTTGGTGAGTGGGGTGTGCCTGCAGAAGTGGATGTGAATGGCAATGCTCTAGTGGACATTTTGTGCAGAGAGGGGGTTGGTGATATTCAATACCTTCCTTGGACACAAAATGGTCCACAGGTATACATGGTGAGCGATGAGAAGGGTTGGTGGTGAACTGAATGAACAGAAGGCAATGACTGATTATGTGTGTATGGATGAGGGTATGTAATGGATGCAAGAGCATACATGTTAGGGGTTTGGAATTTCGGACCACCACTTGGCGGTAGTGAAATTCAAAGTTCAAATGCGATGGAGGAATAGAAGGAGGGAATGGCAGAAGGAAGAAGTCCATACAATGAAGGTAGAATGGTTACAGAAGAAAAAAAAGAAAAAAAAAAAGCAGAATATGAGAGAAGTGAAGTGATTGGGTAAATATGATTTGGAGCAGATGAGGGATGTGGAGGGTGTGTGCAAGATTTTCACAGAAGAAATCTGTGCAGCATGTATGGTGATGTGTGAGGTGAAGAGAAGATGTAAGGGAGTGCAAGGAACAGCATGGTGAAATGAAGAGGTGTGACATGCTGTGGTGCAAATGAAGAAAGCATATGGTGAGTGGGTGGAAAGCAGAGGTATGGAGGAAATTGAGAGACAGAAGAGAGAGTTATATGTAGAAAGAAAGACAGAAGTGAAAAGCTTAGTATGAAAGAGTAAGAAGAGAGTGGATGAGGAACTTATATGGAATCTGAGCATAAAGAATATGTTCTGGAAGGTAGTAAAGAAAGTTAGACGGGGTGATGGAGAAGTCAGCAGGGGTGCGTAAGATAAAAATGGCAGAGTGATAGTGGAGAAGGGAGAAAAAGTGAGCAGATGGGGACAACACTTTCAAGAACTGTTAAACATAGAGAATGATAGTAATGTGAGTATAAGTGCTGGGGAATGGCTGGGAGAAGGAGGGAGGTGAGAAAGGAAGGAGAGATCAGTAGGACGGAAGTAGTGGAAGCAATGAAGTAAGTCAAAAATGAGGAAAGCCCCTGGAATTGATGGAGTGTGTGGCAAAATGCTGAAGCAAGGGGGAGAGACAGTAGTAGAGGGGATATGGAATATGTGCAGATTGGCCTGGGAGGAAAGTACAGTCCTGGAGGATTGGAAGTCAGGTATAATTATTCCCCTGTACAAATGAAAAGGGGAAAAAGAGTGTGTGGTACTCACAAAGGCATCTGTCTTCTTAATGTAACAGGAAAGTATATGGCAGGATACTTACTGACAGAGTTAGGGAAATAACAGAGGCATAAGTTGGAGAAGAACAGGGAGGTTTTAGGAAGCGAAGAGGGTGTGTAGATGAGATATTCATCCTTTGGTCATTAGTGGGAAAGTTTCTAGAGAAGGGAAAGATGTTGTATGAAGCCTTCATGGATTTGGAGAAAGCATATGAGAGAGTGGACAGACAAGGAATGTGGAAAATATTAAGAGTATATGGAGTATACGGGAAGTTGCTTAATGCCGTAAAGAGTATGTATGAGTGTGCTAAGGCTGCAGTGCTTGTGGATAGTGAACTGAGAGAATTTTTCTATCTGAATGCTGGATTGAAACAGGGATGTGTCAAGACTCCGTGGCTATTCAATCTGTATATGGATGGGGTTATAAATGAGGTACAAGGTAGAGCAGTGGATGTTGGGGCAACCTTCATGAGAGGGTAGTGTCTGGAAACTTCCTGTACCATTGTTTGCAGATGATACTGTATTGTTAAGGGGAGACAAAGGGGAACTGCAAGGCTTAGCAAGTGAATTTGGGAGAGTGTGTAAGAAACGGAATCTAAAAGTGAATGTAAATAAGAATAAAGTAATGATCTTGAGAAAAATGAAGTCACTGAAAGTACAGTGAGGTTGGATGATGAGGAAATGGAAAATGTGAATGCATTTAGGTACTTGGGTGGTGTGATGAGAGAAGAAGGAAGTTTGAAGGATGAAGTGCGTGAAAGGGTGCAACGAAGAAAAAAGGTTGCTAGTTTTTTTAAACATTGATAAGAAGCTGGGAAGTGAACATGGAAATAAAAAAGTCGCTGCATGATGGTATTACAATACCAACTCTGACTCATGAAAGTGAAGCTTGGAAGGACACGAAGTCAAGAGTGAGAGCAGTAGAAGGTCGTCATTTTAGAGGAGCATGAGGAGTTACATGGAGAGACAGACTGAGTAATGAAGAAGTGAAGAAGTGTTGTGCAGTGGATGTGGATGTGATAGAAAGCATTAGGAGAAAAATGTTGAGAAAGTCTGGCCATGTGGAGAGAATGGAGAGTGAGAGAATGACAAGAAGGGTGTATATAAGTGAGGTGGGCAGGGGAAGAGGGAGGGGGAAGGCCGAGAATGAGATGGAAGGATGAAGTGGAGAGGTATATGAGAGAGAGGGATGTGAGCTGGGGGGAGGGCAGTGAAATGGCAGGGAACAGGGCGATGTGAAGGCGATTTGTTTGTGGTCACTCCTTACAGGACTGAGGTGTCTGGCCATGGATAGATAGATAGATAGATAAAATACTAAGAGACAATGCACTGAGAGACCACAAGCTTTGCAACAGCAGTGAGTGAGGCATGGGAGGACACAGAATAAATCATAACAATACTGTTTTGCCATGTCACTGCATGGTCACAAGAGCAGAGTGCACAGACAGGTTTTCACTAAAGAGTGGATGAGAGTGCAATGGTAAGCTTGGCATGCCAGATGGGCAACTCCTACAATGAATTCTGATTGGCTGGAGCATTACGGGCATTATCATTGGCTGGTGAACTGCTGGGTTTTCCCTGGTGCCGGTTGACTACCTAGTACTGGCAGACTGATATGCCTTGCTGCTGAATGCTGCATAGAACCGCTGGTTACTTCCCGTTTTGGCACCAGATGCTGCATAATTTCAATGGATATTGCTTTAACAGCGTTGAGTCAACAGTGTTAGATACTATGATGACGAATAACTGAGAGTTTACTATAATTATTATACCTTGAACAATATCTACTTTTTCACACCATTACATCTCTTTGTGGCCACACCTTACAGGACTGAGATCTTTGAGAAAGGTGAAGTCAGTGGATGTACAGTGAGGGTGGATGATAAGGAAATGGAAAATGTGAGTGCATTTAAGTACTTGGGTAGTATGATGAATAAGGATAGAAGTTTAGAGGGTGAAATGCTTGAAAGGGTACAACAAGGAAGAAAGGTTGCTGGTTCCTTGAAAGTAGTGATAAGAAACAGGGAAGTGAGCATGGAAGTGAAAAAGTTACCACATAACAGTATTGTGATACCAATTCTTAATGTATGGAAGTGAAGCTTGGACCTTGTTGGAGGGACAAAAGTCAAGAGTGAGAGCTGTGGAAATGAGTTATTTGAGAGGAGCATGTGGAGTCACATGGAGAGACAGACTGACATAAGAGGAAGTGAAGGATCCTTGTGGTGTGATGTGGATGTGATGGGAAACGTTAGGAAAAACACACTGAGGTGTGTGGAAAGGATGGAGAGTGAGAGATTGATGAGGAGAGTGTATGTGAGTGAGGTGGAAGGGGGAGAGGGAGGGGGAGGTCAAGGATGAGATGGAGGGATGAAGTGGAGAGGTATATGAGCAAGGGGGGTGTGAGCTGGGAGCAGGGCAGTGAAATGGCGGGGGACAGGGGGACATGGAGGCGATTTGTTTGTGACCACCCCTTACGAGATTATGGCGTCTAGAAATAGATAGACAAATAGACAGACATCTCTTTATATACACAACATCAAACACAATACAAGATGGTGTTTCTACCAGCTCCCTTCCTGCATGTGGAACAAGACCACTGTCAACTCTCCTCCAACAAGCCACTGTCCATTTCAGTACCCACAGCCATCATCTTCCTCATATTCACTCTTAAACTCCTGTATTACTTACCCCCCTTCCATTAACATTATATTCTGCACTTTTGGGTGACTGCCATCGAAAGATTCTTCTCTTAATGTTGTGGCTGAGCACTTTGAAAACTGCCACAAATAATTAACATTTACATGTAGTTAAGACACTGGGTGGTAACCATGTAACAAATGGCGCCTGGTGGTTTGGTGGGTAATTACGGCGCTCCAATCAGATTGAGCCAGTGAAGGTTTATATCCATGGGATGGTTAGGATTTATTGCTCAAGTAATGCCACTCAAGGATGAGTGAGGCTGGTCACTGTCATCTTAACCCGCCGCGTGCCAGCTATTTTTAGCCCTATGGGTCACCCCAGTGCCGGCCATTTTTCAATCTTTTTTTCTTTTGGCTAAAATGATAGATTTTGATGTGGAAACAACGAATTTTGCCATTAAAATGCTGACCGAGGCTCAGAAATGGGTTTTATTCAGTCCGCCACACTCGTCTACAGGTATAGCTACTCTCTCACACTCACCACGCACGTGAGAAAGCCGTTTTCTATGTAAAGTATATTCAGGTATTTATGCTGGGAAGGTATAGCAATGTTCAGTACACTTTTCTGATTACTTATTACTTCAGCATCTATCACAGTTTGCGTGTCTTTCTCACAGTGAATGCATTATCTTACACTTACTTGAAGATAGGTACAACCTGACTTCAGTATGTACAGTCCTGGCACTTACAAGAAGGTATTTACAACTTGACTTCACTATATAGTCCTTACACTTACAAGAAAATATTTATAACTTACGCTTACATGAAAATATTTACAAATGCCTTCACTATGTACAGCACTGGGTGAGGCACACAGGCAGAGTGAGACAGAGCGAGCATGAGGGGGGAAGCAAGTGAGTGTATGGCCTTGACAGCCTGGGGGATGGTACAGGAGCAGTTACCTTACATGCCTGCCAATTTTTACCGGCAAATCTTGAAAAATGTTGTCACAGTGAAGTTTTTTAATTTAGACCGTTTTAAAACGACACTGGCACTGAGCGCGCAATTACATCAGACCATTTTAAAATGGCACTGGCACGGGGCCGGCTAAATGTCAGGATCAACTAGCCTAGCGCCGGGTTTCTATGTTTCTTATGGGGTAACGTAGAATTGGATGATGAATGAGTGAATGAATGTAGCTTTTTTTTTTTTTTTTTATGCAAGAAAGAAGGAACCAAAGGGCAGGAGCCCGCAAACCGTTCCTTCCAAGAAAAAACAAAAACAATACAAAAGAGAGCCGAATTCAAGATCCGTTCATTTTGAGATGCCTGGACACACTGCGTTTGAAAGACTGGAGATCACAGGAAGTAGGAAATACAGACAGAGGGAGACAGTTCCAGAGTTGACCTGTTGCATAAATGAAGGACTGGGACAAATGAAGGACTCTTGCATTAGAGAGTTGGACAGAAAAGAGATGAGAATTTGTTGATAGAAGGGTGATTTGCACCCGTCATAGAGGTGGAGGGATGCAAGTAGACAGTTCAGAGGAGCAGTGACCACTGAAGTAGCGACAGAAGAGATAATGATGCAACAGTGCGGCAAAGAGACAGAGGTTGAAGAGAGCTAGTAAGAGGAGAAGAGTTGATGAGACAAAAAGCATTGACTACACCCTGTTGAGAAGAGCTGTATATGGGGAGACTCCCCACACATGAGAGTTGTACTCTACACATAAAGCCCGTGTATAAAGTCAACAAATGTGCAGAGGTAAAGAAGGTACGAAGTCGGCTTAGCACACCTAATCTCTTGGAAGCAGATTTTACAAGAGATGCAATATGATTTTTCCAAGATAAGTCCCGAGTCAATGAAACTCCAAGCATGTTCAAGGGTGATGCAGGATTGAGCTGGATATTATTAAACCTTAGAGGGTACTCCTGTGGAAGACTGTATCAGGTTGACAGGTGTAAAAACTGAGTTTTTGATGCATTAAAAACAACAAGATTACTTTTACCCCAGTCAGAGATACGAGCCAAGTCAGACATTAGGTGTGCCACAGCCTCATCCCATGTTTGTTGAAGTAACTGCTGAGATGGATGTTGAGGAAACCAAATGGAAAGGTGAAGAATGGAATCATCAGTGTACGAGTGGATAGGGTTAGATGTACAGCTTAAAAGATCATTGATGAATAAAAGGAAGAGAGTTGGAGATAGGACAGAGCCCTGAAGAACACCACTGTTGATAGATCTAGAAGAATGATGGCCATCTACAACAGCAGCTATAAAACAACCAGAAATGAAGCTATTGATGAAGGCACAGATAGAAGGATAGAAACTGTAAGAGGAAAGTTTGGAAATTAAAGATTTATGCCAGACTCGATCGAAAGCCTTTGAGATGTCAAGTGCAATGGCAAAGCTTTCGCCAAAGTCCCGAAAGGAGGATGACCAGGAGTCTGAGAGGTAAGTGAGAAGAGTGCCAGTGTAGCGTCCCTGATGGAACCGATACTGACGATCAGAATGAAGGCTGTGATAGGAAAGATGCTTTAAAATTTTCCTGTTAAGAACTGACTCGAAAACTTTTGAAACGCAGGACGTTAAAGCAACTGGATGATAGTTAGAGGGTTGGGAATGGTCATCCTTCTTTGAGACTGGCTGAATGAGAGCAAACTTTCAGCAAGAAGGATAGGTACAAGTTGACAGACAAAGGTGAAAGAGTTTACCTAGGCAAGGTGTAAGCACTGGAGCACAGTTCTTGAGGACAACAGGAGCCTTATTAGTATTGAGGCCAGTGATGGCTGAAAATACATCAGTTGAAGAAATTTTAATGTCAGCCATGAGGAAGTCTGAAGGAGGAAGTGATGGAGGAACAACACCAGAATCGTCTAAGGTGGAACTGGAGGAGAAAGTCTGAGCGAAGAGATCTGCTTTATCAGTAAAAGAAATAGCTACAGAGCCACTGGAATAGAAGAGAGGAGGGAAGGATGATGAGGTAAAGCTGTTAGAGAGGTTTTTGGCAAGATGCCTGAAGCAGAGGGAAGAATTCGAGTTGGAGAACTGAGAGCAATCAGTATGGATGAAATTATTTTTAGCAGCGCTAAGAACAGACTTAGCACGATTCCAGGGAGAAACATACCCAAGATGTGATTCAGGGGTGGGTTGGCTTTGGTACCTTTTATAGGCCCTCTACTTGTTGCGGACAGCATTAGAACAAGCATGATTAAACCAAGGCTTTCTTGCATTAGTCCAGGGATATGGGAAAGGAATGTATGCTTCCATGCCCGAGAGAATAACCTCTGTAATGTGCAAGGCACACCCAGATGGCTCCCGGCCATGGAAGCAATAATCATTCCATGGAAAATCAAAGAAGTACTGTCTGAGGGCCTCCCAATCCAGAGCTCCAAAGTGCCACAGACGACATTTCTTTGTAGGGTCCACAGGCCGTACTGGCGCGATAGGACAGGTTAAGGTAGTAAGGTTGTGATCGGAGGAGCCCAACAGAGAGGAAAGATTAACAATGTAAGCGGAAGGATTAGTTGTAAGGATGAGGTCAACTATGTTGGAGCTCTCTCCAAGGTGGTCAGGGATATGGGTAGGATGCTGTACAAGCTGCTGTAGTCATTAAGGGGCTTCAGTTCAGGTTTTTGGTTGAAAATGAAATTATGCATCAATTTACATGAAATATTACTGGATAATAGGTATAAATGGCAAAACTAATCCCAGAGCTTTATTTGTAAATCATTATTTCAATCAATGACATTTTTCAAAAGATTATATGTTTACTCACTTAGGAGTAGTAGTCAGTGAAAGTTGGGTTAAATATATTAAGATTTTTTTTCTTTCTTTCTTTTTTTCATGTATCGACCTGAAACTTTCTACACGTGTAAGTAGGTATCATAGCTATTATCTAGTATGCATAATTTCATTTTCAACCAATAACCTGAACTGAAGCCCCTTAAAGATAGAATGGATGTAGGCTTGTTCACCAGGTGGATCAATGAAAGGAGAGGAGAGCTAAAGGTGGTGGTGAACACTGAAATCTCCTAGAATGGAGATTTCAGAGAAAAGAGAAATGGATAGAATGTGTTCCATCGTAGAAGTAAGATAGTTGAAGAATTTTTGATAGTCAGTAGAATTGGGTTATAAGTAAACAGCACAGATATATTAGCCATCTTGAATGACGTCATGTCAACACTCTGTCCACCCATTCCCGCCATTGTGTACGAGCATGCTAGCTCCATTGTGTTGGATTCTCACGGTTCAATGGCCTCTACTATACCTGGTAGTGTGGGGAAAGGGCCTGGTGGTGTGGGGGGAGGGCCGGGAGGCAGTCGTGGTGATAAAAAGTGGCCGGGACATTCAAAGTCGGGAGGAAAGGCCAAGGCTAAAAGAAAGTATCGTGTTGGAGTGAAGAAACGGCAGTATAATAATGAAATGAAAAGGAAGATAGTTGAGCACATGGACAAGGGCGCAAAAACAGTGAAATCTGCCGTATATTTAACATCCCAGAATCGACAGGCAGAGAGGGAGAGTGGTAGCGAGGCAGCAAGAGGTGGCGCCAATACGTCTGGCGTGGCTAAATAAGCCCGCCACGCGCCTCGGATACTTACTCCCAACATCCATTAAACACCTCAACCTGGTCTCTGTGGTATGTTTCTCCTCATATAATGTGTACTGTACAGTTTTTATTGTTTGTATCTCACAATGCAATGTACAATAGTGATTTGATGTACTGTATTGCAAGTGAAAATGAAAATCTAATGTTACTTTAGGATAACCGGGAACCAATTAGCCTTTTTGCCATAAAGACAATGCCCCAACTTTCGCTAATTCCACTTTCGCGCATTATTTTTGGACCCAATTAGGCGCGAAAATTGGTGCCCCACTGTAGCTGTTTCTGCTACAGATAGGGCAGATTTCTTCACAAGCCTTTCTTCTCCAGTTCCACCTTGGATAATTCTAGAATTATTCTTCCATCTCTTTCTCCCTGCTGGCTTCATCAAGACTGATATTAAAATTTTTAGTGAAAGTACTTCCCTACATGTCAACAAGTGGGTTTGTGGAGGGTTAATGCCCCTTTCCAGAAAACAACTAGCTAAAAATACAAACATGAAGCCTCAAACCAGAGCAGACAAACAGGTGATAATCAAAGACCATACAAAGGACATGGTACAGAATGAAAAATGGAATGTAAGGGATGTGAATGATGAGGTGAATGAGAAGAGAGATTGTCCAGGTGCTTGAAGGTGCAAAAGTGGACATATGTGGATTAACTGAGACTAAATCAGTAGGTTAGAGTGGGAGTATGGATGGAGATTATGCACGGGAGTAGGTGAGAGTAAGAAAACACAAGACGGAGTATGTATGGTTGTGTGCAAGTGATGGAAGGAGAGTATAAGACAGTATGGATCAGTTGGTTCAAGGGTTGCATAGGTGAGATTGAAAGTGGGAACGCAAATGTGAGTGATTGTGAATGTGTATGTGCCAACACAAGATGTGCAAGCAGAGTAAAAGAAGAGTCCCGCGCAAATGTGGAAGCATGCATGGAAAAGTTTGAGAGAAATGAGAGAGTGTTTATGATTGGAGATATGAATGGAACAGTAGAGAATATGAAGGAGGATGAAGTAGTTGGTGAGTGGGGTGTGCCTGAAGAAGTGGATGAGAATGGCACTGCTCTAGTGGACGTTTGTGAAGGGAGGGGGATGATGATAATCCATAACCTCTGTAGACACAAAATGATTCACAGGTATACATGGTGAGTGATGAGAAGGGTGGATGGTGAACTGAATGAATGGAAGGCAATGACTGATTATGTGTGTGTGGATGACAGAATCAGAAGGTATGTAATGGATGCAAGAGCATACAGAGGTTAGGGAAGTGTACTTTCTGACTAACACATGGTGGTGGTCAAAGTCAAGGTTCAAGTGCAATGGATGAATAAAAGAAGGGAAGGACAGGAGGAAGTACTGTAGTCAATACAAGAAGAGAGGAAAGGTTGCAAGGAGATGAAAAAAAAAGGCAGAATATATGACAGAAGTGGAGGAACAATTGGGTATATATATTATGGAGCAGATGAGGGAGGTGGATGGTGTGTGCAAGATACTCACTGAAGGCATCTATGCTGCATTTACGGTGGCTTGTGGGGTGAAGAGAAGACAAAAGGGGGTGCAAGGAACAGTATTGTTGAAATGGTTGAATGAAGAGGTGAGACAAGCTGTGGTGCAAAAGAAGAAAGCATATAGTGAGTGAATGGGAAACCGAGGCATGGAGGAAGTTGAGAGACGGAGGAAAGAGTTGTATGTTGAGAGGAAGAGAGGTGAAAAAATCAGTAAATGAGAGTAAGAAGAGAGTGGATGAGGAATTTGGAAGGAATCTGAGTGAAAAGTGGGTGGAATGTTGGAAATTGTTCTGGAAGGAGGTAAAGAGAGTCAGACAGGGTGATAAAGAAGTTAGTAGGGGAGTGAAAGACAAAAATGGTAGATTGGTAGTGGAGATGGGAGAAAATGTGAGCAGATGGAGGGAATATTTTAAGGAACTGTTCAATATAGAGAACGAAAGTAACGCATGTAGAAGTGCTGGGGAATGGCTGGGAGAAAGAGTGAGGTGAGAAGGGAGGAAGAGAGCAGTAGGAAGTTGTGGAAGCAACGAGGAAGGTCAAAATGGCGAAAGTCCCAGGAATTCATGGAGTGTTTGGTGAAATGATGAAGCATGAGGAAGAGATAGTAGTGGAATGGATATGGAAGATGTGCAGAATGGCCTGGAAGGAAGGTTATTCCCCTGTACAAAGAAAAAGGGGGGGGGGGAATGTGTGATAATCATAAGAGCACTGTCTTCTCAGTGAAATAGGAAAAGTATATGGTAGGATACTTACTATCAGAGTTAGGGAAATAACAGAGGAATTAGTTGGAGAACAGGGAGGTTATAGGATGGGAAGGGGTTGTGTAGCTCAGATACTGATCCTTATGTCTTTGGTGGAAAAGTTTCTAGAGAAGGGAAAGAACTTGTATGCGGCCTTTATGGATTTGGAGAAAGCATATGACAGATTGAATAGACATGGAATGTGAATAATATTAAGAATACATGGAGTAAATGGGAAGCTGTTGAATGCTGTGATGAGTATGTATGAGGGTGGTAAGGCTGCAGTGCATGTGGATAGTGAACTGAGTGAATTTTTCTATCTGAATCTTGGATTGAAACAGGAATGTGTCATGTTTCCATGGTTGTTCAATCTGTAGATGGGTGGGGTTATAACAGAGATACAAGGTAGGGCAGTGGATGCTGGAGCAGCCTTAATGAGAGAGAACAACATTTGGAAACTTCCTGTGTTGTTTGCAGATGATATCGTATTGTTACGTGAAGACAAAAGGGAACTGCAAGGTCTGGTGAATGAGTTTGGCAGAGAGTGTACAAAACTGACTTTAATTGTGGATGCAGGGAATAGTAAAGTTATGGTCTTTGAGACAAATGAAGTTAATTAAAGTACCGTACAGTCCAGTTGGATAATAAGGAAATGAAAAATTTGATTGCAATTAAGTACTTGGGTAGTGTGATGAGTGAGGATGGAAGTCTGGATGATGAAATGCTTGAAAGGGTACAACAGGGAAGAAAGATTGCGGTTCTTTGAAAGCAGTGATAAAAAATAGGGATGTGAACATGGAAGTAAAAAAAGTCACTGCATGACAGTATTGCGATACCAACTCTAATGTATGAAAATGAAGCTTGGACCTTGTTAGAGGGACACAAGTCAAGAGTGAGAGCAGTGGAAATGAGTCATTTGAGAGAAGCATGGAGGGACAGACTGACACGTGAGGAAGTGACGGAGCTTTGTGGGGTGGATGTGGATGTGACAGAAAGCATTAGGAGAAATACATGGCCATCTGGAGAGGCTGGAAAACGAGAGACTGACGAGGAGAGTGTATGTGAGGTGGAGGGGGGAGGGAGAGGGGGAGGCTGAGAATGAGATGAAGGGATAGAGTGGAAAGGTATATGGGAGAGGGGAATGTGAGCTGGGGGGAGGGCAGTGAAATGGCAGGGGACAGGGCGACATGGTGGTGATTTGTTTGTGGCCATCTGATATGGGATTAAGGCATATGGCAATAGATAGGCAAACTTTCTGCCTTTCCTGGACTAGATACTAACAAGGTTTACAGGCTTGACTGTCCTTCCTGTTGTTCTCAAGAACTGTGCTTCTTTGCTTATACCCTACCTAAGTGAACTATTTTGCCTTTGTCAACTTGTACCTTTCCTTCATGCTAAAAGTTTGCCTCATTCAGCCTGTCCTTAAAGGGTGACCAATCCCAGCCCCCTTAATAATACCCAACTGCTTTCACATTCTTTATTTCTAATGTTTTAAAATCTATTCTTAAAGCATATATAATACAAATAAAAATAAAGCACCTTTCCTATCATAAATCATTTGGACAAACCATTTGGACAAACCACTTGGCTTGTCACTCAGTGTAGAGTCACCCATAGGCAGAAGGAGGAGGAAAGAATGAAGAAACGAAAGACAGAAGAGGGAGTGTAAAGTCAATCGTGGGCAGAAGGACGAGGAAATAATGAAGGAAAGAAAGATAGAAGAAGATGGAAGGAAAGAAGGATGGAGGAGACGACAGGGCAGACACCCGAGAGCAGCACTACATTGAGTGAGTGGATGGTGAGCGCCCCCACCTACCACAGCGTATATATAACGTAGTGTGAATTGTTTATATTTATCATAAACGGAAATTAAAATATCACTGATGTCATGTGATGGTGACCCACCCTTTCAGTGGCCCTATATTATTTAATTTCTGCTACATTTAGTGCAAGTTTAGTTCTTAATACATTGTTTGTTCAGACTGTAAATTACGCCTAGTCGATATCTTGACTCATTCAGTCTCTATGTGGGCAGAAATTTTATGTTAAGTAAATACTGGGACATAACATTCTGCTCACTCCCTTCACACATGCACACCACAGGGCAGTCCTGCGTTGTTCCTCAGACCCTCCAAAGCAATTTCAGTACCTAACTTCATCTAACCTAACCAAACCAGTAGTCTAAATTGTATTATCTTAAGCATTAGTCCTCGGGCGTTTACAAATCTCTCGTGAAAAAAAAATAATAATAAACACAGGACTGTCTTGTGGTGCGCATGCATGAAGGGAGTGAGCAGAATGTTGGGTCCCAGTATTTACTCAACATTAAAATTCTGCTCACACAGAGACTGAGTCAAGATACCGACTAGGCATAATTAACATTCTGAACAAACAATATATTAAGAACCAAACTTGCACTAAATGTAGCAGAAAGTAAATAATATAGGACCACTTAAACGGCAGGTTGCCATCACATGCCATCAATGATATTTTAATTTCCATTTATGATAAACATAAACAATTCATGCTACGTTATATATATGTGTTCTATTTGCATTATTTATATTACGGTATATGACATTACAGTACTGTGATTCACAGTTTCACACAACAGTGTAGGTATTTAACAAAGAAAAATATGCTTTTTAAACAGTGCAGGGAATATGTTTGTCCTAACAGTGAAGCCATCTAGCAGAATACTAGCTTTGAAAGCATCCCATTGGAGCGCCTTAATTACCCACTAAACTAAGTAATGCAATATGGGAAACTCAAGTACTGTAACTGACTAAAGTACTGAAAGGATACAAACTCTGTGTAATTTACATACTGAACTCGGCAGAACCTTGGAAGTGAAACACAGAACTGGGTTATTTACTTGACATCCTTCACTAAAAAACACAGGAAAAACAAGAGAAAACACTTCTTCACTTGCTGATTTCAGACTGTAAACTCACGCACTCTACACAGCAGCACTGTTTATATATTCTTTATCTAACATTCTAGAAATTTCCACTATGTTCTACAAACTTCCACTTTTTTCAATAGTCTTCCATGACTTTCCCATTTATTCCCTTCGGTATCAAAACATTCTAGGACCTTCATGAAATTTGTTAATTCCTTCTTTCACATATTTTGTAGAACTTTTTAAGTCTTTTTCTCTTATTTCTCTACCTCATAACATTCTTAACAAGATTTAATTATTTTAATGAGTTGCATTTTTAGTATTATTTTCATTCAAATTTGTCATTCTTTCCAAATGGGGGAGGTTAAACCCCCCAAACCCTCCCCATGTGCATGGATTTGATTCATCATCTAATCCAGTGTTGCCCCATGAGGGGCATATGAGCCTGGGGCTAGACAAGTTGGTCCTGACATTTAAGATGAAAATGACCAGCCAAACTCATCCCTAAGTGGCATTATGTGAGTAATAAACCTCAACCGCTCCTTGGATATAAACCTGCACAGGCTAAATCTGATTGGAATGCCTTAATTTACGAATGCTGGAAAACTCCTCCTTCTCCAGCCGCTGGAGGTATACAATGAGTGGTGGGGACGAATGGTAACTACCACCGAACACAGTGATGCCATGTCTCTACTGGCCAGCCAGGCAAATCTGACATTCAGTATGGAGGCATTCAACCATTTCAGATTAGCTGGTGGGATATGTTCTTTTACCAATGTGTGGCACGACTCAAAAGAGGGGCCAGGCAACTTTGACCATTTGGTATGGAGGCAGACAGCCATTTCAGCTCAGCTGGTGGGTTGCGTTCTTTTACCAGAGAGCAGCTGGGCTCGAGAGGGGGGCCAGGCAACTTCGACCATTCGGTAGTGAAGCAGACAGCCATTTCTGCTCAGCTTGCGGGTTTGGGTCTGTATTACTCACGAGTGGCTGTTAGCTCCGAGTGATCCAGGAGGCCAGAGGAATTTGACCATTCAGTGAG
This sequence comes from Coenobita brevimanus, assembly GCF_032717465.1. Taxonomy (NCBI): domain Eukaryota; kingdom Metazoa; phylum Arthropoda; class Malacostraca; order Decapoda; family Coenobitidae; genus Coenobita; species Coenobita brevimanus. Next base: position 25,186,211 of record NC_137063.1, on the reverse strand, counting down.
GAGGCTTCCATGGCCGGGAGCCATCTGAGTGTGCCTTGCGCATTGTGGAGGTCATTCTCTCAGGCATGGAACCATACATACCTTTCTCATATCCTTTGACTAATGCAAGAAAGCCTTGGTTTAATCATGCTTGTTCTAATGCTGTCCGCAACTAGGAGATGGCCTATAAAAGGTACCAGAACCAACCCACCCCTGAATCACATCTTGTTTATGTTTCTGCCCCGTTTCGTGCTAAGTCTGTTCTTCGCTCTGCTTAAAATAATTTCATCTGTACTAAATGCTCTCAACTCTCCAACTCGAATTCCTCCCGCTCCTTCTGGCACCTTGCCAGAAACCTTTCTAACAACTTTACCTCATCATCCTTCCCTCCTCTTTTCTATTCTGATGGTTCTGTAGCTATTTCTTCTACTGATAAAGCAGATCTCTTCGCTCAGACTTGCTCCTCCAACTCCACACTAGACGATTCCAGTGCTGTTCCTCCATCACTTCCCCACTGTAACTTCTTATGGCTGACATTAAAATTTCTTCAGCTGATGTATTTTCTGCCATCACTGGCCTTAATACTAACAAGGTATATGGGCCTGATGGAGTCCCTCCTGTTGTCCTCAAGAACTGTGCTTGAGTGCTTACACACTCCTTAGGTAAACTCTTTCGCCTTTGTCTGTCCACATGTACCTTTCCTTCTTGCTGGAAGTTTGCTCTCATTCAGCCAGTCCCAAAGAAGGGTGACCATTCCCAACCCTCAAACTATCGTCCAATTGCTTTAACATCCTATGTCTCAAAAGTTTTCGAGTCAGTTCTTAACAGAAAAGCTTTAACCCACCCCGTTCCGACCACTTTTCGACCACTGGTACCCCCCAATCCCGACCATTTTTCGACCTTTTTTTTTTTTTTTTGCTTAAACTTTCGCTTTTGGTCAGAAACAATGGTCGGTGGCAAAGAAATTGGTCCCCGGGGTCCCTAATTAGCTTAACCAGGTATGCCTTGGTCCCACCTGGCCCCATGTTCTCCCTAGGCGGTCTGAGCCTCAAACATTTTCTATGGTATTATAAGTCTGGGAAACCAATGAAAGTAAGTAGAAATGAATTTATTACAAACATAAAAACATGTGATAAAAGAGTATATTGGATTTTATACAAAAATAGAGCAGAAATAAGCATTGTACCATCGTGCGAAACGAGCAAAATCGGCCAACTTGGTCACGATGAATCGCTAACATTCTAAAATCATGATACATATAATTTTTCTTACTTACATAATACTTCTACAATAACATTATACCATTTTACATTTTATTGAACTGTTTTTACGTATTCACAGGCCTTTTGATAACATTTAGCGTAATGTTAGCACTTATTTACGTAGTGAGTGAACTCGCTGTGACTGTTGTTTCAACTCGTATTGTGCTTTTTCTACTTACATAATACTTTTCTAATATTATTATACACTTTTCAACTTTATAGAACTGTTTTGAGATTATTTCAGGCCTTACGTAAATATATAACGTAATAATAGCGCATAATAACACACACGGTGAAGTCGCTATGACAACTATTTCAACTTACAACCTATTTTTGTACTTATATAATAATTCTCCACTAACATTGCACGTGTAAACACTTGATATAATTGATATCACATCATTTCTGAACTTACGATGGAACTGAGCGTCATATTTGCGCGTACTTACACAGGGAGTGTTATCGCGATATCATTTGTTTCATCTTACACTAGTAATCAACTTATAAAATACCTTACTACTAACATTACAACATCTTCCACTGTATATAATTCCTATCACATACTCACTGACCAGAATGTGGGTGTACTCGTGACATCAATTATGACAACTTACAGTAATGTTCAACTTATACATTTTATTCATGCTAACATTACACCTGTTTCCACTTTATTTCCTTGCTATCACATATTTACTGACCAGATTTACACAGTGGGTGTAGTTTTGATAACAATTCTTTCCACTTACACTAACCACGTCACCATCGTCCCCTTCGTCAGGGTGGGGAGGTGAGGGTGGTGGGGGAGGTTGGGGAGGTGGAGAGCGGCGCCTCTCATCACTCGCACTTCTCTTCCCTCTCCCTTTTCCTTTACCCTTTCCCTTCCCTTTCTTTCCTTTCCCCACATCCTGGGACTGTGGGGAGGAAGTTTGGGAATATTCAGGGGCAAAAGAAGTGCTGGGGAGTGACTCAACCTCCTCTCCCCTAGGCCTACGAGCACCACGTGTTCGTGCTGCCTCCCTCACGCCACTTGCCCCTTCACCCCGCACTACCCCCACACCACTCTCACTTTCACCCCGCGCTGCCGCCACAACATTTTCCCTTTCTCCCAGCAATCCCACCACACCACTTGCCACTTCCCCAGACAAAGTACTTTCACCATACCTTATGTGTCCTTCTGATCCTCGTGGTGATATTTTCTCTTTTCCCAACCACGCGGCGATATCACGTCCTAGGCCTCCGTCATCCTCATCGTCCTCATCCTCGTCCTTATCAGATTCAGGATGGAGAGATAGCTTTGCACGTGGTTGGAGAGCAGGCTGGCCTTCCCTTGCCTTATGGTATGTCACATACCGCGTTTTTCGGGGCGAAGGGACCTCCTCATCACTGCTACTTATTTCTTCCTCTGGCTGGACGTAATCGCGATCCACCACATCATCATCGAGTGGAGAATCACTGTCTCCAGTGAAGGCTTCCAGGACGGATGCGATTTCCTCGTCTGAGAGACCTTTCCGCGCCATGTCTGACCTGGGTCACTGCTAGCAGGTGAGTGACCGAGACAAGGGCGAGCGCGGGTCACGCGGGGTCTAGGATGCTGCCCGCCTGGCAGCAGGTAGGGGAGGCTTGGGTACCCGGGCGAAACGAAAATCTCGCGCAAATTTGGAAATCGTGGAAATTATGAACCTTGCAATTGCAGGACGTTAAAGTATGTCCCCGGGATTAGCTGTGACAAAACGTGAGGACGTGGAAGTACGTCCCCGGGATTAGCTGTGACAAAACGTGAGGACGTGGAAGTACGTCCCCGGGACGCCGCGGGTTAAAGCATCTTTCCTATCACAACCTTCTTTCTGATGGATAATATGGGTTCCATCAGGGACGCGCCACCGGCGATCTTCTCACTACCTCTCAGGCTCCTGGTCATCCTCCTTTCGGGACTTTGGTGAAAGCTTTGCCATTGCACTTGACATCTCAAAAGCTTTCAGTCAAGTCTGGCATAAATCTATAATTTCCAAACAGCCCTCTTACAGTTTCTATCCTTGTAACTGAGCCTTCATCACTAGCTTCCTTTCCGGTCGTTCTATAGCCGCTGTTGTAGACAGCCATCGTTCTTCTCCTAGACCTATCAACAGTGGTGTTCCTCATGGCTCTGTCCTATCACCAACTCTCTTCCTTTTATTCATCAACGACCTTCTAAGCTGTACACCTAACCCTATCCACTCGTACGCTGATGATTCCACCCTTCACCTCTCCATTCAATTCCCGCAACATCCATCTCAGCAGTTACTTCAACAAACAAGGGATGAGGCTATGGCACACCCAATGTCTGACTTGGCTTGTATCTCTGAGAGAGGTAAAAATAATCTTGTTATTTTTAATGCATCAAGCTTCAGTTTTTACACCTGTCAGCCCAACGCAATCTTCCACAGGTATACTCACAAATTTTTAATAATATCCAGCTCAGTCCTGCATCATCCTTGAACATGCTTGGGGTTTCATTCACTTGGGACTTATCTTGGAAAGATCATATTGCATCTCTTGTAAAATCTGCTTCCGAGAGATTAGGTGTGCTAAGCCGACTCTGTACCTTCTTTACCCCTGCACAGTTGTTGACTTTATACACGGCCTTTATTCGCCCCTGTTTTGAGTATAACTCTCATGTGTGGGAAGGCTCCCCACATACAGCTCTTCTCAATAAGGTGGAGTCAAAGGCTTTTCGCTTCATCAGGTTTCCTCCTCTTACTGGCTCCCTTCAACCACTCTCTTTTCGCTGCACTGTTGCATCTTTATCTCTTTTCTCTCGTTACTTCAATGGTCACTGCTCCTCTGAACTGTCTGCTTGCATCCCTCCACCTCTACGACAGGTGCATAGCACCCATCTAGCAACAAACTCTTATCCCTTTTCTGTCCAACTCTGTAATGCAAGAGTTAACCGTTACTCCCAGTCCTTCATTTATGCAACAGGTCAACTCTTGAACTGTCTCCCTCTGTCTGTATTTCCTGCTAGATATGATCTCCAGTCTTTCAAATGCATTGTATCCACGCATCTCGAAATGAATGGATCATGAATTTGGCTCTCCTTTGTATTGTTTTTTTTTCTTCTTGGAAGGAATGGTTTGCGAGTCCTGGCCTTTGGTTCCTTGTTTTTTTTTTCTCCGTTTTTTTAATGGCTCCAACATGCTTGCATGCGTCGGACTTGGTCACCTAATGGCGGCTCTCCACGCTGCACGATCCATTGCAGCCTTCCTGTTCAGTCCCTTAACCCTGATGTCACACTTAACGACCTCGTCCCATGTCTTTCTCGGTCTACCCCTCACAAATCCGCCCCCATTATTAACACTTCTCACCTTCCTCACCCAATTATCATCCCCCATCGTCTCCACATGTCAAAACCATCTCAATCTACCTCACCTCATCACAACACCAATACACTCCAGTCCCATCCTACCTCTCAACTCCTCTATTGTAAACCCAGCCCTCCCAGACCTTACACGCAGGGACGCACTACCCATCCACCTAATCATTGTCATTTCTGTACGTTTGAGCCGGTGAATATCCTCCTTTACTGCTCAGGTCTCACTACCATACAGCATTACACTCCTAACACATGCTGCATACAAAGACCCCTTAGCACATAGGGAGAGCCCTCTCAATAAGAGAGGCAAGAGCTCCCTGAACTTCTTCCAACCACTTCTCACCCTAGCCACAGAGCTAGCTCCAGCCCCACCTCCAGCATACAACATGTCTCCCAAATAACAAAACTTTTCCACACACTCAGGAGATTCACCAGCAAGTTCAATCCTTTCACGCCCGACAATCTCCACCTGCTCTCCCCGACACGCCGTACACATAAAATCAGCATTATCTCGCAGTCTACCTCTGATACCACTACATCTCTTGTGCACCCATTTATCACAAACACCGCACAGGATAGAATTACTTCCCACGCCCTTGTGGCAAACTGCACATGGCCACTCTCCCTCATCTTTGACAGTACCGCCACCAACCCTAGATATCATCACTTTTGTTTTATCTGCATTTACTCTTTTCTTGCATTTAAAAAAAAAAAAAAAAACTCATTATCTCACAGTAACTAATTTTGGTACCTATGCAACACAGTTAACTGCAGAATTGTGAATGCAGGAATTGACTGAGAAAAGAGAAAATATATATATTTTTTTGGTGTTTAAGGAAGTGGCCAGGTCACCCACGGCATATGTTTATCAACAATCTCTCAGAGTGCTCACGATGTTTACTAACCATTACTTCGACTGGATGCATCAGTGCATCAGACATACTAAAATATGCAGTGTCAAATTATGGAAAACTTAGTGGTTTTACCAAACCTGATGGAGTCCCTCCTGTTGTTCTCAAGAACTGTGCTTCTGTGCTTACACCCTGCCTAGGCAAAGTCTTTCGCCTTTGTCTGTCAACTTGTATCTTTCCTTCCTGCTGGAAGTTTGCTCTCATTCAGCCAGTCCCAAAGAAGGGTGACCACTCCCAACCCTCCAACTATCGTCCCATTGCTTTAACGTCCTGTATTTCAAAACTTTTCAAGTCAATTCTCAATAGAAAAATTTTAAGGCATCTTTCCTATCACAACCTTCTTTCTGATCGTCAGTACGGGTTCCGTCAGGGACGCTCCACTGGCGATCTTCTCACCTACCTTTTAGACTCCTGGTCATCCTCCTTTTGGGACTTTGGCGAAAGCTTTGCCATTGCACTTGACATTTCAAAGGCTTTCGATCGAGTCTGGCATAAATCTTTAATTTCCAAACAGCCCTCTTATGGTTTCTATCCTTTTATCTGTGCCTTCATCACTAACTTCCTTTCTGATCGTTCTATAGCCGCTGTTGTAGACGGCCATCGTTCTTTTCCTAGATCTATCAACAGTGGTGTTCCTCAGGGCTCTGTCCTATCACCAACTCCCTTTTATTCATCAATGACCTTCTAAGCTGTACATCTAACCCTATCAACTCACATGCTGATGATTCCACCCTTCACCTTTCCAATCGGTACCTGCAACGCCCATCTCAGCAGTTACTTCAACAAACAAGGGATGAGACTATGGCACACCTAATGACTTGGCTCATATCTCTATCTATCTACCTATTGCCAGACGCCATAATCCCATAAGGGGTGGCCGTTCGACTTTGAGTTACTTGTTTTACGGAGAGGGGCACTAACCCTCCACCAACCCACTTGTTGACACGTAGGGAGCACTTTGTCACTAATATAATGCTAGTCACGAAGAAGTGCTATGGGAAGGATATAGAAGCATAGCATCTTTAATTCTAATTCTTCATCAGTTTCTTATCAATATATATAATAATAATATATAATAATAATAATAACAATAGTAGTAGTGGTAGTAGTAGTAGTAAATATAATAATAATAGTAATAGTAATAATATTAAAAATAATAATAATATTAATAATAATAATAATAATATTAATAATAATAATAATAATAATAATAATAATAATCCATTTCTAATCTGGTCTATATTCTCGTCAGTTGAGTAAGCTCCCTAACACGTCTTCCTTAGTGATTTATTTTTGGATATGGCTGGTTAATATCTTTTTGTATGTTATTTATGCAGAGTATGGCGATATTGGAAGGATTTATGTAACACAGAAGAGGACAGTAAGGTGTAATAAACAAAATAAATCACTTACAAAAAGGTGTTAGGGAGCTTTGGTGATATTGGAAGGATTTATGTAACACAGAAGAGGACAGTAAGGTGTAATAAACAAAATAAATCACTTAGGAAAAGGTGTTAGGGAGCTTTATGCAGAGTATGGTGATATTGGAAGGATTTATGTAACACAGAAGAGGACAGTAAGGTGTAATAAGCAAAATAAATCACTTAGGAATAGGTGTTGGGGAGCTTCCTATAAAAAAAAAAAAAAAAAAAAAAATGCATCTAAGATTCAGTTCTTACACCTATCAACCCATCAAAAAAATTCCACAGGTATACCCACTAATGTTTAATAATATTCAGCTTAATCCTGCATCATCCTTGAACCTGCTTGGGGTTTCATTTACTCGGGACTTATCTTGGAAAGATCATATTACATCTCTTGTAAAATCTGCTTCCAAAAGATTGGGTGTGCTAAACCAACTCCGTTCTTTCTTTCTATCTATCTATATACCTAGGCTGCTTCCCCCAAGGAAAGGGAGGTAGCCAAGACAGGACGTCACACTCCCCATTTACTCATCCATTCAGACACATTCATTCGCATCTTAGCCCCAAAGGGGAGAACGGACAGATCCTCACCGCACTACACTGCACAAGGGTCAACTGCGCAATGCAATCAGTGACATCCGCAGCAGGGCCCGACAGCAGAGCTGGTTTACCCCTGCCACATCATAACAGACTCATCCCCTTACCCGCACCTGACCTGAAATAGCTGATCTTTCTTTACCCCTGCATAATTATTGACCCTATACAGGGGTCTTATCCACCCCTGTGTGGAGTACAACTCTCATGTGTGGGGAGGCTCCCCATATACAGCTCTTCTCAATAGGGTGGAGTCAAAGGCTTTTCGTCTCATTAACTCTCCTCCTCTTACTGACTCCCTTCAACCTCTGTCTCTTTGCCACACTGTTGCATCTTTATCTCTTTTCTATCGGTACTTTAATGGTCACTGCTCCTCTGAACTGTCTGCATGCATTCCTCCACCTCTACGATGGGTGTGTAGCACCCGTCTAGCAGCAAACTCTCATCCCTTTTCTGTCCAACTCTCTAATGCAAGAGCTAACTGTTACTCCCAGTCCTTCATTTATGCAACAGGTCAACTCTGGAACTGTCTCCCTCTGTCTGTATTTCCTCCTGCCTATGATCTCCAGTCTGTCAAACGCAGTGTGTCCAGGCATCTCGAAATGAATGAATCTTGAATTTGGCTCTCTCTTGTATTTTGTTTTCCTCTTGGAGGGAACTCTTATTGCGGGCTCATGGCCTTTGGTTCCTTCTTCCTCGCATTTAAAAAAAAAAAAAAAAAAAAAAAAAAAATGCTCAAATGTTTGCCAAAGAAACACTAATAGCTTTGACAAAGCTATGGGAAACTTAATGATTTGATCTAACCTACCCTAGCCTTGCCTAATCCAACCTAACCTAACTTGCACTTGACAGACAGATTCAAATTCAAAAATGTGTGTTACGAACAATAGATATGACCAGCTACTGGCAGACGTTGGCTGAAAATTTATGCATTCTAAAACCTCATTTACTGCTTTCAGAGGTAAATTAATAAAAATGTCCAGTACCTGTGGTAATCCTGGAAAAATAACAAGTAACCTGTACAAGACTCAATTCAATACAAACTGTGGAAGGGGTATGCCCATTTGGTAAAGAATTAATAGAATAATTTCACACTGCATTTTTTTTCTTTTTTTTCTTTTTTTTACTCAACACGCCAAAAGTAATTCTCGGCAAAATATGTGCGATGCTAGGTGGTGATTTTTCATGGGTTGATTGTGAAAATTTTTGTCTGGTTGCTATAAGACAGAGCCAGGATTCCGGGGGCTTGAATGGTAAGTGAATGGTAGTGTGACCTATTGAATGGGGCAATTTTGGGCTGTCTCGACATTGCTATTCTTCACCCTACCCTAGGGTGGAAAAGGAGGTCTGGATGATGATGATGATGACTGGTATTGGGGCCTTTCAAGGTTAGGCTTTGTGGCAATTTTTGGTGGTTAAAATTATGAGGGGTCTTGGGGAGGTAAAACCTCTTGGTTAGGTTAGGTTAAGTTAGGATGCACTGATGTATTCAGTTGGTGAGATCCTATGTAAACATGCTGCAACATGCATCTAAGGCAGAAATATTGATGATAACTCAACTTTATACAGTACCCTCGCGTCCAATACGGGATTTCTGTCAGACAGTACTACCATACTGGACTAAATCCATACTGGACAAACAACAGACCTTATGGGAAAAATGAATAATGTCAGACATGCTCTTAAAAAGTCCCCCGAAAATTCAACTTAACTACATTTTGACACAACTAAGATTTTACCAACCTTTAAGGTGAGTGGTGATGGGCTTGGGAGGGAAGGGGGAGGGGTTTCCGAGGCTGTAAGAGGTCCTAATGATCCCCTGGAGGAGGGCCTTCAGGATCCTGAGGAGGCCTCTCTGCCTCAACCTCCCTCATAAATCCCTCATAGTCACACACTGACACATCGTCGTCTTCGTCATCAGGGGGATGCGCAATACTGCAATTTGACTGGCACTTGTCACGAGTCACAAAGAAGGCATACCGGACTGGCGCGGCAGTACTAGAGAAACATTCCTCGGTGGTGGCCATCTTCCCATGCACACACAGGTACTAGTGCTGGACGCAGCATGCCAGTACTAGAGAAGAACTCCTCGGATTTGGACCACTTTGTGCACCCAATTCGTACTAGCCCAACAAATCCGTACTACAATAATAAATTATTTAATTTTTTTGCAGACTGTACTGGACGAAAATAGTACTCGACAAACGCGTACCAGACGCGAGGGTACTGTATGTACAGTAATCCCCGTACTTTCCGGATGCCCACTTTCCAGACATCCCCACTTACCAGATATTTTGGTCCTGGGATCCAATATTCCCAAAATTGGCCAAAAATCGCAAAAAATTCGAAAAAAAATCTGACTTTTTTCCCACCTGTAATTTGAAATTGCCGCACAGCGCCGAACAGCTGTTACACCATGGTCCCTTCACCCCTTCCTTCCTCCCCCCTCCCCCCTCCCCTCTCCCCTCTCAGGGTTGCCATTTGGTATTTTTCATTACCAAATATGGGCCAATTTGGTAATGAAAAATTCGTTTGGTAAGGAATCAGAATAATACAATACCAAACGGATTTTTCTCATGTATGAGGATACACAGGATGGAGATGGTGGATTGTTTGCTCTCTCTGATTAATTTGGTTGCCTATATAACATGATTATAATCAACATGCTGTTAACTATAAGAGTGATTACATGTATTTCCACTTGTATATATAATTAGTGAAGAATAAATGCTAGCTTTATGAATTTGGTAATGAAAAGTTAAAAATGGTAATGAAAATTGAGGAGTTTGGTAATGTGGCCGTTGCGATCTGGCAACTCTGTTACCCCATCATCAACAGTCAAGGCCTAACTCCGATCGAGTGCAGATGCTTATCGCAATGCAAGCCACATGTGCTCGTTTTTTGTGCATAAACAGTGAATAAACTGCAATACCTTGCCACTAAAACACACGGGAATTTACAGTGTTGTGCAGTGTTAAGAAATTAGAATTTAGAGTGCAAAGGATTAACTGTGGAGTGCAAACTGACAGTTCAAACCAGTCCAGGAACCAGGGACTTGTTGTAAGTACCCAGAATGTTTAATATTGTATAAACTCACCTCTAAAACTTCATTCTCTGGTTCTTTTGCATTTATTTCAGTCTTTTATGTCTCTTATTGGTGTGATTTGGGTCTTAAATAGGTGCTATGCATGTCGAGAGGGAGTTGTATAGGTGTTTTGCTGAGTCAGGGTCCATAAGTACAAGTCCAGAAGGCTGGGGCCGAATATCCGGACGGGACCACTTTCCGGACATGCCTTTGGCTCTTTTACATCGGATAGTGGGGGGATTACTGTATATTTTTTAGGAATATGGGGCTAGCGATAAAAAAAAATAATTAGAAAAAATAAATAAAGATGTTAATGATGAGGGAGCAGTACAATTCATGTTTTCACATTTTATGCAATGTGTGAAAAGGGCTTTATGACCGATAAAAAAAAAAAAGCCATGGGACATGGAGGCTTAAAAATGTAGCTCTTATAGTATGTGAAGACTTTATGTGTTGATATAAGACGTTAGATAAGATAATTGTGAGTTCAGTTCTTTTAAATTATTCTATCATACAAATTATAAAGCTCACCTGACTTGTTTATTATTCAGGATTAATGCATTTGTGCTTATTAGAGAAGTTGTACACTTTTAAGGTTACGCTTAGTGGCAATCCTTGGTGGTTAAAATTATGGGGGGTATTGGGGGGCAACACTTCTCAGTTAGGTTAGGATGCACTGATGTGTCCAGTCAGCAAGACTGCATGTAAATATACTGCCTCGGGTGTCTTAAGGCAGACATACTGTATTTGTAATGACCAATCTTTGTATATATTTTTAAAGAAAAATATGGGGCTTCCAGAACCTAACCCCCTATTTTGCAAGATTTTGTCACATTTTAGCACAAATTTGATTCTGGAGGAGGTTCTGCATGACCCATCACGTGTTTTATGAGGACCATACTGTACTATGACTAAGTAAATATAAATACAGCAGATAAATACTGTACGTTGGAAACTATATGACGATGACAATGACAATGAAGAATATGATGATGATGATGATGATGATGATGATGATGATGATGATGATGATCCACCACCACTAACCTGGCCAGTGAGAGTGAGTGTATCCAGCAGGGTCGGTGCAGGTTTCGCTGAGTGGCTGGAAGACATCCTCCCACCCAGCCTTATTGTAACGCCAACCCCTTGACTTGAGGATGAGAGTGCGGTGGCTGCCATAGGCCACAATAAAACAGTACACTACATGATGGATCTGGCACCCGTAACCACACCCCTGCAACACAAAACCCACATCAACCATTTCTATACAGTGACAATTTTTTTTTCTTTACTCTTGCTACTGAAGGACAATTTTATGTCATTCACTACAAAAAGGAACCAGAATAAATTGTAGGGTAGAAAAATGAATAGAAGAGCCTGAGAAGTAGGGAAGAATGAGGGGGGGCCTACCTCTCCCTCTCTCCCTCCTTTCCAACTAGCCCTCTTTCATATCAACACATCTGTTTTATCTATATATCTACAGCTGGACGCCTTAATCCCGTAAGGGGTGGCCACAGACAAATTGCCTCCATGTCGCCCTGTCCCTGCCATTTCATTGCCCTGCTCCCAGCTCACACACCCCTCTCTCATCTACTTCTCCACTCCATCCCTCAATCTCATCGTTGGTCTCCCTCTCCCCTTCCCCCCCTCCACCTCACTCACATACACTCTCCTCATCAGTCTCTCACTCTCCATCCTCTCCACATGGCCAAACCACCTCAATGTGTTTCTCCTAACATTTCCTATCACATCCACATCTACACAACAATGCTTCTTCACTTCCTCATTTGTCAGTCGGTCTCTCCACATGACTCCACATGCTCCTCTCACGTAACTCATTTCCACTGCTCTCAATCTTGACTTCTGTCCCTCCAACGAGGTCCAAGTTTCACTTCCATACATTAGAGTTGGTATCACAATACTGTCATGCAGTAACTTTTTCACTTCCATGCCCACTTCCCTGTTTCTTATCACTGCTTTCAAGGAACCAGCAGCCTTTCTTCCTTGTTATACACATTCAAGCATTTCAACCTCTAAACTTCCATCCTTACTCATCACACTACCCAAGACCTTAAATGCACTCACATTTTCCATTTCCTCTTCATCCAACCTCACTGTACATTTGCTGACTTCATTTCCCTTAAAGACCATAACTTTACTCTTCCCTACATTCACCTTTAGATTCCGTTTCTTACACACACTCCCAAACTCATCCACTAAACCTTGCAGCTCCCTTTCATGTTCACTTAACAACACAGTATCATCTGCAAACAACAGTACAGGGAGTTTCCAAACACTGCCCTCTCTCACTAAGGCCACTCCAACATCCACTGCCCTACCTTGTATCTCTTTTATAAGCCCATCCATATACGGAGTGAACAACCATGGAGACATAACACATCCCTGTTTCAATCCAATCTTAAAATTGAAAAAGTCACTCAATTCACTATCTACATGCACTGCAGCCTTGGCACCACCATACATACTCTTCATGGCATTCAACAACTTCCCATTTACTCCATTTACTCTTAATACTTTCCACAATCCTTGTATATCCACCCTGTCATATGCTTTCCCAAGATTCATGAAGGCTGCATACAACTTCTTTCCCTTCTCTAGAAACTTTTCCACTAAAGATCTAAGAATGAATACCTGATCTACACAACCTCTTCCCTTCCTAAAACCTCCCTGTTCTTTCAAACCAATTCCTCTGTTATTTTCCTAACTCTGTCAATAAGTATCCTACCATATACTTTTCCTATTACACTAAGAAGAACAAATGTCCCTATGATTACCACATACTTATTTTTCCCCTTTTCCTTTGTAACTTCCAATCCTCCAAGACTCTACCTTACTCCCAGGCCAATCTACACATCTCCCACATCAATTCTACTACTACCTCTCCCCTGCACTTCAACATTTCACCACACAATCCATCAATTCATGGGGCTTTCCCCATTTTGACTTTCTTCATTGCTTCCACAACTTCCATCCTACTGATTTCTTCCTCTCTCCTTACATCCCCCTGTCTCCCAGCCATTTCCCAGCCATTTACACTCGTATTACTTTCATTCTCTATGTTCGACAATTCCTTAAAGTGTTCTCTCTATCTTCTCACTTTTTCTCCCTTCTCCACTAGTAGTATACCATTTTTATTTTTCACACACCAACTAACTTCTTTGCCACCCAGTCTAACTCTCTTTACCTCTTTACAAAATATTTTCTTTCATTCCCTCCATTGTACACTCAAATTCCTTCCAAATTCCTCATCCACTCTCTTCTTACTCTCTCCTATTAATCTTTTCATCTCTCTCTTCCTCTCTACACATAACTTTCTCTTCCTTCTCTCAACTTCTTCTTCACTTGTTTCTCATCCACTCACTATATGCTTTCTCTTTTGTGTCACAGCATGTCTCACCTCTTCATTCCACTATGCTGTTCCTTGCACCCCATTTCGTCTTCTCTTCACATCACACACCACCTCACATGCTGCACAGATTTCTTCTGTGAATATCTTGCACACACCTTCCACGACCCCCATTTGCTCCAATCCATATTTATCCAATCGCTCCTCCAATTCTCTCTTATATTCTACCTTTTTCCATCCTCCTGTAACCTTTCCACCCTCCTTGTATGAACTACTTCCTCCTGTCCTTCCCTTCTTCTATTCCTCCATTTCATCGGAACCCTGATTCTCACCACCACCAAGTGATGGTGAACCCTGATTCTCACCACCACCAAGTGATGGTGAACCCTGATTCTCACCACCACCAAGTGATGGTCAGAAAGTCCACTTCTTCAACCTCTATATGCTCTTGCATCCACAACACACCTTCTCATCTGATCATCCACACACACATATAATCAATCACTGCCTTTCACTTGGTTCACCACCCACCCTTCTCATCACCTGCCACGTATACCTGTGGATCATTTTGTGCCTGAAGAGGGTATGGCTATCAACAACTCCCTCCCAGCACAAATATCCAATAGGGCACTGTTATTCTCAACCACTTCTGAAGGCACACCCCACTCACCAACTACTCCATCCACCTACACATTCCCTATTTTTCCATTTATATCTCCAATCAACTTATGCCTAAATAAATGAATTTTTTTACTTCAGTTTTTTTTCAGTATTGTCTCATGGATATAGAGCTTTTATGGAAAATGAAAGTGAAAAAGTTACTACATGACAGTAATGTGATACCAACTCTTAACGTATGGAAGTGAAGCATGGACGTAATTGGAAGGACACAAGTCAAGAGAGAGAGCAGTGGAAATGAGTTATTTAAGAGGGGCTTGTGGAGTCACATGGAGAGACAGACTGACAAATAAGGATATCAGTGAGCATTGTGGTGTGGATGTGGATGTGATAGGAAGCATTAGGAGGAATACACTGAGGTAGTTTGGCCATGTGGAGAGGATGGAAGGTGAGAGACTGACGAGGAGAGTGTATGTGAGTGAGATGGAGGGGGGGGAGAGGGAGGGGGAGGCCGAGGATGAGATGGAGGGATGGTGTGGAGAGGTATATAAGAGAGGGGGGTGTAAGTTGGGAGCAGGGCAGTAAAATGGCGGGGGCCAGGGCGACATGGAGACGATTTGTTTGTGGCCACCCTGTACGGGACTGAGGCGTCTGGCAATAGATAGATAGATAGATGATATACAGGAAATGAGCTACGTTCGTGGGATCCTGTCTCTGTTTCTCAATAAGTCAAACTTTGTTTTAAAATCGTTTAAGTTTTTAGACTGGACAATCTCTTTGTCCCAGCTATTCCACAGGTCTATACATCTATAAGGAAAACTATATTTCTTGATATCCTTCAAGCAGCTTGGCTTCTTGAAGTTCATTCCGTGTCCTCTTGTTACTCTCTTGTCCCACAGAAACAGATCTTCTCGGTCAATATTATCTACTCCCATCGTGGTCCTGAACACTGCAATCGTGTCGCCTCTCTTTATCCTTTGCTCTAAGGAAGGCAAATCCAGCTTTTCCAGCCTCTCTTTGTATGACAGATCTGCCAGACTAGGGACCATCTTGGTTGCTGTTCTTTGTATTCTCTCAATCTTGTTTATATCTTTCTTTTTGTGTGGGGACCAAACTACTGCTGCATATTCTTACCAGAGGCAGATCATGGCCACTACCAATTTTTTCATCATCTCCTCATCCATATAATGAAATGCTACTCTTATGTTGGTCAAGAGTTTATACTTCTCTCTATCTTGTTAATATGTTTTTCAGGTGACAAACTATCCTGGACCAGCACCCCCAAACCTTTCTCTTCTCTCGCTTTTGTGACTGGTTCATTACCCATCAAATAATTCAGTGCTGGCCTCTTGGTACTTTTACCCATTTCCAATATTTTGCATTTCATTGCATTGAATTTCATTTCCCATATCCTGCTCCAATCATGTCTCCTATTCAGATCCTCCTGCAGCATTTTACAATTCTCCTCAACCTCTACCTTCCTCAAGATCTTTGCATCATCAGCAAACAGACTTGCATAACAGTTCACTCCATCTACCACATCATTTAGGTAAATCAGGAACATTACTGGCGCCAACACCGAGCCTTGTGGGACTCCACTTGTTACTTCCCTCCATCCAGGCATCTTATCCTTTATTACTGTCCTCAACTGTCTCTCTCTCAAAAAGTCACTCATCCATTCCAGGAGGTTCCCCTTCAGTGTTTCCACATTAGTCTCTTATGGGGTACCTTGTCGAAGGCCTTCTCCAAATCTGAATACATACAATCCACCCAACCATCTCTCTCCTGAAGCACATCAATCGCTCTTGAGTAATGCTCAAGCTGGAAACACGTGACCTTCCACTTCTAATTCCAAACTGACTATCACCCAAAATATTCATCTTTTCCAGATATTTCATCCATCTATCTTTCAGGATTCTTTTGCACAATTATGTGACCATGCAGGTTAGGGACACTGGTCTATAATTCAGGGATTCTTCCCTGTTTCCTCCCATATAAACTGGTACTACATTTGTCCTCTTCCATTGTTGAGGCACTTTCCCCTCTTCCAGAGAACACACAATTAAACTGTGAATCTTATCTGCCAGTTGTTCTCTGCATTCCTTCAGTACCCAATTAGAGATTCCATCTGGTCCTGGGTCTTTCCTTACATACTGAGTTTCCAGTAATTTATACACTTCCAGTACTGAGGTGGTTTAGCCATGTGGCGAGGATGGAGGGTGGGAGGCTGACAAGGAGAGTGTATGTGAGTGAGGTGGAGGGGGGAAGAGGGAGGGGGAGGCCGAGAATGAGATGGAGGGATGGAGTGGAGAGGTATATGAGAGAGGGGGGTGTGAGCTGGGGGCAGGGCAGTGAAATGGTGGGGGACAGGGCGACATGGAGGCAATTTGTTTGTGGCCACCCCGTACGGGATTGAGGCGTCTGGCAATAGACAGATAGATAGACAGACTGTACTTCCACTTTTATATCTTTTATCACTAAATTTCTAGTCACTGCCTCCCCTTCCACAAACTCTTTTTCATTAGTGAAAACCGTTTGCAAACATTTGTTCATTATTTCAGCTTGCATTGTCGCATCTTTATAGACATCATCTTCTACTTTCAGTTTGGTGATTCCTTCCTTTTGTTTCAGTTTGACATTCACAAATCTATAAAACAGTTTGGATTCATCCTTGCATTTGTCTATTACACCTTTTTCAAAATTCCTTACTTCCTCTCTACATATTCTTGTGTATTCATTTCTAGTTCTTTTATATTCTTCCCTTGTTCTGTTGTTACCTCTCTTTCTCCAGTTGTTCCTCGCCATGTCTCTCTCTTTTTTTGCTATCATACACTTATTAAACTACTCCTTTTTCCTGTTTTCTTTCCCCCTTACTCTTGGTACAAAATTTTCCACTCCTGAATTACAGAGGTCAAGAAAGATATCCCACTTCCTCTGTATCTCTCTTGTTTCTCTGAATTTTTTCCAATCTGCATTTTCAAAAATTTTTCTCAATCCTATAAAATTTGCTTTCCCAAAGTTGTATCTTGAATGCCTATAAAGCTCGTCTCTTGACTCCACGTTTCCTATTATCGTCTGGAACTTAATCACCACATGATCACTTTGTCCTATAAGACACAAATATTTCAAAGATTCTATTTCATTGGGTTCTTTGATAAACAGTAAGTCTAATCTTGCTGGTGTGTCCTCATCTCAGAACCGTGTCTCTTCTTTGACCCATTGCATCATCACATTGTTCACTGTTATATTTAATAATATAGTGCCCCATGAATCTTGGCTGCCTCCTGTGTGTGTGTGTTCTTATCTAATTGTTCTTACCTAATTGTATCTTTACAGGAATGAGTCAATCTCATACTGTCCCATGTCTTAAACAATATTTATTGTACATATCCTTAAATTTATTAATTGTTTGGCACACACTATTTCATTCGGTAGTGCACTCCACTGATCAATTGCTCTATTTGGGAAACTAAATTTCCTTACGTCTTTATCGCCTCTCTCCTTTTATGCAGTCTTTTACTGTGTCCTCTTGCTGATGTATCCCCATAGGTTATGTATTCATTTATGTCTATTCTCTCCTTCCCTGATATGCATTTATATATCATAATCATCTCTCCTCTTTACCTTCTCTCCTGTAGTGTAGCCAGATTCAGTTTTTCTAATCTTTCTTCGTAGCTTATATCACTTAAGCTTGGTACCCATCTTGTATCGGCCCTTTGAACCTTTTCAGTCTTATCTATTTGTTTTTTGAGATGAGGACTCCAGACTACTAATGCATACTCCAGGGTTGGTCTGATGAATGATGGTATTGTCTTCCTTAGCATGTCTTCATTTATGTACTGTATGTGAATGCTATTCTCATATTTGCAAGCAGTGTATACATGTTCTGTACCTTCTCACTGATGTGGTCAGCCAGAGATAGTCTGTTATTATTAATCACACCTAGGTCCTTCTCTCTTTCTGATGTGTGTAGGGTTTTACTTCCTAACTTATAATCCCAATCAGGTCTTTCTCCACTTTTACCAAACTTGATTACATGACACTTATCCACAATGAATTCCATTTGCCATGTATTGCTCCATTAATAAAGTTTATTTAATTATTTATTTACAAGAGTCTGCATTAGTAATTGACCTTTGTATTTTTGCATCATCGGCAAACATATTTAGATAGCTTTCATTTCCAATGTTACTATCTATATCATTTGTATACACTAAAAACATGATTGGTGCCAGCACTGAGCCCTGTGGAACTCCGCTAGTCACTTCTCTCCATGATGAGTAATATCCCCTTGGTACTGTTCTCATTTCTCTTTTTTTTAGAAAATCTTGCATCCAACAATACAGTTTGCCTCGAATTCCTCCTTGATGGTACAGTTTCCATAAAAGCCTTTGGTGCGGTACTCTGTCAAATGCTTTCTTAAAATCTAACTAGATACTGTGCACCCATCCTTCTCTTTCCTGTAATGTTTCTGTTACTCAATCATAGTAGCTTAACAGATTAGTAATACATGATTTTCCTTTTCTGAAACCAAACTGTCTTTCTGTGTTCTTCTAGATGATTTACCCAACCTTTTCTATATCACCTTTTCTAATACCTTGCTTACAACACTGGTAAGTGATACTGGTCGGTAGTTGAGTGGATTCTGTCTATTTCCTTTCTTGAATAAGGGAACAATGTTTGCTTTCTTCCAAATATCAGGTAGTTTACCTTGTCCCAAGGATTCCTTGAAAATTAAAAACAATGGTTTACTTAACTCCTTTGCACATTCATGTAGCACCCAGCATAAAATTTCATCTGGGCCATTTGCTTTTCCTTTGTCTAATTTACTTAGCTCTTCCTGTATTTCTTTTCCTGATATTTGTATATCTGGTAATATGTGTGGGCATGCCTGTTCTATATCATCCCTCTCAAAAATATTTTCTTCTGTAAAAACTGATTGGAAATTTTTGTTTAGTGCTTCACAAATATCTTTCTCTTGCATATAGGTGATCTCCTCATCTGTAATGGATTGTATTTTATCTTTTATTTTGGTTTTGAATCTGATGTAGTTGTAAAATAGCTTCGGTTGATCACTACTTTCATTTATGATATCCTCCTCAAACTGTTTTTGGGCTTCCATCCTTATTCTTGTATAATCATTTCTTGCCTGTTTATAGTTGTTATATGCCCTCTCACTATTGTGTTTTCTGTATCTATTCCACAAAAAATCTCTTTTTTCTTCTGATTTTTTACATTCCGTATTAAACTATTTCTGTATTTTCTTTTCTGCTTCTTTGTGCGGTGGAATGTGCTTCTGGACTCCTATTTCATAAAGTTCACAGAATTTTTTATATATAGCATTTAAATTTTGTCCTCTAAGCTCCAATTCCTAATCAATTTCTAAGAAGTACTTCTTTAGGTCATGATAGTTTCCCTATTTATAATTTAGGCTCTTCTTGTAACTTTCATTGCTGTTAACTATGTCATATGCAATCCTGAAGTTGTAATTTAGTACTGCATGGTCTATCTATCTATCAATCTATTGCCAGATGCCTCAATCCCGTTTGGGGTGGCCACAAACAAATCGCCTCCACGTCGTCCTGTCCCCCGCCATTTCACTGCCCTGCTCCCAACTCACACCCCCCTCTCTCATATACCTCTACACCCCATCCCTCCATCTCATCCTCGGCCTCCCCCTCCCTCTTCCCCCCTCAACCCCACTCACATACACTCTCTTCGTCAGTCTATCACCCTCCATCCTCTCCACATGGCCAAACCACCTCAGTGTGTTTCTCATAACGCTTCCTATCACATCCATATCCACACAACAACGCTCCTTTATATCCTCATTCATCAGCCTGTCTCTCCATGTGACTCCACAGGCTCCTCTTAAATAACTCATTTCCACTGCTCTCACTCTTGACTTGTGTCCTTCCAACAATGTCCAAGCTTCACTTCCATACGTTAGAGTTGGTATCACAATATTGTCATGTAGTAATTTTTTCACATCCATACTCACTGCCCTGTTTCTTATCACTGCTTTCAAGGAACCAGCAACCTTTCTTCCCTATTGTACCCTTTCAAGCACTTCACCCTCCAAACCTCCATCGTTTCTCATCATACTACCCAAGTACTCAAAAGTACTCACATTTTTCAATTCCTCACCATCCAACCTCGCTGTACATTCACTGACTTCATCTCTCTCAAAGACCATCACTTTACTCTTCCCTACATTCAACTTTAGATTCCATTTCTTACACACACTCACAAACTCATCCACCAAGCCTTGGAGCTCCCCTTCGTCTTCACTCAACAACACAGTATCATCTGCAAACAACAGTACAGAGAGTTTCCAAACACTATCCTCTCTCACTAGGGCCACTCCAACATCCACTACCCTACCTTGTACCTCTTTTATTACCCCATCCATGTACAGATTGAACAACCATGCAGACATGACACATCCCTGTTTCAACCCAACCTTCAAAGAGAAAAATTCACTTAGTTCAACATCCACACGCACTGCAGCTTTAGCATCATCATACATACTCTTCACAGCATTCAGCAACTTCCCATCTACTCCATATATTCTTAATACTTTCCACAATCCTTGTCTATCCACCCTGTCATATGCTTTCTCCAAATCCATGAAGGCCGCATACAAACTTTTTCACTAAAGATCTAAGAATGAATATCTGATCTACACAACCTCTTCCCTTTCTAAAGCCTCCCTGTTCTTCTCCAACTAATTCCTCTGTTCTTTCTCTAACTCTGTCAATAAGTATCCTACCATACACTTTTCCTATTATACTAAGAAGACAAATGCCCCTATGATTACCACACGTTTCTTTTTCCCTTTTTCCTTTGTACAAGGGAATAATTATACCTGACTTCCAATCCTCCGGGACTCTACCTTCCTCCCAGGCTAATCTACACATCTTCCACATCCATTCTACTACTATCTCTCCCCCATGCTTCAGCATTTCACCACACACTCCATCAATTCCTGAGGCTTTCCCCAATTTAACTTTCTTCATTGCTTCCACAACTTCTATTCTACTGATTTCTTCCTGTCTTCTCACCTCCCTCCTTCTCCCAGCCATTCCCCAGCCACTTATACTCGCATTACTTCCATCTTCTATGTTCAACAATTCCTTAAAGTGTTCTCTCCATCTGCTCACTTATTCTTCCTTCTCCACTAGTAATCTACCATTTTTATCTTTCACCCCCCTGCTAACCTCACTTCAACTCTGTCTTACTCGCTTCACCTCTTTCCAGAACATTTTCTTACAGTCTCTCCACTTTACACTCAAATTCCTTCCAAATTCCTCATCCACTCTCTTCTTACTCTCTCTTACTAATCTTTTCACCTCTCTTTCTTTCTACATATAACTCTCTCTTCCGCCTCTCAACTTCTTCTACGCCCCTATTTCTCATCCATTCATTGTATGCTTTCTTTTTTTGTGCCACAGCCTGTCTCACCTCTTCAGTCCACCATGCTGTTCCTTGCACCCCCCTCTGTCTTCTCTTCCTCCCACACACCACATCACATGCTGCACATATTTCTTCTGTAAATATCCTGCACACATCTTCCATGTCCCCCATCTGCTCCAATTCATATTTGCCCAATCATTCCTCCACTTCTCTCTTATACTCTGCCTTTTTCTTATCCTCTTGTAACCTTTCCACTCTCCTTGCAACTACTCCTTCCTCTCGTCTTTCCCTTCTTCTTTTTCTCCATCTTACTTGGATCCTAATTCTGGCCACCACCAAGTCGTGGTCAGAAAGTCAACTCCCCCAACCTCTATAAGCTCTTCTATCCATTACACATATTCGCATCCTTTCATCCACACACACATAATCAATCATTGCTTTCCTTTCATTTAGTTCACCACCCACCCTTCTCATCACTCGCCATGTATACCTGTGGATCATTTTGTGCCTGAAGAGGGTATTGGCTATCACCAACCCCCTCCAAGCACAGATGTCCACTAACGCACTGCCATTCTCATCTATCTCAGCAGGCACACCCCACTCACCAACTATTCCATCCACCTTCACATTCCTTACTTTATCATTCATATCACTGATCAAAAACACTCTCTCATTCCTTCCAAACTTTTCCATGCACACTTCCACATTTGTCCAGAACTCTTCTCTCACTCTGCTAGCACGATCTTGTGTTGGCGCATACACACACACAATCGCCCACATTTGTATTCCAACTTTGAACCTTACCCACACAATCCTTGACCCAAGTGATCCATACTGTCTTATGCTCTTCTTCCATCTTTTACTCACAACTATACATACTCCTTCTTTCGCCCTCTCATTCTCACTACTCCTGCATGGTCGCTTTTGCCAAATGGAGGGTGATACATTAAATTGTCAATATCGTTTTCTTGCCTAGTAAATATAAGATCTAGCACTGAGGGTGCATCGAGTACTCTTTTTCTGTTGCTTTCCCTTACATGTTGCGTTAGGAAAAAGTCCTGCACGAGATCCAGGAGCTTTTGGTCCCAACAGCTTTCTTGGCATATTACAGCTAGAATATTCCAATTTATATTTGTATTAAAGTCTCCAGTTAGTATAATTCTTTCTGATTTCTCTTCTATTCTATGTAGTAATGCTCTTAAACTCTGAAGTGTACTCTCTGCCAGATCTTCATATTCACCTCTTTCCCATGTGTTTGATCTGGGTGGCATGTACAAATTGGCTACAATTACTTTCCCTTCAGATGTATTGACCTCTACTGCAATCAGTTCTACTTGTGTGGATATATCTAGTTCTATTTCTTCGACTTAATTTTTCTTAGTTAATATTATAATTCCTCCTCCTTTTTTTAAGTTCCTATCTCTTCTCCATATATTGTATTCCTCTGAGTTTAGCATGTCATCTGATATCCTTGGTGTTATTTTTGTTTCAGTTAGGCATATTATATGTGGTTCATTTTCTCTGATATAATCATTCATCGCTAATAATTTAGATACGATTCCATCCACACTTGAGTACATCAACTTAATCATCTTATTTACATACTTGTCACAACCTGGTTTTACTAACTTCCTCCTTTTTATTCCCTCCTGTTTATGTACCACTTACAAACCTGCAATCCGATTACTTTGTAAAAAAATGTATTCATCTCCTCCTCTGATTTTCCCTCATTCTTTGTTTTTGCTTCCTCCTTCTTCTCTTTTAGTAATTCCAGCTCTTCTTGAGTTAGGTGTGTGTGTGTGTGTGTGTGTGTGTGTGTGTGTGTGTGTAATTCACCGGGTCGGTCAGGATCACTTGATGGTCGTGATGGTCAGCTTTTACCCTCCCGGAAGGGAGCTGAGAGCTCATATAGTCCGATCTAAGGGCAAGGCTGTGACCTTCACACACACACCTGTCCCCTTGCTCAAGGGGGACAGTAACCACCCACTTCGTCAGTGAAACTTTTCGCAACCTGAGTGAGTGTGTGTGTGTGTGTGTGTGTGTGTGTGTGTGTGTGTGTGTGTGTTCTTACCTAATTGTATCTTCGCAGGAATGAGTCAAGCTCGCACTGTCCCATGCATCAAACCACATTCACCCCAGACATCCCCAAACCTGTGAACAGTTTTGGCACACATCACTTCACTTAGCAGTGCACTCCACTGATCAACTGCCCCATAAGGGAAAGCAAACCCCCCCACATCCCCATCACCCCTCCTCTCATGTAGTTTTTTGCAGTGTCCCCCTGCTGATGCTTCCCCACAGGTTACACACTCACCCATATCTACTTTCTCCTCCCCCCCGAGATGCACCCATATACCACAATCATGCCTCCTCCCTTCCCTCTCTCCTGCAGTGTCGGCAGATTCAATCCTTCTAAACTTTCCTCACTGCTCAGATCCCCCAAGCCTGGCTTCCATCTTGCAGCAGCCCCCTGTACCCCTTCAATCCCACTGATGTGCTTTTTCGAGACGAGGACTCCACACCACTGATGCACACTCCAGGGTTGGTCTGATGAATGATGTTAATATCTTTCTCAACATGTCCCCACTTAGATATGTGAATGCCACTCTCACACTAGCAAGCAATGCACACATGTTACATACCCTCTCACTGATATGGTCATCTGGAGACAGTCTACCACTGACAACAAGCTTGAGAGAGAGAGAGAGAGAGAGAGAGAGAGACACACACAAAGAGAGAATACTCAAACCAGAGACTACTATACTCAGAGGAATGAGTGTGAAGGGGGGGGTAAAGGAGTTTTCAGACAAAATTAAGAAAAAAAAAAAAACATGGCTTCACAACACACAGCCTCGGAGTCCCCGGGGGAGGAACCATAAATGCCCCCACCTTCCGCCCCTCTCCCAGTGATGACTCGAGCACCCTGGAACCACTGTCTGACTCACTTTTTCTTCATTTCTGCAACATTCGCAGTCTTCCCTCTAACTTTTGTTCTGTTGTGCACCACCTCTCCTCCTCTAAACCTCACCTTCTCAGATCCCCCAACTGTCTGAGGCAACTGATAGCAAAACCCTTTTCTGCTTCCTCCTACTTTCTCTATACTCGTATCAAAGCCAAAAGTGGCTGTTGTGTATACACATGCAACGACTTATCTTGCTCTCGTGTTCCTGAACTTGATTCTTCTGAATTCTCAACATTCTGGCTTCAGCTTTCCTGTCATTCTCTGACTAAATATATCTGCGCTGTTTACTTATCCCCTAATTCTACTATCAAAAATTCTTTGACTATCTTACTTCTATGTTGGAACACATTCTGTCCATTTCTCCTTTCTCTGAAATCTCCATTCTATGGGATTTCAATGTTCACCACCACCTTTGGCTCTCCTCTCCTTTCGCTGATCCACCTGGTAAACAAGCCTACATCTTTTCTATCCTTAATGACCTAGAGCAACTTGTACAGCACCCTATCCGTATCCCTGACCACCTTGGAGAGAGCTCCAACATACCTGACCTCTTCCTTACAACTAATCCTTCTGCTTACACTGTTAATCTTTTCTCTCCATTGGGCTCCCCCTGATCACAACCTTATTGCCTTAACCTGTCCTATTGCTCTGGCACAGCCTGTGGACCCTCCAAAGAAACGTCATCTGTGGCACTTTGGAGCTGCAGATTGGGAGGCCCTCAGACAGTACTTCTTTGATTTTCCCTGGAATGATTATTGCTTCCATGGCTGGGAGCCATCTGAGTGAACCTTGCGCATTATGGAGGTTATTCTCTCAGGCATGGAAGCATACATTCCCTTTTCATATCCTCTGACTAATGCAAGAAAGCCTTGGTTTAATCATGCTTGTTCTAATGCTGTCCACAAGAAAGAAAGGGCCTATAAATGGTACCAGAGCCAACCCACCCCTGAATTACATCTTTTTTACGTTTCTACCCGAAATCATGCTAAGTCTCTTCTTCGCTCTACTAAAAATAATTTCATCCGTACTAAATACTCTCAACTCTCCAACTCGAATTCTTCCTGCTCCTTCTGGCACCTTGCCAAAAACCTTTCTAACGGCTTTACCTCATCATCCATCCCTCTTTTCTACTCTGATGGTTCTGTAGCTATTTCTTCTACTGACAAAGCAGCTCTCTTCGCTCAGACTTTCTCTTCCAATTCCTTAGATGATTCCGGTGCTGTTCCTCCATCAATTCCCCGCTATGACTTCCTCATGGCTGACATTAAAATTTCTTCAACTGATGTATTTTTTGCCATCACAGCCCTCAATAATAACAAGGCATATGGGTCTGATGGAGTCCCTCCTGTTGTCCTCAAGAACTGTGCTTCTGTGCTTACACCCAGCCTAGGTAAACTCTTTTGCCTTTGTCTATCAACTTGAACCTTGCCTTCTTGCTGGAAATTTGCTCTCATTCAGCCAGTCCCAAAGAAGGGTGACCATTCCCAACCCTCAAACTATTGTCCAACTGCTTTAACATCCTATGTCTCAAATGTTTTTGAGTCAATTCGTAACAGAAGAATTTTATAGCATCATTCCTGTCACAACCTTCTTTCTGATCATCAGTATGGGTTCCATCAGGGACGCTCCACGGGCAATCTTCTCACCTACATTTCAGACTCCTGGTCATCCTTCTTTCGGGACTTTGAAGAAAGCTTTGCTATTGCACTTGTCATCTCAAAAACTTTCAATCGAGTCTGGCATAAATCTTTAATTTCCAAACTGCCTTCTTATGGTTTCTATCCTTCTATCTGTGTCTTCATTTATAGTTTCCTTTCTGGTCGTTCTATAGCCGCTGTTATAGACGGCCATTGTTCTTCTCTTAAATCTATCAACAGTGGTGTTCCTCAGGGTTCTGTCCTATCACCAACTCTCTT
This sequence comes from Coenobita brevimanus, assembly GCF_032717465.1. Classification (NCBI taxonomy): domain Eukaryota; kingdom Metazoa; phylum Arthropoda; class Malacostraca; order Decapoda; family Coenobitidae; genus Coenobita; species Coenobita brevimanus. Next base: position 25,159,328 of record NC_137063.1, on the reverse strand, counting down.
ACTTTTATTCACCAAAGACCTTCTAAGCTGCACACCTAACCCTATCCACTCGTATGCTGATGATTCCACCCTTCACCTTTCCATTCGGTTCCCACAAAGTCCATCGCAGCAGTTACTTCAACAAACAATGGATGAGGCTATGGCACACTTAATGTCTGACTTGGCTTGTATCTCTGACTGGGGTAAAAATAATCTTGTTGTTTTTAATGCATCAAAGACTCAGTTCTTACACCAATCAACCCGTCAAAATCTTCCACAGGTGTACCAACTAATGTTTAATAATATTCAGCTTAATATTGCATCATCCTTTAACATACTTGGTGTTTCATGCACTTGGGACTTATCTTGGAAAGATCATATTACATCACTTGTAAAATCTTCTTCCAAGAGATTAGGTGTGCTAAGCTAACTCTGTACCTTCTTTACCCCTGCACAGTTGTTGACGTTATACATGGGTTTTATCTGCCCCTATGTAGAGTACAACTCTCATGTGTGGGGAGGCTCCTCACATACAGCTCTTCTCAATAAGGTGGAATCAAAGGCTTTTCGTCTCATTAACTCTCCTCTTCGTACTGGCTCCCTTCAACCTCTGTCTCTTCACCGCGCTGTTGCATCTTTATCTATTTTCTGTCATTACTTCAATGGTCACTGCTCCTCTGAACTGTCTGCTTGCATTCCTCCACTTCTACGACAGACGCATAGCACCCGTCAAGCAGCAAACTCTCATCCCTTTTCTGTCCAACTCTCTAATGCAAGAGTTAACCATTACTTCCAGTCCTTCATTTATGCAACGGTTAACTCTGGAACTATCTCCCTCTGTCTGTATTTCCTGCTAGCTATGATCTCCAGTCTTTCAAACGCAATGTGTCCAAGCATGTCGAAATGATTGGCTCTTGAATTTGGCTCTCTCTTGTATTTTTTCTTTCGGAAGAAACAGTTATTGCAGGCTCGTGGCCTTTGGTTCCTTCTTTCTAGCATAAAAAAAAAAAAAGTTACCAGTGAAGACTTTTTCTCTGGCTTGTAAGCGTTGTGTGTGCGGTCGGCTGTACGTGAGGCATGTGTGAGTAGGTTTGTGAGTTTTACGTTCCAGTCAGCTTAGGCAATGATAATGATGTTTTTGTGCAAAAAAATGTGCTACTGCAGCAGGAATGTTGAGTTTCAGCTTGCAGTGATAATGAAAATTGTGATAACCATGTGTGCTACAACAAATGGATAGCTGTATTCAGTACTGTACACACATAAAGAAGCAAAATACCAGCAACAGAAATAGTATAATGAACAGTAACACAATAATCATTGCCAAGTATAGAAAGAAAATACGACCGTGACTACGCCACCACAGCAATAACAATGGCACAGCTTTACAAACTTAACGCTTAGCAATGAATGCTTCAATTCTGCAGAGATTTTTAATACGGAGTAGTAAGAAATGTAGCTGTACAGTATTACAGAATTTTTACAAAATAGCAAGAAATGTCATAGCATTACAAAGATTTTTACTAGGTTTTGGAATATTTTATTGATTCTGTACTTTTTCTAGTGATCTTCAAGATTTTTATATTTAGCCATGTTCTAATGGTCTTGTGAGCAAGCTTTGCAGTATCTGTTTCTTGGAACTGACAATCCTGCACTCATGAAAGGGTCAGTTACTGCCAAAAGGATCAGTTTCATAAAGAATTTTACATTCAGAATGCAGATTAATGAGAAAGCTCATTTGAATATATGGGTACAGCGTAAAAAATGACAAATCAGTTGCGCAAAAATTCAGGTACAGTGTAAGTGATTCAGTTACTGGGAGGCTGCTAGTATCATTTCTGATAATTCTGTAAATAATCCTTTCTCATATGATTTTAACCCATTCTTTGCCGAATTTCCGAAATGTGTACCCCCGTACTCAAAATGAAATTTCAGCAGAAGAACCGAATACGATCGTGAGTACTAGGGTACTCACGATCATTATAGGGGCCTATTGGGCTTCCTCTTCCTCAGTTTGGGTGCTTTGTGATCCCATGTGTGATGACATATGGCAACTTTGTCACTGATGGCACACTCCCCTGTCATATGTCCCTGCCATGGGGCATAGTTTTATGAAAATGACTCAGATATGTTGTGTAGGTCATTGTACCCAATATATTTTGAATTTGGTATATATAATGCCCTATAACATGTGATATAATATAGCCAGATAATGCTTCTTGGTAAGGGGACCGTCGCTAGCTTAGCAACAGCGGTGGTACCGCGGGAAAGTGTGCGAGAGCACGCCATTGTGTTTTTCAAGCAGCCGAACGTGTGCTACTTCTGTGCCATGGTGTCCTACGGCAATGAATCTGACTTGGATAGTGACTTACAAGTGTCTGATGATAACAAAACACAATCTGACATAACTGTGAGCGACTCTGATGAGGAGTACATGCCCGAGAATGATGGTGAAGTGAGAGATAGTAGTGGGGAAAGTGATACTGATTCTGGTATCAGTTTGGCCTTGAAGCACATCACCCCATCCCCACCTACTTTTGACCTGCCTGCCTGCCTCCTACCTCATTCTTCATGGATCTTCTTCATACACTACTCAAGACAATTAAGGGAACAAGATTTTGATTTGTGATATTTCCGAATCTATGCTTTGTTTGGGTTCAGAAATAGTGTTGTGAGCTAAGCAACGATTGAGGAACCAAATACATCAGTGTGAGTTGAGTTGTCCTTTCTGAGTATGTCAATAAAAATGGGAGTGTCACCCTACCCCTATATAAAGAGTGAAAATTTCATTTTTCATTGAGTAGAATTGGTCAAAATCAGCATCAACATGGTGTTTCTGGCTTTAAGCGATTTTGTTGTGTTTCCCTGTCATCACTGAGTGTGTGCAGCGGTATTTGTCCATAGTTGAGGCGGCTCGAGCATTACAGATGCTCGAGGAAGGACACACCCAAAGAAGGGTTGGCCAAGGCTTTGGAGTGTCTCCTAGCGTCATCAACCGGCTCTGGAGACGATACCAAGATAAATAATACAATCATTATTCTCCTCCCTATTCATTGATTTATATCTCTGTCCACCATATTTATCTGTATATTGTATGTTTACTAAATCAGTTGGTTAGACATATAATATTCTCATGTACATTATTTACCCCTGGGGGTAAGGGGGCTTTTCAAGAATACTCCCCCAGTATCCCTGCTTGTCGTAAAAGGCGACTAAAACGGCTGGCGGAGGGTTAGTGCCCCTCCCTGGAAAACAACTAACTAAAAAGACAAACAATAAGCCTCGGACAAGGACTGACCAAAAGATGACGACCAAGGACCGGACAAAGGACATGGTAATTGGAATTTGGAATGTAAGGGGAGCGAATGATGAGGTGAAAGAGAGAGAGATTGTCAAGGTGCTTGAGGGCGCGAAAGTTGATGTATGCGGAATAACTGAAACGAAATGGAGAGGTGAGAGTGTGAGAGAATGGGAGTATGGATGGGGTATATGTGCAGGAGTAGGAAAGAATGAGAGGGCAAAAGAAGGAGTATGTATTGTTGTGAGTAAAAGATGGAAGAAGAGCATAAGACAGTATGGATCAGTTAGGTCAAGGATTGTGTGGGTAAGATTGAAAGTTGGAATACAAATGTGGGCGACTGTGTCTGTATGCGCCAACACAAGATCATGCTAGCAGAGTGAGAGAAGAGTTCTGGACAAATGTGGAAGTGTGCATGGAAAAGTTTGGAAGGAATGAGAGAGTGTTTTTGATCGGTGATATGAATGATAAAGTAAGGAATGTGAAGGTGGATGGAATAGTTGGTGAGTGGGGTATGCCTGTTAAGATAGATGAGAATGGCAGTGCGTTAGTGGACATTTGTGCTTGGAGGGGGTTGGTGATAGCCAATACCCTCTTCAGGCACAAAATGATCCACAGGTATACATGGCGAGTGATGAGAAGGGTGGGTGGTGAACTGAATGAAAGGAAGGCAATGATTGATTATGTATGTGTGGATGAAAGGATGCGAATACGTGTAATGGATAGAAGAGCTTATAGAGGTTGGGGGAGTTGACTTTCTGACCACTACTTGGTGGTGGCAAGAATTAGAATTCAAGTAAGATGGAGGAATAGAAGAAGGGAAGGACGGGAAGAAGGAGTATTTGTAAGAAGAGTGGATAGGTTACAAGAGAATGAGAAAAAGGCAGAGTATAAGAGAGAAGTGGCAGAACGATTGGGCAAATATGAATTGGAGCAGACGGGGGACGTGGAAGGTGAATGCAGGATATTTACAGAAGAAATATGATCAGCATGTGATGCGGTGCGTGGGACGAAGAGTAGACGGAGGGGTGTGCAAGGAACAGCATAGTGGAATGAAGAGGTGAGACAGGCTGCGGCACAAAAAAAAAAAAACATACAATGAATGGATGAGAAATAGGGGTGTGGAAGAAGTTGAGAGGCGAAAGAGAGAGTTATATGTAGAAAGAAAGAGGGAGGTGAAAAGATTAGTATGAGAGAGTAAGAAGAGAGTGGATGAGGAATTTGGAAGGAACTTGAGCGTAAAGTGGAGGGACTGTAAAAAAAAATGTTCTGGAAAGAGGTGAAGAGAGTAAGACAGAGAGGAAGTGAGGTTAGCAGGGGAGTGAAAGATAAAAATGGTAGATTACTAGTGGAGAAGGAAGAAAAAGTGAGCAAATGGAGAGAACACTATAAGGAATTGTTGAACATAGAGGATGGAAGTAATGCAAGAATAAGTGGCTGGGGAATGGCTGGGAGAAGGAGGGAGGTGAGAAGACAGAAAGAAATCAGTAAGACAGAAGTTGTGGAAGCAATGAAGAAAGTTAAATTGGGGAAAGCCCCAGGAATTGATGGAGTGTGTGGTGAAATGCTGAAGTTTGGGTGAGAGATAGTAGTAGAATGGACGTGGAAAATGTGCAGATTGGCCTGGGAGGAAGGTAGAGTCCCGGAGGATTGGAAATCAGGTATAATTATTTCCTTGTACAAAGGAAATGGGGAAAAAGAAGTGTGTGGTAATCATAGGGGCATTTGTCTTCTTAGTATAACAGGAAAAGTGTATGGTAGGATACTTACTGACAGAGCCAGAGAAAGAACAAAGGAATTAGTTGGAGAAGAACAGGGAGGCTTTAGGAAGGGAAGAGGTTGTGTAGATCAGATATTCATTCTTAGATCTTTAGTGGAAAAGTTTCTAGAGAAGGGAAAGTTGTATGCGGCTTTCATGGATTTGAAGAAAGCATATGACAGGGTGGATAGACAAGGATTGTGGAAAGTATTAAGCATATATGGAGTAGATGGGAAGTTGCTGAATGCTGTGAAGAGTATGTATGATGGTGCTAAGGCTGCAGTGTGTGTGGATGGTGAACTAAGTGAATTTTTCTCTTTGAAGGTTGGGTTGAAACAGGGATGTGTCATGTCTCCATGGTTGTTCAATCTGTACATGGATGGGGTAATAAAAGAGGTACAAGGTAGGGTAGTGGATGTTGGAGTGGCCCTGGTGAGAGAGGGTAGTGTTTGGAAACTCCCTGTACTGTTGTTTGCAGATGATACTGTATTGTTGAGTGAAGACGAAGGAGAGCTGCAAGGCTTGGTGGATGGGTTTGGGAGAGTGTGTAAGAAACGGAATCTAAAGGTGAATGTAGGGAAGAGTAAATTGATGGTCTTTGAGAGAGGTGAAGTCAGTGAATGTACAGCGAGATTGGATGGTGAGGAATTGGAAAATGTGAGTACTGTACGTTTAAGTACTTAGGTAGTGTGATGAGTAAGGATGGAGGTTTGGAGGGTGAAGTGCTTGAAAGGGTACAGCAGGGAAGAAAGGTTGCTGGTTCCTTGAAAGCAGTGATAAAAAGTAGGGAAGTGAGCATGGAAGTGAAAAAGTTACTACATGACAGTATTGTGATACCAACTCTAACATATGGTAGTGAAGCTTCGACGTTGCTGGAAGGACACAAGTCAAGAGTGAGAGCAGTGGAAATGAGTTATTTAAGAGAAGCCTGTGGAGTCACATGGAGAGACAGGCTGACAAATGAGGATATAAAGGAGCATTGTGGTGTGAATATGGATGTGATAGGAAGCGTTATGAGGAATACACTGAGGTGGTTTGGCCATGTGGAGAGGATGGAGGGTGAAAGACTGGCGAAGAGAGTGTGTGTGAGTGAGGTGGAGGGGGGAAGAGGGAGGGGGAGGCCGAGGATGAGATGGAGGGATGGGGTGTAGAGGTATATGAGAGAGGGGGGTGTGAGTTAGAAGCGGGGCAGTGTAATGGCGGGGAACAAAGCGACGTGAAGATGATGTGTTTGTGGCCACCCCGAACGGGATTGAAGCATCTGGCAATAGATAGATAGATAGACATTATTTTAACACGTCATAAACACATCTCGTGGTCAATATCTACTTACTAATACAAAAATAAATAATATAAAGCAAATAGAAATGATGTAATTATAAAATAAATACTACCCCATGAAAAAGCCATGCCTGGGGGAAATTCGGTTTGGCAGGGGGGTAGCTGAGCAGGGGAGGGGGGGGGGATGCAGTAACTAAGGGGTTAAGAGTCATCCTGTAGCCATACCTTATTAAGATTACAAACGAGCTTCTTTGCCTTTGAACAGTCTGGCGGGTTCTGCAATGCATGTAATCGCTTCTGCACCAAGCTGCTGAGGTCTGATGCCTCCTGCTCCCGCCATGTGCCCAGGCCGTCCAGCTGGCTCAGGCGCATTAGGTCGTGCTGTGTTACTCTGAACAATAAAGAGGTGAGAAAAAGCTTTTTTAAACATATTCACTGCAAAATACATTATGTGCTTAGTATAAAGTCACAGTTTTTACTTTGTTTTTGCTATTAACTTGATGGAAAATTTGTGCTACTGAAGCTTCATGGCTATGGTACCAATCATGTTAATTTGCCAATTTTTCTCAGTTTACACTACTGATTATAACGAACAAGTCATTTTTTTAACACATCCTCAATTTATAATGAAGACTGGCAGTACCTACTTGTGCTTTACTGCTGGCAGTCTAGTGATAGTCTTGCATAGGTTTAATTTCAAGAAGATGACAGGTGTTTTTTTTGGCCATGTAATACCACAATAGGGATTAGACTGGCCATCTACCCTTAAATGTACTGGAATATGAAAGCCAAGCCTTGGACCCCTACACCTCAAAGGAGGAAAAATAGGAATGGCTGTTATAATTCTTACTGACTGGTATTTAATGTCAGCTAAAGTCAGATACTTTTACTACACTCAAGAGAAACCTAGGGGAGTCAAAAAACTCAAAGCTACCACAGCATTTTTGCTGAGAAAAAAGTACTACTTGTTTTCATTCCAGCATACAATGAACAATTTTACTTGACTCAAACAAACTCAACACAATGAATACTAAATAATAATAAAATGTCAATTTCTGGTCACTTGCTTTGCAGCTAAGCGTAAACTACCATAGTTCAGAACATTTAAGTCATGGGAAACCAACCTAAACCCCAGGATGCATTTGGCATGATAGAAAATTCTCAGTCCCCTATTAGCTTCATACTGGTATTACTGAAGTCAAATATACTAATACATACATACATACATACATACATACATCACCTAATCCTGTGTTGCCCCATGAGGAGCATAGGAGTCCTGGGCTAGGTAAGTTAGTCCTGGCATTTAAGATGAGAGTGACCAGCCTCACACATCCCTGAGTGGCATTAAATGAGCAATAAACCCCAGCCTTCCCTTGGATATAAACCTACACAGACTCAATCCACCTGTAGCACCTTAATCCCTAAGATAAGCAATTCGATCAACCGTACCGGCGTGAAAAGCTGTACTGTATATGGAGCCGATTTTTCGACTCTTACAGAAGTAAAAAGTGTTATGCCCAAGGTTTAGAGCTTGGATTTAAATACCTTATGCCACAAACCAGTGCATTTTAGACCAACTGGTTCATGAGCTATAGCCCGTCAAAGTTGGAAAAGTTAGCCTTCCAGGCGGGGCAACTCCAGTTTCCTATGCACTCGCACCCCATTCCTCCCTCATTCCTTCCCTCCCACGACCTTCCTCACCCACTTCTATCACCTCCCCCCTCTCTTCCTCCCCTCCCCCCTACCTTCTTTCAGATTTTCCAGCTCATTTTTTTTTTTTTTTCAAACAATAACATGCAAAATAATTGTCGGTGTTCCTAACTCACTCCCAACACCTTTCCCCCCAACACTTCTTCCCTCACCACCTTCCCTCCCTCTGTTCCCTTCCCTCATAGTTGTGTACCTGTCAAAATAAAATAAAAATTGATCAAAAGAATGCAAAATCTTTTTCTTGGTGTTACTTACACACTCCAGCACCTACTCCCCCTCACTCCTCTCCCCTCATGCCTTCCTCTCCCTCCCCTCCCCTCAGAGCTGTCAAATCAAGTAGCTGTAAGAATTTCATGGGGGAAAAAAACCTACAACATGCAAAATAATGATAATGGTGTAAGAGAAAGACAAACACATAAATAGGCAATTTATTATAAAAAACAAACATTACTAACATTTACAGGAAACATTACAATATATACACAAAGATTCATAAAAAAACTTGAAAAAACATACATTCTATGTTTTGTGCATCAGTGTATACAATTACACAAACAATAATCTGATACTGAATGATAACATGCAACATGAACAGTAACATTCATTCATTCATTCATTACCAAACGCCATGTATCCCAAACGGGGTGGCCAAGGGCTTAGAGTTAAATGTTTTACAGGGAGGGGCACTAATCCTCCACCAACCCCACTTGACACGTAGGGATGCCAACAGCATCTGGTGTTCCCAGGCGGTCACCCATCCAAGTACTAACCAGACCCAAAGTTGCTTAACTTCGCTGATCGGATGGGAAGCGGCGTACTCAACGTGGTAACAATGACATATAATACTTTCAGCGGGGAGAGGGTTAGTTCTAAGCAGACGGCATACTACAGGAGATGGGGGATGGGGGTGGGGTGGGGGGAGGCCTGGAGGGGTGGTATGAGGGTATAGAGGTGGGAGACAGACACCACATGACAGAGGACAGGCAGAGAGGGAGTACAGGGGTGTGGAGGGTGGGTAGAAGGGGATATAACCCTCCCCAGGGAGACAGGGAGGGGGGAAAGGGGGGGAACCACAGTGGCATGATGGAGGATGCTGGGGGAGGGGGAGGAAGGGAGCAAGAGGCAGTCAAAGACAAGGGAGGGGGAGAGGGAACAAAGGTATTGGGGTAGAGGAAGGCGGCGAGAGGGCGGTGGGGGAATCACCCCCCCCACACCATAGGTGCAAGCTTAGATCCTCCCTCCTCCCTACTCAGGACTTAGTTCTCATTGGTTTGCATCAATATACGTCACAATTGGGCTGAAATCTAGCGTCTGCGGTTCTTCCCAAAAGCTCCTCTATCGATCACATTTGGTATCTTGCATAATCCTGAAAAAGGATCGATCAATCCTGCTGGTACTTTAGAGGTTAATTACTCACTAAACCATCAGGCATCATAGTCGGGTTACCGGTATATGCAGAGCTGGGCACTTCCGCAAACTCTTCCAAAAACCGCAAATTCCGCAATTGCAGAAGTGAGAGTTTGTTTGCAGATTTGCATTTCTGGCAAATTTTACACAAATTTGCAGTTTTGCAGTTGCGTAAGTCCTTCCACAAACTCAAACCTGCAAGCAAACCAACCCGACCTCTGAGAACTTTGAGAGGTTTGTTTTGATGAAGGGCAACATAGATCAGCTTAAGATGGAGTTGTCTCAGTTGTTGGAGGAATCTGACTGTGACTGAGGAGTGAGGAGGTTAGAGCTAAGGAACAGAGGTGGACTAGTGTGTCAACTTGTCAAGTGTAAGCTATGAAAGGTACTAATTTAATTCATTTATATACAACAGTTAAGGATTTACCCTTGTTTTGTAGTTTAAACAGTCTAATACAGTATACTAATATAATAATATTTAAAAGAGATATTGTATTTTAATTTTACAATAAATATAATTTTATCTACCCCATTCAGTACTACTGAACAGACAATTTCCAAACTTCATAAAGTCACCTATTGTGAGAATAAAGTAATTAAAGATATAATTGTAGTGGATGAGTAACTAGAGATGATTTTTAACTCCCTTATTATGAAAAGTATAATTCTAAACTTAATAAAATCCTCTAATAGTATCCAGAATAAAATGGAACTGATGCCATGGTACAGAGGGGGACACAAATGGTTTGCATTTGCATTTGCAGAACTGCAAATTTCAAAAAGTTTGCATATTTGCAGTTGCAGAAGGTGATGGTTTAAGCTTGCGGATTTGCTTTTGCGCAAGTGAATTTTCGTCGGCGGTGGCCAGCTCTGGTTATAGGGTTATTACCCAGCGTAGTAAATGGTTCCTGATGTACAGGTAACCATTTGGCTTGTCACTCAGTGTAGAGCCAGCCATAAGCAGAAGGAAGCGGAAAGAAAGAAGGAAAGAAAGAAGAGGAAGGATGAAAAGAAGGAAGGAGAGGAAAGAGAAGTCACCCGAGAGCAGCACTACATCGACCGAATGAACGGCAAGCAGCCCCACCTACACAGACATATCTGGCAGTGCTGAGTGTGGGGACAGGTTGGAGGGTAGAAAAAAGTGGATGGAGGGAGGACTGGAAGAGCCTCGTGCATCACCACATACACATTCAGACACGCTCGTTTCAAACTTAGGGCGAGGTGGAGAGTTCAGACTAGCAAATCGACGGCAGTTCGGATTGTGGGAATGTTCCCCCATTTCTCGTTTGGCCTTGCAAATCATCGGCTAGTGATGCGCCGGATATTGGGGGTATGCCAGTGTATATACCAGATATACGAGGGGTGATTAGAAAGAAATGACAGTGAGTCCATAAACTTTTATTAGCATGAAGAACTATCAAACTATGACTCACATTCCTTCAAAGTACTCCCCTCCAACCTCTATGCAGCGTTCCATTCTCTTTCTCCACTTCATGAAGCAAGCGTGGTACTCTGAAGACGGTATACTTCGGAGTTCTGAATTGATGGTCCGTGCCAAGTCTTGGATGAGATGAAATTGCTTCCCAGCAATGGCAGATTTAATTTTTGGAAACAACCAAAAGTCACAGGGAGCCAGGTCAGGGGAGTAGGGTGGGCGGGGGAGCAGTTATACCTTGTTGTTCCAGGTACTGCATAGTGAGGCGAGCTTTGTGGGGTGCAGCATTGTCGTGGTGCAGCAAAAGGCGAGACCGACGGCGGGTTGGTGCGGTGTTGGCCTTGTGTTCCAAGACTTGTGGAAGGACCTGGTCTGTGTAGTATTGGGCTGTGATAGTGGACTTTTCAGGCATCACATCCACGCATATTGGTCCTTGAGAATTGAAAAAGATGGTGAAAAGGCGCTTCCGGCTGCGAAATCCTTCCTTCAAAATCTGAGGTCGAGGGTCTTCATCGCCCAACCACACCATGTTTGACTGCTTGTCACGGGTTGTGAAGAATGAAATCCAACACTCATCTCCAGTAGCAACATCTGAGAACCGTTTTGGACCATTTGGTTCAAATTCAGCAAGCCAGACATGACAAATCCTCACCCGTTCAGCCTTTTGCTCATCAGTCAACAAATGGGGTATCCATCGACAACACTTCTTCCTCAGGTGTAATTGTTCATGCACGATGTCATATGCACTCCCATAACTGATATCAAGCTCCAGGGCTAAGAACCTAAGAGTTACAGTTGGATCCTCGTCAATGATGGACCGTGCACGGACAGTTGTTGCTTCGGTCATGGATGTCCGGGGGCGTCCAGAGCGTTGTTCATCTTTCAATTCAGTTTTTCCTGCTATGAAAGCACGAATCCAGCGGGAAACAGTTTCCAGGGAAGGAGTAGTGTCTGGATAAACTTGTAATAATTCCCCTCGAATCTCTGTTACTTTCTTTCCCAGTTTCCACCTCGTAAAAATGTAGAACCTGCAGCCTTCTTTCGAGTAATCCATGTTTCTGGCCAGAGAGCAAAAACAAGAGTGAAGCATTCACTCACAACAATAAAACAAGAAAAGTCAGGCATACGGCGACAAGTTCAAACTCGTAAGGACAGGCAACTCTGCACTCTCCTTGCTCCCCTACCTCCCATCATTCAAGGTGTTCATGTTATAGCACGAACTGTCATTACTTTCTGATCACCCTTCGTATATACTGTATACAGGCATACCTGGGTTTAACGATGTAATTGGTTAGGTTTAACGATGTAATTGGGGGAGGCGGTGGCTGAATCGGTAAAGAGGCGGCCTGCAGTCCTAATGGACCCAGGATCGAATCCCGGCTGGGGCAGGGAACAGTTTAAGGATTTGAATTTCCTAAAACCAGACTTTCCTGATCTACCAGATGACCCACCGACATGTCGCAAAAATACCCCCGGTAATACCAATACACCAGTCCTGTATGAGACAGCCCTAGTGTGTATTCAATATGGATGGTGGGTGGTAACGCCAAAGTGGTGACATGTGGAGGTGTAGGAGGACTACTGGGCCTTGGAATAGGTCAGTGCCCCCAAGAAATAGGCCCTGAAGCCTTTGCCAGAGTCGGACACGTAAAAAAAAAAAAAAAAAAAAAAAAAAAAAAAAGGGTAAAAGCCCATCGTTAGGCGGGGTATCGTATATCGGGGTACTTTCAACGTGTTTCAATGTGGACCGTTTTCCAGCCATTGGTTCCCCGCCAAACCAAGTCCTAAACCCACCCTGATGAGCCCAAAAACAGGTTTAAAGGCAATCTAAATGGCTTAACAGCTGTCAAGGAAGCTAACCTAAGCCTAAAACCTGTAAATAACTCACTAAAACCAACAAATAAAATCTGAATATTGTTAAATATTATTTGTCTGGAAAAAATCAAGCTTAGTAAACTGTACCCCAAAATGACAATGTTCACCCACCTATGGCTAAAACACATTAATCAAAGTCTAAAAACAGTTTATAAATCAACCTAAACACACAATTTTAGTCTAAAATATAATTAAAATCAGTAAGAAAAATAAAAACCCATTGTTAAACCAGGGTTGGGCCATTGTTAGATGGGGTATGGCGCAATTTCTACCCCCATCGTTAAGCAGGGGTATCGCATCTAGGGGTATTGTACATCGAGGTATTACTGTCGTTTTCGTTTTTAAAGGCTCCAACATGCTTGCATGTGCTTGCTTGCTTGCTTGTAGATCTATCTATCTATCTATCTATCTATCTATTGCCAGACGCCTCAATCCCGTTTGGGGTGGCCACAAACAAATTGTCTCCAAGTCGCCCTGTCCCCCGCCATCTCACTGCCCTGCTCCCAACTCACCCCCCTCTCTCATATACCTCTCCACCCCATCCCTCCATCTCATCCTCGGCCTCCCCCTCCCTCTTACCCCCTCCACCTCACTCACATACACTCTCTTCGTCAGTCTTTCACCCTCCATCCTCTCCACATGGCCAAACCATCTCAGTGTGTTCCTCATAACGCTTCCTATCACATCCACATCAACACTACAACTCTCCTTTATATCCTCATTCGTCAGCCTGTCTCTCCATGTGACTCCACAGGCTCCTCTTAAATAACTCATTTCCACTGCTCTCACTCTTGACTTGTGTCCTTCCAACAACGTCCAAGCTTCACTTCCGTACGTTAGAGTTGGTATCACAATACTGTCATGTAGTAACTTTTTCACTTCCATGCTCACTTCCCTGTTTCTTATCACTGCTTTCAAAGAACCAGCAACCTTTCTTCCATGCTGTACCCTTTCAAGCACTTCACCCTCCAAACCTCCATCCTTACTCCTCACACTACCCAAGTACTTAAACGTACTCACATTTTCCAATTCCTCACCATCGAACCTTGCTGTCCATTCACTGACTTCACCTCTCTCAAAGACCATCACTTTACTCTTCCCTACATTCACTTTTAGATTCCGTTTCTTACACACTCTCTCAAACTCATCCACCAAGCCTTGCAGCTCCCCGTTGTCTTCACTCAACAACACAGTATCATCTGCAAACAACAGTACAGGGAGTTTCCAAACACTATCCTCTCTCACCAGGGCCACTCCAACATCCACTACCCTACCTTGTACCTCTTTTAGTATCCCATCCATGTACGGATTGAACAACCATGGAGACATGACACATCCCTGTTTCAAACCAACTTTCAAAGAGAAAAATTCACTTAGTTCACCATCCACACGCACTGCAGCCTTCGAACCATCGTACATACTCTTCACAGCATTCAACAACTTCCCATCTACTCCATATATTCTTAACACTTTCCACAATCCTTGTCTATCCACCCTGTCATATGCTTTCTCCAAATCCATGAAAGCCGCATACAACTTCTTTCCTTTCTCTAGAAACTTTTCCACTAAAGATCTAAGAATGAATATCTGATCTACACAACCTCTTCCCTTCTTAAAGCCTCCCTGTTCTTCTCCAATTAATTTCTCTGTTCTTTCTCTAACTCTGTCAATAAGTATCCTACCATACACTTTTCCTATTATACTAAGAAGACAAATGCCCCTATGATTACCACAAACTTCTTTTTCTCCTTTTCCTTTGTACAAGGGAATAATTATATCTGACATCCAATCCTCCGGGACTCGACCTTCCTCCCAGGCCAATCTGCACATATTCCACATCCATTCTACTACTATCTCTCCCCCATGCTTCAGCATTTCACCACACACTCCATCAATTCCTGGGGCTTTCCCCGATTTAACTTTCTTCATTGCTTCCACAACTTCAATCCTACTGATTTCTTCCTGTCTTCTCACCTCCCTCCTTCTCCCAGCCATTCCCCAGCCACTTATACTCGCATTACTTCCATCCTCTATGTTCACCAATTCCTTAAAGTGTTCTCTCCATCCGCTCACTTTTTCTCCCTTCTCCACTAGTAATCTACCATTTTTATCTTTCACTCTCCTGCTAACTTCACTTCCACCCTGTCTTACTCTTTTCACCTCTCTCTAGAACATTTTCTTACAGTCCATCCACTTTACACTCAAATTCCTTCCAAATTCCTCATCCACTCTCTTCTTACTCTCTCTTACTAATCTTTTCACCTCTCTCTTTCTTTCTACATATAACTCTCTCTTCCGCCTCTCAACTTCTTCCACGCCCCTATTTCTCATCCATTCATTGTATGCTTTCTTCTTTCGTGCCACAGCCTGTTTCACCTCTTCAGTCCACCACGCTGTTCCTTGCACCCCCCTCCGTCTTCTCTTCCTCCCACACACCACATCACATGCTGCACATATTTCTACTGTAAATATGCTACACACACCTTCCACGTCTCCCACCTGCTCCAATTCATATTTGCCCAATCATTCCTCCACTTCTCTCTTATACTCTGCCTTTTTCTCATCCTCTTGTAACCTTTCCACTCTCCTTGCAACTACTCCTTCCTCTCGTCTTTCCCTTCTTCTATTCCTCCATCTTACTTGAATTCTAATTCTGGCCACCACCAAGTAGTGGTCAGAAAGTCCACTCCCCCAACCTCTATACACTCTTGCATCCTTTACACATCTTCGCATCCTTTCATCCACGCACACATAATCAATCATTGCCTTCCTTTCATTCAGTTCACCACCCACCTTTCTCATCACTCGCCATGTATACCTGTGGATCATTTTATGCCTGAAGAGGGTATTGGCTATCACCAACCCCCTCCCAGCACAAATGTCCCCTAACGCACTCCCATTCTCATCTATCTCAGCAGGCACACCCCACTCACCACCTATTCCATCCACCTTCACATTCCCAACTTTACCATTCATATCACTAATCAAAAACACTCTCTCATTCCTTCCAAACTTTTCCATGCACATTTCTACATTTGTCCAGAACTCTTCTCTCACTCTTCTAGCACGATCTTGTGTTGGTGCATACACACACACAATATACATAAACTGTATATATATATATATATACAGTAATCCCTCCAAGATCCGACATAATCGAGCCAAAGGCATTCTCCAAGAGCCGACGTAATAGAGCCAAAGGCATGACTGGAACTTGGGTTTGTCTGGGACTTGGGAAAATGCCCCCTGGACAGGTACTTATGGACCCTAACCCAACCTAACTTTGAAAACCATCAAAATAACTCCATACTGGACATGCACAACACCTATTTAAAACCCTACTCACACACATCAGGGACAGAAAGCGTAAAATAAATGAAAAGGAACCAGAGAATGAGGAATTAGAAGTGAGTATGGAAAATATTTAGCAGTGTACAGGGTACTTACAACATGTCTGTGGCCGTTACGATTATTAGCCACTGACAGTGGTGAAAATGCTCTTGAAGCACATACAGTAATCCAGTGTCGTGCTGCACTTAATCCTTTGCACTGTGAATTATAACTGTTTAACACTGCACATTCTGTTCTTACTTGCACCACGCCAGTTGCAACACGCCAGTTTGCACTCTGCACTTAATCCTTTACATTTTAAATTATAATTTCTTAACAATGGACAACACTGTAAATTCCCATGTGGTCTAGCGGTAAGGTATTACAGTTTATTCACTGTTTATTCACAAAAACGAGCATGTGAGACAGCCATTGTGACAAGCGTCTAGTCATTACGGTACTTAAGTGGGAACTGGGGAGGGTAGGAAGCAGAAAACACAGCTGTTTGGCGATGTGCGCCGAATTCAAAGTAAGGTTGAAAACATGTTGGATTTTTTTTTTTTTTTTTTTTTTTTTTTTTTTTGGCCTATTCAGTTTCTGAACACATGAGCTCAAAATGTCCAGGTCTTGGGCATTCAGGTCTTACAGGAATTACTGTACTGTATGAACATGTATGAATATATATATATATATATATATATATATATATATATATATATACAGTAATTCCTCTACTATCCGATGTAATAGAGCCAAAGGCATGTCCGGAAAGTGGGTACCTGCCTCGCTGGACTGGTACTTATGGACCCTAACCCAGCCTAACTTTGAAAGCCAACTAAATAACTCCCTACTGGACATGCACAGCACCTATTTAAACCTATTTAAGACTCTATTCACACCAATAATGGACATAAAGCATGAAATAAATGAAAAGGAACCAAAGAATGAGGAATTAGAAGTGACTGTACCTCAGCCAGGGTAATAACAGCACGTCTGTGGCCGCCTTCTTAAGGCTTTGGAAGTGGTGAAAATGCTCCTGAAGCACGTACAGTAATCCAGTGTTGTGCTGCACTTACAGTAATTCTTTGTACCGTCAGTTATAACTGTTTATCACTGCACATTGTTAATTACACCACACCAATTTCAACCACCAGTTTGCACTCCACAGTTAATCCTTTGCACTCTCAATTCTAATTTCTTAACACTGCACAACAACGTAAATTCCAGTGTGGTCTACTGGCAAGGTATTGCAGTTTATTCACTGTTTATTCACAAAATAACGAGCACATGTGACATCCACTGCGATAAGCATCCATTTGCGATCGAAGTTAGGCAGTAACTGCTGGAGCGTTGGTGACGGGGAAACAGTTGCCAGATCGCAACAGCCACATTACCAAACTCCTCAATTTTCATTACTAAAGTAATCCCTCTAATATCCGAACGCCCAATATCCGAACATCCCCACTAACCGGACATAATTGTCCCGGGATCCAATATTCCCAAAATGGGCCAAAAACTGCAAAAAATTTGAAAAAAATCCGACTTTTTCCCACCCGTAATTTGAAATTGCCGCATGGTGCCGGACAGCTGTTACACCATGGTCCCTTCACCCCTTCCTTCCTCCCCCCTCCCCTCTCAGGGTTGCCATTTGGTATTTTTCATTACCAAGTGTGGGCCAATTTGGTAATGAAAAATTCGTTTGGTAATGAATCAGAATAATGCATTACCAAATGGATTTTTCACATGTATGAGGATACACAGGATGGAGATGGTGGACTGTTTGCTCTCTCTGATTAATTTGGTAGCCTATATAGCGTGATAATAATCAACATGCTGTTAATTATAAGAAGAGTGATTACATGTATTTCCACTTGTGTATATAATTAGTGAAGAATAGATACTAGCTTTGCGAATTTGGTAATGAAAATTAAAAACGGTAATGAAAATTAAAAATGGTAATGAAAATTGAGGGGTTTGGTAATGTGGCCGTTGCGATCTGGCAACTCTGTTACCCCGCCATAATCAACAGTCACAGCCTAAATCCGATCGAGAGCAGATGCTTATAGCAGTGCAAGCCACAGGTGCTTGTTTTTTGTGAACAGACAGTGAATAAACTGCAATACCTCGCCACTAGAACACACGGGAATTTACAGTGTTGTGCAGTATTAAGATATTAGAATTTAGAGTGCAGAGGATTAACTGTGGACTGCAAACTGGCGGTTCAAATCAGTACAGAAGCCAGGGACTTGTAAGTACCCAGAATGTTTAATATTGTATAAATTCACCTCTAAAACCTCATTTTATGGTTCTTTTGCATTTATTTCAGTCTTTTATGTCCCTTATTGGTGTGATTTGGGTCTTAAATAGGTGCAATGCATGTCCAGAGGGAGCTGTATAGGTGTTTTTCTGAGTCAGGGTCCATAAGTACAAGTCCAGGAGGCTGGGGCCCAATATCCGGACAGGATCACTATCCGGACATGCCTTTGGCTCTATTTACGTCGGATATTGGAGGGATTACTTGTGTACAGTAATCCCTCTAATATCCGGACGCCCAATAACCGAACATCCCCACTAACCGAACCTTATCGTCCTGGGATCAAACATTCCCAAAATGGTCCGAAAATCCAAAAAAAATGGAAAAAAAAATCGATTTTTTGCCGTCCGTAATTTGAACTTGCCGCGCGCGCCGCGTGAGAGCATTGTTTTGGTTCGTCATTCCTCCGACGTCCGATAGAGCGCCGCTGCATCCTCCCCACTTCCCGCCTGTCTCTCACCGCGACAAGACCTACGCTCTTCGTCATGGCTGCCCACGTGCTCGCTTTTGTGGTGGTGCCGTACTTGCTGCAAGGCCTCCTGCTGCTCTCTGCCCTACTCTTAGTGTGTGTGATGATGGCCCCGCCTCCTGAGAAAAGGAAGAGAGTGGTGTTGACTCTGGAGAAGAAACGGGAGATATTGGAGAAGGTTGCTGCGGGTTGGTCTTCCTCTTGCATTCTCCGCGAGTTCAACCTGGCCCGGTCGACTTTGTTTGATATCAAGCGTTCCCGAGACAAGGTCATGCAGTACACGGCTGACTTCTCGTCGAGAAGCAAACGCAACGTGGAGAGGAAGGTTATGTTTACTCCCAAGTATGCAGAGATCGACCGCTCCACGTTGATTTGGTATCGACAGCAACGTGCAGCTGGTGTGATGGTACGTGGAACGGAGCTGAAGGCTGCTGCTGAGAAGTTTGCAAGGCTTCACGACGCCCTAGACTTCAAGGCATCCGAGGGTTGGCTCTTCGCGTTCAAGTTGCGACATGGCCTTACTAACCGTAAAGCACATGGCGAAGCATTGGACGCTAACGAGGATGGAGTGGACGAGTTTCGGCACAAGGTGAAAGGCTTGATCGACAGGGAGGGCCTCACTCTCGGTCAAGTCTATAACGCTGACGAAACTGGCCTATTCTATCGCTCGGTGCCAACGAACACTCTCGCCGATGAGACGGAGAAGCGTGTACCTGGCCGCAAGCTTTCTAAGGAACGGATATCTGCTTTGTGTTGTGCCAATGCTAACGGCATGCACCGGCTCAAGCCCATTATTGTTGGCCGTGCAAAGCAGCCTCGGTGCCTTCGTGGGGTGATGGATGTCCTTCCTGTCGTATGGTACCATTCTTTGAAAGCATGGTTCACAGCTGTGATTTTCAAAGACTGGTTTCACCATCACTTCGTCAAGGAGGTCATCCATTACCAGACGAAGACACTGGGAATTCCTCGCGACCAGGTAAAGGCTCTCCTTCTCCTCGACAATGCACCTGCCCACCCGTGCGACAAGGACTTGGTTGCTGAGAATGGCCGTATTAGGTGCATGTTTCTGCCACCTAATACGACTGCTCTCATTCAACCAATGGACCAAGGAGTGATCGTGGCAACAAAGCGCCTGTACCGTCGGAAGTTCCTGGACGAGGTGATGGTGGTTCTCGAGGACGAGGACGAGCGCAGGGAAGGACGTGACACTCGAGGCAAGCGGACTTTGGAAAACCTTCGCCGCTACAACATCAAGTCTGCGCTGTACAACTGGGCTAGTGCATGGAAGGAAGTCCCTGTGAAAACTCTTGAAAATGGTTGGTCTCGTCTGCTTCTCGGAACAGATGTGGAGTACGATTTCCTAGGGTTTGACGTGGATGACTTCCATGCACGGCTACGTACGCACGGCGACGATGTTGATGTGGACGATGTTCGTGAGTGGTTGGACGACGACGAGGGCGATCCTGGGTATCAGACATTGTCTGATATCGAGATCGCGTCTTCGGTTGCTGGTGTCAGTCCCGAACTTGAAGATTCCGACGACGAAGGCGATGATGATGCAGACTCCGCCCAGCAGGACACTACTCCAGCCATCCCCAAGCTGAGCGCACTCTGGGAACATCTAGAGTTCGTCCTAGACTACCTGGAACACCCGGACTGCGACAGGGAGATGGGGCCCTTGGGACTCGTGGAGGAAGTGCGTGCTTTCCGGCAGCGCATCATCAATCGCCAGAATCGTCGGTCCTTGCGTCAGTCAACGATTGACAGTTTTTCAGGCCCGTGACCCCGCTGTGCCAAGCCCTGGTTCCACTCCGTTGCCTCCCCAAGACAGGCCCTCATGCTCCGAGCCACAGCCCAGCACATCAGCTACAGTGGAGTCACCGCTCGACGTGAGTTTGCGGCTGTCTTCAGAGTCTTCTGTAGTCGGTACGCCATCACCACTACCCACCGATGCACCCCTTGGACGCCTGCCAGTGATACTCTCGGGCTCTGACAGTGAATAAACAGCAAGAACTTCTCCACTAGACCACACGGGAATTTTGAGTGTTGTGCAGTGAAAAAAACGGTGTGTTGTGTTAAGGTTTTCAAGTTGGGAGAAAAGACTAAGTAGAAAAGAAATTTAACGTAACTAACCTTCTTTGTTTTGGCTTTGGAAACTTAAAAAAACTTGGGAAAAGTTAATGTGCAACACTTAAATTTAATGGAACATTACAGGTATTTGGACTAAAGTGAACACTGTGAAAAGAACGGACTTCAGTGTGTTAGCGACTAAGTTCAGTGCAAGACTTCAGGAAGAGTGTAGTGCAAGTGCTTCAGGAAATCGTTCTTACTGTCAGAGTCCGAGAGGAGGCGGTTATTCATCGAGGTGGCCAGGGACTTGCTGTAAGTAGCCAAAATGTTTCATGTTGTACTATTTTCCATACTATATTTACCAGAATGTTTCATATTGTATTTTTTCCCATACTATACCTACCAGAAAGTGTCATACTGTACTTCTTTCCATACTAAACTTACCTCATGCATGTGCAGTAGGAATGTGTTTTTCAGAGTTCGGTTAGGTTCGGTTAGGTTAGGTTCGGTTAGAGTCCATAAGTACCAGAATGTTTATTAATGTATGAACATACTTCTAAACCCACATTTTATGTGTCTATTGCATTTATTTCAGTCATTTATGTGCCTTATTGGTGTGATTTGGGTGTTAAATAGGTGCTATGCATGTCCGGAGGGAGTTGTATAGGTGTTTCTCTGTGTTAGGGTCCGTAAGTACAAGTCCATAAGCTGGGGCCCAATATCCGGACAAAACCAATATCCGAACCTACCGATGGCTCTATTGATCCGGATATTGGAGTGATTACTGTGTATATATATATATATATCCCCTGATATACAATATCCCTACATGCAACACCTCGGGTTAGCAGTGGGGGTAGAAATACCACCGCACCGTGCCTAACAATGGCCAAACCCCAGTTTAACGATGGGTTTAGATTTTTTTACCAATTTTTATGATATTTTAGACTTAAATTTTGTGTTTATGTTGATTTATAAACTGTTTTTAGACTTACAATAATGTGTTTCAGCCATAGCTAGGTGAACATTGTCATTTTACGATACAGTTTAATAAGTTTGATTTTTTCAAGACTTATATTTGACGATTTTATTTTATTTTTGGTTTCAGGTTTAGTTTAGCTTGTTTTAAAGCTATTTAGCAGTTTAGGTGAGCTAGAAACTTATTTTTTGACCCATTTGCGTAGGTTTTGGACTAGGCTGGGGGGAAACCTTAGGCTCAAAAAAGCACCTATATACTGTACTTTACATGCTAAATCTACCCGGATATATGATACCCCGCCTAGCGATGGGTTTCTACTTAATCAATTCCATTGTTAAACAGGGGTATACATGTATATTTATACAAGTATACGAGTATATATACATTTATATATAAATATATATATATATATATATATATATATATCTATATATACACAGTAAACCTTCGTTATACGTTGGCTCGGTATATGATATTTTGCTTATACGATGTCACCATTTTAGTACCCTACGCTCACTATATGATGGAAACAAATCGCTACAACGATGGATCATCTGCGGCTCAGTGGGTAGCGAGTGTGCGAACGTAGCATCCATGCACGGTCGGGGCGGGAAAACACACTCTCGTCCACTCTCTCCCGCACTCTCCCTGCGTTAAGACTTGCTGCTCTTGTTCTCAGCCGCCCACGTGGTGCACTTTCGCCTGCCCAGTTTTCCTTGATATTGTGCCTATTCTCAGTGTTAACGATGGCTTCTAAGTGCCCAGCCTCTACAGTGTTTGCTGACAAGGCTAAACGCTCCAGGAAAAGCCTGTCTCTGGAGGTTAAGCCTGACATCGTACGATGCCATGAAGGAGGTGAAGGAGTCAGCTCTATCGCCAGGACCATAGGGCTGCCGCAGTCGACTGTGTCTACAGTAATAATGCCACCACCATGAAGAAGGCTGGGGAGACAACAACTATGCTGATGGCAAAGAGGATAACCTGCGGTCGAGAGACGGTTTTGGAGGGGCTACTGAGGTTGTGGATTGATGAGCAAACTTGGCGCTGCATGCCTTTGTCTACAAGCCTGGTGACTACCAAGGCCTGAAGAGCAAGCAGGAGATGGAGCCTGATATTACCTTCAAGGCTAGCAAGGGCTGGTTTGATTGCTTCAAGAAGCGTGCAGGACTTCACAACATCAAGATAACAGGTACAGTATGTAATAATAATTACAGTATAAAATCTAGTATGTGGCAGCCAAGGATTAGGTAACCTGCATAGGTAAAAGGCCATATCTAACGTAAACTGTTTTTTCCATGATTTCCAAACACATTGACACTAGAATAATGAGTAATTTGTGGTTATTTATACAAATTTGTATACGTGGAAGGCAACCCGTGCTGAGGTAATCATAAACGAGGCGGACCTAACCTGCATGAAAGTGATGTGAAACAAACATTTTTTTTTTTTTTTTTTTTTTTTTTTGTTACTGTACAGTACTTTCCTTAATCTAAAATCTGTAATTCTGTTCGGTTCACTAGATTAATTTTATTTGTGGTTAAACATGATCAGTCCGTAATACAGTACTGTATTACAATAATTTTCATTTTCTTATTTCTTTATGGGGTTTGTAGGTACAGTACGTAGGTTAACCCCTTAACCGTGAGGCGTCACTTTCGTGACGCTTGAGAGCAAGGGATCATACTGCGAGGCGTCACTTCTGTGATTCTGTGTTATTTTGAATTCGCCCAAACTTTCAAGTGGTGGCTTGTATCATCTATCAGTACTGCCAATGTCCAACACTAAATGGCACTCCTAATCTCATCTGTACTCCCATCCATTGTTGACAATTTAGCCATTTCTCCCCATTCTTGACTCCCCTCTCTACCTCCCCTACATTACCCTCTCCTCTTGCCTGCCCGGCCATGCTACGCTAAGTAAATCTTCCCTGGAATTTTCCACTGATTTCATCCATTGAAATAAGCCCTATGCCCAATTCTTATACCAAATAATATATACAAAAAAGAAATAAAGTAAGTGATAGTGCCATACACCTGGAATTGGCTAATTATCACCAGACAACACCTCATGTGCACTCGTTCGCTAATTTTCCCTGTTTATTTCCCCTTGAAATATGCTGTATAATCTATTCTCGTAATAAAAATATATATAAGAAAGGAAGGGAGAAGCCTAAGTGATATTTACATTCACTTGGAACTACCTAGTTAATTATGTAATGTCTAGATTTCCTCCCAATCATTTCATAGCGTATATATTAGCAGCTGTCACCACGCTGACATTGGCAGCATTGCACTACCCCTAGGCGGCTAGGCCACCACACTGAATTCAGTTTACTGTCATCTTTCAAGGTGAAACCACGTCGGATTTGCGCCTGTCCAATTCTGCCGCTTTTTAGCCCCATGCAAAGGGCCCTGAGACCTCTACCCATTACTAAACCTCGTGTGGAATGGGGTAAAGGGCTAATTGACTGCTGTGGAATGTCAACTGGCTAATATGTCAATGAAAATGATAGACAGTGACTACGATCTTTCTGGTAACTAAAACAGTGCAAGTGGAAATGTAAATACAGTACAATCCCAGTTAACCGGGCGGCTTGGGGAATTTACCTTCCCGGTTACAGATTTTTTCCTCAGTTCTGATATTCAAATCTATACAAAGGCGACAATTATCACAGCAGTAAATACAATTCAGGTACTCACCACTCACATCAGGGGGCACACTAAGAGATTCCACCTGAAATATTGCCTCGTAAACACACACCATGGTCATAATGCACGGGCATGCAATGCCTTGCAGTACTGCAAAATGCACGAGTCCATTCTGTTAACTACCGAATAATTTCTTGTATGTACTGTACTCATAAATGTGGAAAACTAAAGAAATAAAATCCTGAATATTTATTGGTAAATTATCACGACACATGTGCCCCCACATCAGCTTTGTTTACAGTCCCGGCCCCGACTATTCCACCCTTCACCCGCCGCCAATCAGCTGTTTTGCACAAAATAAAATACATGATGTACATATGAAGTCCATCCCATCCATCCATTGCCAGACGCCATGTATCCCAAATGGGGTGGCCAAGGGCTTAGAGTTAATTGTTTTACAGGGAGGGGCACTAATCCTCCACCAACCCCACTTGACGTAGGGATGCCAACAGCATCTGGTGTTCCCAGGCGGTCACCCATCCAAGTACTAACCAGACCCAACGTTGCTTAACTTCGCTGATCGGATGGGAAGCGGTGTACTCAACGTGGCATGGCCGTTGGCGTGCAAGCATATATTTTTTTTTTCTTCCAACAAAGTAAACCTTCATTCCTATTAAAATTTTTTTTTTCATCTCTGCCAGCACACATGCGTTCTACGATGAATTTATGTGGTGCAAGTTAGAGTCGGTCCGTTAGGAAGAAAAACACCGGCGTTTGCTGATTTGCTCTCTCCCGAGATGTCTGGTTTACAAATTCCATGCCTATCTTTGAAACGATTTAACCATCCAACACTGAAATCACATTCGACTTCTGTATTCATGTTACTGTTAACTCTCATGCTTTTTCTTGTATACGAGGACCAGAAATAGGTGCTCCCCTAGATCTTTCTAAGCAAAACCACTCGAATGATGAAGAGTATGCCTTTTTTTCGATGGATTTACTTGTCTTGCTTTTCATGAAAAATTCATTAAGCTTGGATAATTGGGCCTTGATATCATAAATCGTTGGATTTCCTACATTATATTCGGTCATCGTTTTCGTTTTCGTTTTTAAAGGCTCCAACATGCTTGCATGTGTCGGCCTTGGTCACCTAATGGCGGCTCTCCACGCTTCACGACCCATTGCAGCCTCCCTGTTCAGTCCCTTAACCCTAAGGTCACACTTAATGACCTCATCCCATGTCTTTCTCAGTCTACCCCTCATAACCCCACCCCCAATATTAACACTTCTCACCTTCCTCACCCAATTATCATCCCGCATCCTCTCCACATGACCAAACCACCTCAATCTACCTTTCCTCATCACAACACCAATACACTCCAGTCCCATCCTACCTCTCAACTCTTCCATTGTAAACCCAGCCCCTCCAGGCCTTGGATGCAGGGACGCACTGCACATCCACCTAATCACTGTCATTTCTGTACGTCTGAGCCAGCGAATATCTTCCTCCTTCACTGCCCAGGTCTCACTGCCATACAGCATTACACTCCTAACACATGCTGCATACAAAGACCCCTTAGCACGTAGGGAGAGCCCTCTCAATGTCAGGAGAGGCAAGAGCTCCCTGAACTTCTTCCAACCACTTCTCACCCTAGCCACAGAGCTAGCTCCAGCCCCACCTCCAGCACACAACATGTCTCCCAAATAACAAAACTCTTCCACACACTCAAGAGATTCACCAGCAAGTTCAATCCTTTCACGCCTGACAATCTCCACCTGCTCACCCCGGCACGCCGTACACATAAAATCAGCATTATCTCACAGTCTACCTCCGATACCACTACATCTCTTATGCACCCATTTATCACACACACCGCACAAGATGGAATTACTTCCCACGCCCTTGTGGCAAACAGCACATGGCCACTGTCCCTCGTCTTTGACAGTACCGCCACCAACCCTAGATATCATCACTTTTGTTTTATCTGCATTTACCCTTAAACTCTTTTGCCCCATTCCATCTCTCCACTTCCTAAACCTTTCCGCCTCCCTTTCATTCTCTGCAATCAGCACCAAATCATCAGCATACAACAACTCCCACGGGAGTCCGTTTCTAAAGTCACGTGAAAGGGCTTCAAGTACCATGCTAAACAACATGGGACTCAAGACTGACCCTTGATGCACACCAACATTCACGGAAAACTCATCACTCAAATCTCCATTCACTCTCACCTGGGTGTGAGCACCCACATACATGGCCATAACCACCCTAACCAGCCACTCCTCCAAGCCAAGCTTTCTCATTGCCCACTTCACCACCTCTATAGGGACTCTGTCAAAGGCCTTTTCCAAATCAACAAAAACAAAATAAAGATCCCTTCTCCTACCAATATATTTTTCCTGAAGCTGTCGAACAATGAATATGGCATCAGTGGTCCCCCTACCTGGCATAAACCCAAACTGCATCTCATCAATATTCACTCTTTCTCTAATCATACCTTCTAAAACTCTCTCCATTACCTTCATTATCTGATCTAAAAGCTTTATACCTCTATAATTTCCTCTTTCCAGGGCATCACCCTTCCCTTTATACACATTTACAATTACACTCTTCAGCCAATCATCCTGGGACAACACACTCATAAATAATCCTATTTATCAGGTCAGTGACTAAACTCACCCCTATATCGCCTGAGGCCTTCAACATTTCGGCAGTCAACCCAGACACACCTGCTGCCTTCCCAACCCTCATCCTGCCTATTGCCTCACTCACAGTAGCAGCATCAATCAAAGGCCAAGGGCCAGACACTGGATCTGCTGGCTCCAAACCTTCCCTGTCCCAGTCAAACTCCTCATTCAACAACCGGTTATAATGCTCTCTCCATGCATCTTTAATAGCCTCACTGTTCACCACTACCCTTCCTTCATCATTCTTCACACACTGCTCACCTATGATATCCCGATTATCCCTCTTCACCTGATCTGCCACCCTAAATATATTTTTCCTTTCCCCATGATTTAGGTTATCAGTAATTGTCTCTGTGACTCAGACTTTGCCCTGTATACCTCTCTTCTAGCCCTACGCTTAGCAGCCAAATATTCCTCTTTGCTACCACCCTTCTTCCATTCCCGGAAAAGCCTTCTTTTCTCCTTAATTGCAGCTTCTACACCCTCATCCCACCACCAAGTTACTTTATGTCTTGGTGGTCCTCTTGTCCAGCCACATGTTACATCAGTAACTCTCAAGTAATTGTTCTTGAGGGCTCTGTACTGTTCATTAACGCCTCTGTCTACAGCTCCCTGTTCAGCCACCACTCTCCTCAACTCGCTATAGAAGGCATCCCTTACTACTTTTTTTTTTTTTTTTTTTTTTTTATGCGAGGAAGAAGGAACCAAAGGCCATGAGCCCGCAGTAACAGTTCCCTCCAAGAGAAAAACAAAACACAATAGAGAGCCAAATTCAAGATCCAATCATTTTGAAATGCCTGGACACACTGCGTTTGAAAGACTGGAGATCATAGGCAGCAGGAAATACAGATAGAGGGAGACAGTTCCAGAGCTGACCTGTTGCATAAATGAAAGACTGGGAGTAACGGTTAACTCTTGCATTAGAGAGTTGGACAGAAAAGGGATGAGAGTTTGCTGCCAGACGGGTGCTACGCGCCCGTCGTAGAGGTGGAGGAATGCAAGCAGACAGTTCAGAGGAGCAGTGACCATTAAAGTAGCGATAGAAAAGAGATAAAGATGCAACAGTGCAGCGAAGAGACAGAGGTTGAAGGGAGTCAGTAAGAGGAGGAGAGTTAATGAGACGAAAAGCCTTTGACTCCACCCTATTGAGAAGAGCTGTATGTGGGGAGCCTCCCCACACATGAGAGTTGTACTCCACACAGGGGAGGATAAAACCCCTGTATAGAGTCAACAATTGTGCAGGGGTAAAGAAAGAGCGGAGTCGGCTTAGCACACCCAATCTCTTGGAAGCAGATTTTACAAGAGATGTAATATGACCTTTCCAAGATAAGTCCCGAGTAAATGAAACCCCAAGCATGTTCAAGGATGATGCAGGGTTAAGCTGAATATTGGTTTTTCAGCTTCCATATTTTCCTCCTAGGTACATAAGTCCTCTTTTTCATCACTTGTTCTTTAAGCACCATATCACATATCAATAGTTTGTGCTGCTGCACACACTCCTCACTTCCTATAACTTTAACATCCCTCACTAACTTCCTATCAGCCCTCCTAACCAGAAAATAATCTATCTGACTGCTATCAGTGTTTTATAATGTTTGCCTTTTTCAAGTCTATTGGATATGTCCAGCTTCTGTTTCAAGGTAAGCACGACACGCTTACGTTTAGTTTGCTCTTTAGACATTTTGGAGTGTTGAAATTACCGTCCATCAGAGCAACACAACAGCAAGAGAGCTTGTTTATTGTCTGGTGGTAAAAAGCAGACTGGTGATTTGTGGAAATTGTGGAGGGTGTGGAGGATGACTGAATTCAAGTAGGGGAAAGAGGGAAGAGGAGGGCTGGTTAAGAGGATTTACTAGGGATTTGCATTAGCCAGAAATGCCTTCACCTCGCTTAGTCCGACTTCAGCCAGCCTTGCGTGACACGATAAAACGGCGGTTTGGCGGTCCATTCAAAATGGAACACAGTTATAACTTACTGACGTTTTTACCAGCCCTTGAATTTTCCCGTTTTTCTGAGTATTCCGTTTGTCTGGATACCGGATAGCAGGGATTGTACTGTAATGTGTAAATAATGTGTAAACAGCAAGTGAAAGCAATGAATGTAAATATAAGTGAACTATGGAAAATAATTTTATAAGTTACTGCAAGTGACAGCGCATAACACAGTGTAAATAAAATAGAAATCTAAATCTATCTATTGCCAGATGCCTCAATCCCGTTTGGAGTAGCTACAAACAAATCGCCTCCATGTCGCCCTGTCCCCCGCCATTTCACTGCCCTGCTCCCAACTCACACCCCCCTCTATCATATACCTCTCCACCCCATCCCTTCATCTCATCCTCGGCCTCCTCCTCCCTCTTCCTCCCTCCACCTCACTCACATACACTCTCTTCGTCAGTCTTTCACCCTCCATCCTCTCCACATGGCCAAACCACCTCAGTGTGTTCCTCATAAAGCTTCCTATCACATCCACATCCACACCACAACGCTCCTTTATATCCTCATTCGTCAGCCCGTCTCTCCATGTGACTCCACAGGCTCCTCTTAAATAACTCATTTCCACTGCTCTCACTCTTGACTTGTGTCCTTCCAACAACGTCCAAGCTTCACTTCCATACGTTAGAGTTGGTATCACAATACTGTCATGTAGTACCTTTTTCACTTCCATGCTCACTTCCCTGTTTCTTATCACTGCTTTCAAAGAACCAGCAACCTTTCTTCCCTGCTGTACCCTTTCAAGCACTTCACCCTCCAAACCTCCATCCTTACTCATCACACTACCCAAGTACTTAAACGCACTCATATTTCCCAATTCCTCACCATCCAACCTTGCTGTAATGTAAATAAAATGTAAAACAATTAACTCTGAGCCCTTGGCCACCCCGTTTGGGATACATGGCGTCTGGCAATGAATGAATGAATGAAAAATAGAGAATGTAAATAGAAATGTAAATGAGTAGTAATATAAGAATACGAGTATATATACTAGGAGTAATGAAAGTGAAAGTTTCACTCTAGCATGTATGAATACTATGAGTTATGAAAGTGGAAGTGAAAATGACAGATTCACTCTCAACGCTAGTATACAGGACGAGAAAGTGAATGCTACGTATTTTACTGAAAGAGAAATTGAATGCCTACAGTGACAATAAACTACTATTACTGAAGGAAACTTATGGATAATGACTGTAGATATATATAAGTGTTATATAGTAATAGAAATATAAAGTGTGAGTGTCTTTATGAATAATAAATGACAGAACACCAGCGGCGAACGAGTGCAAGTGGGAAGGTCATACGCGCTCATAATTTCCATTGCTTTCACAGTGTTTTTTTTTTTGGAGTATGGATTCCAAACTATTTGAGAATCATAGAATAGTGTTTCTAGTGATAATATCAGGCTGTAGTAATCATATTACGGGCTGTCGGGAAGTGTAAAGTGGAGACTTCGTTACCCAACTTCAGAGGTCTCCCCAGGTCCTACGGTACTCAACGTAGGCTCAACAAACATCCCAGGAGAAAGCTGAAGGTATGTGCCATATGCATATGCAATTATAATATTCTAGGACTAATAGCTGATTTTTGGCAAATATTTTTAGAGAGTCTGTCGGAGCATGAATATGCCTGCGAGACATGCAAGTCAAGCAAAAACAACCCAGCAGTTTAGGGGTTATGCAAGTATAGTGTTTCACGAGTAGCTATCTATCTATCTATTTATAGCCCGACACCCTAATCCCGCAAAGGGTGGCCGCAGACAAAATGCCTCCAAGTCGCTCTGTCACCCACCATTTGACTACCCTCCCCCCAACGCACACCCCCCTCCCTCATATACCTCTCAACTCCATCCCTCCACCTCATCCTCGGTCTACTCCTCCCTCCCCCTCCCTCCACCTCACCTACATACACCCTCTTAGTCAGTCTTTCATTCTCCATTCTCTCCACATGTCCAAACCACCTCAGTGTATTTTTCAATTGGTAGAGAGGCGGCCTGCAGTTCTAACGGACCCAGGTTCAAATCCTGGCTGGGGCAGGGAACAGTTTAAGGATTTGAATTTCATTAAATCAGGCTTTACTGATCTACCAGTAGACCCGACGACATGTTGTAAAAATACACAGCTAATACCAATAAACCAGTCCTGTATAAGACAGCACTAGCATGTATTCAATATGGATGGTGGGTGTTAGTGCTGAAGTAGTGACATGTAGAGGTGTATGGTATGTACGAGGACTGCTGGGCCTTGATAGCAGGCTGTGAAGCCTATGCCCAGCGTCAAAAAAAAAAAAAAAAAATCCACATCCACCCCACAACGTTCTTCATTTCTTCATTCATCAACCTGTCCCTCCATGTCACTCCACATGCTCCTCTCAAGTAACTCATTTCCACTGCTCTCACTCTTGACTTGTTCCCCTCTTGCAAGGTCCACACCTTGCTTCAATACATCAGGGTAGGGATCACAATACTATCATGCAATGACTTCTTAACTTCCATACTCACCTCCCTATTTCTCATCACTGCTTTCAGTGAACCAACAACCTTCCTTCCCTGCTGTACCCTTTCACGTACTTCATCCCCCAAAGTTCCATCCTTACTCATCACACTACCCAAGTACTTGAATGCACTCACATTCTCCATATCCTCACCATCCAACCTCACTGTACATTCTGTGACTTCATTCCTCTCAAACACCATAACTTTACTTTTGTTTACATTAACTTTCAGCTTCCTCCCCTCCTCCTCCTACACACTGTCCCAAATTCATTCACAAAACCTTGCAACTCCCATTCATCTTCACTTAACAATATTGTATCATCAGCAAACAGCAACACCGGAACCTTCCACATTTCACCCTCATTCATTAGAACCAACCCAACATCCACTGCCCTACCTTGCACCTCCTTTACAACCCCATCCATGTATATATGAAACAGCCATGGACACATCACACAACCCTGTTTCAGTCCCACATTGAGTTCAAAGAACTCACTCAGCTCACCATCCATTCACACAATAGCCCTAGCTCCTTTGTACATACTCTTCACAGCACTCAACAATTTCCCCTCCACTCCATATATTCTTAATACCTTCCACATACCTTGCCTGTCTATTCTGTCATAAGCTTTCTCCAAGTCCATGAAGGCAGCATACACTTTCTCTCCATTCTCTAGGTACTTCTCCAATAAACATCTTAGAACAAATATCAGATCTACACACCCTTTTCCCTTCCTAAATCCCCCTTGTTCTTCTCCAACTAGCTCCTCTGTCATATGCCTAACCCTATCAATGAGTATTCTACCATATATTTTACCAGTCACACTAAGATGGCAAATACCCCCAAGGTTACCACATACTTCTCTCTCCCCTTTTCCTTTGTATAAAGGAACAATTATACCCGATTTCCAGTCCTCTGGAACCCTTCCCTCTTCCCAGGCCAATCTACACAACTTCCATATCCACTCCACAACAATCTCACCCTCATACCTCAGCATTTCACCACACACTCCATCAATTCCTGGGGCCTTTCCCAACTTGATCTTCTTCATTGCTTCTACTACTTCTGCCCTACTGATCTCTTTCTCCCTCTTCTCATCTCTTCTTCCAGCCATTCCCCAACCCCTTATACTCGCACTGCTCTCACTCTCTACATTCAACAAATCCTCAAAGTGCTCCTTCCACCTCCTCAATTTCTCTCTCTTCTCCACCAACAATCTATTATTCCTATCTTTCACTCCCCTACTATTTCCCCTTTCACACTGCCTTACTTTCTTTACCTCCTTCCAAAACAATTTCTTACTCTCCCTCCATTTCACGAGTAGCAACGGTGAATAATAATTTCACGTACAGGTACTTAATTACGATGAGACTGGGCTATGTTGGAAGAGGATGTCTTCCAAGACTTTTGTTGCAAAAGAGGAAAAGCCTGCGCCAGGATTTAAACCATCAAAGGATCGTTTCACCCTGCTACTTGGGGGAAGTGCAGCAGGCGATTTGAAGTTCAAGCCTTTGTTAATTTATCATTCTGAGAACCCCCTCGCACTCAAGGGCGTCTGCAAGGACTTACTTCCTGTGGTTTGGAAATCAAACAAGAAAGCTTGGCTTACGACTTCCCTCAACCAGTCTTACGTCTCAGGCTACCTGTCGCCCATGCTGAAGGAGTATGAGTGGAAGAAGAACATCTCCAACTGCTTCCTACTCTTATGTGATAATGCCTGAAGCCACCCAGACACCATGGTTGATTGGGCTGACAACATGAAGGTGATGTTCCTTCCCCCCAACACCACATCACTCATTCAACCCATGGACCAAGGCATCATTAGGAATCTGAAGGCCCTGTATCAGAGGCGTACTATGAGTCAGCTCCTTGACTTCCTTGAAGTCCCTGATAAACCCACCATCAAAGAGTTCTGGGCCGGATAAAACATTAAAAAAGCTATTCACAACGTTGATGCAGCCTGGCGTGAGGTAGCGGAATTTGCCATGAGCGCTTGCTGGCGAAAACTGTGGCCTGAGTGTATGAACGACTTCAGTGGGTTTTCTGACGACATCAGTGAGGTGAGCAGGGATATTGTCAGGATTTCTCAAGAGTGTGGATTCAATGAGGTGGATGAGGCTGATGTCGACGAACTGCTTGAGAGTCACAAGAAGCCGCTATCTAATGAAGACCTAATGGAAACTGAGCAACAGAGGGCCTGTATAGAACAGGAGGAGAGCGAAGAAGAAAAACCACAATCGGGCCTGGACATGAAAATGCTAAAAAGGTTTTTCACTACGATACAGGCTGCCATGGATGATATTCAAGAGAACGACCCCAACCCTGAACGAAGTGCTGCAGCTGTACGAGACATTGAGAAGGCAATCAGTGTTTACAGGGAAATTTATAAAACGAAAAGGAGAGATGTTCGACAAACAAAAATCTCAAGCTTTTTCAAGGCAATGTCTGTTCGTCATAGTGAACCATCAACGTCTGTCACATCTCCTCAGCCATCCACGTCTCGAAAGCCAGCAAGCCCTGCCTAGCTATCAAGCCCTGTCCAGCCAGCAAGCCCTGCCCAGCCAACTAGCCCAGTCTTATCAATCGGTCCAGCCTCATCAGCCATCCCCACCCAGCCAGCTAGCCCAGTCTCATCCGCCGGTCCAGATTCAACAGCCAGCCCCACGCAGCCAGGCAGCCCTGTCCAGTCAGCCAGTTCTGACAGTGAGGAGCGAGGGTTGTGAGGCCCTAACTGTCCCTTAGCCTCGGAGGGGACATCAACAATCCTACCTGCTTAAGTAAAGGTAAGAACTACTGTATATTGTAATTTTCATGTTTCTTCCCTCTTTATTCATTATTAATGTGTTACTTTACATGTTTAAACACAAGGATATTTCATGTATGTGAGTGTTAAGGTGTGTGAATGTGGAAGTTTAGGCGGGTCTGGGAACGAATCCCCATTGAATACATGTTATAATGGGTTCGCTATACGATGGATCGCTATATGATGGGGTTTTCAGGAACAGAACCCCATCGTATAACGAGGGATTACTGTATATACACTCAACCCTCGTCTATCACAGGTTCCACTATAGCGTATCTTGCTATGATGCCTATATAAAAAATGACCCACATACCTTTATCATACAGTAAATGCCTGCTATCGCGCACCAAAAATGTTCGAAAATTTCAAAAATGCAGGGCTTCGGTGCTTCGCCCAACCAACAAAAGATTCACTCCATGATTGATCATGTGATGTCAGCGCCAGCCAAGTGCTGACTAGCTGCCCGATTGACTCTCCCACCCGCCAAACCATTTAAGTGCGTGCCCTCAGACAGTGAACAATAACCTTTTTTGTGATACGATCATGGCCAACGTACCCCCTCCCCATCCTCCTACCATCGCCCAATGTAATCCTGTGGCACCTGGCAGGGAAATAAAGAAGAGGAAGAACCTAAGCTATGTGGATAAACTGGAAATAGTGAAACTTATAGACAATGGTGAGATCAAGCGAAGTGTGGAGAAGAAATATAACATAAATGAATCAACTGTGAGGGGTATTTATAAGAATTGTGATCACAACATAAAATATATGAGTCTTGCACCATCACAGGCTGCTTCCCAGGCCCTACGTAGCAGAAATCAGTTGCTCCTCAAGACCGAGCAATTGCTTGGGAGATATATGGATCGACTGGCAAGGAAAATATTGCTGTGGTTTTATATTAACCACGGTATGTTTCTAATCTGCATGCTCATTTTTAGATTGTTATATGTTAATATGTGGTACAAAAAGGGTATCTTAGGGGTAAATATTGAGGTCATGGCACCAGTTAGAATTACAGTATTACTATAAGTTCTTCAATTCGGCATTCACGGTTTCGTCTATAGCACATCCATAGTGGGACCAATTGGGCATGATAGCCGAGGGTTGAGTGTACAGTAAATCCTCATTTTTCGCGGTGTGGATGTTCCCCCAAAACTGCGTGAAATGTGAAACGTCAAATTGTGAAGTACAGAATCAATGGCAAAAATAGATGAGCGTTCTGGTGGGACATGTACCAACCCTATCAGAAAGTACTATAACACCAAACAGGCCCTACCCAAAATTAAATGAAGAGTGTTTGCTAGTGCTAAAACAACATAACACAATAAACATGTACCTGAAAAGACATTAAAGCTGTTATAAAGAGCTGCAACACCAAAAATCTATCTATCTATCTATCTATCTATTGCCAGACGCCTCAATCCCGTTTGGGGTGGCCACAAACAAATCGCCTCCAAGTCGCCCTGTCCCCTGCCATTTCACTCCCCTGCTCCCAACTCACACCCCCCTCTCTCATATACCTCTCCACCCCATCTCTCCATCTAATCCTTGGCATCCCCCTCCCTCTTTCCCCCTCCACCTCACTCACATACACTCTTTTCGTCAGTCTTTCACCCTCCATCCTCTCCACATGGCCAAACCACCTCAGTGTGTTCCTCATAACGCTTCCTATCACATCCACATCAACACCACAACGCTCCTTTATATCCTCATTCGTCAACCTGTCTCTCCATGTGACTCCACAGGCTCCTCTTAAATAACTAATTTCCACGGCTCTCACTCTTGACTTGTGTCCTTCCAACAACGTCTAAGCTTCACTTCCGTACGTTAGAGTTGGTATCACAATACTGTCATGTAGTAACTTTTTCACTTCCATGCTCACTTCCCTGTTTCTTATCACTGCTTTCAAAGAACCAGCAACCTTTCTTCCCTCCTGTACCCTTTCAAGCACTTCACCCTCCAAACCTCCATCCTTACTCATCACACTACCCAAGTACTTAAACGTACTCACATTTTCCAATTCCTCACCATCCAACCTCGCTGTCCATTCACTGACTTCACCTCTCTCAAAGACCATCACTTTACTCTTCCCTACATTTACCTTTAGATTCCGTTTCTTACACACTCTCTCAAACTCATCCACCAAGCCTTGCAGCTCTCCTTCGTCTTCACTCAACAACACAGTATCATCTGCAAACCACAGTACGGGGAGTTTCCAAACACTATCCTCTCTCACCAGGGCCACTCCAACATCCACTACCCTACCTTGTACCTCTTTTATTACCCCATCCATGTACAGATTGAACAACCATGGAGTCATAACACATCCCTGTTTCAACCCAGCTTTCAAAGAGAAAAATTCACTTAGTTCACCATCCACACGCACCAAAAATCCTTATCAGAAATAAAGTGAAGACTGACTTGAGTGGCAGGTGAAGGTGTGTTAAGGGTAGATGGGCTAGTTACTAGGTGACATGAGCCTCTCTGGGGAAGCCCTATCACATATGCCGAAGCCCTCGAAGTTGAGCGCAGGCTCCAGCACCTCTACTTCCTCTCTGTCCACTTCTCCTCCTTCATCCACCACTGCTGGCAAGTCCAAGTCTTGCAGAATAGCAGCCAAATTCTGTCTCTCATGAAAATATCATGTGATCCGGGCTTGCCTCTACTCCTTCATGTTTCTGTTATAGACAGCCATCACTTGAGACTTGAGATCACTCAAGGTCAATAGGCTGTTGGTAGCCTCAGGCATAATCCTGGTGTATGCATCGAAGGTGGTTGTCATGTTGGTTCTGGTGGACAGAGTGGTTGCAAGGTGGCCGCCAACAAATGAGCATCGGTATGCATCGTCAGCTGCCGGCTGGGAGCATCAAATTGTGAGGAAATTCGTAAAGTGTCAGACAACTTGGAAACTTTTTCCTTGCGTAAAAAACAAGGCATCGAAGTAAAATGCGTCCAAATAAGAGGACTTCTATCTATCTATCTATCTATTGCCAGACGCCTCAATCCCGTTTGGGGTGGCCACAAACAAATCGCCTCCAAGTCGCCATGTCACCCGCCATTTCACTGCCCTGCTCCCAACTCACACCCCCCTCTCTCATATACCTCTCCACCCCATCCCTTCATCTCATCCTCGGCCTCCCCCTCCCTCTTACCCCCTCCACCTCACTCACATACACTCTCTTCGTCAGTCTTTCACCCTCCATCCTCTCCACATGGCCAAACCACCTCAGTGTGTTTCTCATAATGCTTCCTATCACATGCACATCAACACCACAACGCTCCTTTATATCCACATTCGTCAGCCTATCTCTCCATGTCACTCCACAGGCTCCTCTTAAATAACTCATTTCCACTGCTCTCACTCTTGACTTGTGTCCTTCCAACAACGTCCAAGCTTCACTTCCGTACGTTAGAGTTGGTATCACAATACTGTCATGTAGTAACTTTTTCACTTCCATGCTCACTTCCCTGTTTCTTATCACTGCTGTCAAAGAACCAGCAACCTTTCTTCCCTGCTGTACCCTTTCAAGCACTTCACCCTCCAAACCTCCATCCTTACTCCTCACACTACCCAAGTACTTAAATGTACTCACATTTTAAAATTCCTCACCATCCAACCCCGCAGTACATTCACTGACTTCACCTCTCTCAAAGACCATCACTTTACTCTTCCCTACATTCATCTTTAGATTCTGTTTCTTACACATTCTCCCAAACTCATCCACCAAGCCTTGCAGCTCCCCTTCATCTTCACTCAACAACACAGTATCATCTGCAAACAACAGTACAGGGAACTTCCATATATATAAATGGATGTGGAAGATGTGCAGATTGGCCTGGGAGGAAGGTAGAGTCCCAGAGGATTGGAAGTCAGGTATAATTATTCCCTTGTACAAAGGAAAAGGGGAAAAAGAAGTGTGTGGTAATCATAGGGGCACTCGTCTTCTTAGTATAATATGAAAAGTGTATGGTAGGATACTTATTGACAGAGTTAGAGAAAGAACAGAGAAATTAGTTGGAGAAGAACAGGGAGGCTTTAGGAAGGGAAGAGGTTGTGTAGATCAGATATTCATTCTTAGATCTTTAGTGGAAAAGTTTCTAGAGAAAGGAAAGAAGTTGTATGTGTCTTTCATGGATTTGGAGAAAGCATATTACAGGGTGGATAGACAAGGATTGTGGAAAGTATTAAGAATATATGGAGTAGATGGGAAGTTGCTGAATGCTGTGAAGAGTATGTACGATGGTGCGAAGGCTGCAGTGCGTGTGGATGGTGAACTAAGTGAATTTTTCTCATGTCACCGTGGTTGTTCAATCTGAACATGAATGGGGTAATAAAAGAAGTATAAGGTAGGGTAGTGGATGTTGGAGTGGCCCTAGTGAGAGAGGATAGTGTTTGGAAACTCCCTGTACTGTTGTTTGCAGATGATACTGTGTTGTTGAGTGAAGACAAAGGGGAGCTGCAAGGCTTGGTGGATGAGTTTGGGAGAGTGTGTAAGAAACGGAATCTAAAGGTGAATGTAGGGAAGGGTAAAGTGATGGTCATTGAGAGAGGTGAAGTCAGTGAATGTACAGCGAGGTTAGATGGTGAGAAATTGGAAAATGTGAGTACATTTAAGTACTTGGGTAGTGTGAGGAGTAAAGATGGAGGTTTGGAGGGTGAAGTGCTTGAAAGGGTAAAGCAGGGAAGAAAGGTTGCTGGTTCTTTGAAAGCAGTGATAAGAAACAGGGAAGTGAGCATGGAAGTGAAAAAGTTACTACATGACAGTATTGTGATACCAACTCTAACGTATGGAAGTGAAGCTTGGACGTTGTTGGAAGGACACAAGTCAAGAGTGAGAGCAGTGGAAATGAGTTATTTAAGAGGAGCCTGTGGAGTCACATGGAGAGACAGGTTGACGAATGAGGATATAAAGGAGCGTTGTGGTGTGGATGTGGATGTGATAGGAAGTGTTATGAGGAACACACTGAGGTGGTTTGGCCATGTGGAGAGGATGGAGGGTGAAAGACTGACGAAGAGAGTGTATGTGAGTGAGGTGGAGGGGGGAAGAGGGAGGGGGAGGCCGAGGATGAGATGGAGGGATGGGGTGGAGAGGTATATGAGAGAGGGGGGTGTGAGTTGGGAGCAGGGCAGTGAAATGGCGGGGGACAGGGCGACTTGGAGCCGATTTGTTTGTGGCCACCCCAAACGGGATTGAGGCGTCTGGCAATAGATAGATAGATAGATATATATATAGGTATATATATATATATATATGTATATATATATATATATATATATATATATATATATATATATACAGTACAATCCCGGCAATCCGGTATCCAGACAAACGGAATACCCAGAAAAACGGGAAAATTCAAGGGCTGGTTAAAACGTCAGTAAGTTATAACTGTGCGCCATTTTGAATGGACCACCAAACCGCCATTTTATTGTGTCACGCGAGGCTGGGTGAAGTCGGACTAAGCGAGGTGAAGGCATTTCTGGCTAATGTAAATCCCTAGTAAATCCTCTTAACCAGCCCTCCTCCTCCCTCTTTCCCATACTTGAATTCAGTCATCCTCCACAATTTCCACAAATCACCAGTCTGCTTTTTACCACCAGACAGTAAACACGCTCTCTTGCTGTTGTGTTGCTCTAATGGACGGTAATTTCAACATTCCAAAATGCCTAAAGAGCAAACTAAGCGTAAGCGTGTCTTGCCTACCTTAAAACAGAAGCTGGACATATGCAATAGACTTGAAAAAGGCAAATGTTATAAAACACTGATGACCGAATGTAATGTAGGAAATCCAACGATTTATATGAAGACCCAAGCATCCAAGCTCAATGAATTTTTCATGAAAAGCGAGACAAGTCCATTGAAAAAAGGCATAATCTTCATCGTTCAAGTGGTTTTGCTTAGAAAGATCTAGGGGAGCACCTATTTCTGGTCCTCTTATCCAAGAAAAAGCAAGAGAGTTTCACAATAAAATGAATACAGAAGTCGAATGTGATTTCAGTGTTGGATGGTTAAATCGTTTCAAAGACAGGCATGGAATTTGTAAGCCAGACATCTCGGGAGAGAGCAAATCAGCAAATGCCGGTGTTTTTCTTCCTAACGGACCGACTCTAACTTGCACCACATAAATTCATCTTAGAATGCATGTGTGCTAGCAGAGATGAAAAAAAAAAAAAAAAAAAAAAAAAAGTTAATAGGAATGAAAGTTTACTTTGTTGGAAGAAAAAAAATATATATATACTTGCACTTCATAAGTACATCATGTATTTTATTTTGTGCAAAACAGCTGATTGGTGGCAGGTGAAGGGTGGAATGATGGAGGTCAGTCGGGGCCAGGACTGTAAACAAAGCTTCTGTGGAGGCACAGGTGTGATAATTCTACAGTGCAGTCTTAACATCAGTTCACCAATACATGTTCAAGATTTTATTTCTTTATTTTTCCACTTTTATGAGTACAGTACATACAACGAATACTTTGGTAGTTAACAGAATGGTGCAAAACAGTGGCGGAATGGTGGCGGTCAGTTGGGGCCGGGATCGTAAACAAAGCTGATGTGGGGGCACAGGTGTCGTGATAATTTACCAATAAATATTCAGGATTTTATTTCTTTAGTTTTCCACATGAGTACAGTACTTACAAGAAATTATTCGGTAGTTAACAGAATGGACTTGTGCATTTTGTAGTACCGGTACTGCAAGGCATTGCATGCACGTCCATTATGACCATGGTGTGTGTTTACAAGGCAATTTTTCAGGTGGAATCTCTTGGTGTGCCCCCTGATGTGAGTGGTGAGTACCTGAATTGTATTTACTGCTGTGATAATGATCGCCTTTGTATAGATTTGAATATCAGAACTACGGGAAAAATCTGTAACCGGGAAGGTGAATTCCCCAAGCCGCCCGGTTAACTGGGATTGTACTGTATATATATATATATATATATATATATATATATATATATATATATGCATATGTCGCCCCTCGCGAAGCGTAGGATCCTGGGCCTAGGCAAGTTGGTCCTGACACTGAAGATGAGTGACCAGCCTCACTCATATCTGAGTAGCATTTCATGACCAATAAACCCCAACCATCCCTTGGATATAAACCTGCACTGGCTCAATGTGACTGGAGTGCCTTAACTACCCACCAAACCACCAGGTGCCATAATTTGGTTACATGGTTACCATCCAGCATAGTACCTGTAAATGGTTTCCAAATGTACAGGAAACCATTTGGCTTGTTTCTCAGTGTACAGTCACCATTAGGCAGAAGGAAGAGGAAAGGATGAAAGAATGAAAGACAGAAGAGGGAATGTAAAGTCATCTGCAGGAGAAATAAAGAGGAAAGAATGAAGGAGAGAAAGACAGAAGAGGAAGGAAGGAATAGAAGGGCAGACACCCAAAGCCCCCACTTACCACCAATATAAATAAATAAATAGAGAGAGAGAGAGAGAGAGAGAGAGAGAGAGGGCTAAAATGAGAGTGGTATTCAGCTATCTGGATGAGAGGATGATGAGAAGGATAAATGTCTCCATGATAACACCAAAATTAGAATATGCAGCAGTTATAAGGTAATTTCATTTAAAGACGCATTTCAAACCTGGAAATAGCAAAGAGGATGGCAACTAAGATGCTACGAGGTTTAAGGGAACTGTCTTATGAAGAAAGACTGAAAAAGCTGTAGTTACCAACGCTACATGAGAGTTGAGAGAGGGAAGATTTGATTACGATGTTTAACCCGTTCAACACAAGCTTAACCACTTAACTACTTCA
Source organism: Coenobita brevimanus (assembly GCF_032717465.1). Classification (NCBI taxonomy): domain Eukaryota; kingdom Metazoa; phylum Arthropoda; class Malacostraca; order Decapoda; family Coenobitidae; genus Coenobita; species Coenobita brevimanus. The sequence goes on along the minus strand of NC_137063.1, from coordinate 25,117,023 downwards.
CCACAAGCTGATACTCCCACCAGCATCATAGCTGTGGACATTTGTGCTGGGAGGGGGTTAGTGATAGCCAATACCCTCTTCAGGCATAAAATGATCCACAGGTATACATGGCGAGCGATGAGAAGGGTGGGTGGTGAACTGAATGAAAGGAAGGGAATGACTGATTATGTGTGTGTGGATGAAAGGATGCAAAAATGTGTAATGGATGCAAGAGCTTACAGAGGATGGGGGAGAGGACTTTCTGACCACTACTTGGTGGTGGCCAGAAGCAAGGTCCAAGAATGGAGAAATAGAAGAAGGGAATGACGGGAAGGAGTATTTGTAAGAAGAGTGGAAAGGTTACAAGCAGATGAGAAAAGGGCAGAGTATAAGAGAGAAGTGGAGGAACGATTGGGCAAATATGAATTGGAGCAGATGGGGGATGTGGAAGGTGTGTGCAGGATACTTACAGAAGAAATATGTGCAGCATGTGATGTGGTGTGTGGGATGAAGAGAAGACGGAGGGGTGTGCATGGAACAGCGTGGTAGAATGAAGAGGTGAGACAGGCTGTGGCACAAAACAAGAAAGCATACAATGAATGGATGAGAAATAGGGGCGTGGAAGAAGTTGAGAGGCGGAAGAGAGAGTTATATGTAGAAAGAAAGAGAGAGGTGAAAAGATTAGTAAGAGAGAGTAAGAAGAGAGCGGATGAGGAATTTGGAAGGAATTTGAGTGTAAAGTGGAGGGACTGTAAGAAAATGTTCTGGAAAGAGGTGAAAAGAGTAAGAGGGTGGAAGTGAAGTAAGCAGGGGAGTGAAAGAAAAAAATGGTAGATTACTAGTGGACAAGGAAGAAAAAGTGAGCAGATTGAGAGAACACTTTAAGGAATTGTTGAACATAGAGGATGGAAGTAATGCGAGTATAAGTGGCTGGGGAATGGCTGGGAGAAGGAGAGAGGTGAGAAGACAGGAAGAAATCAGTAGGATAGAAGTTGTGGAAGCAATGAAAAAAGTTAAATTTGGGAAAGCTCCAGGAGTTCGTGAAGTGTGTGGTGAAATGCTGAAGTATGGGTGAGAGACAGTAGTAGAATGGATGTGGAAAAAGTGCAGACTGGCCTGGGGGGAAGGTAGAGTCCTGGAGGATTGGAAGTCAGGTACAGTATAATTATTCCCTTGTACAAAGGAAAAGGGGAAAAAGAAGTGTGTGGTAATCATAGGGGCATTTGTCTTCTTAGTATAATAGAAAAAGTGTATGGTAGGATACTTATTGACAGAGTCAGAGAAAGAACAGAGAAATTAGTTGCAGAAGAACAGGGAAGCTTTAGGAAGAGAAGAGGTTGTGTAGATCAGATATTCATTCTTAGATCTTTAGTGGAAAAGTTTCTAGAGAAGGAAAAGAAGTTGCATGCGACTTTCATGGATTTGGAGAAAGCATATGACAAGGTGGATAGACAAGGATTGTGGAAAGTATTAAGAATATATGGAGTAGATGGGAAGTTGCTGAATGCTGTGAAGAGTATGTATGATGGTGCTAAGGCTGCAGTACGTGTGGATGGTGAACTGAGTGAATTTTTCTCTTTGAAGGTTAGGTTGAAACAGGGATGTGTCATGTCTCCATGGTTGTTCAATCTGTACATGGATGGGGTAATAAAGGAGGTACAAGGTAGGGTAGTGGATGTTGGAGTGGCCCTGGTGAGAGAGGGTAGTGGTTGGAAACTCCCTGTACTATTGTTTGCAGATGATACTGTGTTGTTGAGTGAAGACTAAGGAGAGCTGCAAGGCTTGGTGGATGAGTTTGGGAGACTGTGTAAGAAATGGAATCTAAAGGTGAATGTAGGGAAGAGTAAAGTGATGGTCTTTGAGAGAGGTGAACTCAGTGAATGTACAGCGAGATTGGATGGTGAGGAATTGGAAAATGTGAGTACGTTTAAGTACTTAGGTAGTGTGATGAGTAAGGATGGAGGTTTGGAGGGTGAAGTGCTTGAAAGGGTACAGCAGGGAAGAAAGGTTGCTGGTTCCTTGAAAGCAGTGATAAGAAGCAGGGAAGTGAGCATGGAAGTGAAAAAGTTACTACATGACACTATTGTGATACTAACTCTAACGTATGGTGGTGAAGCTTGGACGTTGTTGGAAGGACACAAGTCAAGAGTAAGAGCAGTGGAAATGAGTTATTTATGAGGAGCCTGTGGAGTCACATGGTGAGATAGGCTGAAAAACGAAGATATAAAGGAGCGTTGCGGTGTGGATGTGGATGTGATAGGAAGCATTAGGAGGAATACACTGAGGTGGTTTGGCCATGTGGAGAGGATGGAGTGTGAAAGACTGACGAAGAGAGTGTATGTGAGTAAGGTGGAGGGGGGGAAGAGGGAGGGGGAGGCCGAGGATGAGATGGAGGGATGGGGTGGAGAGGTATATGATAGAGGGGGGTATGAGTTGGGAGCGGGGCAGTGAAATGGTGGGGGACAGAGCGACGTGGAGGCGATTTGTTTGTGGCCACCCCTAACGGGATTCAGGCGTCTGGCAATAGATAGATAGATAGATCATATCGGAGTAGCAGGAATAGGACGAGCAAGGAAGCTTTAGACAGCCCTCTGATATCCCCACAGTAAAGCACTGACGTTTGACCTCCTTGGCATGTCCTTGTATGTCTATCTATCTCTCTATAGCCCGACGCTCTAATCCCACAAATGGTGGCCTCAGACAAAACGCCTCCAAGTTGCTCTGTCACCCACCATTTGACTACCCTCCCCCCAACTCACCCCCCCCTCCCTCATATACCTCTCAACTCCATCCCTCCACCTCATCCTCGGTCTACCTTTCCCTCTCCCTCCCTCCACCTCATCTACATACACCCTCTTAGTCAGTCTTTCATTCTCCATTCTCTTCACATGTCCAAACCACCTCAGTGTATTTCTCCTAATCTTCTCAACCACATCCACATCCACCCCACAGCGTTCCTTCACTTCTTCATTCGTCAACCTGTCCCTCCATGTCACTCCACATGTTCCTCTCAAGTAACTCATTTCCACTGCTCTCACTCTTGACTTGTTTCCCTCTTGCAAGGTCCATGCCTCGCTTCCATACGTCAGGGTAGGGATCACAATACTATCATGCAGTGACTTCTTAACTTCCATACTCACCTCCCTATTTCTCATCACTGCTTTCAGTGTACCAACAAACTTCCTTCCCTGCTGTACCCTTTCACACACTTCATCCCCCAAAGTTCCATCCTTACTCATCACACTACCCAAGTACTTGAATGCACTCACAATCTCCATATCCTCATCATCTAACCTCACTGCACACTCTGTGACTTCATTCCTCTCAAACACCATAACTTTACTTTTGTTTACATTAACTTTCAGATTCCTCCTCCTACACATTGTACAGCCCAGAAATAATGTAAAAGGTACATCATAGTGGCAAATGGGTTAAGGGAGTCAGAAAACTGGCAAAGATGGGTAGAGAAGAACAGTTTGTGGAAGATGATGGAAGGATAAGAAGGGCTTCGATGGAAATTAAGAAGAGAAAATGCTTAAATGATGTGAAAAATTTAATTTATCAGATAGTGTACACGTAGGCATATGGAGCAGTTTGGAAGAGTGGGCAGCGCAAGCAAACAACATCCATGTATTTAAAAGTAGGCTGGATAAGCTAAAATATTATGAAGGGACAACACAAGGTTAGCTCAAATACTACATACATCCAGTTGAAAAGACACACACACACACACACACACACAGTCACACACACACACACACACACACACACACACACACACACACACACACACACACACACACACAATGAAGGAAGAAGTAAAGGAAAAAAATGATAAGAGGACAGAGGAAGAATGTAATACTTTTTTTTGGAGAGTAATGGATATGAAAGTAAGGAAGTGGTATTTAAAGAAATAGAAGTAAAGGAAACTAAAGGAGATGGCAGTGAAAGATCAGAAGTTAAGGAAGTGGTACGGACAGAGAGTAGGAGAGAAGAGGGTATTAAAAACGTCAAAAATAATTTGAAGGTGATATATACTAATGTTGATGGTTTCATATCGACAAGGATCGAAATTAACAATTTCTTGATAGAACATGAACCTGATGTCATGTGCTTTGTAGAGACCAAATTAAGAGAAGATATCGATGTTCATTTAGGAAATGGTAAATACAAACTGTGGAGAAAAGACAGAAAAGAAAAAACGGGAGGAGTGATGTAGATACTGTGGAAATGGGAGAAGGCAGGGCTGAAGTGATATATATGAAATCAGAAACTAGAGAGAATGTTAAGAGAGATATGGCGGTAGTGTATGTTCCCAAAAAGACGAGAGCATGGAAGGATGACGAATACCATGAGATGTTGTCAGATATGGCTAGCTATTTACAAAAAATAATTGAGAAAAGCAATAATATAATTTTGGTGGGTGACTTTAACTGTAAAGAGGTGAACTGGGAGGAATGGTACTCGGGAGGCGGCGAGGATTCGTGGGGCACTATGTCATTAAATATAATAATGAATAATGTGATGATGCAATGGGTCAAAGAAGAGACACGGTTTCGAGGTGAGGACACACCAGCAAGGTTAGATTTACTGTTTACCAAAGAACCCGATGTAATAGAATCATTGGAATATCTCTGTCCTTTAGGAAAAGGTGATCATGTGGTCACTGAGTTCCAGATGTTAATAGAGAACGTCGAGCCAAGAGACGAGCTTCATAGACAGGGAAGATACAACTTTGGGAAAGCAAATTTTACAGGACTGAGAAATTTTTTTGAAAATGCGGATTGGAGAAAATTCAGAGAAACAAGAGAGATACAGAGGAAGTGGGATATCTTTCTAGACCACTATAATTTGGGAGTGGAAAAATTTGTACCAAGAGTAAGAGGGAAAGAAAATAGGAAAAAGAAGTGGTTTAATACACGGTGCATGATAGCAAAAAAAGACAGAGATAAGGCATGGAACAATTGGAGAAAGAGAGGTACTGTAACAACAGAACAAAGGAAGAATATAAAAGAACAAGAAATGAATACACAAGAATACGTAGAGAAGAAGAAAGGAATTTTGAAAAAGGTATAATAGACAAATGCAAGGATAAACCCAAATTGTTTAACAGATTTGTTAATGGCAAACTGAAACAAAAGGAAGGAATCACCAAACTGAAAGTAGAAGGAGAGGTCTATAAGGACGCGGCAATGCAAGCAGAAATAATGAACAAACGTTTCCAGTCAGTTTTCACTAAAGAAAAGGATTTTGTAGAAGGGGAGGGAGTGATTAGAAATGTTCCGGTGATAAAAGATATAAAAGTGGAGGTACAGGAAGTGTATAAATTACTGGAAACTCAAGATGTAAGGAAAGCCCCAGGACCTGATGGAATTTCTAATTGGGTACTGAAGGAATGCAGAGAACAACTGGCAGATAAAATTCACAGTTTAATCGTATGCTCACTGGAAGAGGGGAAAGTGCCACAAGAATGGAAGAGGGCAAATGTGGTACCAATTTACAAGGGAGGAAACCGGGAAGAACCCCTGAATTATAGACCAGTGTCTCTAACCAGCATGGTCGCAAAATAGTGTGAGAGAATCCTGAAAGACAGATGGATAAAATATCTGGAAGAGATTAATATTTTGGCTGAATGTCAGTTTGGATTCAGAAGTGGAAGGTCATGTGTTTCTAACTTGTTGAGCTTTTACTCAAGAGCAATTGACGTGGTACAGGAGAGAGATGGTTGGGTGGACTGTGTGTACTTAGACTTAGAGAAGGCCTTTGACAAGGTACCTCATAAGAGACTAATGTGGAAACTAGAATATATAGGAGGACTGAAGGGGAAACTTCTGGAATGGATGAGAGACTTTTTGAGAGACAGACAAATGAGGACAGTAATAAAGGATAGGATGTCTGGATGGCGGGAAGTAACAAGTGGAGTCCCTCAAGGCTCGGTGTTGGCGCAAGTAATGTTCCTGATTTACGTAAATGATATTGTAGATGGAGTGAATAGTTATGCAAGTCTGTTTGCTGATGATGTAAAGATCTTGAGGAAGGTAGAGGTTGAGGAGGATTGTAAAATACTGCAGGAGGATTTGGATAGGATGCACAATTGGAGCCGGACGTGGAAAATGAAATTTAATGTAAAGAAATGTAAAATATTGGAAATGGGTAAAAGTACCAGGATGCCATCACTGAATTATTTGTTGGGTAATGAATTAATCACAAAAAGGAGAGAAGAGAAAGATTTGGGAGTGCTGGTCCAAGATAGTTTGTCACCAGAAAAGCACATTAACAAGATAGTTGGAGAGACTTATAAACTCTTGACTAACATAAGAGTAGCATCTCATTATATGGATGAGGAGATGATGAAAAAATTAATAGTGGCCATGATCCGCCCCAGGATAGAATATGCAGCTGTAGTGTGGTCCCCACACAAAAAGAAAGATATAAACAAGATTGAGAGAATACAAAGAACAGCAACCAAGATGGTCCCCAGTCTGGCAGACTTGTCATACAGAGAGAGGCTGGAAAAGCTGGATTTGCCTTCCTTAGAGGAAAGGAGAAATAGGGGAGACATGACTGCAGTGTTCAGGACCATGGTGGGAGTAGATAAAATTGACAAAGAAGATCTGTTTGTATGGGATAAGAGAGCAACAAGAGGACACGAAATGAAATTGAAAAAGTCAAGCTGCTTGAAAGATATCAAGAAATATAGCTTTCCTTACAGAAGTATAGACTTATGGAATAGCCTGGACAGAGAGATCATCCAGTCTAAAAACTTGAATGAGTTTAAAGCTAAATCTGACTTATTGAGAAACTGCGACAGAAACCCACGAGCATAGTACATTCCGTGTATATCACAATTAGGAATATTAGGTAAATACTTAAATATTTAGAACGACTTAGACAAAGAGGTGGTGCATGAGAAAAACATTCATGTGTGTAAAGGTAGACTTGATAAATGTGGATATGGAGACAGGACAACACGAGCATTGCTCAATTCCTGTATACTACAAATAGGTAAATACAAATAGGTAAATACACACACACACACACACACACACACACACACACACACACACACACACACACACACACACACACACCATGAAGGGGGAGTTCAAGGCAAACTGTATTGTTGGATGCAAGATTTCCTCATAAAAAGAGAAATAAGAACAGTACTATGGGGAAATTACTCATAATGGAGAGAAGTGACTAGTGGAGTACCACAGGGATCAGTGCTGGATCCAATCATGTTTTTAGTGTATATAAATGATATAGACAGTAACACTGGAAATGAATGCTACCAAAATATGTTTGCAGATGATGTAAAAATACAAAGGAGAATTACTAAAACAGACTCTTATAAAGAGCTAATAATAATCAAGAAGAATTAAATAAACTTCATGAATGGAGTAATACATGGTAAATGGACTTCAATGTGGACAAGTGTCATGTAATCAAGTTTGGTAAAAGTGGAAAAAGACCTGATTGGGATTATAAGTTAGGAAATAAAACCTTACACACAAGACCTCAATGGGATTATAAGTTAGGAAATAAAACCCTACACACATCAGAAAGAGAGAAGGACCTCGGTGTGATTATCATTAACAGACTATCTCCGGCTGACCACATCAGTGAGAAGGTATGGAACCTGTATACACTGCTTGCAAATATGAGAATAGCATTCACATACATAAATGAAGACATGCTAAGAAAGATAATAACATCATTCATCAGATCAACCCTGAAGTATGCATCGGTAGTCTGGAGTCCTCATCTCAAAAAACACATAGACAAGATTGAAAAAGTTCAAAGGGCCATTACAAGATGGGTACCACGCTTAAGGGATCTAAGCCACGAAGAAAGACTAAATAAACTGAATCTACCAACACTACAGGAGAGAAGGAAAAAGAGGTGACATGATTATGCTAAATAAATGCATATCAAGGAAAGAGAAAATAGACATAAATGATTACTTAACCTATGGGGAAGCATCAGCAAGAGAACACTGCAAAAAACTGCATAAGAAGAGAGGTGATAAAGACATAAGGAAATTTAGTTTCCCAAATAGAGCAATTGATCAGTGGAATGCACTACCGAATGAAATAGTGTGTGCCAAAGCAATGCACAAACTTAAGGATCTATCTATAGCCCGACGCCCTAATTCCACAAAGGGTGGCGGCAGACAAAATGCCTCCAAGTTGCTCCGTCACCCACTATTTGACTACCCTCCCCCCAACTCACCCCCCCCTCCCTCATATACCTCTCAACTCCATCCCTCCACCTCATCCTCGGTCTACCCCTTCCTCTCCCTCCCTGCACCTCACCTACATACACCCTCTTAGTCAGTCTTTCATTCTCCATTCCCTCCACATGTCCAAACCACCTCAGTGTATTTCTCCTAATCTTCTCAATCACATCCATATCCACCCCACAACGTTCCTTCACTTCTTCATTCGTCAACCTGTCCCTCCATGTCACTCCACATGCTCCTCTCAAGTAACTCATTTCCACTGCTCTCACTCTTGACTTGTTCCCCTCTTGCAAGGTCCACGCCTCGCTTCCATGCAGTGACTTCTTAACTTCCATACTCACCTCCCTATTTCTCATCACTGCTTTCAGTGAACCAACAACCTTCCTTCCGTGCTGTACCTTTCATGCACCTCATCCCCCAGAGTTCCATCCTTACTCATCACACTACCCAAGTACTTGAATGCACTCACATTCTCCATATCCTCACCATCCAACCTCACTGTACATTCTGTGACTTCATTCCTCTCAAACACCATAACTTTACTTTTGTTTACATTAACTTTCAGCTTCCTCCTCCTACACACTGTCCCAAATTCATTCACAAAACCTTGCAACTCCCATTCATCTTCACTCAACAATACTGTATCATCAGCAAACAGCAACACCGGAATCTTCCACATTTCACCCTCATTCATTAGAGCCAACCCAACATCCACTGCCCTACCTTGCACCTCCTTTACAACCCCATCCATGTACTGTATATATTAAACAGCCATGGACACATCACACAACCCTGTTTCAGTCCCACATTGAGTTCAAAGAACTCACTCAGCTCACCATCCATTCACACAATAGCCCTAGCTCCTTGGTACATACTCTTCACAGCACTCAACAATTTCCCCTCCACTCCATATATTCTTAATACCTTCCACATACCTTGCCTGTCTATTCTGTCATAAGCTTTCTCCAAGTCCATGAAGGCAACATACACTTTCTCTCCATTCTCTAGGTACTTCTCCAATAAACATCTTAGAACAAATATCAGATCTACACACTCTTTTCCCTTCCTAAATTCCTCTTGTTCTTCTCCAACTAGCTCCTCTATCATATGCCTAACCCTACCAATGAGTATTCTGCCATATATTTTACCAGTCACACTAAGAAGGCAAAAACCCCTATGGTTACCACATACTTCTCTCTCCCCTTTTCCTTTGTATAAAGGAACTATTATACCTTATTTCCAGTCCTCTGGAACCCTTCCCTCTTCCTAGGCCGATCTACACAACTTCCATATCCACTCCACAACAATCTCACCCTCATACCTCAGCATTTCACCACACACTCCATCAATTCCTGGGGCCTTTCCCAACTTGATCTTCTTCTTTGCTTCCACCACTTCCGTCCTACTGATCTCTTCCTCCCTCCTCTCATCTCTTCTTCTTCCAGCCATTCCCCAACCACTTATACTCGCACTGCTTTCACTCTCTAATTTAAGGATATGTACGATAAATATGGTTTAAGACACGGGACAGTACGAACTTGAATCATTCCTGTAAAGATACAATTAGGTAAGAACAAATAGGTAAGAACACACACACACACACACACACACACACACACACACACACACACGAACGAACAGCCAGAGAGAGCAGACGTCCCAGCCATCGCTGCTAACCTTAAGTAGTTTCAGGAATTTTGTCTGTCCTGTCTCCTAAGGTCTTGTTTTAAATTTAAAATAATGAAAGTTAATAGACTACCAAAAATGTGAAGATTTATTGTATACATGAATGTTTATAGTATTTTTCGGTAACAGCTGTTTTGGTACTTTAACCAACATCAAACATGGCCAAAAATGTAAACAATGAGGGACTCGAATTTCAAGGATTTGATAGAAATACCAATGTCATGGACCTGGTTAAAACATTAATTATGAGGATTAGTGAACTTGAAAAGAAAGTAGAGAATCTAGTGATAAAGGATGTGTCTGAAAATACGGAGACTACCATACAGAGTCTGATCCAATCACATGAGACAGCGAATGAAGAGATTAGAAATTTGAAACGTGAAAATGTTGAATTGAGGAGGAAACTAGAAGAGAGTACTAATAAAAGAGAGAAGGTGAGTAGTGTATTAGAAGAGCATAAGGCAAAGTGGGCACACGTAAAAGAAGAACAGAAAGAAGTGGTCAGCCCAAGAGAAATCATCCAGGAAGAAAGGGAAATGAACAAGAAAAAAATGAAAGAAATTGTAGTGAAAATACTGAAGAAAAACGAGAAAATAGTGAGAGAAACTATAGAAAGGAACAGATGTGTGGTAATATTTGGAAACAGGGAAGAGGAATAAAAGGTTAGGTTCGTAAGACTCGAGAGAGACACGAACCTGGTGAGAGGAATATTAGGCAAGATTGACCGTGAAGCAGAAAAGTGGGAAAAAGAAATTGAGGAAGTAAGGAGAATAGGGCCTTATAAGAAAGGGGAAACAAGACCAATGAGAGTCAAGTTTAAAACAAAAAGTGTAATAAATGAGATACTTAAAGTGACCTGGAAATTAAGCAAACAGGCAGAGATGGAAAATATTATAATATGAAAAGATTTGAATGAAGAAGAAAGAGAAGTTTTAAAATCATTGAAGGAAGAAGTAAAGGAAAAAAATGATAAGAGGACAGAGGATGAATGTAATACTTTTTTTTGAAGAGTAATGGATATGAAAGTAAGGAAGTGGTATTTAAAGAAACAGAAGGGAAGGAAACTAAGGGGGATGGCTAAGAAAGATCAGAAGTTGAGGAAGTGGTACGGATAGAGAGTAGGAGAGAAGAGGGTATTAAAAATGTCAAAAATAATTTGAAGGTGATATACACTAATGTTGATGGTTTCATATCGACAAGGATTGAAATTAACGATTTCTTGAGAGAACATGAACCTGATGTCATGTGCTTTGTAGAGACCAAATTAAGAGAAGACATTGATCTTCATTTGGGAGATGGTAAATACAAACTGTGGAGAAAAGACAGAAAAGAAAAAAATGGGAGGAGGAGTGATGATAGCAGTGAAGAACAACATAAATGTAGATACTGTGGAAATGGGAGAAGGCAGGGCTGAAGTGATATATATGAAATTAGAAACTTGAGAGAATGTTAAGAGAGATATGGCGGTAGCGTACGTTCCCCCGAAGATGAAAGCATGGAAGGATGACGAATACCATGAGATGTTGTCAGATATGGCTAGCTATTTACAAAAAATAATTGAGAAAAGCAATAATATAATTTTGGTGGGTGACTTTAACTGTAAAGAGGTGAACTGGGAGGAATGGTACTCGGGAGGCGGCGAGGATTCGTGGGGCACTATGTTATTAAATATAACAATGAATAATGTGATGACGCAATGGGTCAAAGAAGAGACAAGATTTCGAGGTGAGGACACACCAGCAAGGTTAGATTTACTGTTTACCAAAGAACCCGATGTAATAGAATCATTGGAATATCTCTGTCCTTTAGGAAAAGGTGATCATGTGGTCACTGAGTTCCAGATGTTAATAGGGAACGTCGAGCCAAGAGACGAGCTTCATAGACAGGGAAGGTACAACTTTGGCAAAGCAAATTTTACAGGATTGAGAAAATTTTTTGAAAATGCGGATTGGAGAAAATTCAGAGAAACAAGAGAGATACAGAGGAAGTATGATATCTTTCTAGACCTCTATAATTTGAGATTGGAAAAATTTGTACCAAGAGTAAGAGGGAAAGAAAACAGGAAAAAGGAGTGGTTTAATACAAGGTGTATGATAGCAAAAAAAGAGAGAGATAAGGTGTGGAACAATTGGAGAAAAAGAGGTAACAACAGAACAAAGGAAGAATATAAAAGAACAAGAAATGAATACACAATAACAAGTAGAGAAGAAGAAAGGAATTTTGAAAAAGGTATAATAGACAAATGCAAGGATGAACCCAAACTGTTTTATAGATTTGTTAATGGCAAACTGAAACAAAAGGAAGGAATCACCAAACTGAAAGTAGAAGGAGAGGTCTATAAGGATGCGGCAATGCAAGTAGAAATAATGAACAAACGTTTTCAGTCAATTTTCGCTAAAGAAAAAAGGAGATTGTGGAAGGGGAGGGAGTAATTAGAAATGTTCTGGTGATAAAAGATATAAAAGTGGAGGTACAGGAAGTGTATAAATTACTGGAAACTCAAGATGTAAGGAAAGCCCCAGAACCTGATGGAATTTCTAATTGGGTACTGAAGGAATGCAGAGAACAACTGGCGGATAAAATTCACAGTTTAATCGTATGCTCACTGGAAGAGGGGAAAGTGCCACAAGAATGGAAGAGGGCAAATGTGGTACCAATTTATAAGGCAGGAAACAGGGAAGAACCCCTGAATTATAAGACCAGTGTCTCTAACCAGCATGGTCACAAAATTGTGTGTGAGAATCCTGAAAGACAGATGGATAAAATATCTGGAAGAGATTAATATTTTGGCTGAATGTCAGTTTGGATTCAGAAGTGGAAGGTCATGTGTTTCTAACTTGTTGAGCTTTTACTCAAGAGCAATTGACGTGGTACAGGAGAGAGATGGTTGGGTGGACTGTGTGTACTTAGACTTAGAGAAGGCCTTTGACAAAGTACCTCATAAGAGACTAATGTGGAAACTAGAATATATAGGAGGACTGAAGGGGAAACTTCTGGAATGGATGAGAGACTTTTTAAGAGACAGACAAATGAGGACAGTAATAATGGATAGGATGTCTGGATGGCGGGAAGTAACAAGTGAAGTCCCTCAAGGCTCGGTGTTGGTGCCAGTAATGTTCCTGATTTACGTAAATGATATGGTAGATGGAATGAATAGTTATGCAAGTCTGTTTGCTGATGATGTAAAAATCTTGAGGAAGGTAGAGGTTGAGGAGGATTGTAAAATACTGCAGGAGGATTTGGATAGGATACACGATTGGAGCCGGACGTGGGAAATGAAATTTAATGTAAAGAAATGTAAAATATTGGAAATGGGTAAAAGTACCAGGAGGCCATCACTGAATTATTTGTTGGGTAATGAATTAATCACAAAAAGGAGAGAAGAGAAAGATTTGGGAGTGCTGGTCCAAGACAGTTTGTCACCAGAAAAGCACATTAACAAGATAGTTGGAGAGACTTATAAACTCTTGACTAACATAAGAGTAGCATTTCATTATATGGATGAGGAGATGATGAAAAAATTGATAGTGGCCATGATCCGCCCCAGGTTAGAATATGCAGCGGTAGTGTGGTCCCCACACAAAAAGAAAGATATAAACAAGATTGAGAGAATACAAAGAACAGCAACCAAGATGGTCCCCAGTCTGGCAGACCTGTCATACAGAGAGAGGCTGGAAAAGCTGGATTTGCCTTCCTTAGAGGAAAGAAGAAAGAGGGGAGACATGATTGCAGTGTTCAGGACCATGGTGGGAGTAGATAAAATTGACAAAGAAGATCTGTTTGTATGGGATGAGAGAGCAACAAGAGGACATGGAATGAAATTGAAAAAGTCAAGCTGCTTGAAGGATATCAAGAAATATAGCTTTCCTTACAGAAGTATAGACTTATGGAATAGCCTGGACAAAGAGATTGTCCAGTCTAAAAACTTAAACGAGTTTAAAGCTAAATTTGACTTATTGAGAAACAGCGACGGAAACCCACGAGCATAGTACATTCCGTGTATATCACAATTAGGTATATTCTTAAATATTTGGAACGACTTAGACAAAGAGGTGGTGCATGAGAAAAACATTCATGTGTGTAAAGGTAGACTTGATAAATGTGGATATGGAGACAGGACAACACGAGCATTGCTCAATTCCTGTATACTACAAATAGGTAAATACACACATATTGTCTGTCAGCCAGAGCGAACGGACTTATCTCGACTGCCTTCCAGCCATGACTGCAAACCTTAAGTAGTTTTCAGGAATTAAGTTTGTCCTGTCTCCTTTGGTCTTGTTTTAAGTTTAAAATACTGTAAGTTAACACAGACTATCAAAAATGTAAAGAGTTATCGGCAGAGAGTATACATGAATGTTTGTAGTATTTTCGGTAACAGCTGTTTTAGTACTGTAACCAACCTCAAACATGGCCAATAATGAATATAAACATCAAGGGACTCGAATTTCCAGGATTTGATAGTGCAATTAATGTCATGGATTTGGTTAAAACATTGATTATGAGCATTAGTGAACTTGAAAAGAAAGCGGAGAATTTAGTGTTAAAGTACATGTCCGAATATACCGAGAATACTATACAGAATCTGATCCAGTCCAATGAGACGGCGAACCAGAAGATCAGGAATTTGAAGTGAGAAAATATCGAATTAAGGAGAAAACTAGAGGACAGCAGTAATAAAATGGAGAAGGTGAGTAGTGTGCCAGAAGAACAAAAGGCAAAGTGGGCACATGTGGAAGAAGGACAGAAAGAAATGGTCAGCTTAAGGGAAATGATTCAGGAAGAAAGGGAAATGAACAAAAAAAAAAATGGAAGAAAATGTTGAGATAATATTGAAGAAAAAAAAAAAAATACATGTACACTCAATCCTGGTAAATCGCGAGTTTATAAATCACAAATTTGTAAATCAAGGCTAAGTGGCTGTCAGACAGCCAGCACCCTTAAATCGCTGTTAAGTCATGAAAATCGCGGATCTAGGGACCGAAGTGGGCCTTTTCCGAGGAGAATCGTAAACTGCGGCATTCAATTTGAAAATCGCGACCCAACAACCAATCACCACCCATCCCTGGTGGCAAGTGTGCATACTAATGCCGCAGAGTTAATGAGAAACATCAAGAACTCATCACCCACTATTTTGCCTGGATAAGGGCAGAAGCTGAACCTGAACCACAGCCAGGCCCTTCACACACTGAGGACGTGGGTGACGTAGCATCTGTCATCTCTGAGGTAGACTTTGAGGGCTTCCTGAGGGAGGCAGATGAGCTGGAGAAGGGAGAACAGCATGAGGGAGCACCCCCACCTCATGCTGAGAGGTTCTAAGTTCTTCCCAACACCACCCCATTCCATTTACCTAAGCAATAACATCATAGGGTTAAGGTGAGATCCCTTAACACTGCTTATTTCTATTAAACACATGCACTGAATATTCTTAAATTTGTATGTTTGTGTTTGATGGTGCCTACATAGGTGTAGGCAGGGTGCTGTTGGGTGGTTGGCCAAAGTCCAGACCCAAATTCATTTTGCACATAAGAATTATTATTTATAAACTGCGGAATTTGTAAATCACGGCAGTGGTCCTGAACCAAATTGTTGTGATTTACGAGGATTGAGTGTACTGAAACTGTAGAAGGGAACAGATGTGTGGTAATACAGTAATCCCTCTAATATCCGGACGCCCAATAACCGAACATCCCCACTAACCGAACCTTATCGTCCTGGGATCAAACATTCCCAAAATGGTCCGAAAATCCAAAAAAATTGGAAAAAAAATCGATTTTTTGCCGTCCGTAATTTGAACTTGCCGCGCGCGCCGCGTGAGAGCATTGTTTTGGTTCGTCATTCCTCCGACGTCCGATAGAGCGCCGCTGCATCCTCCCCACTTCCCGCCTGTCTCTCACCGCGACAAGACCTACGCTCTTCGTCATGGCTGCCCACGTGCTCGCTTTTGTGGTGGTGCCGTACTTGCTGCAAGGCCTCCTGCTGCTCTCTGCCCTACTCTTAGTGTGTGTGATGATGGCCCCGCCTCCTGAGAAAAGGAAGAGAGTGGTGTTGACTCTGGAGAAGAAACGGGAGATATTGGAGAAGGTTGATGCGGGTTGGTCTTCCTCTCGCATTCTCCGCGAGTTCAACCTGGCCCGGTCGACTTTGTTTGATATCAAGCGTTCCCGAGACAAGCTCATGCAGTACACGGCTGACTTCTCGTCGAGAAGCAAACGCAACGTGGAGAGGAAGGTTATGTTTACTCCCAAGTATGCAGAGATCGACCGCTCCACGTTGATTTGGTATCGACAGCAACGTGCAGCTGGTGTGATGGTACGTGGAACGGAGCTGAAGGCTGCTGCTGAGAAGTTTGCAAGGCTTCACGACGCCCTAGACTTCAAGGCATCCGAGGGTTGGCTCTTCGCGTTCAAGTTGCGACATGGCCTTACTAACCGTAAAGCACATGGCGAAGCATTGGACGCTAACGAGGATGGAGTGGACGAGTTTCGGCACAAGGTGAAAGGCTTGATCGACAGGGAGGGCCTCACTCTCGGTCAAGTCTATAACGCTGACGAAACTGGCCTATTCTATCGCTCGGTGCCAACGAACACTCTCGCCGATGAGACGGAGAAGCGTGTACCTGGCCGCA
This sequence comes from Coenobita brevimanus, assembly GCF_032717465.1. NCBI lineage: Eukaryota > Metazoa > Arthropoda > Malacostraca > Decapoda > Coenobitidae > Coenobita > Coenobita brevimanus. The sequence continues at coordinate 25,100,488 of NC_137063.1, read as the reverse complement.
AGCTTTCTAAGGAACGGATATCTGCTTTGTGTTGTGCCAATGCTAACGGCATGCACCGGCTTAAGCCCGTTATTGTTGGCCGTGCAAAGCAGCCTCGGTGCCTTCGTGGGGTGATGGATGTCCTTCCTGTCGTATGGTACCATTCTTTGAAAGCATGGTTCACAGCTGTGATTTTCAAAGACTGGTTTCACCATCACTTCGTCAAGGAGGTCATACATTACCAGACGAAGACACTGGGAATTCCTCGCGACCAGGTAAAGGCTCTCCTTCTCCTCGACAATGCACCTGCCCACCCGTGCGACAAGGACTTGGTTGCTGAGAATGGCCGTATTAGGTGCATGTTTCTGCCACCTAATACGACTGCTCTCATTCAACCAATGGACCAAGGAGTGATCGTGGCAACAAAGCGCCTGTACCGTCGGAAGTTCCTGGACGAGGTGATGGTGGTTCTCGAGGACGAGGACGAGCGCAGGGAAGGACGTGACACTCGAGGCAAGCGGACTTTGGAAAACCTTCGCCGCTACAACATCAAGTCTGCGCTGTACAACTGGGCTAGTGCATGGAAGGAAGTCCCTGTGAAAACTCTTGAAAATGGTTGGTCTCGTCTGCTTCTCGGAACAGATGTGGAGTACGATTTCCTAGGGTTTGACGTGGATGACTTCCATGCACGGCTACGTACGCACGGCGACGATGTTGATGTGGACGATGTTCGTGAGTGGTTGGACGACGACGGGGCGATCCTGGGTATCAGACGTTGTCTGATATCGAGATCGCGTCTTCGGTTGCTGGTGTCAGTCCCGAACTTGAAGATTCCGACGACGAAGGCGATGATGATGCAGACTCCGCCCAGCAGGACACTACTCCAGCCATCCCCAAGCTGAGCGCACTCCGGGAACATCTAGAGTTCGTCCTAGACTACCTGGAACACCCGGACTGCGACAGGGAGATGGGGCCCTTGGGACTCGTGGAGGAAGTGCGTGCTTTCCGGCAGCGCATCATCAATCGCCAGAATCGTCGGTCCTTGCGTCAGTCAACGATTGACAGTTTTTTCAGGCCCGTGACCCCCGCTGTGCCAAGCCCTGGTTCCACTCCGTTGCCTCCCCAAGACAGGCCCTCATGCTCCGAGCCACAGCCCAGCACATCAGCTACAGTGGAGTCACCGCTCGACGTGAGTTTGCGGCTGTCTTCAGAGTCTTCTGTAGTCGGTACGCCATCACCACTACCCACCGATGCACCCCTTGGACGCCTGCCAGTGATACTCTCGGGCTCTGACAGTGAATAAACAGCAAGAACTTCTCCACTAGACCACACGGGAATTTTGAGTGTTGTGCAGTGAAAAAAACGGTGTGTTGTGTTAAGGTTTTCAAGTTGGGAGAAAAGACTAAGTAGAAAAGAAATTTAACGTAACTAACCTTCTTTGTTTTGGCTTTGGAAACTTAAAAAACTTGGGAAAAGTTAATGTGCAACACTTAAATTTAATGGAACATTATTTGGACTAAAGTGAACACTGTGAAAAGAACGGACTTCTGTGTGTTAGTGACTAAGTTCAGTGCAAGACTTCAGGAAGAGTGTAGTGCAAGTGCTTCAGGAAATCGTTCTTACTGTCAGAGTCCGAGAGGAGGCGGTTATTCATCGAGGTGGCCAGGGACTTGCTGTAAGTAGCCAAAATGTTTCATGTTGTACTATTTTCCATACTATATTTACCAGAATGTTTCATATTGTATTTTTTCCCATACTATACTTACCAGAAAGTGTCATACTGTACTTCTTTCCATACTAAACTTACCTCATGCATGTGCAGTAGGAATGTGTTTTTCAGAGTTCGGTTAGGTTCGGTTAGGTTAGGTTCGGTTAGAGTCCATAAGTACCAGAATGTTTATTAATGTATGAACATACTTCTAAACCCACATTTTATGTGTCTATTGCATTTATTTCAGTCATTTATGTGCCTTATTGGTGTGATTTGGGTGTTAAATAGGTGCTATGCATGTCCGGAGGGAGTTGTATAGGTGTTTCTCTGTGTTAGGGTCCGTAAGTACAAGTCCATAAGCTGGGGCCCAATATCCGGACAAAACCAATATCCGAACCTACCGATGGCTCTATTGATCCGGATATTGGAGTGATTACTGTATTTGGAAACAGGGAGGAGGAAGAAAAGGTTAGATCAGTGAGACTCAAGAGAGACACGAATCTGGTGAGAAAAATATTAGGCAAGATTGATCCCGAAGGAGACAAGTGGGAAAAAGAAACTGAGGAAGTAAGGAGGTTAGGGCCTTATAAGAAAGGGGAAACAAGACCAATGAGAGTCAAGTTGTCATCAGAAAGTGTTGTAAATGATATACTTAAAGTGACCTGGAAACTAAGCAAAGAGGCAGGGATGGATAATATTATAATAAGAAAAGATTTGAATGAAGGAGAAAGAGAAATGATAAAATCTTTGAGGGAACATGGAAAAAAATGATAAAAGGACAGAGAAAGAATGAAACTTTTTTTGGAGAGTGATGGATATGAAAGTAAGGAAGTGGTATGTGAGGAACAAGAAGTGAAAGAAACTAAGGGGGATGGCTATAAATACGAAAAAGAGAAGTTATTGGAGAGTTGTAGATCAGAAATTGAGGAAGTGGTACCGATGGAGAGAAGGAGAAAAGAGGGTACAAAAAACATCAAAAATAACTTGAAGGTGGCATATACTAATGTTGATCGTTTAATATCCGCAAGGCTTGAAAATAACGATTTCTTCAGGGTATATGAACCGGATGTTATGTGCTTTGTAGAGATCAAGTTAAGAGACAATATTGATGTTCATATGGGAGATGGTAAACACAAACTGTGGAGAAGAGACAGAAAAGAAAAAATGGGAGGAGGAGTGATGATAGCAGAGAAGAACAACATAAATGTATATACTGTGGAAATGGGAGAAGGCAGGGCTGAAGTGATAAAAATGAATTTAGAAACTGGAAAGAATGGCAAGTGAGATATGGCGGTAGTGTATGTTCCCCCTATGACTAGAGCATGGAATGATGATGAATACAAGGAGATGCTGTCAGATATGGCTACTTATTTACAAAAAATAACTGAGAAAAGCAGCAATATAATTTTGGTGGTTGACTTTAACTGTAAAAAGGTGAACTGGGAGGAATGGGACTCAGGAGGCAGCGAAGATTCGTGGGGCACTATATTATTAAATATAACAATGAATAATGTGATGACACAATGGGTCAAAGAAGAGACACGGTTCCGAGATGAGGACACACCAGCAAGGTTAGATTTACTGTTTACCAAAGAACCTGATGTAACAGAATCTTTGAAAAATTTGTGTCCTTTAGGAAAAAGTGATCATGTGGTCACTGAGTTCCAGATGATAACAGGGAACGTCGAGCCAAGAGATGAGCTTTATAGGCAGGGAAGATACAACTTTGGAAAAGCAAATTTTACAGGATTAAGAAAATTTTTCGAAAATGTGGATTGGAGAAAATTCAGAGAAACAAGAGAGATACAGAGTAGGTGGGATATCTTTCTAGACCTCCATAATTTGGGAGTGGAAAAATTTGTACCATGAGTAAGGGGGGAAAGAAAACAGGAAAAGGAGTAGTTTAATAGAAGGTATATGATAGCAAAAAAAGAGAGAGATAAGGAATGGAACAATTGGAAAAAGAGGCAACAACAAAACAAAGGAAGAATATAAAAGAACTAGAAATGAATACAAAAGAATACCTAGAGAAGTAAAACGGAATTTTGAAAAAGGTATAATAGACAAATGCAAAGATGAACCCAAACTGTTTTATAGATTTGTTAATGGCAAACTGAAACAAAAGGAAGGAATCACCAAAATGAAAGTAGAAGGAGAGGTCTATAAAGATGTGGCAGTGCAAGCAGAAATAATGAACAAATGTTTCCAATCGTTTTTTTTTTCTAATGAGAAGGAGTTTGTGGAAGGGGAGGGAGTGATTAGAAATGTACAGGTGATAAAAGATATTAAAGTGGAGGAACAGGAAGGGTATAAATTACTGGAAACTCAAGACGTAAAGAAAGCCCCAGGACCTGATGGAATTTCTAATTGGGTACTGAAGGAATGCAGAGAACAACTGGCGGATAAAATCACAGTTTGTGTGTTCTCTGGAAGAGGGGAAAGTGCCTCAAGAATGGAAGAGGGCAAATGTGGTACCAATCTATAAGGGAGGAAACAGGGAAGAACCCCTGAATTATAGACCAGTATTTCTAACCAGCACGGTCACGAAATTGTATGAGAGAATCCTGAAAGACAGATGGATAAAATATCTGGAAGAGATGAATATTTTGGCTGAAAGTCAGTTTGGATTCAGAAGTGGAAGGTCACGTGTTGCCAACTTGTTGAGCTTTTACTCAAGAGCGATTGACATGGTACAGGAGAGAGACGGTTGGGTGGATTGTGTGTATTTAGACGTGGAGAAGGCCTTCGACAAGGTACCCCATAAGAGACTAATGTGGAAACTAGAGTATATAGGAGGAATGAAGGGGAAACTCCTGGAATGGATGAGAGACTTTTTGAGAGACAGACAAATGAGGACAGTAATAAAGGATAGGATGTCTGGATGGAGGGAAGTAACAAGTGGAGTCCCTCATGGCTCGGTGTTGACGCCAGTAATGTTCCTGATTCATGTAAATGATACGGTAGACAGAGTGAACAGTTACGCAAGTCTGTTTGCTGATGATGTAAAGTTCTTGAGGAAGGTAGAGGTTAAGGAGGATTGTAAAATGCTGCAGGAGGATCTGGATAGGATACATGATTGGAGCCGGTTGTGAGAAATGAAATTTAATGCAAAGAAATGTAAAATATTGGAAATGGGTAAAAGTACCAAGAGGGAATCACCGAATTATTTGATGGGTAATGAATCAATCACAAAAGCGAGAGAAGAGAAAGATTGGGAGTGCTGGTCCAGGACAGTTTGTCACCTGAAAAACATATTAACAAGATAGTTAGAGAGACGCATAAACTCTTGACTAACATAAGAGTAGCATTTCATTATATGGATGAGGAGATCATGAAAAAATTGATAGTGGCCATGATCCGCCCCAGGTTAGAATATGCAGCAGCAGTTTGGTCCCCACACAAAAAGAAAGATATAAACAAGATTGAGAAAATACAAAGAACAGCAACCAAGATGGTCCTCAGTCTGGCAGATCTGTCATACAGAGAGTGGCTGGAAAAGCTGGATTTGCCTTTCTTAGAGGAAAGGAGAAAGAGGGGAGACATGATTGCAGTGTTCAGGACCATGATATGAGATGATAAAATTGACCGAGAAGAAATGTTTCTATGGCATAAGAGAGCAAGAAGAGGACATGGAATGAAATTGAAGAAGCCAAGTTGCTTGAAGGATATCAAGAAATATTGTTTTCCTTATAGAAGTATAGATCTGTGGAATACCCTGGACAAAGAGAACGTCCAGTCTAAAAAACTTGAATGAGTTTAAAGCTAAATCTGACTTACTGAGAAACAGAGACAAGACCCCATGAGTGTAGCTCATTTCCTGTATATCACAATTAGGTATACAGTATTAGATAAATACATAAGTATTTCGAACGACTTAGACGAAGAGGTGGTGCAGGCGAAAACATTCATGTGTGTAAAAGTAGACTAGATAAATGTGGATATGGAGACAGGACAACATGAGCATTGCTCATTCCTGTATACTACAAATGGATAAATCCATCATCCATCATCCAATCCTACGTTGCCCCATGAGGAGCGTAGAAGCCCGGGGCTAGGCAGTTGGTCCTGACATTTAAGATGAGAGTGACCAACCTCACTCATCCCTGAGTGGCATTACGTGAGCAATCAACCCCAACCACCCCTTGGATAAAAACCTTCAACGGCTCAATCCGATTGGAGCGCAATAATTACCCACTAAACCACAAGGAGCCAAATAGATTAATACAAATAGGTAAATACACACACACACACACACATACAAGGAAATAGAAGTGAAGGAAACTAGGGGGGATGGTTGTGAAAGATCAGAAGTTGAGGAAGTGGTACGGACAGAGAGTAGGAGAGAAGAGGGTATTAATAATGTCAAAAATAATTTGAAGGTGATATATACTAATGTTGATGGTTTCATATCGACAAGGATCGAAATTAATGATTTCTTGAGAGAACATGAACCTGATGTCATGTGCTTTGTAGAGACCAAATTAAGAGAAGATATTGATGTTCATTTGGGAGATGGTAAATACAAACTGTGGAGAAAAGACAGAAAAGAAAAAAAGGGAGGAGGAGTGATGATAGCAGTGAAGAACAACATAAATGTAGATACTGTGGAAATGGGAGAAGGCAGGGCTGAAGTGATATATATGAAATTAGAAACTGGAGAGAATGTTAAGAGAGATATGGCGGTAGTGTATGTTCCCCCAAAGACGAGAATATGGAAGGATGACGAATACCATGAGATGTTGTCAGATATGGCTAGCTACTTGCAAAAAATAATTGAGAAAAGCAATAATATAATTTTGGTGGGTGACTTTAATTGTAAAGAGGTGAACTGGGAGGAATGGTACTCGGGAGGCGGCGAGGATTCGTGGGGTACTATGTTATTAAATATAATAATGAATAATGTGATGACGCAGTGGGTCAAAGAAGAGACACGGTTTCGAGGTGAGGACACACCAGCAAGGTTAGATTTACTGTTCACCAAAGAACCCGATGTAATAGAATCATTGGAATATCTCTGTCCTTTGGGAAAAAGTGATCACGTGGTCATTGAGTTCCAGATGTTAATAGGAAACATCGAGCCAAGAGACGAGCTTCATAGACAGGGAAGATACAACTTTGGCAAAGCAAATTTTACAGGATTGAGAAACTTTTTTGAAAATGCGGATTGGAGAAAATTCAGAGAAACAAGAGAGATACAGAAGAAGTGGGATATCTTTCTAGACCTCTATAATTTGGGAGTGGAAAAATTTGTACCAAGAGTAAGAGGGAAAGAAAACAGGAAAAAGGAGTGGTTTAATAGAAGGTGTATGATAGCCAAAAAAAAGAGAGATAAGGCGTGGAACAATTGGAGAAAGAGAGGTAACGACAGAACAAAGGAAGAATATAAAAGAACAAGAAACGAATACACAAGAATACGTAGGGAAGAAGAAAGGAATTTTGAAAAAGGTATAATTGACAAATGCAAGGATGAACCCAAACTGTTTTATAGATTTGTTAATGGCAAACTGAAACAAAAGGAAGGAATCACCAAGCTGAAAGTAGAAGGAGAGGTCTTTAAGGATGCGGCAATGCAAGCAGAAATAATGAACAAACGTTTCCAGTCAGTTTTCACTGAAGAAAAGGAGCTTGTGGAAGGGGAGGGAGTGATTAGAAATGTTCCGGTGATGAAAGATATAAAAGTGGAGGTGCAGGAAGTGTATAAATTACTGGAAACTCAAGATGTAAGGAAAGCCCCAGGACCTGATGGAATTTCTAATTGGGTACTGAAGGAATGCAGAGAACAACTGGCGGATAAAATTCACAGCTTAATTGTATGCTCACTGGAAGAGGGGAAACTGCCAAAAGAATGGAAGAGGGCAAATGTGGTACCAATTTACAAGGGAGGAAACAGGGAAGAACCCCTGAATTATAGACCAGTGTCTCTAACCAGCATGGTCGCAAAATTGTGTGAGAGAATCCTGAAAGACAGATGGATAAAATATCTGGAAGAGATGAATATTTTGGCTGAATGTCAGTTTGGATTCAGAAGTGGAAGGTCATGTGTTTCAAACTTGTTGAGCTTTTACTCAAGAGCGATTGATGTGGTACAGGAGAGAGATGGTTGGGTGGATTGTGTGTACTTAGACTTAGAGAAGGCCTTTGACAAGGTACCTCATAAGAGACTAATGTGGAAACTAGAATATATAGGAGGACTAAAGGGGAAACTTCTGGAATGGATGAGAGACTTTTTGAGAGACAGACAAATGGGGACAGTAATAAAGGAAAAGATGTCTGGATGGAGGGAAGTAACAAGTGGAGTCCCTCAAGGCTCAGTGTTGGCGCCAGTAATGTTCCTGATTTACGTAAATGATATGGTAGATGGAGTGAACAGTTATGCGAGTCTGTTTGCTGATGATGTAAAGATCTTGAGGAAGATAGAGGTTGAGGAGGATTGTAAAATACTGCAGGAGGATTTGGATAGGATACACAACTGGAGCCGGACGTGGGAAATGAAATTTAATGTAAAGAAATGTAAAATATTGGAAATGGGTAAAAGTACCAGGAGACCATCACTGAATTATTTTTTGGGTAATGAATTAATCACAAAAAGGAGAGAAGAGAAAGATTTGGGAGTGCTGGTCCAAGATAGTTTGTCACCAGAAAAGCACATTAACAAGATAGTTGGAGAAACTTATAAGCTCTTGACTAACATAAGAGTAGCATTTCATTATATGGATGAGGAAATGATGAAAAATTTGATAGTGGCCATGATCCGCCCCAGGTTAGAATATGCAGCGGTAGTGTGGTCCCCACACAAAAAGAAAGATATAAACAAGATTGAGAGAATACAAAGAACAGCAACCAAGATGGTCCCCAGTCTGACAGACCTGTCATACAGAGAGAGGCTGGAAAAACTGGATTTGCCTTCGTTAGAGGAAAGGAGAAAGAGGGGAGACATGATTGCGGTGTTCAGGACCATGGTGGGAGTAGATAAAATTGACAAAGAAGATCTGTTTGTATGGGATAAGAGAGCAACAAGAGGACATGGAATGAAATTGAAAAAGTCAAGCTGCTTGAAGGATATCAAGAAATATAGCTTTCCTTACAGAAGTATAGACTTATGGAATAGCCTGGACAAAGAGATCGTCCAGTCTAAAAACTTAAACGAGTTTAAAGTTAAATTCGACTTATTGAGAAACAGCGACGGAAACCCACGAGCGTAGTACATTCCGTGTATATCACAATTAGGTATATTCTTAAACATTTGGAACGACTTAGACAAAGAGGTGGTGCATGAGAAAAACATTCATGTGTGTAAAGGTAGACTTGATAAATGTGGATATGGAGACAGGACAACACGAGCATTGCTCAATTCCTGTATACTACAAATAGGTAAATACAAATAGGTAAATACATCCAAAGATATCAATCGACATCCTGAACTTAGAGGAATACAATATATGGAGAAGAGACAGGAATTTTAAAAAAGGAGGAGTAATTATAATATTAACAAAGAAAAATCTAAAAGTCAAAGAAACAGAACTAGATATACCCTTACAGGTAGAGCTGACTGCAGTAGAGACCAATACATCTGAAGGGAAAGTATGTGTAGCAAATTTATACATGCCACCCAGATCAAACACATGGGAAAGAGGCAGAGAGTACAATTCAGAGTTTAAGAGCATTACTACATAGAATGGAGGAGAAACCGGAAAGAATCAGACTAACTGGAAATTTTAATACAAATATAAATTGGAATACTTTAGATATAATAAGCTAAAAAAGTTGTTGGGACCAAAAACTCTTGTATCTCGTGCAGGAGTTTTTTTTAACGCAAAATGTAAGGGAAAGCACCAGAAAAAGAGGACTTGATGTACCCTCAGTACTAGATCTTATATTCACTAGGAAAGAGAGAGTGATATTGACAATTTAATGTATCACCCTCCATTTGGCAAGAGTGACCATGCAGTACTAAACTGCAACTTCAGGATTGCATATGACATAGTTAACGCAATGAAAGTTAAAAAAAGAACCTAAATTATAAAAAAGGAAACTACCAAGACCTAAAGAAGTACTTCTTAGAAACAGATTGGGTAAAGGAGCTTAGAGGACAAGATTTAAATGTTATATATAAAAAATTCTGGGAACTTTATGAAACAGGGGTCCAGAAGTACTTTCCACAGCACAAAGAAGCAGAAAAAAAAATACAGAAATGGTTTAATACAGAATGTAAAAAATAAAAAAAAAAAAGAGAGATTTGTTGTGGAACAGATATAGAAGACACAATAGTGGGAGGGCATATAACAACTATAAACAGGCAAGAAAAGATTATACAAGAATAAGGAGGGAAGCCCAAAGACAGTTTGAGGATGTCATAAATAAAAGTAGTGATCAACCGAAGCTATTTTACAGCTACATCACAAGCAAAACCAAAGTAAAAGATATACAGTAATACAATCCATTACGGACGAGGGGATCACCTATGCACAAAAGAAGGACATTTGTGAAGCACTAAGTAAGAATTTGCAATCAGTTTTTAGAGGAGAAAATAATTTTAAGAGGGATGATATGGAACATGCGTGCCCACACGCAGATATACAAATATCAGAGAAAGAAATACAGGAGGAGTTAATTAAATTAGAAGAAGGAAAAGCAAATGGTACCGATGAAATTTCATGTTGGGTGCTACATGAATGTGCAAAGAAGTAAATCATTATCACTAATATTCAAGGAATCCTTGAGACAAAGTAAACTACCTGATATTTGGAAAAAAGAAAACATTGTTCCCTTATTCAAGAAAGGGAATTGATAAAATCCACTCAACTACCAACCAGTACCACTAACCAGTGTTGTAAGCAAGGTATTAGAAAAGCTGATAAGAAAAGTTTGGGTAAATCATCTAGAAGAACACAATATGATAACAGAAAGACAGTTTGGTTTCAGAAAAGGAAAATCGTGTGTTACTAATCTGTTGAGCTAGTATGATAGAGTAACAGAAACATTACAGGTCTATTTAGATTTCAAGAAAGCATTTAACAGAGTACCACACCGAAGACTTTTATGGAAACAGTATCATCAAGGAGGAATCTGAAGCAAACTGTATTGTTGGATGCAAGATTTTCTCAAAAAAAGGGAAATGAGAACAGTCTATCTATCTCTATCTATTGCCAGATGCCTCAATCCCGCTTGGGGTGGCCACAAACAAGTCGCCTCCACGTCGTCCTGTCCCCCGCCATTTCACTGCCCTTCTCCCAACTCACACCCCCCCCTCTCATATACCTCTCCACCTCATCCCTCCATCTCATCCTCGGCCTCCCCCTCCCTCTTCCCCCCTCCACCTCACTCACATACACTCTCTTCGTCAGTCTTTCACCCTCCATCCTCTCCACATGGCCAAACCACCTCAGTGTGTTCCTCATAACGCTTCCTATCACATCCACATCCACACCACAATGCTCCTTTATATCCTCATTCGTCAGCCTGTCTCTCCATGTGACTCCACAGGCTCCTCTTAAATAATTCATTTCCACTGCTTTCACTCTTGACTTGTGTCCTTCCAACAACGTCCAAGCTTCACTTCCATACGTTAGAGTTGGTATCACAATACTGTCATGTAGTAACTTTTTCACTTCCATGCTCACTTCCCTGTTTCTCATCACTGCTTTCAAAGAACCAGCAACCTTTCTTCCCTGCTGTACCCTTTCAAGCACTTCACCCTCCAAACCTCCATCCTTACTCATCACACTACCCAAGTACTTAAATGTACTCATATTTTCCAATTCAATTGAGTAACCTTGACCTTACCCTTGGCAATGAAATTACCATTTTGGGTGATTTTAACATACACAATGTTGAATGGTTATTGCATTCTGCCCGGACTGACGACGCTGGTCTAGAATGCGAGCTGTTTGCGGAATCGTTTAATCTCACCCAGTTGGTAAAGCAACCAACCAGAATACCTGATAATCCTGATCATAATGCCCATCTCTTGGATTTATTCTTGACAAATAATCCAGATCAATACAGGATAGAGGTACTGTCACCACTTGGATCCTCTGACCACAATCTCATCAAAGCCTCATTAGTTAACCCTCCTACACCTCCCCATTCCGAACCTGTCAGGGTGACCCGATGGCACTTTGACAGGGCAGACTGGGATGGATTTAGAAATTATCTTGCTGATGTTCCATGGCAGTCTTTCTTCTCTAGTGACCCCAATTCTACCCAGTCCCACATTTGTGACTTAATACTAGCTGGTATGGATTTATTCATACCAAGTCAACAATTCACTAAAAGATCAAACTCTCCAAAATGGTTTGATGGCAATTGTGCCAGAGCAACAGCCCAAAAGTCATTAGCATATAACTCTTACTTAAAATCAAAAACACCTGAATCACTCTCCCAATTTAAAATTGCTAGAAATCATGCAAAAGCTGTATTAAATCTATCTAAATCAAACTTTCTTCAAAAGCAAGCATCAAAACTACTTAACAACCCTAATGACAATAGATTATTCTGGTCAACTCTTAATTCTTTCAATAATAACTTTAACAAGTCATCTTCCATTCCCCCACTAAAATCTTCAGATGGCAATATTACAAATGACCCACGTGGGAAAGCAGATATCTTTGCTAGTACCTTTGCAAGAAACTCTACAATAGATGATACCAGCCAGAATGTCTCAGTACTGGAACTTGATTCTCCCGAAATTGCCCCACTTAAAATACAGACAAGATTTGTAAAATCCATCCTAGACAATTTACCTACCAACAAAGCTCCAGGTCCAGATGGAATTCCGCCAATTGTTTTGAAAAAGTGTTCCCCTGAACTTGCCTCTGTCCTAGCTAAATTATTCAGACTATGCATACGTACTTCTTTATTCCCAAATTCATGGAAAGAAGCCAATATCCACCCAGTTCCGAAGAAAGGAAGTTCGTCTGACCCCTCCAATTACAGACCAATAGCTATCACATCTTCTCTTGGTAAGGTATTTGAAACTTTAATTAATAAGCATATTGTTAAACATCTTGAATCCAACAACTTAATTAATGATAGACAATACGGTTTTCGCCACGAAAGATCCACCATTGACATACTCAATCTCTTAACTCATACCATCCATCAATCAATTGATCTTTTTGGAGAAACTCATGCAGTAGCTCTTGATATCTCTAAAGCTTTCGACAGAGTATGGCACCGTTCCCTGCTGTCCAAACTCCCTTGCTATGGACTAACGTCTTTTGTTCCTTTGATTTCTTCTTATCTTAGTGACAGGAAAATAAGAGTAAAAGTAGATGATGTATATTCGAATTTCCACTCAGTTAACGCCGGCGTGCCGCAGGGATCAGTTCTGGCGCCAACCCTATTTCTGGTTCATATTAATGATCTCTTATCTGTCACTCACAATCCCATTCACTCATATGCAGATGACTCAACACTACATAGTTCATTCACACTCAGACATCCATTTACAAAGTCTAATATCTCTACCTCTCAGCTCAATACAGCCATCTCCATAAATCAAGATCTATCTACAATCAGTGAATGGGGACAAAACAACCTTGTCTCTTTTAATGCTAGTAAAACTAAATATATACAGTTTACTAATAGACAGATATTGCCAGATTCGTACATTACCTTCAGTGCTACTAATGTTCCCATCTCCAAAAGTATTGAAATTCTTGGTGTCTCACTTAACAGTGCCCTCAGCTGGACCTCTCATGTCAGATCACTTGCTAAAACCGCCTCAAAGAAACTTGGATTATTGTACAGAGTCCGTAACTTCTTCGCCGATGAGCAGTTAGCTATAATTTATAAGAGTCATGTGCGCTCTCAGCTTGAATATTGCTCACCCTTGTGGAATGGTTGTGGAGAGGTTGCATTAAGACAACTAGACAAAATTCAGAATAAAGCTGTTAGAATCATTAACAACCCTGCCATTACATATAAACTACCTGCAAGTAAGAAGGAATGTTGCCTCCCTTGCATTATTTTACAGATATTTTTTTGGCAAATGCTCAGATGAAGTTGCGTCCATGGTGCCACCTCTCCATGCCTTCCCTCGTGCTACACGGGCATCTGGTAGCGCTCATGACTGGAATGTCACTCAACCATATTGCAGAACTTCTGCCTATCTGAATTCTTTCATTCCCCGAACTGCATCTCTCTGGAACTCGCTTCCCCAGAGTTGTTTTCCTCCAAATTTCAACCTACAACTGTTCAAGTCTAACTGTTACAGACATTTTATGAACAGAGGACACCAGTAATCTGGTGTATGGATTATTTTTTTTCTCCATTTGTTTTTCCTTCCTCCGTTCTGTTATTAAAAAAAAAAAAAAAAAAAAAAAAAATCCAACCTCGCTGTACATTCACTGACTTCACCTCTCTCAAAGATCATCACTTTACTCTTCCCTACATTCACCTTTAGATTCCGTTTCTTTCACACTCTCCCAAACTCATCCACCAAGCCTTGCAGCTCCCCTTCGTCTTCACTCAACAACACAGTATCATCTGCAAATAACAGTACAGGGAATTTCCAAACACTATCCTCTCTCACCAGGGCCACTCCAACATCCACTAATGAGAACAGTACTATGGGGAAAACACTCATCATGGAGGGAAGTGACTAGCGGAGTTCCACAGGGCTCAGTGCTGGCACCAAATACATTTTTAGTGTATATAAATGACATACATAGCAACATTGGAAATTAAAGCTATCTAAATATGTTTGCTGATGATGCAAAAACACAAAGGAGAATAACTAATGCAGACTCTTGTAAGGAGCTACAAGAAGAATTAAATAAACTTCATGAATGGAGCAATATATGGCAAATGGAATTCAATGTGGACAAGTGTCATGTAATCAAGTTTGGTAAGAGTGGAAAAAGACCTGATTGGGATTATAAGTTAGGAAGTAAAACCTTACACACATCAGAAAGAGAGAAGGACCGAGGTGTGATTATCAATAACAGACTATCTCCAGCTAACCACATCAGTGAGAAGGTTCAGAACATGTATACACGGCTTGCAAATATGAGAGTAGCATTCACATACATAAATGATGACATGCTAAGGAAGATAACAACATCATTCATCAGACCAACCCTGGAGTATGCATCAGTAGTCTGCAGTCCTCACCTCAAAAACCAACTAGATAAGTTCAGGGAAGGAGAAAACAGATATAAATGATTACATAACCTATGGGAATGCATCAGCAAGAGGACACTGCAAAAAACTGCATAAAAAGAGAGGCGATAAAGACTTAAGGAAATTTAGTTTCCCAAATAGGGCAATTGATCACTGGAATGCACTACCAAATGAAATAGTGTGTGCCAAAACAATTCATAAATTTAAGGATATGCACAATAAAAATGGTTTAAGACATGGGACTGAGAAGAGTGGAGAAATTGCAAGATAGTGAGAAGAGGACAGAGTATAAGAGCATAGTGGAAGAAAGATTGGGAAGGTATGAGCTAGAGCAGATGGAAGGGGTGGAAGACGTATGTAAGATATTCACGGAAGAGATAAGCGCAGTGTGTGAGGTGGTTTGTGGAGTGAGGAGGAGATGCAAGGGTGTGCAAGGGACAGCATGGTGGAATGATGAGGTGAAACGAGCTGTGGAACAAAAGAAGAAGGCATATGGTGAATGGTTGGCGAGTAGAGGTAGGGGAGAAGATGAGAGAGAGAAGAGAGAGGTATATGTGAGCAGGAGAAGGGAGGTTAAGAGACTGGTGAAGGAGAGTAAGAAGAAAGTGGATGAAGAGTTTGGGAGGAATCTGAGTGTGAAATGGAGGGAGAGTAAGAAATTGTTTTGGAAGGAGGTAAAGAAAGTAAGGCAGTGTGAAAGGGGAAATAGTAGGGGAGTGAAAGATAGGAATAATAGATTGTTGGTGGAGAAGAGAGAGAAATTGAGGAGATGGAAGGAGCACTTTGAGGATTTGTTGAATGTAGAGAGTGAGAGCAGTGTGAGTATAAGTGGTTGGGGAATGGCTGGGAGAAGAAGAGATGAGAGGAGGGAGCAAGAGATCAGTAGGTCGGAAGTAGTGGAAGCGATGAAGAAGATTAAGCTGGGAAAGGCTCCAGGAACTGATGAAGTGTGTGGTGAAATGCTGAGGTATGGGGGTGAGATTGTTGTGGAGTGGATATGGAAGTTGTGTAGATTGGCCTGGGAAGAGGGAAGGGTTCCAGAGGACTGGAAATCAGGTCTAATTGTTCCTTTATACAAAGGAAAAGGGGAGAGAGAAGTATGTGGTAACCATAGGGGTATTTGCCTTCTTAGTGTGACTGGTAAAATATATGGTAGAATACTCATTGATAGGGTTAAGCATATGACAGAGGAGCTGGTTGGAGAAGAACAAGGGGGATTTAGGAAGGGAAAAGGGTGTGTAGATCAGATATTTGTTCTAAGATGTTTAGTGGAGAAGTATCTAGAGAAGGGAAGGAAAATGTACGCTGCCTTCATGGACTTGGAGAAAGCTTATGACAGAATAGATAGGAAAGGTATGTGGAAGGTATTAAGAATATATGGAGTGGAGGGGAAATTGTTGAGTGCTGTGAAGAGTATGTACGAGGGAGCTAGGGCTACGGTGTGAGTGGATGGTGAGCTGAGTGAGTTCTTTGATCTCAATGTGGGACTGAAACAGGGGTGTGTAATGTCTCCATGGCTGTTTAATATATATATGGATGGGATTGTAAAGGAGGTACAAGGTAGGGCAGTGGATGTGGGGGTGGCCCTAATGAATGAGGGTGAGATTTGGAAGCTTCCGGTGTTGCTGTTTGCTGATGATACAGTATTGTTGAGTGAAGATGAATGGGAGTTGCAAGGTTTGGTGAATGAATTTGGGACAGTGTGTAGGAGGAGGAAGCTGAAAGTTAATGTAAACAAAAGTAAAGTTATGGTGTTTGAGAGGAATGAAGTCACAGAGTGTGCAGTGAGGTTGGATGGTGAGGATATGGAGAATGTGAGTGCATTCAAGTACTTGGGTAGTGTGATGAGTAAGGATGGAACTTTGGGGGATGAAGTACGTGAAAGGGTACAGCAGGGAAGGAAGGCTGTTGGCACACTGAAAGCAGTGATGAGAAATAGGGAGGTGAGTATGGAAGTTAAGAAGTCACTGCATGATGGTATTGTGATCCCTACCCTGACGTATGGAAGCGAGGCATGGACCTTGCAAGAGGGGAACAAGTCAAGAGTGAGAGCAGTGGAAATGAGTTACTTGAGAGGAGCATGTGGAGTGACGTGGAGGGACAGGTTGACGAATGAAGAAGTGAAGGAACGTTGTGGGGTAGATGTGGATGTGGTTGAAAAGATTAGGAGAAATACACTGAGGTGGTTTGGACATGTGGAGAGGATGCAGAATGAAAGACTGACTAAGAGGGTGTATGTAGGTGAGGTGGAGGGAGGGAGAGGGAGGGGTAGACCGAGGATGAGGTGGAGGGATGGAGTTGAGAGGTATATGAGGGAGGGGGGGTGAGTTGGGGGGAGGGGAGTCAAATGGTGGGTGACAGAGTGACTTGGAGGCGTTTTGTCTGCGGCCACCCTTTACGGGATTAGGGCGTCGGGCTACAGATAGATAGATAGACTGTACGAGCTTGACTCGTTCTGTAAAGATACAAGTAGGTAAGAACACACACACTCTCTCTCACACACACACACACACACATATATCAGAGCGGAAAGGGACAGTCCACTGTTACATCCAATGGCGGTGAGTTTGCGGGCTTCTCCGATGAAGATCAGGGTAAAGAAAGTACTAAACTGAAACAAACAAGAGTAGCAGGTGTGGAGAAAATGGGTGGGATGAATGTCTAAGAATTATGAAAGGTTTGGTCAATAATTAAACTTGCAGGAAAGGACCCAAGAGAAGAAAGGGATTAACCCTTTAACCGCGGGCATTGTTTTGCCCCGACTGTCCTCTCCCGTGGGGGTTTCGACCAAAATGTAAACAAACTTTAAACCTTTATAACTCTGCACAGAATAAATCTAGAGCGAAAAATAAGGTACCATTAGAAAGTACTAACCTTCGGCTTTGCAATGATGTAGGTTTCATGATTTCGTTGACTATCACTGGATGGGCAGTGCCATTAGAAGTGAGCGATCTAAAATTACTATTTTTCGCTCACACACCATTACCTTCGCTCATACACCATTACCACATGCCAACCTCATTCTGATAATAATACTATAAACATATATGAACACTGCAGATACGATAAACACCCACTCTGTGTTCACTGAGGCAGGTAAAAGGCACTGTAATTGCCCGCACTTCACTGCCATATCAGCGGTGTTGTAATCACTATTTTTCGCTCACACACCATTACCAAATGCCAACCTCATTCTGATAATAATACTATAAACATATATGAACACTGCACATACGATAAACACCCACTCTGTGTTCACTGAGGCAGGTAAAAGGCACTGTAATTGCCTGCACTTCACTTTCACATCAGCAGTGTTGTCACTCACACAGCTGAACAGCTACTGATGCGTGTTTGGTCCGGGGTGGGGTGGGGGGCCCAGGGGGTGGGAGGTGGGGCCCCAGGGGGGGGAGGGAGGTGGGGGTCGGCTGGAGTGAAAGAACTTAATAGCTACTCTCCCTTGAAACAATTGGCGCACGGAAAAAACGCGGGGTATTCAAAATATTCACAAACATTCGAGAATGACATCCGCGGTTTGGTCCAGTTTTTGCAATGTCATTCTGGAATGACACCCGCGGTTAAAGGGTTAAGGTACTAAAGAACAAATTAGAGAGCATCTGCATACACAGCGCTGAGCAAGAGAGATAAGTTACAGAATTAAAAGTGAGTAATGAATCTGCCTCAAATGAAAAAAAAAAAAAAAAAGTTCAATAGAGAAAACAAGAGGTTAGAAGAAGAAAGGGGCAGGATAAAAAGTAACCTAGATGATCTTGAATCAAAATTTGGGATGCAAGATGAACACATTACGGAAAACTAGGAGGAACACAAAGGGTGGAAGAAAATTCAAGAGGAAGAAAATATACACTTAAAGGTGATTACAGAACAACAAAGAAAGGAAAACCAGGAAAAGGTGTAGAAGGAAGTGGTTAGGGTACTAAAAAGTGGAGAATCTCTAGTTAGGCATGTAGCAGATGGGAAAAAATGTGTGATTATTTCATGATTAAAAGAAAAACATATGACAGTACGATCTGAAAGGAAAAGTGAAGAACTGAGAAGGGCTAAAGAGATAGTATCAATAGTTATGGAGGGTAACAACAAACCTCAAGAAGAGACTGAAGAAGTGTTTAGGCTGGGAAGGTACGAGGAAGGAGGGGGCGAGGCCGCTAAAAGTTAAGTTTCAGTCTTGGGTCACAGTAAATGAAATCAACAGGACATGGCTTACCATCCACTCACTCAATGTAGTGCTGCTTCGGTTGTCTGCCTTTTCCTCTCCTCCCTCCTTTCCTTCCTTCCTCTTTTGTTCTTCTTTCCTTCATTTTTTTCCTGTTCCTTTTGCCTATGGGTGACTCTAACTGAGTGACAAGCCTAATAGTTTCCTGTACACCAGGAAACCATTTTCTACGTTGGGTGGTTACCATATAACCAAATTATGGTATCTGGTGGTTTAGTGGGTAAATGCGGTGCTCCAATCGGACTGAGCCTGTGAAGGTTTATATCCAAGAGGTGGCTGGGGTTAATGCTCACGTAATGCCACTCAAGGATGAGTGAGGCTGGTCACTCTCATCTTAAATGTCAGGACCAACTTGCCTAGCCCCGGACTCCTATGCTCCTCATGGGGCAACATAGGATTGGATGATGGATTGATGGACAGAAGCCAGGTGAAAAGGAGAGGTTTGAGAGTGTTCGGATAAGGAGAGATGCAAATGAGGAAGAAAGGACTAAAATAAAGCAGCTAGTAAAGGAGGCTAAGGAAAAAAAAAAAAACAAAGAATACAGGAAGAGAAGTCAGAGTTCTATTGGAGAGTTATGGATCAGAAAATGAGGAAGAGGTTTGTGGCAGGTGGGGGCGCTCACCATCCACTCACTAAATGTAGTGCTGCTCTCAGGTGGATGCCCTTTCCTCTCTTTCTTCCTTCTTTCCATCCTTCCTCTTATGTCCTTCTTTCCTTCTTTTTTTCCTCTTCTTCTTTCCTTCTTTTTTTCCTCTTCTTCTTTCCTTCTTTTTTTCCTCTTCTTCTTTCCTTCTTTCTTTCCTCTTCCTTCTGTCTGTGAGTGACTACACTGAGTGACAAGCCAAATGGCTTCCTGTACACCAAGAAACTATTTACTATGCTGGGTGGTAACCATATAACCAAATTATCATGCCTGGTGGTTAGTGGTTTATTGGGGTGCTCCAAGAAGATTAAGCCTGTGTAGTTTATATCCAAGGGGTGGCTGGGGTTTATTGATCATGTAATGCCACTCAGGGATGAGTGAGGCTGGTCACTCTCATCTTAAATGTCAGGACCAATTTGTCTACCCCCGGTCTCCTATGTGTCTCATGGGGCAATACAGGTTTGGATGATGGATGGATGGATGGTGCCAACAGAGAGGAGGAGAGATTAGGGAATAAAAAACAACAAAAAAAATTTGAAAGTGGCATATACTAATGTAGAAGGTTTAATCTCAACAAAGTTAGAAATCAACAATTTCTTGTGGGTAAATGAGCCAGATATCATGTGCTTTGTAGTGTAATGCCACAAATTTAGTATTCATGTATATGTTTAGAGGTACTGTAATTTCTAAGTTAGATAGAGTGTAATATGGATACTAGTCTATAAGGCTCCTGTTCTAAGTAGTAGTTCATGTGTTAATGATCGATATAGGGACAACTTTATTTTTATATGTATATATCTCTTTATCTATGCACAGGTAGTGTAACTGGGAGTGTTGAGCTATGGGAGTTCACCCATCTGGTAGGTAACGAATAACAGATCTGGGCAACATCCCCTTGCTTGTGGTGCGTCATTGCCGGGCGCCAAGTTTAAACCTTAAACAGAATAATAACGGGTATGCAATTCTATCCGTATCATTGTCGTGAAATGCTTAATGATGAAGCTTCTAGAATCCAAATATGTGAAATTAATAGTCAGAAAAGGCAAAGATAATGTAATTTGTGAGGATCAAGTAGTTCCTCTTGCCTTAACCGTCACTAGATGGCATAAGCTACCCCAAACTCAGGGCGGGTAAATTCAGTATTTAACTGTAGTAAGGAATGAATCCCAAATTTTCCCCAATTCAACCAAAAGTCCTAACGTCATGTGTACTCTACTATATAAAGAGTGAAGAGAATTAAAACCCACCATATCGCAAAAACACAGTCTCATTTGACTAGCAGTAGCATCCCTATGTGCCCAGCTAAGCAGCATTGGCTAACCAGACGTTGTGGGTAACAGACGTTGTTTCAGGTGAGCTGTACACATTCCTCCTTTCTCCCCCCTTGCTTGTTTTAATTCTTGCTTGTCGTGAACAAAATGAAGTAATGTTGTTAAAAGCTTAACGTACACGACTGGCTAATCAGACGTCGCGGGTAACAGACGTTGTTTCAGTCTACAGACACCATGACTTTGGAGTTGCACGAGGCCATCATGTGATATTGCCCATAGACTTGTTGTACACACACACTTACACTACCCACAAATAGATTTATAACTGAATGTAGTAGCAATTGAATTATGAATCAATCAGGTGAACCTTTTTTTTTGATAGTAGATAATGTACAGAATTCTGAAAGGTAATGTGATCAGTAACGGAAAAGCGAATTTAACTCATCAACCATTTTTTTTTTCTCTCTTCTTTTATTAATAGGTTAGAAGTATTGGGAGTGCTGAAGTGAATTTAGTGGTCGTAAGGATATGTAATTTCGAATTGTTCCTCGAGGCTAAGCAAGCCCGAGTGATTATGAAATATTAGTGAATTGTGTGATGAGTTTAGACTGGACCGACGTAATAGTACATGAGTGAATATTTTTGGTTCGAGGCTATGCCAGCCCGAAAAGACAGTCCATGTCATTGAATGTCCCAGTCTTGAGGCTATTGACGAGCCCAAGAATAACTGATAATCGAGAATGAAATGTGATGAACTCAGGAGTCATTGTTAAATATTCAAATTGTTTCGCTTGGTAACAGTACTGTATTACTATTGCCCAAACTAGTACTTAATTTACAACTCTTTTCATATTATTAAAGGTCATGTAATAAAAAAAAAAATGTCTGTTGTTTAACAAGTATAGATTTATTAAAGTAGAGTAAAGTATATGCAATTTTGATATCCAACCAAGGGAATTTTGTCCTCTCATGCATGACTCACTCTCCTTCCAGTTCAAGATTCCTCCACTTTGGGAATGACTAACACAGGTGGTACTAACTTATTCTCGACTCGGCTAAAAATACAAACGCTACCAAAAATATCCTTTATGCAATTAACGTTTATCATTCAAAGTCGAAATTACTCCCCCCCCCCTTCGTTTTTTCTTTGGTGAATACTTTATCAGTCATTGAGGGGAGACTAAGTTGAGTACCCTTTGTATTATCAACAAGTAAGTTAAACAGAACAAACCTGATAAATAATGATGGGAAATCCAATTTCTCATTGTTACACTAACGAACAACAGTGGGATAAAAATCCTACCGTTACAGTAGAGACCAAGTTAAGAGAGGAGATTGATATCCATATGGAAGGTGGTAAATACAAACTATGAAGAGACAAAAAAGATAAAATAGGAGAAGGAACAATGTCAGCTGTGAAGAACAACACAAAAGTGGACAATGTGGACCTGGGAGAGGGTAGTGCTGAAGTGATAAATATGAGATTAGAAACTGGAGGGAAAAGAGTGACATCGCAGTAGTATATGTTCCCCCTAAGACAAGGGCATGGAATGACGATGAATACCAGATGTTGTCAGACATGGTTAGATACCTACAGAAAATGACTGAGAAATGCAACTATGGAATCCTGGTGGGTGATTTTAATTGTAAAGAGATGAACTGGGAGGAGTGGGACTCAAGAGGTAGTGATGACACATGGGGTAGTACTCTGTTAAACAGAGCAATGAATAATGTAACAACCCAGTGGGTCAAAGAAGAGACAAGATTTAGAGGAGATGACACACCAGCAAGACTAGATATACTGTTAACCAGAGAACCTGATGTAACTGAATCTCTGAAATATCTGTGTCCTATTGTAAAATGTGATCATGTAGTGACTGAGTTCCTACTGACAGACGGGTATGTGGTGCCAAGAGATGAGCTTTACAGGCAGGGAAGATAAAAATTGGGAGAACAAACTTTACAGGATAGAGAAAATTTTTCGAAAATGCGGACTGAAGAAAATTCAGAGAAACAAGAGAGATGCAGAAGAAGTGAGATATCTTTCTAGACTTCTATAATTCAAGTGTGGAAAGACATGCATCAAGGTCAAGTGAGAATGAGAACAGGAAAGAGGACTGGTTTAACAGAAGGTGAATGAATGCGAAAAAGGAAAGGGATATGGCATGGAACAAAAGGAGGACGAGAGGTAATGATAGAACAAAGGAAGAATATAAAAGAACTAGAAACAAATATAAAAGAATACGTAGAGAGGAAAAACGGGACTTTGAAAAAGATAATATTGACAATTGCAGAGAACCTAAATTACTTTACAGGTTTGTTAATGGCAAATTGAATCAAATGGAAGGAATCAACCAAATGAGAGAAGGAGAGGTCTATAAAGGTGTGGCAATGCAAGCTGAAATAACGACCAAATGCTTCCGATGGGTTTTCACTAAAGAAAGTGATTTTGTGGAGGGGGAAGGAGTGACCAGAAATGTAGTGTTAAAAGATATAAAAGTAGAAGTGCAGGAAGTGTACAAATTACTGGAAACTTAAGATATAAGAAAGGCCCCAGGACCAGATGGAATCTCAAATTGGGTACTGAAAGAACATAGAGAATAACTAAAGGATAAGATTTATGGTTTAATTGCATGTTCTCTGGAAGAAGTGAAAGAGCCTCAGGAATGGAAGAGGGCCAATGTGGTACCAATTTCCAAAGGAGGGAATAAGGAAGAACCCTTGAATTATAGACCAGAGTCCCTGACCAGCATGGTCGAAAAATTGTGTGACAGAATCTTGAAAGACAGATGAATAAAGTATCTGGAGAGGATGGACATTTTGGCAGAAAGTCAGTTTCGATTCAGAACTGGGAGGTCGTGTGTCTCTAATTTGCTGTGCTTTTACTCAAGGGTGACTGATGTGCTACAGGAGAGAGATAGCTGGGTGGACTGTGTGTACAGTAGACCCTTGTTATCCGTGGAATTTGTATCCGTGGATGTAAGTTCCCGCGGATCAAACTTACTTCTATACACTGTAACTTAATTTGAAATTGGCGCACAACATACACTTCTTTTGTCACTACAGTTAGCATACCTGCACCCACAGGCATTCCTGCCACTCCGCTTGTCTTACTGTAAACACCAGTCAGTTCGGTACTTACGTCATCGTCACCCTCCTCGTGTTTAAAACTCTACTGTACTTTCATTGTGTAAATGAAAATGGCTTTCAAGAAACAAGTAAAGGATAAAAGCAATCTTTCTAAGCCAAAGAGAGAGCGTAAGGTGTTATCATTGGCAGAGAAAAGGGTCAGACTAGACTCACAGCTTACCGACAGTGATGTCACACATCTCGTTGCCTCACCAAATTGGCACTGTAAGAACTGCACTACAATCATCGTTGTCATCATACAGCAATCATCGTCATCTATACAGTAATCATCATCATCATACAGCAATTGTCATCATTGTACGAAGGTTAGGAAAAGAACACACAGTCTTTGGTGAGTGTTAATATGTATTTGTAATATTTTAAAGTAAGTTTATATTTTTTCAGGGATGTGCTTAGCTTATGTGGAAATAATATGCCATTTATTGATGATGACTTGAGTATCTGTGGAATCTGCCTTCCGCGGGGGTCTCTGGAACCTAACCCCCGCGGATAACAAGTGTCTACTGTATTTAGATCTGGAGAAAGCCTTTGACAAGGTGCCCCACAGGGGGCTAATGTGGAAACAAGAGCACACAATGGGACTGAAGGCAAACTTATTGGAGTGGATGAGAGACTTCATGAGAGACAGAAAGATAAGGACCACAATAAAGGACAAGATGTCAAGGAGGAGGGAAGTAACAAGCGGAGTCCCGCAGGGCTCGATGCTAGTGCCCGTAATGTTCCTGATTTATGTAAACGATATGGTGAACCAAATGAACAGTCATGCAAGTCTGTTTGCTGATAATGCAAAAATCATGAGGAGAGTAGAAGTCAAAGAGGATTGTAAAATGCTGCAGGAAGATCTGGACAGGATTTATGACTGGAGCTGGATATGGGAAACGAAATTCGACGCACAAAAATGCAAAATACTGGAAATGGGTAAAAGTAACCAAGATGCCATCATAGAATTATTCTATGGGAAAGGAACCAATCACAAAAACAAGAGAAGGACCTGGGAGTGTTGGTCCAGGAGAATTTGTCACCTGAAAAATACATCAGTACAACTGTCAAAGATGTACAAGCTCTTGACAAACATAAGAGTGGCATTTCACTACATGGATGAGGAGATGATGGAAAAATTGATAGTGGCCATGATCCACCCCAGGTTGGAATATGCAGCAGTAGTTTGGTCTCCACATAAAAAGAAAGTTACACTGGTAACCAAGATTGACAGAATACAAAGAATGGCAACCAAGATGGTCCCTAGCCTGACAGATCTATTTTGCAAGGAAAAACTAGCAAAGCTGGGTCTGCCTTCCCCAGAAGAAAGAAGAGAGAGGGGTGGCATGACTGCAGTGTTCAGGGCCATGATGAGAGTAAACAAAACTGATAGAGAAGATCTGTTTGTATGGGATGGGGGAGCAACAGGACATGGAAATAAACTGAAAAAGAGGAGTTGCTTGAAGGACATCAAGAAATACAGTTTTCCACACACATGCACTGACCTGTGGAACAGCTTGGATGAAGAAATCGTCCAGTCAAAAAACTTAAACAAGTTTAATGAAAAGTTTGACTTGTTGGGACATGGAGACAGGACCCTACAGGTGTAATTCATTTCCTGTATATCACAACTAGGTAAACACATTCACAAAAGCTATTTATTCCACCAATCATCCAGAGTTTTACTGCTCCATCACGAGTGTAGGGGTCCAAGGCTATTCTTAGGTCACACATTTAACCCATGGATTTCGCAAATACCTTTTTTTATCCCACCCCGTGGTGTGCAAGAAACAAGAAAAACAAAGTTTAATTTTTTTTAGTTTTTGTTTATTACAAACTTGAAGATAAACATCCAGGACATCATCTGGTAAAAAAAAAATAATCTCTCTCTTTCTCTCTCTCCATCTTTGTGTAGGGTCATGTGTAAGTTTATGTAGGGAAGTAGTCAAATGGAAAAAAAAAAAAATTGTTTTTGTATAATATAATACAGGTAACTCGCATGGAACACGTGGGTTTCGTTCCTACCGTGCCGTGTTAGGTGCGAAATCGCGTATATTTAAACTACTCCATATTTTGCTCCCTAGACCCCCCAAATGCGTTGTTTTGCTGTTATCTGTCACTGGTAATCACTAGAAAGCACTTTAAGTGGTTAGAAGGTTTATTTAATGTTATAACTCACAAATACAGTACTGCAGAGCAAAACTTCAACACACAAATACTGTACGTAAACACAAGGAAACATTCCGATGCCGATCATAGGTAATCATATAAATCAGGTTAACTGGTACCAGTGCTTTAACTTACAAGTACATACCAGAACAGTACATATTTAACTTAGAAATGCAGTACTGTGATATCGAATGATTTCAGTACATAATCTGTTAGGAATGGCTGGAAAAAAAAAAAATGTTATGAATACATTTTCACCTTTTTGATATATGTTTATGGTAGTTTCGAGTTATTTTTTACGTTATCGTTGTGCCCATGCTTGGAAAAGGGAGCGAAAGAGTTGAATTTTCAGTCCTAAATGAGAAAACTGCACGTCCTCCAAGGCTAGACTCTGCCACAGGAGAATAAAGTGGAGGGTCAGTCCGATTAGCAATAAGGAAGTTGTGTCACAACTTCCAGCTCCCACACCATGAGTATGGCTAAAAATAGAATCGTAATGCAGTTTCAGAACTAACAATAAGGCTAATTATTACGAATACAGATACAAAGCAGAAATAAATACGTTTACAGACGGGGAAAACGTACTTCTTCCGTCATAACATGTTCATCTTTCTCTATCATTTTACCTTGTTATTTTCGCAATATATATTGCTGTCTCATAAACAGGGTAGTTGTTTGTGTTTTGCAAGGGAGGAAAAAGATTGTATTTTCTGTCTGGGTCGAGATAATGGGTGTAACTATGTGTGGTTAGGCATGGCCACGAGCGAAAAAATCGTACATCCACTCATCACGATATCAGGTGGTGAACTGACAGATGACACATGAGAGGGTGAAGTCAAGGTCAGTCTCATGTCCCAGATTTTCGTTCACTTCCCGAAAGTTTTCACAGTTTTCTACAATTTGCATTGCATCAAATGATCCAAACCATTACAGCAAACCTGAGCAAATAGGTAAAGATACCAAGACAAAAATGTATTTTTCTCTTATTATAAGTCTTTAACGAACAAACAAAAAGGCAATATTCCGACGCCGATCATGGGTAATCATATAAATCAGGTTAACTGGTTACAAGGTTTTATTTAATGCTTTAATTGCTTACAAGTACATACCGGAACAGTAAATATTTAACTTACAAATACAGTACTGTAGAAAAGCAGTACAGTAAGAGTTTAACGAACAAACAAAAAAGGCAATATTCCGACGCCGATCATGGGTAATCATATAATTCGGGTTAACTGGTTACAAGGCTTTATTTAATTATTTAACTTTATTTAAGTGCTTACAAGTACAGTACATACGAGAACAGTAAATATTTAACTTACAAATACTGTATAGTACTGTGGAAAAAACGAACAAATAAAAAAGGCAATATTCTGACGCCTATCAGGTAAACTGGTTATAAGACTTTATTTCTTGCTTTAACGTTATTTAATAGTACTTTAAGTTGCACATAAACTTACCAGAACAGTACAGTACTCTAAATATTTAACTTACAAACACTGTGCTACTGTACTCGGGAATGTCTCACTCACTGAATAATTTCCCGCCTAGATCGTCACATAATCAAAACAAACCACGCGCTGCGGTGACGTTCGAGGATTTGATCTTTCAAAGGCCTCTCCTGCGTTAATTTGTAGTTTTCATGATGGTTTTTTAATCTTACGTTGTCTTATATGTATCCCAGCCCTTACCGTGTATAATTGCGAGCGGTGACGTTCGAGGATTTGATCTTTCAAAGGCCTCTCCTGCGTTAATTTGTAGTTTTCATGATGGTTTTTTAATCTTACGTTGTCTTATATGTATCCCAGCCCTTACCGTGTATAATTGCGAGCGCGTTCCGTGAGATCGTGTTCCGTGCGAGTTACCTGTATGTGGTACGTGGAGGCGCTCACCATCCACTCACTCAATGTAGTGCTGCTCTCGGGTGTCTGCCCTGTCCTCTCCTCCATCCTTCTTTCCTTCCATCTTCTTCTGTCTTTCTTTCCTTCATTCTTTCCTCGTCTTTCTGCCTGCGGGTGATTTTACACTCCCTCTTCTGTCTTTCATTCCTTCATTCTTTCCTCTTCCTTCTGCCTGTGGGTGACTCTACACTGAATGACAAGCTAAATGGTTTCCTGTACACCAGAAAACCATTTACTACGTTGTATGGTAACCATATAACCAAATTTTGGCGCCTTGTGGTTTAGTGGGTAATTATTGCGCTCCAATCGGATTGAGCCAGTGAAGGTTTATATGCAAGGGGTGGTTGGGGTTTATTGCTCACGTAATGCCACTCAGGGATGAGTGAGGCTGGTCACTCTCATCTTAAATGTCAGGACCAACTGCATAGCCCCAGGCTCCTACACACCTCATGGGGCAATGTAGGATTGGATGATGGATGGATGGATAAACTTGAAGATAAACATCCAGGGCATCATCTGGTGAAAAGGAAAAAATATCCCTCTCTCCGTCTTTGTGTAGCACCACGTGTAAGTTTGAGTAGGGGTGGAGTAGTTAACGATGATGCATGGCCAGCACAGCCTGAGCTGTGGCTCGCAATGCGACGCTACCCAGCCTGAGCTGTGGCTCGCAATGCGACGCTACCCAGCCTGAGCTGTGGCTCGCAATCCACGGATTAAGACTACAGTGACAAGTTGCTCAACCTTAATCAGTGTTAAATGAGCAGTAAACTCAAACCACCCATTCTGTATACACATATGAGCTTGTATTAAATGAACAGTAAACCCCAGTCACCTATTCTGTATACCCTTATGAACCAGATCCAGTTGGAGATCCTTAACTCCCTAACGTCCAAGTGTCAACTGCACTTTCATAAATCTGGTGCTCCTGCTCACCTGGTGTGGTCTGCACCTTCTTCCAGAATCTGGTCTATGTGAGAAAGAAGGTCTGGGTAAGTCTCCAACTTCTTGCGCAGTTGGCTTAGCTGGTCTGATAGGTACCACCAGCTCTCCTGCACCCCATGTTCTACCAGGCGCCGGGTCTGTTCAAACTCAAGCGATGGTGTGAAATCTGGTGGGCCTGGAATACAAGAGAAAATTAAATACTGTTAATAATAATAATAATAATAATAAACATAATAATAATAATAATAATATTAATCTATCTATCTATTGCCAGACACCACAATCCCATAAGGGGTGGCCATTTGACTCTGAGTTATTTGTTTTACAGGGAGGGGCACTAACCCTCCACCAACCCACTTGTTGACACGTAGGGAGCACGTATGGTTTGATTATATGGTTACCACCCAGCGTTGTAAATAGTTTCTTTGTTTACAGGAAACCATTTGGCTTGTCACTCAATGTAAAGCCACCTGTAAAGGAAAGGAAAGCAATAAGAAGTGACAGGAAAGATGGGAGAAATAGGAAGAGAGGAGGGCAGGCACAGAAAAAGAATGATAAAGGCTAAGAAAGAAGTAGGCAGTACAACATCAAGTGAGTGGATGATGGTCATCACCACCTACCACAGTTATAATAATAATAATAATTATAATTAATAATAATAATTTGTGGTAGGTGGGGGCACTCCCCATCCACTCACTTGATGTAGTGCTGCTCTCGGGTGTCTGCCCTGTCCTCTCCTCCATCCTTCTTTCCATCCATCCTCTTCTGTCTTTCCTTCATTCTTTCCTCTTTCTTCTGCCTGCAGGTGACTTTACACTCCCTCGTGTGTCTTTCTTTCCTTCATTCTTTCCTCTTCCTTCTGCCTGTGGGTGACTCTACACTGAGTGACAAGCCAAATGGTTTCCTGTACACCAGGAAACCATTTACTACACTGGGTGGTAACCATATAACCAAATTTTGGCTCCTGGTGGTTTAGTGGGTAATAAAGGTGCTCCAATCGGATTGAGCTGGTGAAGGTTTATATCCAAGGGGTGGCTAGTGTTTAATGCTCACAACGCCCATCTCAACAGTTACTTCAACAAACAAGGGATGAGGCTATGGCACACCTAATGTCTGACTTGGCTCGTATCTCTGACTGGGGTAAAAATAATATGGTTGTCTTTAATGCATCTAAGACTCAGTTCTTACACCTATCAACCCGACAAAATCTTCCACAGGTATACCCACTAATGTTTAATAATATTCAGCTTAATCCTGCATCATCCTTGAACATGCTTGGGGTTTCATTTACTCGGGACTTATTTTGGAAAGATCATATTACATCTCTTGTAAAATCTGCTTCCAAGAGATTGGGTGTGCTAAGCCGACTCCGCTCTTTCTTTACCCCTGCGCAATTGTTGACTCTATACAGGGGTTTTATCCGCCCCTGTGTGGAGTACAACTCTCATGTGTGGGGAGGCTCCCCACATACAGCTCTTCTCAATAGGGTGGAGTCAAAGGCTTTTCGTCTCATTAACTCTCCTCCTCTTACTGACTCCCTTCAACCTCTGTCTCTTCGCTGCACTGTTGCATCTTTATCTCTTTTCTATCGCTACTTTAATGGTCACTGCTCCTCTGAACTGTCTGCTTGCATTCCCCCACCTCTACATTGGGCGCGTAGCACCCGTCTGGCAGCAAACTCTCATCCTTTTTCTGTCCAACTCTCTAATGCAAGAGTTAACCGTTACTCCCAGTCTTTCATTTATGCAACAGGTCAGCTCTGGAACTGTCTCCCTCTGTCTGTATTTCCTGCTGCCTATGATCTCCAGTCTTTCAAACGCAGTGTGTTCAGGCATCTCAAAATGATCAGATCTTGAATTTGGCTCTATATTGTATTTTGTTTTTCTCTTGGAGGGAACTGTTACTGCGGGCTCATGGCCTTTGGTTCCTTCTTCCTCGCATTAAAAAAAAAAAAAAAAAAAAAAAAACGTAATGCCAC
This sequence comes from Coenobita brevimanus, assembly GCF_032717465.1. Classification (NCBI taxonomy): domain Eukaryota; kingdom Metazoa; phylum Arthropoda; class Malacostraca; order Decapoda; family Coenobitidae; genus Coenobita; species Coenobita brevimanus. The sequence goes on along the minus strand of NC_137063.1, from coordinate 25,069,411 downwards.
TCAGGGATGAGTGAGGCTGGTCACTCTCATCTTAAATGCCAGGACTAACTTTCCTAGCCCCGGGCTCCTACGCTCCTCATGGGGCAACGTAGGATTTGATGATGGATGGATGGATGAATAATAATAATAATGCTGTAATATTGTTAATAATAATAATAATAATTATAATAATAATAATAATAATAATTATAATAATAATAATAATAATAATAACAATCCATCCATCAATCCATCATCCAATCCTATGTCACCCCATGAGGAGTGTAGGAACCCGGGGCTAGGCAAGTTGGTCCTGACGTTTAAGATAAGAGTGACCAGCCTCACTCATCCCTGAGTGGCATTACATTTTATTTATATTTTTTTTTTAAACTGGAGGAAGGAAAAACAAATGAGTAAAAAAAAAATATCCATACACCAGATTACTGGTGTCCTCTGTTCATAAAATATCTGTAACAGTTAGACATGAACAGTTGTGGGTTGAAATTTGGAGGGAAACAACTCTGGGGAAGCGAGTTCCAGAGAGATGCAGTTCGGGGAATGAAAGAATTCTGATAGGCAGAAGTTCTGCAACATGGCTGAGTGACACTCCAGTCATGAGCGCTACCAGATGCCCGTGTAGCACGAAGGAAGGCATGGAGAAGTGGCACCATGGACACAACTTTGTCTGAGCATTTGTCAAAAAAATATCTGTAAAATAATGCAAGGGAGACAACATTCCTTCTTACTTGCAGGGGAGGTAGTTTATATGTAATGGCAGGGTTGTTAATGATTCTAACAGCTTTGTTCTGAATTTTGTCTTGTTGTCTTAATGCAACCTCTCCACAACCATTCCACAAGGGTGAGCAATATTCAAGCTGAGAGCGCACATGACTCTTATAAATTACAGCTAACTGCTCATCAGCAAAAAAGTTACAGACTCTGTACAATAATCCAAGTTTCTTTGCGGCGGTTTTAGCAATTGATCTGACATGAGAGGTCCAGCTGAGGGCACTGTTAACTGAGACGCCAAGAATTTCATTACTTTTGGAGATGGGAATATTAGTAGCACTGAAGGTAATGTATGAATCTGGCAATATCTGTCTACTGATTGTAGATAGATCTTGATTTATGGAGATGGCTGTACTGAGTTGAGAGGTAGAGATATTAGACTTTGTAAATGGATGTCTGAGTGTGAATGAACTATGTAGTGTTGAGTCATCTGCATATAAGTGAATGGGATTGTGGGCGACAGATAAGAGATCATTAATATGAACCAGAAATAGGGTTGGCACGAGAACTGATCCCTGCGGCACGCCGGCGTTAATTGAGTGGAAATTGGAATATACATCATCTACTTTTACTCTTATTTTCCTGTCACTAAGATATGAAGAAATCAAAGGAACAAAAGACGTTAGTCCATAGCAAGGGAGTTTGGACAGCAGGGAACGGTGCCATACTCTGTCGAAAGCTTTAGAGATATCAAGAGCTATTGCATGAGTTTCTCCAAAAAGATCAATTGATTGATGGATGGTATGAGTTAAGAGATTGAGTATGTCAATGGTGGATCTTTCGTGGCGAAAACCATATTGTCTATCACTAATTAAGTTGTTGGATTCAAGATGTTTAACAATGTGCTTATTAATTAAAGTTTCAAATACTTTACCAATAGAAGATGTGACAGCTATTGGTCTGTAATCGGAGGGGTCAGATGAACTTCCTTTCTTCGGAACTGGGTGGATATTGGCTTCTTTCCATGAATTTGGGAATAAAGAAGCATGTATGCATAGTCTGAATAATTTAGCTAGGACAGAGGCAAGTTCAGGGGAACACCTTTTCAAAACAATTGGCAGAATTCCATCTGGGCCTGGAGCTTTGTTGGCAGGTAAATTGTCTAGGATGGATTTTACGTATCTTGTCTGTATTTTAAGTGGGGCAATTTCGGGAGAATCAAGTCCCAGTACTGGGGCATTCTGGCTGGTATCGTCTATGGTAGAGTTTCTGGCAAAGGTACTGGCAAGGATATCTGCTTTCCCATGTGGGTCATTTGTAATATCGCCATCTGCAGATTTTAGTGGGAGAATGGAAGATGACTTGTTAAAGTTATTATTGAAAGAATTAAGAGTTGACCAGAATATTCTATTGTCATTAGTGTTGTTAAGTAGTTTTGATGCTTGTTTTTGAAGAAAGTTTGAGCAATAAACCCCAACCACCCCTTGGATATAAGCTTACACAGGCTCAATCTAATTCAAATAATCCATCCATCCATCATCCAGCCCTACATTGCCCCATGAGGAGCGCAGGAGCCCGGGGCTAGGCAGTTGGTCCCGACATTTAAGATGAGAGTGACCAGCCTCACTCATCCCTGAGTGGCATTACATGAGCAATCGACCCCAACCACCCCTTGGATATAAGCCTTCGCCGGCTCAATCCGACTGGAGCGCAATAATTACCCACTAAACCACCAGGCGCCAATATTTGGTTATATGGTTACCACCAAGATTAGTAAATGGTTTCCTGGTGTACAGGAAACCATTTGGCTTATCACTCATTGTAGAGTCACCCACAGGCTGAAGGAAGAGGAAAGAATGAAGGAAAGAAAGACAGAAGGGGGAGTGTAAAGTCACCCGTAGGCAGAAGGACAAGGAGAGAATGAAGGAAAGAAAGACAGGAGAGAATGCAAGCAAAGAAGGATGGAGAGGAAAGGGAAGACACCCGACAGCACTATATCGAGTGAGTGGATGGTGATCTCCCCCACCTACCACAATTAAAATAATAACAACAATAATAATAATAATAACAATAATAATGATGATGATAATGATGATGATGATGATGATCATCATCATCATCATCATCACCTACATCATCATCATCATCATTCCCTCTTTTCTTATTATAAATGGGATTAAATAATTCCACAAAGCAGAGCAAAAAATCATAAAAATGGAGTAACACCATCATCATCATCATCACCACCAACATTCACATCCTCTGTTTCTCACTACTGCCCAAATGGAGCACAAAAATTCTACAAACAGCAAAAAACTCCACCAAAACTGTCCAAAAAGACTGATCATGAATGCATTCCTTGGTCCATCATTCAAGCTATCAAAATTCTCAGTATCATGATGATCATTGGTTTCTGAGCTTGGTGCACAAGTCCTCTGGCTAATGATTGTAGAAAGGTTACAGAAAATTGGAGAGCAGTAACCCCGCTTCTTTTATGACGTAAATGGTACCTAGCCAATGAAGCTAAGAGATGAGGTGGTGGGAGGCATTATCTGGTCCCCTCCCTGGGTGAGGAGGAACCCACCTATGGTATCTCTCCACCTTCTTCTGCCCCACTGGATCCTGCAGTCTGTGTCCCCCCCACTCAAACTACTCTCCATACCCCCTCTAGACCGTATTGACTGTGTGTGGCAGGTATAGTCCCTCCTTTTTGCCCATTCCTGATGTCACCCCACACTCTCTCAACTTCGCTATTCCCCCTTATAACATCCCATTCTTGCTCTTAGCGAGGAGTGACTTTTTTAATTTTTGAGAGTCGACAGTGCGATAACCATTAGACATAAGAGAGTAAAATATACAATTTCTGTTGTGTAAAATTAAGCTCTTCAAATCCAGATGACCAAAATTTACTTTGGTACATTTTTTCCCCCCCCCTCTCTCCATATGTGGGGGGGGAGGGTAAGTTTTTTTTTTGACGTTCCTTGACGGTCGATCCTGTTGTAGCATTAGAAATAAGGGAACGATATTTACATTTTCTGGTGTGTAAAATGAAACATTTGAGATCTATAAGACCAAAATTTAACTTGGTGAAAGTGAAAAATCAGACCCTTTTTGCAGTTCTGGGGATAGCAAGGGGTTAAGGCACTCTCACAAGGCTTACAGGGTAGAAAACCTTAAAACAAAAAAGAGAATTACAGTCAACCCTTGGCTATCACGAGTAATTGGTACCCTAGGCGACCCGCCATAGCCAAAATCGCGATAGCCATACTTAAGAACTAATGGGAAAAATTCTAATTGGTTCCCCGACCTCCAACTTTACCCCAATCTTACCCTATTTTCACATCTCCTTCACTAAAATACCTGGGATTACAAACCAATGCTGCAAATTAACAACAGTACAGTACATAAAGGTTATAAATAAAACAGAATTAACTGTAATAAGCCATTTTACTTAACATTTTTGGAGAGGATGAGGGGCTTGGGTGGGTTGAAGGGGTTCCGAGGCTGGGGTGGAGTATTACTGGCCACCCCTCCGACGTTCTATCTCGTCTAGGAATTGATTAGCTTCATCAGGAGTCTGGAAGGGACCCTCAAAACCTTCAAAGTCGTCAGCTCCATTATCAGAATCCACCTGAGGCTCACAGGATGGTCTTGGCTGTGGGTTGGGCTGAGCCTCGTTGCGACGGCGTAGGAAGTCTGTTATCTGGCGTTGTTGTAGGTTGTTGATATGGGCATGGTATTGTTGGTGGTAACCTTCCAGTGCCTTCATAATCGCCGAAGAATTTGCCTCACTGTTGGCGCTAACATCTTGCTCGATGAGATGACGTAGCCTTACACCCAAGTCAATGATTTCCTTTATGTTGGCTATGCTGAGTCCCCCACGACTCCCAGCATCACCACCGATGTTCTCCTCACCACTCTCACTCCTGTCCTCCTCTGCCACATTCTCCTCCTCTAGGATGTCGGCTGCAGTAACAGGGGGTGGCTGAATCATGTCACGAATGTCGTCCTCCGTTGTGTCAGCAAAGCCAGTCCCAGGAATTTGCCGTGCCTCTTCCACTGCTGCCTGAATCTCCGCCTGCACAGACTGTGGCTCACCTGCCACATTCCCACGTCGGTCCTCAGGTAGCCCCTCCAAAATATTTCGCCAAGCGTGATGAATTGTTTTCTGTGTCACATCATCCCAGCATTGCACCATTAAGTCCACAGCTTGCTTAATATTGTACTTTTTCCAGTAAAGAAACACTTTTCTGTCATGTTCACTATCACCTTGCACTTCGTCATCATCATCATCATCACCATCACTGTCCACTAGGTGCTGGATGAGCTGGGCGTCCTTGGTAGCTTCCCTCATTATCCTGAATTGCCGTCGCGAGTAGGCAGACTTGACCACAGATATTACCTCCTAGTCCAGGGGCTGAATCAATGATGTCATGTTGGGTGGCAAGAATTCAACTCTGATGTTAGGGTCTGCATCCCTCAGTAGAGGTGAATGTCCTGGGGCATTATCCAGCAGCAACAGAATGTTGAAGCGGATGTTGTTTTGGGCGCAATGCTTCTTGACCTGGGGAATGAATGCCTCCTTCATCCAATCTTGCGACAGCTTTGCCGACATGTACCCCTTCTTTGAAGACATCCAGTGCACATTCAGGTTGCTCATATCCTGTCGCTTGTAGGCCCGTGGATGTTTAGCACAATGAATAACTGTTGGTTTAAGGCGGCATGTTCCTGACGCATTCATTGCAAAAAAGAGGGTGAACCGTGCCTTCATCGCCTTCCTTCCTCGTACATGGGCAGAGTTGGCTGTGATGAATGTCCGCCTGGGCATAGTTTTCCAAAAGAAGTTCATCTCATCCATGTTGAATATTTGGTCAGGTGTATATTGGCCCTCCTCAATCACGTGCTTTAAAAAGTCGGGATACTCCTTAGCCGCTGCCATGTCCGCACTTGCTGCCTCACCACTGATTTTCTTGTTCTTGATCCGTTGCCATTTCATAAATTGATCCACCCATCCCTTGGAGGCCACAAACAATGGTGGTTGTGCAATAGCCAGCTTCCTTGCAACCCCAACATATATCTCCCTGGCTGTGTCCATGACCTCAAGCGTCTCCACCGCCTGGTTCCTCCGTGCCTGCCGATCAAGATACCTGGCCAGCAACTGTTCTGTCTTAAGGAGCACCTGATTACGACTCCGCAAGGCGTTGCTGGCTCCCTCTGACGATGCCAATTCCATGTGCTTCCTTATGTGTTCTTGTTTCTGGTAGATTCCTCGGATCATGGACTCGTTGATACCAAATTTCTTCCCCACGCTGCACTTGCTCTCACCACCGTCGATCAGCCGCACAATTTCCAGTTTCTGGGCATAAGGCAGGTTCTTCCTCTTCCTCACTTGCCGTCCTGGGTTAGCCGCGTTACGTGCACAAGGGTTGGATGGGGTATTGGTGGCCATTGTGGCTGAACAATAGGTCTTCACGGCTATAGCTGCTGTCGACTGGTAACACTGACTCTCTCTGAACCTTGGCGGGAAGGATGGGTAGCTGTAACCATGTCTTGGGCCAATCAGCGCTCGGGTAGCCTGTGACGTCGCGCCAATCACGGCGCGAGTATACGCATGGGCGGAGCCCGCGCGATTTGAATGTTTCTGGCCGACCATCGTCCGCGATAGCAGTATTTGAGGTCGCGATAAAGGTAATCGTGTTGCATTTCACCTGTCCGTGATAGCCATGAAACGCGATAGCAAAACCCGTGATAGCCAAGGGTTGACTGTACATTTTTCTTTTCCCTTTCTTGATCCTTCTCACCTCTACAAACTTAAACTATGTTTGCTGTGCCTGCCAGACCCTACAAAAGGCACTGCAAAACTAAACATATTCAATTCAATTCAATTCAAATTGTTTATTTAGCCATATTAATACATAACACAAGGTAAATAATATTACATAATACATTGTCATGGCTGGGCCCATTAAATGGGCTGTCATTAATTAGGAGGGATCAAAGAAAGGAGGCATGGAGGGTAAGGAGTAGTTTATGCTTAGGTGCACACACACACACACACACACACACACACGTCGCCGACAGAGATGGAGCTCTTTGTGGATTGTTAGGAAATAATCACCCAATCAGCAACCAAAAGGAGACCAGCCTATTGTGAGTATGTGAATGAATACGTGAGTGGTGGTCCCGTCGGATATTAGTTAAAAATCACAAGTTTCAGTCATAAAAACGGTACAAGACACAGTGGAAGTATAAAGTTTCCATGAGGTTGAATCATGGTGGAATGGAATAGTTCATTGTTTACATCTGGTGGCGGTGAATTTGTGCACTTCTCCGATGAAGATAAGGGTATAGGAAGTACTACACTGAACCAAACAAGAGTAGCAGGAATGGGGCAAATGGCAAAGAGGGATGTCCAAGAGTTATAAAATGCATGGTTAATAATTAGAGAGTTACAGGAACGGACCATTGAACAGGAGAAAGATGTCAAAGTAATGCTGAATAAGTTGGAAAGCGTCTGCACACGCAGTGCTGAACAAGAACGACAGGTTACAGAATTAAAAGGGAGTAATGAATCTGCCTCAAGTGAAAGAGAGCAGCTCAACAGGGAAAATAAGAGGTTGGAAGAAGAAAGGGACAGGATAAAAAGTAAACTAGATGAGCATGAATCAAAATCAAGGATGCAAGATGAACACATTCAGGAAATCAAGAAGCAGCACAAGGGGTGGAAGAAAATTCAAGAGGAAGAAAATATAAATCTGAAAGAGATTATAGAACAAAGCAAGGAAAAGGTGGAGAAGGAAGTGGTAAGAGAAATAAGCAGTAGAGAATCTTTGGTCAGGGATGTAGCTGACAAGAAAAAATGTGTGAAAATTTCAGGGGTAAAAGAAAAATATATGACAGTATAATCAGAAAGGGAAAGAGAAGAACTAAGTAAAGTTAAACAGATAGTATCAATAGTTATGGAGGGTAACAACGAAGCTCAAGATAAGACTGAAGAAGTGTTTAAGTTAGAAATGCACGAGGAAGAAGGGGCAAGGCCACTTAAAGTTTATGTCCCACGTAAGGATAAATGAAATAATCAACAGAACAGGGAAATTATCAGATAAAGAAGGGTTTAAGAATGTTTGGATAAGGAGAGATGCTAATGAGGAAGAAAGAGATAAAAATAAAGGAGCTAGTAATGGAAGAAAGGGAAAAAAACAAAGAGAACAGAGGAAGAGAAGACAGTTTTCTATTGGTAGAAGACAGTGTTCTATTGGAGAGTTATGGATTAGAAATTGAGGAAGTGGTACCAACGGAGAGAGGGAGAGAAGAGGGAATAAAAAACAATGAAAAAAATTTGAAAGTGGCATATACTAATGTTGATGGTTTAATACTGGCAAGGTTAGAAATTAACAATTCCTTGCGTGTACATGAACCAGATATTATGTGCTTTGTAGAGACAGAGTTAAGAGGGGAGATTGATGTCCATATGGGAGATGGTAAACAAAAACTGTGGAGAGGAGACAGAAAAGAAAAAACAGGAGCAGGAACGATTATAGCAGTGAAGAACAATATAAATGTGGATAATGTGGAAGTGGGAGAGGGTAGGGCTGAAGTGATAAATATGAAATTAGAAACTGGAGGGGATGGCAAGAGAAACATGGCAGTAGTGTATGTTTCCCCCAAGACAAGGGCATGGAATGACGATGAATATCAGAAGATGTTGTCAGACATGGTTAGGTATTTACAGAAAGTAACTGACAAAAGCAACAACATAATTCTGATCAGTGATTTTAATTGTAAAGACGTGAACTGGGAGCAATGGGACTCAGGAGGCAGTGAAGAATCTTGGGGCACTATACTGTTAAATATAGCAGTGAATAATGTAATGACAGAGTGGGTCAAAGAAGAGACAAGATTCCGAGGTGATGACACACCAGCAAGACTAGATTTACTTCTAACCAAAGAACCTGACATAAGTGAATCTTTGAAATATCTGTGTCCTATAGGAAAAAGTGATCACGTGGTCACTGAGTTCCAGATAATAAATGGGAACGTGGTGCCAAGAGATGAGCTTTATAAGCAAGGAAGATACAACTTTGGGAAAGCAGACTTTACAGGATTAAGGAAATTTTTCAAAAATGCAGACTGGAGAAAATTAAGAGAAATAAGCAATATACATAGGAGGTGGGATATCTTTCTAGACCTCTATAATCTGGGAGTGGAAAAATATGTGCCAAGAGTAAGTGGGAAAGAAACAGGAAAAAGGATTGGTTTAACAGGTGTATGATAGTAAAAATGAGAGGGACATTGCGTGGAACAACTGGAGAAAGAGAGGTAATAATAGAACAAATGAAGAATATAGAATTACAAATGAATATACAAGAATATGTAAAGACGAAGAAAGGAACTTTGAAAAAGGTACAATTAACAGATGTATGGAAGAACCCAAATTGTTTTATAGATTTGTCAATGGCAAATTGAAACAAAAGGAAGGAATCATCAAACTGAAAGCAGAAGGAGAGGTCTATTAAGATGCAGCAATGCAAGCTGAAATAATGAACAAATGTTTTCAATCGGTTTTCACTAAAGAAAGGGATTATGTGGAGGGAGAGTGACTAGAAATGTACTGATAAAAGATATAAAAGTGGAAGTGTGGGAAATGTATAAATTACTGGAAACTTAAGATGTAAGATGGAATTTCTAGTTGGGTACTGAAGAAGTGCAGAGAACAACTGGCAGATAAGATTCACAGTTTAACCCCTAGGTGCCAGTCCACATCATATGACGTGTTGGTAGAGGCCTATGGTTCACGTCATATGACGTTTTAATTTTTCACAGGCATGTTTGAACTTAGTAGCACGCCATATGGACTCAGAGTATTATCCCGGCATGGCTGGTAAGCGGGGTAATGCTGGCTGGCTGGGGGAGGGTGTGGGGGTGGGGGTGGGGGTGTGGGTGGGGGGGTGGGAGGGCAGCCCAGCAGCGACCAAGTATTGCATTGCGGACAAATGTGCGGCCACCATTATCAAAGGAGTATTTCAGGGCTGGATTGTTGTGTTTGGTGCACCAGGAAAAATTCTTAAAGATAATGGCTGTGATTTCACAGAAAGTCCATGGAGCAATGGAGTATGTGAGCGTCAAAATGCAGTCATTGGTGACATTGTTAGGAAGACAATGGCTGATAGCCAGTGTGACTTGGATGTGGCCTTGGCTTGGGCAGTACCAGCAAGAAATGCTCTCACCAACTATGCACGTTTTTCTCCTAACCAACTTGTTTTTGGTCAAAACCCTGGCCTGCCTAATGTGTATGCAAATGATCCTCCAGCCTTGGAACCTACATCACCATAAAAAATTATGAGGGAAAATTTGAACGCTCTTCACTTGCAAGACAAGAGTTTATAAAGACTGAACTAGGTGAACGTTTGGCTAGGGCTCTGTGGCATAACACACGTTTGAGTGACTTAAACGACATCCGAAATGGATATGAAGTCTTCTACAAAAGAAATGACAGTCATGAGCGGCACAGTCCCAGAAATGTAATAGGCAGAGATGGAACACAAATTCTGGTGAGACAGGGAGGTGTCTACGTACGAGTGCACGTGTGTTGTCTAGCACGTGCTCCAGAGCAAAATACTACAGTTGGGGGCAGTGTCAGCAGTGATGAGAAGAACAATGTTGTCCAGGTGGAGCCTAATGACAATTCTTTGCAGGTGTTGAATGACTATCCACCAGATGAGGGGTCGGAAAATGGTGCAATTCCGGTTGATCAGCCTCCCACAGTTTCTATTCTGGTTAATCAGCCTCCCAAGGTTTCTACTGGTCAATGTACAAAGGGAATACATTCAGAAAGTGGACAGTTGGTGCCTGGAAGGATTGTGAGCTGGGCAGGCAAAGCCACTGGAAAGTACAAACACTGCTACAATTTGAAGAGGGACTCTGACGGCAACATTGATTGAGTGGATTTGCAAAATGATTTTTGCTCATGGGAAGTCACTGATGATGACACAGAAATGCTTGTTCTTTTCAACTCTGAGGATGTATTATGCACCAAGGAAAATGAAATTACAAACTGACAAAAGAATGATGCATATGAGGAAGTAGATGATGTTGGGCAAGATGCCATAACGGTTCGATGGGTTGTGACAGAAAAAATGAAAAATGGAAAGTCAATTGTTAAAGCCCATTCAGTCGCTAGGGGATTTGAGGAAGACACAGTGGATCTCCGGAAAGACTCTCCTACATGCTCAAAAGAAGCTGTGCATTTGGCACTTTCATTTGCCTCCACCAACCAATGGGATTGCCATGCTATGGACGTGAAAGCTGCCTACCTGCAAGGAAACGACACTAAGCGAGTTTTTCATTTACATCCTCCACCTGAATATGCAAACGGTAAGCTGTGGAGAGTAAAGAAAATGGTTTATGGCCTTTGTGATGCTGCTAGGCACTGGTATCTGCACATAAAAGATTAACTGTTGAGTCTTGGCGCTAAAGTATCATCATTGGATTCAGCGCTGTTCTCTTGGAGCAACAGAGGTAAAGTCAAAGGAATTGTATGCATTTATGTTGATGACTTCCTTTGGGCTGGTACACATGAGTCTGAGCAGCAAGTGATAAACTGCTTGAGTCAAATATTCCTCACTGGCAGTTCGGAATCAAAAGCCTTCAAATACGTTGGTCTAAATGTCATCTCCAACACTGATGGCAGCATATTGCCTGACCAATTCCAGTACGCTTTGTCTCTGAAACCAGTCGTGCTGAGCAGACATCGTGCAGCGGTGAAATGAGGAGAGCTGTCTGAGTCTGAGAAAATGGTGTACCAACACTTGGTCAGATATTGCCTTTGATGTGTGTGAATTGAGTGTGGCTAACAACTGAGCTACTGTAGGAGATTTGCTCAGGCTCAACAAGGTGACTGCAAGGGTGAAGACTGACAATATGAAGCTATACATTCCGAGAATGGGGCTGCTCGATGACTGTTATACAGAGTGCTTTTCGGATGCCTCATTTGCCAACCTTGTAGGCAATGGGTCTCAGGGAGGTTTTGTGATCTTTCTATGAGATGCTGATGAGGTGAGATTCCCATATTCTGGCAGACTAGATTGGTTGTCAAATCTACCTTATCTGCTGAAGCGTTGAGGCTGCTTGAATGTGCTGAGACTGCTGTATATCTCTCCAACAAACTGCGTGAAGTCTCTGGATGTGGAAATTTCAAGATCAAGTGTTTCGTCGACAACAAGAATCTGGTGGACGCCCTTTACTCCTGTAGGAGTGTATAAGACAGGAGATTGCACACTGAAATTCCTGTATTATGAGACATGTTGGAGCGAGGGGAGATTGATGAAATGTCTCGGGTGGATATATCACAACAACTGGCTGATTGTCTCACCAAGAAAGGTGCCTCAACTAAGCAGCTGCATGCAGCAGTCAGGTGAGACTAGAAGGATTATTATACTTCAAAGGACATCACATATTTGTATGTGGCCACAGACTGGGTCTTGATGGTACTTAAACAAAAGTCTATGTATTGGACACAGAGTGTGTATCGGATGCCAATAGTCCATTCAGCTTCGCCCTTGGAATCTTTCGCCAAATTATGAAGAGAGGAAGAGAGTGTCAGTGCATATCGTTATTGGTGTGTGTGTGCGTACACACTTGTTACATCCCGAGTAGCGATGTCACCGGAAGGGTCCTGCGGTGTGTAGGTGGGGTCCGGTCAGTTGGCAGTGTAAAGCCAATGAGTGCAGTTCTTTTGCATTCTAATAAATCTGGCTAAGACTCTCTTGTTCTTGCCTTTCATATTGGCTCCACAGTCATATGACTGCCCTCTGCAGTCATCAAAGGAAATGATTAGCCCTTCTAGCCTCTTTAAAATTAAAGATGATAAACTTTCACCAAAAGATCCCTTTGCCTCTAGGAAGCCCACAAAATATTCCTTGATTAGGGGTTTACTGACCATGATAAAATCCTGATCATCACAGATAGCTGCTCTGTATATACATTATGGTGTGCTATGAAGAATTGTGGAATAGTAGTTTGATTGTTTATTATTATTCACCATAGTATGATTTTTTTTTTCCCTCTCAGGCAGCTTGTAAGTTTGTTCTGTAAGTTTTTCCTAGGACAGTCAGCGTAACTGGCTTTACCACTCTCCACTTTTTTAATGTGATCTTCCAACACTGGATCAAACTTGGCCATTAGGTCAACCTCTTTTAAAAATTCCCAGTTGATGGTGTGTACAGTTTTTCATCATGACTCCTCAATGCCAATTTCTTTCTATCTGAAACTGCACTATGACCACCAGATGTCAAAAAATCCTCCCATTGTTATCTCTCAGTCTCTTATAGAGTTATTTTCTGCTTATCATTTGTTTCACCTTTTCTTACTCTTGCTTCCAATTCTTTCCATTCTGTCATGATTTCTTTGCTGTTTTCATGAGGGTTTCATAATGCAATTACATTTTTCCATTCATTAATTTCTACTTTTATTCAGGAAAAATTCCTTAAAAAAGAAAAAAAAAAAAAGCCTGTAGCAGGAGAAGAAGAGGCATTCACTAATTTGTGAATAAATTAGTCAACTCCATTGATTTTTTGTTTTATTTACTAGGAATCTGTTGAAGTATTGGTGTTGGCATTTTCTTCCATCCTCTCTCATAGGGAAGCCTGCAGTTACTGCATACTCTGAATGGTCCTTTCAAAATAAATTCTAGTATAATTTTATCTGTTATAAAAGAGGGCCATCCAGCTGAATTAACTGGTCCTACATCTCTCTGGATAAACCTGAGTGAGGTGTTTTGTTCAGCAGGTGCAACATAAGCAGGTTTTGTAAGTGTATCTGAGATATATGAGAAATTATAGTAGATTAGTTGAGGTAGCCTGTGCCAATACCATCATCCACTCACTTGATGTAGTGCTGCCTACTTCCTTAGCTTTTATCATTCTTTTTCTGTGCCTGCCCTCCTCTCTTCCTATTTCTCCTATTTTTCCTGTCACTTCTTATTCCTTTTCTTTCCTTTACAGGTGGGTTTACATTGAGTGACAAGCCAAATGGTTTCCTGTAAGCCAAGAAACCATTTACAACGCTGGGTGGTAACCATATAACCAAACCATACGTGCTCCCTACGTGTCAACAATTGGGTTGGTGGAGGGTTGGTGTCCCTCCCTGTAAAACAACTAACTCAGTGTCAAATGGTCACCCTTTGCAGGATTATGGTGTCTGGCAATAGATAGATAGATAGATAGATTTACAAAATTTTTGTTTGTACTGTAGCATGGTCAGTCAAACTATCAACTTTGAGAGGAAAGCTTTTTGATATACATGCATAATAATGTGACATTATTACTAGAATCCGTTGATAATTTCCACTTATTTCTTGCAGTGTGATGAGTAAGAATGGACATTTAGAGAGTGAAGTGCTTGAAAGGGTACAAAGAACAAAAGCTGCTAATTCTTTAAAAGCAGTGATAAGAAAGAGGGAAGTGAGCATGGAAGTGAAAAAGTTACTGCATGACAGTATTGTGATACCAACTCTAATGTACGGATGTGAAGCTTGAACCTTGTTGGAGGGACACAAGTCAAGAATGAGGGCAGTGGAAATGAGTTATTTGAGAGAAGCATGTGGAGTCACATGGAGAGACAGGCTGACAAATGAGGAAGTGAAAGAGCGTTGTGGTGTGGATGTGGATGTGATAGGAAGCATTAGGAGAAACACACCAAGGTGGTTTGGCCATGTGGAGAAGATGGAGAGTGAGAGACTGATGAGGAGAGTGTATGTGAGTGAGGTGGAGGGAGGGAGAGGGAGGGGGAGGACAAGGATGAGATGGAGGGATGGAGTGGAGAGGTATATGGGAGAGGGGGGAGTGAGCGGGAGCCCAGCAGTGAAATGGCAAAGGACAGGGCGACATGGAGGCAATTTGTTTGAGGCCATCCCTTACAGGATTAAGACGTCTGGCAATAGATAGGTACATAGATTCTTGTAACCCTTATCTTCTGTGCTCATCAGACTGTACTAATGTAACAAATTTGATGTAAGTGGCAGGATAGATCTGATAGTTCATGTGCATTCTGGTTTTTCCAGGACAAGTAGCACTGTCAGTGAAGTGGCCAAAGGATTTCCGTTTCAATACAGTAAAAAAAAGATTATCTTGGAAACTTATTCCGATCTTCTGCTTTGTGAATCGCATCCTCATCTCACTTGCGCACTCAGCAGTTTCCTTTACTGCTTAATGGTAGAGCTGCCTCTGGCAAGGGCACAATAAGGAAGATCTTAATCTGTTACTGGGTACACATACCTCACTGAACCCTCAACCAGCTACTTGCCTTGCCCCTAACTGTAGACTAATTAAAAGTAAATGTATGGTTTAGTTTATGCAGCAGCGAGGCCTTACCAAGTCACTTCTTATTCTTAAATTTTTTTCCCACATTCTTCTGATTTTTTTTATGGCGGTAAATGATGTTTACAATACCCAACAGTGCCAAAGAGATGGAAAGAATCATGTGGCATCCTCCTCCTCTCACAATTCAAAGGTAACTGGTGTGCACTGCTCACTGTGCTAGTGTGGACATCACCGGCCTCAACAACATAGGCTGGGCAACATGATGTGCAACAGAGCATGCGGCATGACCCCAAGTGTCGATAGGGCATTATACGCATTCACAATAGTGCTCTTCAAAAAGTCATCTGGAACAACAAACTGTACTCATATAGAGTAATTTTTCAAATCAGTAACTAACCAGTGTTTAGGAATGTAATAGGAAGATTGTTGCATGTGAGAGTTCTGAGAGGGGAGGGTGGAGGTATGTCTGACCACTACCTGGTGGAGGGAAAGTTAAGAGTAGGTAAGAGATGGGTGAGAGCTAGGAGGGTTAGGTGTGGCAGGGAGGTTTTGAAAGGGAGTGAGTTGGATAAAAGAGAGAAAATGATAGAGTATCAGGAGAAATTGAAAGATCAGTGGAATGCAGTGAAAGATCAGGAAAATGGCAGTGTGGAGGAGGAATGGCAGTTGTTTAAGAGTGCTGTGGTGGGGTATGCAGAAGAGGTGTGTGGTGTGAGATGTGTGGGTGGTGGTGTACGAAAAGGAAGTGAAAGGTGGTGCAAGGAAGTAAGTATGGCTGTGGCTGAGAAGAGACGTGCATATGAAGTGTGGCTGCAGAGGAAGGATGAGGTGTCATATGAGAGGTATAAGGAAAAGAGGAATAGGGCAAGAAGGGCTGTGCGTGATGCTAAAGTGGCAGCAGATGAAAGGTGGTGGGTAGGTGACTGACTGAGAATTTTCAACAGAATAAGAAAATGTTCTGGAAGGTGGTGAAAAGGGTGCGAAAGGGAGAGTCTGGGATGGAAGAGCGTGTAAAAGCAGAGGATGGAAGGATGTTAATTGAGATGGATGCAGTAAGGAAGTGATGGGCAGAGTATTTTGAAAGATTGTTAAATGTAGAGGAGGAAAGGGTGGCTGACATTGTGGCAGATGGAAGAGTGCAAGGAATAAATGTGTTGGGAGAGTTGAATGATTCTTTGATCACGAAGGAGGAAGTGGAGAAGGCAGTAAAGGAGATGAAAACAGGGAAAGCTGCAGGTATGGATGGGTTTGCCATGGAATGCCTGAAGGGTGGTGGAGTGACTATTGTTGACTGGTTAGTAAGATTGTTGAATGTGTGCTTTGTGATAGGTATGGTGCCAATTGACTGGGCAAGTGCTTGTGTGGTCCCGTTGTATAAAGGCAAGGGTGATAAGTATGAATGTGCTAGCTTTAGGGGTATAAGTCTGTTGAGTGTTGTAGGTAAGGTGTATGGTAGAGTGTTCATTATGAGAGTTAGAGAGGGTACTGAGGGAGTGATTGGTGATGAGCAGTGTGGCTTTAGGAGAGAGGGGATGCGTGGATCAGGTGTTCGCTGTGAAACAAGTGTGTGAAAAGTATTTAGCGAATGGCAAGGATGTGTTTTGGGCATTCATGGATTTAGAGAAAGCATATGATAGCACTGATAGGGAGGCTTTGTGGACTGTTTTATGACTGTATGGACTTGATGGTAGGTTACTAAAAGGGGTGAAAAGTTTTTATGTAAATAGCAGAGCACGCATAAGAGTGGGAAATGCTTTGAGTGATTGGTTTCCTGTGAGAGTGGGGCTGCGACAGGGATGTGTGATGTCGCCATGGTGTTTAATATTTATATGGATGGTGTTGTAAGGGAGGTGAATGCAAGAGTGTTAGGTGGAGGTCTGAGTCTGGTGAATGTTAATGGTGGAGAGTGGAATCTGAAGCAGTTGCTGTTTGCAGATGATACTGCACTGGTGGCTGATTCAGAGGAGAGATTGAGACAGTTGGTAGAGGAGTTTGGAAGGGTGTGTGAAAGGAGGAAATTGAAAGTAAATGAGAATAAGAGTAAAGTGATGAAGTGTACGAGGTTGGTAGATGGTAGGGGGATAAATATAGTTTTGCATGGTGAGTTGCTTGAGGAGGTAGAGGAGAGATTGAGACAGTTGGTAGAGGAGTTTGGAAGGGTGTGTGAAAGGAGAAAATTGAAAGTAAATGAGAATAAGAGTAAAGTGATTAAGTGTACGAGGTTGGTAGATGATAGGGGGATGAATATAGTTTTGCACGGTGAGTTGCTTGAGGAGGTAGAGTGTTTTAAATATTTAGGGTCACATGTTGCTGTGGATGGAAGAATAGATGCAGAAGTGAAGTTTAGAATGAATGAAGTAGGTAAGGTGCTGGGAGGAATGAAAAAAGCGACTGGTGAAAAAGATAATTAGATCTGATGTGAGAGGTGTAAGGCTGAGAGGGAGACCACGAATAGGATGGATGGACAGTGTGAAGAGAGCGCTGGATGCGAGAGGGATGTCTGTTGAGCAAGGAAGAGTGGCTGTGTATGACAGAAATAAATGGAGAGAAATTGTGAATGATTAAATGATGACGCAGCCCTGAGGGGATATTCTCCCGCATTTGGTCTGATCAGCTAGTCAGGTCAGGTGCGGGTAAGGGGATGGGTCTATTATGATGTGGCAGGGGTAAACCAGCTCTGCTGTCAGGCCCGGCAACGGATGTCACTGATTGCACTGCGCAGTTGACCCTTGTGTGGTGTGATGCGGTGAGGATCTGTCCCTTCTCCCCTCTGGGGCTAAGATGCGAATGAATGTGTTTGAATGGATGCGTAAACGGGGAGTGTGTCGTCCTGTCTCGGCTACCTCCCTTTCCTTGGGGGAAACAGCCTAGGTATATATATAGATAGATAGTAACTAAATCTACCTATATACAGCCAGACACCTCAACCCCGTAAGGGGTGGCCACAAACAAATCGCCTTCATGTTGCCCTGTCCCCTGCCATTTTGCTGCCCATCCCCTAGCTCACACCCACCTCTCTCATATACTGTACCTCTATACTCCATCCTCCCTCCATCTCACCCTCAGTCTCCCCCTCCCACTCCCCCCTCCACCTCACTCATCCACACTCTTGTCATTAGTCTCACTCTCTCCATCCTCTTGACATGTCCAAACCACTTCTAAATAATTTCTATCACATCCACATCCACATGACAAAGCTCCCTCACTTCCTCATTTGTCAGTCAGCCTCTCCATGTAACTCCACATGCTCCACTCAAAGTACCTCTTTTCCACTGCTCTCACTCTTGACCTATGTCTTTCCAACAAGGTCAAATCTTCACTTCCATATGTTAGAGTTGGAACGAAAATATTATCACGAAGTGACTTTTTTACTTCCACACTCACTTCCCTATTTCTTATCACTGCTTTCAAAGAACCAGCAACCTTTCTTTCCTGTTGTACCTTTCAAGAACTTCATCCTCTAAACTTCCATCCTTACTCATCACACTACCCAAGTACTTAACCCCTTAACCGCGGGCTTGTTTTGCTCTGTCTTGCGTGTCCCGCAGGCATATTCGGGCTCTGACAGACTCTCAAAAAATATTTGCCAAAAATCAGTTATTAGTCCTGGAATATTAAAATTACATATGCTTATGGCACATACCTTCAACTTTCTCCTGGGATGTTTGTTGAGCCTTTGTCGAGTACCGTAGGACTTGTGGAGACCTCTGAAGTTGGGTAACAAAGTCTCCACTTTACACTTCCCAACAACCCGTAATATGATTACCACAGCCAGATATTATCAATAGAAACACTATTCTATGATTATCAAGTAGTTTGGAATCCATACTCAAAAAAAAAAAAAAAAAAAAAAAAGTGAAAGCAATGAAAATTACGAGTGCGTATGACCTTCCCATTTGCGATAGTTCGCCGCTGGTATTCTGTCATTTATTACTCAAACAAACACTCACCCTTTATATTCCTATTATTATATAACACTTATATATATCTGCAGTCTTTATCCATAAGTTTCCTTCAGTAGTATTAGTTTATTGTCACTGTAGTCATTCAATTTTTCATTCAGTAAAATATGTAGAGAGCCACGGATTCACTTTCACTGTTATAACCTCAAGTATTTGTACTCATATTCTTATATTACTAATTATTTACATTTCTATTTGCATTTTCTATTGTATTTTCAATATTTACATTTCTATTTTACTTACACTATGTTATTCACTGTCACTTGCAGTAACATAAAACTATATTACACTGTTCAATCATATGTACATCCATTGCTTTCACTTGCTATTTACACATTATTTACACAATATTTTCATTTTCCACTTGCACTTTTAGAACTGCTTCTGGCTGTGGTAATCAAAGAAGCAGGTAATGCAGAGGGGAACCTGGCACTCAGTGCAGCCAAGAGATGCATTTGTGCTCAGGTGTGCATCAGGTGGTATGTGCACACACCTGGCACCTGCAGATCGCAGCCTTCCTCTTGGTTGTGGCAGGCATTTGCACCAGTCTGTGCCGATCCATGTAAGCCCTCTGCTCAAGAGTGTCGGGAAGTCTTACTGCATGGCGCCTTGGAGCTGCTACTGTCACCTTACCATATCTTTCAAGCAGCTGTTGAACACAAGTCCTGGCGAACAACCTCAGGGAGAAGGACTTGGGTGGCTTGACCTTCATCTTGTACAGGATGAAGGCGTTCAGCATCGTCATATCTATGAAATGCAGAAAAACTTTCCTGTACCACCTAGTATTCTTCCTGAGGCAGTCGATCTCTCCAATCATCATGTCGGACTTGTCCACCAGCCGCATGCTGATATTGTAGTCTATGACAGCATCAGGTTTCCTCACAGGTTCGCCTGTCCTACGGTCGACCTTCCCAGTCTTTCAGTTCCCCCCTGTGTACGGTGGTGAGCATTTGCACAACCCTCTTGTCGTGCCACCGTATTGCCAGCATCTTCTCAGACTTGGGTAGATGCACGTCTCCTCGCTGCGAGGTTCCTGCCTCTGGGAATTTAGGGAAGTGGGCACGATTACTCTTGACAGTGCCACAGGAGCCGATGCCGTGCTCTGAAAGGTATTTGGCAAGTTTCGGTGCAGTATAATAGTTGTCTGTGTACAGCACATGATTCCAACCAAAATACCTTTCAAGGAGCACTTTCACTACACAGCCTGAGAAGCCAAGGGGGTGTGTTTTATCAAGATCGACAGTGCTGGCTGAATAAATGACGAAGTCAAGGATGTACCCCGTCTTACAGTCACATAATACAAAGAACTTGATTCCAAAGCAATGGCGTTTGCTTGGAATGTAATGCACAAACCTAAGACGTCCTCTTAACAAAACCAAAGATTCGTCAATGACAACCTTCTGAAAGGGGTGGAAGACTGTCATAAACTTATCCTTCATTCTGCTCAGAATCTCCCGGATCTTCCAGAGTGGGTCGGTTTGGGAAGGTACATAGTTGTTGGCAAAATGCAGGTTTCCCATGATGTTCCGGAAGTGATCTCTGGCCATGTACTTACTGAAGGTGGGTGAGGGTAGTAAGGGGTCCATGGACCAGTATTCTTCCAACTCATACTTCTTTGAGTGTGGCATGAGAAGCATGAGGGCGAAGAACACATACAGCTCCTGCACTCCCAGCATGGTTTACTGTTGCATCTTCGCTGCACCTGTACCACTTGTAGCACGTTGTGATTCATACCTATTGGTCTCATCACATATGTGCTGCATGACTTCGTCATCGAGGAAGGCCAAAAGGAAGTCAATACACTCAGCATCCTCGTCAATATTGAAGGCAGGCTGTATCCCTGAGGAACTCTCATTGAAATCAAGATGTTCTGGGACAAAATCGGACCCTTCCGTCCACGTGAAGGCGTCCAGGATTCCCTGTCGTGGCGGTGTTGGGTGGGTGAGGGTGAAGTGTGGCTGTGAGGCAGATTTATCTGGTTCAAGGTCACTCGCACTGACCCTGGGTTGCCATATAGCACTAGCAGCCCTTACTCTACTGGCAACTCTCCTTTTACAGGTCAGGGATTTACCTCTTCCTCTACGGCCTGTCTGCACTGTTGATGCTGGTGGCAACTCCAACGACGAAGACTCTGGAGAAAATTCAGCTGAAGAAGAGGAAGAAATGAGTGAAGTGGGGCTTGGGGAATGGGGAGGTGATTCACCTTGGGACTCATGGCGGGCTGGGTCACGCAGGGCCATTGTTCCGGGGCTAACCCGCCGCCTTTTCACTCCCTTCCCAAATTCCTTCCCTTGCTGCACTAAGGGCTCCTTTCCTTTGGAGCTTGGGATAACTTGGGACACTGAAGCATTCGTACTAGGAGTTTCTGGCACGATTTCCTCACCCGGCTCATCACACGAATCACCTGAAGGATCATAGTCACTATCCATCATTATCATTGATAATTCGGCTAGTTCATGTTCCACCGCAGAGTCATTTAGTCCTTTCCTGCTTCCCACACGAGTTTTTCTGGGGGTAGAGGTCATGGGGCCCTTTGCAATGGGTGCAGAAGCGGCGGAAATGGCGGGGCGCGAGTGCGACATGCTTTGACCACAGAGGAGGACAAGGAACTGATTGGCGCGGTTTATCTGAGAAGGCAAGGGTTGACAGTGACAATGGGGCTGACAGATGCTAACTTACATGCTAAGAAATTATTGGTAGGAAATTTCGGCAATACATAAAGAAATAGGTAGTTCCAGGTCAATGTAAATGTCACTTAGGCTTCTCCCTTCCTTTCTTATATATATATTTTTATTACGTAAATAGATTACAAGGCATAATTCAAAGGGGAAATTACCGTCGGAATTTAGCGAACGAGTGCATGTGAGGTGTTGTCAGGTGATAATTAGCCAATTCCAGGTGTATACCACTATCACTTACCTTATTTCTTTTTGGTATATATTATTTTGTATTAGTATAGGGCATTGGGCTTATTTCAATGGATGAAATCAGTGGAAAAATCTGGAGGAGATTTGCTTTAGCGCAGTGCGGCAGGGCAAGCAATAGGAAAGGGTAAAGGAGGTGAAGTAGGGACGGGTGAGAGGGTACTGGAGGGGAGGTAGGGAGGGGAGTCAAGAACGAGGGGAAAATGACTAAATTGTCAACAATGGATGGGAGTACAGAGGAGATTAGGAGTGCTGACTATTGGTGGACAGTAGCAGTACAGTACATGCTAAAAAATTATTAGCAGGAAATATCGAAAATACAGAAAAAAGTAGGTAGTTCCAGGTGAATGTAAATGTCACTTAGGCTTCTCCCTTCCTTTCTTATATATATATTTATTACGAGAATAGATTATACGGCATATTTCAAAGGGGAAATTTCTGTGGGAAATTAGCGAACGAATGCACGTGAGGTGTTGTCAAGTGATAATTAGCCAAATCAAGGTGTATAGCACTATCACTTACCTTATTTCTTTTTGGTATATACAGGTAACTCACACGGAACACGTGGGTTTCATTCCTACCGTGCCGTGTTAGGTGCGAAATCGCGTATATTTAAACTACTCCGTATTTTGCTCCCTAGACCCCCAAATGTGTTGTTTTGCTGTTATCTGTCACTGGTAATCACTAGAAAGCACTTTAAGTGGTTAGAAGGTTTATTTAATGTTATAACTCACAAATACAGTACTCCGTAGCAAAACTTCAACACACAAATACAGTACGTAAACACAAGGAAACATTCCGACGCCGATCATAGGTAATCATATAAATCAGGTTAACTGGTACCAGTGCTTTAACTTACAAGTACATACCAGAACAGTACATATTTAACTTAGAAATGCAGTACTGTGATATCGAATGATTTCAGTACATAATCTGTTAGGAATGGCTGGAAAAAAAAAAAAAATGTTATGAATACATTTTCACCTTTCTGATATATATTTATGGTAGTTTCGAGTTATTTTTTACGTTATCCTTGTGCCCATGCCTGGAAAAGGGAGCGAAAGAGTTGAATTTTCAGTCCTAAATGAGAAAACTGCACGTCCTCTAGACTCTGCCACGGGAGAATAAAGTGGAGGGTCAGTCCGATTAGCAACAAGGAAGTTGTGTCACAACTTCCAGCTCCCACACCACGAGAATGGCTAAAAATAGAATCGTAATGCAGTTTCAGAACTAACAATAAGTCTAATTATTACGAATACAGATACAAAGCAGAAATAAATACGTTTACAGACGGGGAAAACGTACTTCTTCCGTCATAACATGTTCATCTTTCTCTATCATTTTACGTTCATCTTTATCATTTTACCTTGTTATTTTCGCAATATATATTGCTGTCTCGTAAACAGGGTGGTTGTTTGTGTTTTGCAAGGGAGGAAAAAGATTGTATTTTCTGTCTGGGTCGAGATAATGGGTGTACCTATGCGTGGTTAGGCATGGCCAAGAGCGAAAAAATCGTACATCCACCCATCACGATAGCAGGTGGTGAACTGACAGACGATACATGAGAGGGTGAAGTCAAGGTCAGTCTCATGTCCCAGATTTTCGTTCACTTCCCGAAAGTTCATTCACAGTTTTCTACAAGTTGCATTGCATCAAATGATCCAAACCATTACAGCAAACCTCAGCAAAGAGGTAAAGATACCAAGACAAAAATGTATTTTTCTTTTATTATAAGTCTTTAACGAAAAAACAAAAAAGGCAATATTCCGACGCCGATCATGGGTAATCATATAAATCAGGTTAACTGGTTACAAGGCTTTATTTAATGCTTTAATTGCTTACAAGTACATACCAGAACAGTAAATATTTAACTTACAAATACAGTACTGTAGAAAAGCAGTACAGTAAGAGTTTAACGAACAAACAAAAAAGGCAATATTCCGACGCCGATCATGGGTAATCATATAATTCGGGTTAACTGGTTACAAGGCTTTATTTAATTATTTAACTTTATTTAAGTGCTTACAAGTACAGTACATACGAGAACAGTAAATATTTAACTTACAAATACTGTACAGTATTGTGGAAAAAACGAACAAATAAATAAAAGCAATATTCTGACGCCTATCAGGTAAACTGGTTATAAGACTTTATTTCTTGCTTTAACGTTATTTAATAGTACTTTAAGTTGCACATTAACTTACCAGAACAGTACAGTACTGTAAATATTTAACTTACAAATACTGTGCTACTGTACTCGGGAATGTCTCACTCACTGAATAATTTCCCGCCTAGATCGTCACGTAATCAAAACAAACCGCGCGCTGCGGTGACGTTCGAGGATTTGATCTTTCAAAGGCCTCTCCTGCGTTAATTTGTAGTTTTCATAATGGTTTTTTAATCTTACGTTGTCTTATATGTATCCCAGCCCTTACCGTGTATAATTGCGAGCGCGTTCCGTGAGATCGTGTTCCGTGCGAGTTACCTGTATTATTTTGTATAAGAATAGGGCATAGGGCTTATTTCAATGGATGAAATCAGTGGATAATTCCAGAGGAAATTTGCTTTAGCGCAGCGTGGCAGGGGAGGCAATAGGACAGGGTAATGAAGGGGAGGTAGGGAGGGGAGTCAGGAACAGCGAAAAATGGCTAAATTGTCAACAATGGATGGGAATACCGATGAGATTTGGAGTGCTGACTAGTGTTGGACATTGGCAGTACTGATAGATGATACAAGCCACCACTTGCAAGCCCGGGAGAATTCAAAATAACACAGAATCACAAAAGTGACGCCCCGCGGTATGATCCACTGCGTCCGAGCATCACGAAAGTGATGCCCCGCGGTTAAGGGGTTAAGTGCACTCACATCTTCCATTTCCTCACCATCCAGCCTCACAGGACATTCTGTGACTTCATTTCTTGTGGAGACCACAACTACACTCTTCCCTAAAATCAACTTCCATTTTTTACACTCTCCCAAACTCATTCACCAGGCTTTATGGTTCCCCTTTGTTTTCACTCAACAATACAGTATCATTTGCAAACAAGAGAACAGGAAGTTTCCAAAAGCTGCCCTCTCTCATTAAGGCCACTCTAACATCCACTGCCCTACCTTCTGTCTCCTTTATAACTCCATCCATATGCAGACTGAACAACCATGGAGACATGAAACATCCTTGTTTCAACCCAACATTCAGAGAGAAATATTCACTCAGTTCACCATCCAAACACAGTGCAGCTTACTGTCCTCAATCATACTCTTCATAGCATTCAACAACTTCCCATTTACTCCACATATTCTTAATACTTTCCACATTCCTTGTCTATCCACTCTGTCATATGCTTTTTCCAAATCCATGAAGGCTGCATACAACCTCTCCCCTTTGTCTAGAAACTTTTCCACTAAAGACTTTAGAATGAATATCTGATCCACACAACATTCTCCTTCCCTGTTCTTCTCCAACTAATTCCTTTGTTATTTTCCTAACTCTGTCAATAAATATCCTGCTAAAATAAAAGTACTGTAATCTGAATGGCAGGGAACTAAGGGTCTTTCGGACTACTGGTTTTTTCGGACTACAGTATTGGCAGGGACCTCTGAAAACATTAGAAGTATGTATATGATTATTAAATATACACCAAACATGATATTGGTTATAGTTTTACTCACTGAAAATGCAAAGAACTGTAGATGAATACTGTAGTTGCAGGCTGGCACACCCAAGTCGAAGACAAAGTCCAAGTCAGATAAATCCTTTGATAAAGCCCAGAAAAATTCGAAAATAGCCCCCAAAACTAAAAAAATTTCACCTTGAAAAATTCGGAGTTTTGGAATATTTGGATTACTGGTGGTAAGTTTTTTTTTTTTTTTAATAACAGAACAGAGGAAGGAAAACCAAATGATTAAAAAAAAAAAAAAATTAATCCATACACCAGATTATTGGTATCCTCCATTCATAAAATATCTGTAACAGCTGGATTCAAACAGCTGTGGGTTGAAGTTTGGGGGGGAACAACTCCAGGGAAGTAAGTTCCAGAGAGATGCAGTTTGGGGAATAAAGGAATTCTGATAGGCAGAAGTTCTGCAATATGGCTGTGTGACATTCCAGTCATGAGCACTATCAGATGCCCGTGTAGCACGAGGATGGAGAGGTGGCACAATGGATGCAACTTCATCTAAGCATTTGCCATAAAAATATCTGTAATATAATGTAGGAGAGGCAACATTCCTTCTTACTTGTAGGGGAGGTTGTTTATAATAGCAGGATTGGAGGACTTTTACTGTATATACTTTTCCTATTACACTAAGAAGACAGAAGCCCCTATGGTTACCACACACTTTTTTTTTTCTTCCTCTTTTCCTTTGTACAGAGGAATAGCTCTACCTGACTCGAGTCCCTTACTGTAGTAGTAGTAGTAGTAGTAGTAGCTGTTCCTCAGGCAGTCTGGTCAAACAGCCCCGAGTCCCGAAGGAAGGCCATGGCTGAGACTGGGCTTTCCTACAGAGCTCTCAAGAAGTGTTGTGTTGTTGTTGGCGCAAGTGATTGCGTGAAATGCAGTCTTCCATAATGTGTTGAATAGTATGGGGTGCTGTGTTGCATCCTGGACAGGCTTCAGCGACGGAGTCATCCAGCCTCTTCTGATAACTCAAGGGGGCTTGATGATGCCCACATCTCATCCTGGCCAGATGGACACTGTCCTCAAGAAGGAGATAGGATATAGAAGGGAGGATATCAGGAGGCTGTGCATGCAGCTGTGTGTTGTCTTTAAGTGACTGAATGGAACGGTGAGTGATTTGAGTATGGATATGACTCTGGAAGCCGCTTTCGGGTGGGCGAAGGGGGAAAGACGACAGTATTTGTGTAAGATATCGTGTGCTGGGTGTTGTTCTGATGTTCCTTGGTGTGTGTGGATGTGCTGCCACGTAGTGTAGTGGATAGTGTGGGTTTGTGGAGGCTGCGGCGAGAATTTGTGTGCCTCTCATGTCCATATGATCCTTGACTTTAAGATTTTGGTTTCTTGGTGTAGGTGGTCTGTAGGTGTAGTAGCTGTGCAGCCTGTGCTTATTTTTAGGGTCTTGTTCTGTATGGTCTACACAGTGTTATTTTAGTGTGTTTTTGTGGGATTAGAAGCCCAAGCAGGGCTTGCATAATTCATCACTGAACAAATATATTGTTTGTATACTGAGGTGTGGTTTCTCTGTCGTGTCCAAATGTTGTATGGGCATGTGACCTTAAGGCACTGAGTCTTGGTGTTAATTTGTCTTTAATGTTTGTGATGTGTTGTTTAACCCCTTAACTGCGGGGCGTCACTTTCGTGACACTTGGGAGCGAGGGATCATAACGCGGGGGGTCACTTTTGTGATTCTAAGTTATTTTGAATTCGCCCGGGATTTCAAGTGGTGGCTTGTATCATCTATCAGTAATGCCAATGTCCAACACTATCCAGCACTCCTAATCTCATCTGTACTCCCAACCATTGTTGACAATTTAGCCATTTCTCTCCATTCTTGACTCCCCTCCCTACCTCCCCTCCATTACCCTCTCCTCTCGCCTGCCCGGCCGTGCTGCGCTAAGTAAATCTTCCCCGGAATTTTCCACTGATTTCATCCATTGAAATAAGCCCTATGCCCTATTCTTATACAAAATAATATATACAAAAAAGAAATAAGGTAAGTGATAGTGCCATACACCTGGAATTGGCTATCACCTGACAACACCTCACGTGCACTCATACGCTAATTTTCCCTGTTTATTTCCCCTTGAAATATGCCGTATAATCTATTCTCGTAATAAAAATATATATAAGAAAGGAAGGGAGAAGCCTAAGTGATATTTACATTCACCTGGAACTACCTAATTTATTATGTATTGTCTAGATTTCCTGCCAATCATTTCATAGCGTATATATTAGCAGCTGTCACCACGCTGACATTGGGAGCCTTTCACTGCCCCTAGGCCACCACAGCATTCAGTTTACTGTCCTCTTTCAAGGTGAAACTACGTCGGATTTGAGCCTTCCAATTCTGCCGCTTTTTAGCCCCATGCAAAGGGCCCTGTGACCTCTACCCCTACTAAACCTCATGTGGAAAGGGGTAAAGGGCTAAGTGACTGCTGTGGAACGTGAACTGGCTAATTTATCAATGAAAATGATGGACAGTGACTACGATCTTTCTGGTGACTAAAACAGTGCAAGTGGAAATGTAAATAATGTGTAAACAGCAAGTGAAAGCAATGAATGTAAATATAAGTGAACAGTGGAAAATAGTTTTATAAGTTACTGCAAGTGACAGTGCATAACAGTGTAAATAAAATAGAAATGTAAGTAATGTAAATAAAATAGAGAATGTAAATAGAAATGTAAATGAGTAGTAATAAAAGAATACGAGTATATATACTAGGAGTAATGAAAGTGAAAGTTTCACTCTAGCATGTATAAATACTATGAGTTATGAAAGTGAAAATGAAAGTGACAGATTCGCTCTCAACGCTAGTATACAGGACGAGAAAGTGAATGCTACGTATTTTACTGAAATAGACATTGAATGCCTACAGTGACAATAAACTACTATTATTGAAGGAAACTTATGGATAAAAACTGTATATATATATATATAAGTGTTATATAGTAATAGAAATATAAAGTGAGTGCTTTTATGAATAATAAATGACAGAATACCAGTGGCGAACAATCGCAAGTGGGAAGCTGGTACGTGCTCATAATTTTCATTGCTTTCACGGTTTTTTTTTTTTTTTTTTTTTTTTTTGAGTATGGATTCCAAATTATTTGAAAATCATAGAATAATGTTCCTAGTGATAATATTAGGCTGTGGTACTCATATTATGGGGTGTCAGAAAGTGTAAAGTGGAGACTTCGTTACCCAACTTCAGAAGTCTCCACAAGTCCTACGGTAATCGACGAAGGCTCAACAAACATCCCAGGAGAAAGCTAAAGGTATGTGCCATATGCATATGTAATTATATTATTCTAGGACTAATAACTGATTTTTGGCAAATATTTTTACAAAGTCTGTTGGAGTGCAAGTATCGCCGCGGGACACGCAAGGAGGGCCAAAACAACCCCGCGGTTTAGGGTTTAAATGACACTGAAGTATTGTATGTTACACCAAGGATTGTGTGTGTGTGTGTGTGTGTGTGTGTGTGTGTGTGTGTGTGTGTGTGTGTGTGTGTGTGTGTGTGTGTGTGTGTGTGTGTGTGTGTGTGTGTGTGTGTGGAGTGTTGTTTATGGTGAGGTGTGGAATGTGACTATGTTCTGCTGTCCAGTTTGTGAGAAGGGTCACTGTAGATTTGGCTGGGGCTATTTTGAGCCTGTTTGTGGTGAACCATTCGTGTAGTGTGTTGAGGTAAGGTTGGAGGATGTGTGGGGCTGTGTTTGCATTTCAGTGTGTACATGTGTTATGTCGTCTGCATTGGAAGCTATGTGTATTTGTGGTGTGTGGGTATGTCATGCAAGTATAGGTTAAAGAGAGTAGGGGACAAACCAGATCCTTGTGAGATGCTGTTTGTGAAGATTCTGATGTTCGATGACTGACCAGCATGTGTTACATGTGCACATCTGTCTGCTGAATAGTCCCATCTTTTTGTGTTTTTGCGCATGTTTGTGTTGAATATTTTGTTTGTTAGGTGTGGCGGGGGATGGCATCAAAAGCTCTGCTAATGTCTAGTGTAACTAGGAGTGTTCTGTGTGGTGGCCTGGCTGAACTGATGCCATCAAAAACTCTGTGTAAGGTAGAGTGTGAAGTGTAGTGGACTAAAACCATGTTGTGATGGAGCCTGATAAATAGTTAGCTAGCCATCTTTTCGTATTATTGTGCATGTTTGTGTTGAATATTTTGTTTGTGAGGCTGTGGTGAGGGATGGCATCAAAAGCTTTGCTAATGTCTAGTGTGACTAGGAGTATTCTGTGTGGTGGTCTGGCTGAATTGATGCCATCAAAAACTCTCTGTGTAAGATCTGTAAGAAGAATGTTTGTGGAGTGTAGTGGCCTAAAACCATGTGATTGGGCTAGGAGGACGTGAGGTGTAACTAATTGTACTACCAGTCATTCAGCAACCTTGGAGGGTGTGCAGAGGAGTGTGATAGGACGGTGTGAGGAAGGTATCGTTGGATTTTTGTTGGGTTTGGGGATAATGATGATAGTGCCATGCTTCCAGATATTGGGTATTATTTCAGAGGAGTAGAATGTAGCACCAGTCGAGCAGGGCAGCACTCCCAAGCTGGATGGAAAGCTGATGACAGGGCGAGCTGGAGCTCCTGTTTCATCAGCCCTCGGGACCAGTTCCTGACCATCTTCCTTTGCTGAACTTTTTCAGTGTTTCAGTTACACAGAGAGTAGGCCAGCCTCCAGTACAAGTTTCTCTAACTGTCAGCACCAAACTACATGCACACTACACACTACACTTCCTTTTCAAAATTTTAGAAAAAAATGGCATCTATTAATGTAACCTCGGAGTCCCCGGGGGGGGAGACCATAAATGTCCCCACCATCCACCCCTCTCCCGGTGACAACTCAACGAGCTGCCTGGAACCAATGTCTGACTCACTTCTTCATTTCTGCAACATTCATGGCCTTTCCTCTAACTTTCTCTCTGTTGAGCACCACCTCTCCTCTTCTAAACCTCACCTTCTCTTCTTAACTGTGACTCAGCTGCATGAGGCAACTGATATCAAACCCTTCTCTGTATCCTCCTACTTTTTCTATACTCATTCCAAAGCCAAAGGTGGCTGCTGTGTATGTGTACGCAATGACTATCTTGCTATCGTGTTCCTGAACTTGATTCTTCTGAATTTACTATTCTCTCTTTTTGGCTTTCCTGTCATTCTCTGACTAAATATATCTGTGCTGTTTATCATTCCCTGATTCTAGTGATGATGAAAATTTCTTTGACCACCTTACTTCTACGATGGAATACATCCTATCCATTTCTCCTTTCTCTGAACTCTCCATTCTAGGAGATTTCAATGTTCACCACCACCTTTGGTTCTCCTCTCCTTTCACTGATTCACCTGGTGAACAAGCCTACATCTTTTCTATCCTTAATAACCTATAGCAGCTTGTACAGCACCCTACCCATATCCTTGATCGCCTCGGAGTGAGTTCTAACATACCTGACCGTTCCTTACAACTAATCCTTCTGCTTACACTGTTAATCTTTCCTCTCCATTGGGCTCCTCCAATCACAACCATATTACCTTAACTTGTCCTATCACTCCAGTACAGCCTGTGGGCCCTCCAAAAAACATCGGTTGTGGCACTTTGGAGCTGCCGATTGGGAGTCCCTCAGGCAGTACTTCTTTGATTTTCCCTGGAATGATTATTGCTTCCATGGCTGGAAGCCATCTGAGTATGCCTCGCGCATTATAGAGGTTATTCTCTTGGGCATGGATGCATACATTCCCGCCTCATATCCTTTGACTAATGCAAGAAAGCCTTGGTTTAGTCACACTTGCTCTAATGCTGTCGACAACAAGGAGAAGGGCTATAAAAGGTACTGAAGCCAACCCACCCCTGAATCACATCTTTTTTATGTTTCTGCCCGGAATCGTGCTAAGTCTGTTCTTCGATCTACTAAAAATAATTTCATTCACACTAAATGCTCTCAACTCTCCAACTTGAATTCTTTCCGCTCCTTCAGGCACCTTGCCAAAAACCTTTCTAATGACTTTACCTCATCATCCTTCCCTCCGCTTCTCTACTCCGATGGTTTTGTAGCTATTTCTTCTACTGATAAAGCAGATCTCTTCGCTCAGACTTTCTCCTCCAGTTCTACCTTAGATGATTCCGGTGCTGTTCCTCCATCACTTCCCCCCTGTGACTTCCTCATAGCTGATATTAAAATTTCTTCAGTTCATGTATTTTCTGCCATCACTGGCCTCAGTACTAACAAGGCATATGGGCGTGATGGGGTCCCTCCTGTTGTCCTCAAGAACTGTGCTTCTGTGCTTACACCCTGCCTAGGTAAACTCTTTCGCCTTTGTCTATCAACTTGTACCATTCCTTTTTGCTGGAAGTTTGCTCTCATTCAGTCTGTCCCAAAGACGGCTGACCATTCCCAACCCTCTAACTATCGCCCAATTGCTTTAACATCCTGTGTCTCAAAAGTTTTTGAGTCAATTCTTAACAGAAAAATTTTAAAGCATCACAACCTTCTTTCTGATCGTCAGCATGGGTTCCGTCAGGGACACTCCACTGGCGATCCTCTCACTTACCTTTCAGACTCCTAGTCATCCTCCTTTCGGGACTTTGGCAAAAGCTTTGTCACTGCACCTGACATCTCAAAGGCTTTCGATCGAGTCTGGCATAAATCTTTAATTTCCAAACTGCCCTCTTACGGTTTCTATCCTTCTATCTGTGCCTTCATCTATAGTTTCCTTTTTGGTCGTGCTACAGCTGCTGTTGTAAACAGCCACTGTTCTTCTCCTAGATCTATCAACAATGGTTTTCCTCAGGGCTCTGTCCTATCACCAACTCTCTTCCTTTTATTCATTAATGACGTTCTAAGCTGTACATCTATCCCTATCCACTCATATGCTGATGATTCCACCCTTCACCTTTCCATTCGGTTCCTGCAATGTCCATCTCAGCAGATACTTCAACAAACAAGTGATGAGGCTATGGCATACCTAATGTCTGACTTGGCTCATATCACTGACTGGGGTAAAAATAATCTTCTTGTTTTTAGTGCATCAAAGACCCAGTTCTTACACCTATCCATCCATCATTCAATCCTACTTTGCCCCATTGAGGAGCGTAGGAGCACGGGGCTAGGCAAGTTGGTCCTGACATGTAAGATGAGAGTGACCAGCCTCACTCATCCCCGAGTGGCATTATGAGAGCAATAACCCCAACCACCCCTTGAATCTATCAATCCGAAAAAATCTTCCACAGGAGTAACCAAGAATGCTTAATAATATCCAACTCAATCCTGCATCATCCTTGAACATGCTTGGGGTTTCATTCTCTTGGGACTTATCTTGAAAAGATCATATTACATCTCTTGTAAAATCTGCTTTCAAGAGATTAGGTGTGCTAAGGCAACTCTGTACCTTCTTTACTCCTGCACAGTTGTTGACTTCATACACGGGTTTTATTCGCCCATGTAGAGTACAACTCTCATGTGTGGGGAGGCTCCCCACATACAGCTCTTATGAATAGGGTGAAGTCAAAGGCTATTCGTCTCATCAACTCTCCTCCTCTTCCTGGCTCCCTTCAACCTCTGTCTCTTCATTGCACTGTTGCATCACTAGCTCTTTTCTATCACTACTTCAATGGTCACTGCTCCTCTGAACTGTTTGCTTGCATTCCTCCACCTCTACAGCAGGCGCATAGCACCCGTCTAGCAACAAACTCTCATCCCTTTTCTGCTTAACTCCTAATGCAAGAGTTAACCATTACTTCCAGTCCTTCATTTGTGTAACAGGTCAACTCTGGAACTGTCTCCCTCTGTTCGTATTTCCTACTTCCTATGATCTCCAGTCTTTCAAACACAGTGTGTCCAGGCATCTCAAAATGAATGGATCTTGAACTTGGCTCTGTTTTGTATTGTTTTTGTTTTTCTTGGAAGGAATGGTTTGTGGGCTCTCAACCTTTAGTTCCTCCTTTCTTGCATAAAAAAAAAAAGAAAAAAATTGTGTGAGTAGCTGTAGTTTGATAGATTGATGAGTGCTTGTGTGCCTTGTGGTCCAAGATGTTTAAGATGTATGTTGTCTGGGCCATAGGCAGATGAGTTCTTAAGTTTGCTACTGATGTGCTTCATCTGGTGAGTGAAGAGTGCAAAGTTTGGGTCTATGGGGAACTGTCTCTTGCATTGGATGACATGTCAGTTGTCATGATAGGGGTTTATATGGCTGATGTGAAAAGTGATTGATGACAGTGTTTGCTTGTTGTCTGTTTTAGGGTATGGTGTCTGTTGTGATGGCTGCATGTGATTATGTAGTGCTCCTGCTGGAGAATGTGATGCTGTTTAGTGTTTTGTAGAGTTTTATGGTGTCTGTTTTGTGATTGTGTTGGGATAATTATTCAAAATTAGTGTTTGCTGTTCTGATATTTTATTGTTTATCTGACTGTTGAGTTCTTGTATTTGTTGTACGGTGTCTTGTGTATGGAGAGTTGGGGAGTGTCGTGGTGTGTTGCGTTGACTGATGAGGCCTTGAATTTCTGGTGTGAAGTTGGGGTTGTGTCTCTTTCTGTTACCTCTAGGGATGTGTCTTTTGTCTGCATTCTGAATAATTGTATTGAAAGTGTGCACAGGGGTGTTGATATTTGTGATGGGTGTACTGTTTAATGTTTCAAAGTGTTGCTCTGTTTCAGTTGAGAAGGCCTCCCAGTTGGCTCTCTCATAATTAGTGTATGTGTGTCTGTGGCCACTTGGGGTGATTCTGGTTTTGGTAGTGATGATGACTGGGAGGTGGTCAAAGCCAAGGGTTTTGACCACTCTCCAGGACGTTGTGGGGTGAGGTTTGGGGAGCAAAAGGTGATGTCTGGGGATGATGGAAGGAAGAGGGCTTGGTGTGAGATATGGGTATGTTGATGAAGATTATTGAGGATGAAAAATTATCTGTTTGGGACTGTAGTACCAGCCCTCTGTCTGTGTCAGGGTTGCTGACATGCCAGGTCGATGCCTTGGCGTTGAAATCACCACCCAGGATGATGTTGGGTATGTTAGTGATGTGGTGTATTTGAGGAGAGTAATTGTGTGGTACTGTGGGGGATGATTTGGGGGAAATGTATGTATTGGTGATTCTTATGTGTGATTTGTTACCAGTGCATATTTTAATTGACTGTACAGTAATCCCTGTACTATCCGGACTCCTCACTTACAGGATATTGTGGGCATGGACCTTCGGAACCCAAAAATGGCCAAAAAAAGAAAAGAATCCCCCCAAAATCCAAAATTTTTCCCACCCGCAATTTGAAATTGGCGCACAGCACCGAACAGCTGTGTTTATGCACGACCCCTTCACCCCTTCCTTCCTCCCCCCTCACAAGCTACTGCCTAACCACCGTCGTGAGTAGATATTCATCGCAACGGATGCCGCACGTGCTCATTTTTGTAAATAAACAGTGAATAAACTGCAATACCTCGCCACTAGACCACATGGGAATTTACAGTGTTGTGCAGTGTTAAGAAATTAGAATTTGGAGTGCAAAGGATTAAGTGTGGAGTGCAAAGTGGCAGTTGAAACTGGCGTGGTGTAATTAAGAACAGAATGGGCAATGTTAAACAATTATAACTCACAGTGCAAAGAATTAAGTGTAGCACAACACTGGATCACGGTACATGCTTCAAAAGCATTTTCACCACTGCCAGAGCCTTAGAGGTGGTGGCCACAGACATGCTGCAAGTACCCTGTACACTGCTAAATACTTTCCATATGAACTTCTAATTCCTCATTCTCTGGTTCCTTTTCATTTATTTCATGCTTTAAGTCCATTATTGGTGTGAATAGCGTATTAAATAGGTGCTATGCATGTCCGGTAGGGAGTTATTTAGATGGCTTTCAAAGTTACGCTGGGTTAGGGTTCATAAGTAGTCCAGGAGGCAAGGGCCCACTATCCAGATGGACCCACTTTCCGGACATGCCTTTGGGTCTGTTACATCGGATAGTGGAGGGATTACTCAATTTTTGTTGTGGTGTCAAGTGGGGGGAGAATGACTTTATGTTTACATTAGTATCTGAAAAGTTAATGGATTGGTGTACCAGGGTGATGTGTCTACCGTCGGCCCAATCTTGTCTAACGGTGGTGAAATTATGGAATGTAGGTGTTTTCTGTATCCTGCGTAGTTTTATTTCTTGTAAGATGGCAATGTGTAAATTTTGTTGTTTGATGAATTGTGTGAGTTCTTGTTTTTTGGTGTTCATGCCATCTATGTTTATTTGAAGAATGTTTATGTTGTGTGTACGATGTGTACTGGGTGCTGCAGCATGGTAGGGGGGGGGAGAGGTGGGTGTGTGGATGGAGGGGAAGGGGTAGGAAAAGCTTGTGATGGAGATAAGGGTTGGGGTGAATTCGACTGGGGTGGAATGGGACGGGTTGGGGGATCGGATGGTGTGGGAAGGATCGGTGGGTTAGGCTGAGGAGGTGTGGAGGAAGTAGGAATGGAGTTGGTGGGGGGGTTAGTGGGTGGGGGGGAAGTAGCATTAGGAGCAGGTCCAGGTGTTTGTGTAATATTTTCTGGATGCAAGTGTTGTACAGGTGTAATGGGTCCAGTTCTTGCAGGAACTGCACTAAACTGAACACTTTGTCAGTCACCTCAAAGTGACAGGTTTCGAGCATGCTGGACATGTGTACTTGTTGATGGGTCCTAGACTGCTCTCAACGTCACCAGCTAGAAGAAGACTTCGAGAAATGACCACTGGGGAGTCATTTTTTGGTCTAGAAAAAACAGTGTTGTTGTATGTGTTGTGCTGAGATATGTGGTACAGTAATTGCCCGGTTGACTAAAGCCACTCCTAGGTTCTCGGGTCCCATGAGGGGCTGGGAGGGAGGGGCTTGCGTTGGTTTGGCCCCCATGCGGACCTTCTCCTCTGCTTCAACAGCCTCTGGGGGGTAGACCCACAGTGAAGATGCCACTGCTCCAGGTCTCCCTTTACTGTTTGACATGGTGCTTGAAGCCCCCTCTCAGGACTTCAGAAATGGACTCCCATGGGAGATGCTGCATGCTGATCATTTGGTGTTGATTGCAGAGAATGAAAGTGAGGCGGAGAAATGATTTAGGAAGTGAAGGGATAGTATGAGGTACAAGGGCTTGAGATTAAATGCACATAAAACAAAGGTGATGGTATCTAGGGTTGGTGGCGGTATTGTCAAAGAAGAGGGAGAGTGGACATATACAATTTGCCACAAGGGCATGGGAAGTAATTCCATCCTGTGCAGTGTTTGTGATAAGTTAGTGCATAAGAGATGTAGTGGTATTTGAGATGGGCTGTGAGATAATGCTGATTTCATCTGTACAGTGTGTCAGGGTGAGCATGTGGAGGTTGTCAGGCAGGACAGGACTGATCTTACAGGTGAGTCTCTTGAGTGTGTAAGTGCTTTTGTTACTTGGGTGACATGTTATGTGTTGGACGTGGGGCGGGAGCTAGGGCTAGGGTGAGGTGTGGTTGGAAGAAGTTCAGGGAGCTGTTGTTCTCCTGACATTGAGAGGACTCCCTCTGTGCTAAGGAATCTTTGTATGTGGCAAGAGTTAGAAGTATAAAGCTGTATGGTGGTGAGACCTAGGTAGTAATGGAAGGGGAAAATCCCAGGCCCAGACATACAGAAATGACAATGATTAGGTGGACGTCCAATGCGTTCTTGATAAGGAGAGACAGACTGAGATAGTTTGGGCATGTGGAGAAGATGAGGGATGACAATTGGGTGTGGAAAGTGAAAAGTGCAAACACTGGAGGTAGGGATGCGAAAGGCAGACCAAAAAAGACCTGGTACGAGATAACAGAGTATGACCTCAGGGATAACGGATTAAATAGGGAGGCTACCAGAGATCAAGCAGCATGGAGAGTCGTCACTGGGTGGCCAAGGCCGATGCATGCAAGCATGCTGGAGCCTTTATAAACAAAACAAAACTAAATGAAACGACTTCCAATCCTCCGGAACTCTAACTTCGTGGGCCAATCTGCAGATCTTTCACATTCATTTTACTATTATCTCTCCCTATGCCTCAGCATTTCACCACTCACTTCATTAATTCCTGGGGCTTTCCCTAATTTGAATATCTTCATTGCTTCCACTACTTCCATTTACTGATCTCTTTCTCCCTTCTCGCCTCCCTCTTTCTCCCTCCCATTCTCCAGCCTCTAATACTTGCATTACTCTCACTCTCTGGGTTTAACAGTTCCTTAAAGTGTTCCCTCCATCTGCTCACTTTTTCTCCCTTCTCCACTAGCAAGCTACCATTTTTGTTTCACTCCCCTACTACCTTCTTTATCCCCTTAACTCTCCTTATCTCCTTCCAGAATATTTTCTTACATTCCCTCCACTTTACACTCAAATTCCTTCCAAACTCCTCACCCACTCTTCTCTTACTCTCCCTTACTAACCTTCTCACTTTTCTTATCAACATATAACTCTCTATTCCATCGCTCAACTTCCTCCATGCCTCTGCTTCCCATCCACGTACTGCATGTTTTCTTTTTTTGCATCACAGCTTGTCTCACCTCTTCATTCCACCATGTTGTTCCTTGCACCCCCTTTGTCTCCTTTTCACCCCACACACCACCTCACATGCTGCACAGATTTCTTCTGTGAATATCTTGCATACACTTTCAGCTTCTCCCATCTGCCCCAGATCATATTACTGTACCCAATCACTCCTCCACTTCCCTTATATTCTGCCTTTTTTCCATCCACTTGCAACATTTCTATCTTTTTCGTATGCGCTGCCCTTCCCTCCTTCTATTTATCCATTGCATTTGTACCTTGACTTTAGCCACCACCAAGTGGTGGTCAGAGAGTCCACATCCCCACCCTCTATGTGCTAACACATCCAGTACATATTTTCTCATTCCCTCATTCACACATACATAATCAGTCATTACCTTCCATTCATTCAGTTCACTACCCACCCTTGTCATCACTTGCCATGTATATCTGTGGTTCATTTTGTGTCTAAAGAGGGTATTGGCTATCACCAACCTCCTCCCCACAGAAATGTCCACTAGAGCTCTACCATTCACATCCACTGCACACTCCACATACCACCTACTCCATCCATCTTCACATGCCCTAATTTTCCATTCATATCTACAATCAAAAATATTCTTTCACCCTCTCAAACTTTTCTTTGCATGCTTCTACATTTGCCTGGAACTCTTCTTACACCCTGCTCACACAGTCTTCTGTTGGTGTACATACACACACAATCACCCATGCTTGTATTCCTTCTTTGAACCTTACCCACACAATCCATGAACTAAATGATAAATACTCTCTCATACTGTATTCTCCTTCCATCTCTTGCACACAACAACAAATAGAACCTCCTTTATCTATCCATAACCTCACTCCCTCACATTAGCACTTCACCATCTGGTCTCAGTTAATCCACTTATGCCCACT
Source organism: Coenobita brevimanus (assembly GCF_032717465.1). Lineage (NCBI taxonomy): Eukaryota > Metazoa > Arthropoda > Malacostraca > Decapoda > Coenobitidae > Coenobita > Coenobita brevimanus. The sequence continues at coordinate 25,030,421 of NC_137063.1, read as the reverse complement.
GTTACATCTTCAAGCACCTAGATAATCTCTCTCTCTCTTTCACGTCATCATTCGTACTCCTCACATTCCATGCTGAAATCCACACCATGTCCTTTGCCTGGTCCTTGTCCAGTACCTCTTGGTCAGTCCTGGCCCAAGGCATTTTGTTTGTCTTTTTAGGTAGTTGTTTTCAGGGGAGGGGCACTAATCTTCCACCACTCCACTTGTTGACATGTAGGGAACATGTACTGGTTACTTATAAGGTTACCACCCAGCATATTAAATGATTTCCTGGCTTACAGGAAATCATTCGGCTTGTTACTCAACGCAGAGTCACCCTGCAGTAGAGTTGCACTACACTGAGTGAGTGGACGATGGACACCCCCACTGACTTTCCATATCTCAGGAGTCCCTCAACATAATGGTACTGAACTTTGAATGTTATCAATAAACTCCATTCTATTTTTATTTATTTTTACTTTGGAATAGTTGGTGAGTGGGGTGTGCCTGCCGAGACAGATGAGAATGGCCATGCGTTAGTGGACATTTGTGCCGGGAGGGGGATGGTGATAGCCAATACCCTCTTCAGGCACAAAATGATCCACAGGTATACATGGCGAGTGATGAGAAGGGTGGGTGGTGAACTGAATGAAAGGAGGGCAATGATGCATTATGTGTGTGTGGATGAAAGGATGTGAAGATGTGTAATGGATGCAAGAGCTTATTGAGGTTGGGGGAGTGGACTTTTTGACCACTACTTGGTGGTGGCCAGAATCAAGATCCAAGTAAGATGGAGAAATAGAAGAAGGGAAGGACGGGAGGAAGGAGTAGTTGCAAGGAGAGTGGAAAGGTTACAAGACGATGAGAAAATGGCAGAATATAAGAGAGAAGTGGAGGAACGATTGGGTAAATATGAACTGGAGCAGATGGGGGATGTGGAAGGTGTGTGCAAGATATTCACAGAAGAAATAAGTGCAGCATGTGATGTGGTGCGTGGGATGAAGAGAAGACGGAGGGGTGAGCAAGGAACAGCATGGTGGAATGAAGAGGTGAGACAAGATGGGCACAAAAGAAGAAAGCATACAATGAATGGATGAGAAATATGGGCGTGGAAGAAGTTGAGAGGCAGAAGAGAGAGTTATATGTAGAAAGGATGAGACAGATGAAAAGATTAGTAAGAGAGAGTAAGAAGAGAGTGGACGAGGAATTAGGAAGGAATTTGAGTGTAAAGTGGAGGGACTGTAAGAAAATGTTCTGGAAAGAGGTGAAGAGAATAAGACAGGGTGGCAGTGAAGTTAGTAGGGGTGTGAAAGATAAAAATGGTAGATTACTAGTGGAGAAGGGAGAAAAAGTGAGCAGATGGAGAGAACACTATATGGAATTGTTGAACATAGAGAATGGAAGTAATGCGAGCATAAGTGGCTGGGGAATGGCTGGGAGAAGGAGGGATGTGAGAAGACTGGAAGAAATCAGTAGGATAGAAGTTGTGGAAGCAATGAAGAGAAGTCAAATTGGGGAGAGCCCCAGGAATTGATGGACTGTGTGGTGAAATGCTGAAGCATGGGGGAGAGATAGTAGTAGAATGGATGTGGAAGATGTGCAGATTGGCCTGGGAGGAAGGTAGAGTCTCCGAGCATTGGAAGTCAGATATAATTATTCCCTTGCACAAAGGAAAAGGGGAAAAAAGAAGTGTGTGGTAATCATAGGGGCATTTGTCTTCTTAGTGTAATGGGAAAAGTATGTGGTAGGATACTTATTGACAGAGTTTGGGAAGTAACAGAGAAATTAGTTGCAGAAGAACAGAGAAGCTTTAGGAAGGGAAGAGGTTGTGTAGATCAGATATTCATTCTTAGATCTTCAGTGGAAAAGTTTCTAGAGAAGGGAAAGAAGTTGTATGTGGCCTTCATGGATGTGGAGAAAGCATATGACAAGGTGGATAGACAAGAATTGTGGAAAGTATTAAGAATTATGGAGTAGATGGGAAGTTGTTGAATGCTGTGCTGAGTATGTATGATGGTGCTAAGGCTGCAGTAGTAGTAGTAGTAGTTGTTCCCTAGGCAGTCTGGCCGAACAGCCCAGTGCCCCTCAGGAAGCCCATGGCCGAGACCGGGCTTTCCCACAGAGCTCTCAAAGAGTGTATGTTGTGTTGTTGGCGTAGGTGATTGTGTGCAATGCAGTCTTCCATAATGTGCTTAATAGTATGGGGTGCTGTGTTGCATCCTGGACAGTGCATGTGGATGGTGAATTGAGTGAATTTTTCTCTCTGGAGGTTGGGTTGAAACAGGGATGTGTCATGTCTCCATGGTTGTTCAATCTGTAGATGGATGGGGTAATAAAAGATATACAAGGTAGGGCAGTGGATATTGGAGCAGCCCTAGTGAGACAGGGGAGTGTTTGGAAACTCCCTGTACTGTTGTTTGCAGATGATACTGTGTTGGTGAGTGAAGACGAAGGGGAACTGCTAGGCTTGGTCGATGAGTTTGGGAGAATGTGTAAGAAACAGAATCTAAAGGTGAATGTAGGGAAGAGTAAAGTGATGGTCTCTGAGAGAGGTGAAGTCAGTGAAGTTGGATGGTGAGGAAATGGAAAATGTGAGTACGTTTAAGTACTTGGGGAGTGTGACGAGTAAGGATGGAAGTTTGGAGGGTGAAGTGCTTGAAAGGGGTACAGCAGGGAAGAAAGGTTGCTGGTTCCTTGGAAGCAGTGATAAGAAACAGGGAAGTGAGCATGGAAGTGAAAAAGTTACTATATGACAGTATTATGATGCCAACTCTATCACATGGAAGTGAAGCTTGGACGTTGTTGGAAGGACACAAGTCAAGAGTGAGAGCAGTGGAAATGAGTTATTTAAGAGGAACCTGTGGAGTCACATGGAGAGACAGGCTGACAAATGAGGATATAAGGGAGCATTGTGGTGTGGATGTGGATGTGATACGAAGCGTTAGGAGGAACATACTGAGGTGGTTTGGCCATTTGGAGAGGATGGAGGGTGGGAGACTGACAAGGAGAGTGTATTTGAGTGAGGTGGCGGGAGGGAGAGGGAGGGGAAGGCCGAGGATGAGATGGAGGGATGGAGTGGAGAGGTATATGAGAGATGGGGATGTGAGATGGGAGCAGAGCAGTGAAATGGCAGGGGAAGGGCGACGTGGAGGCGATTTGTTTGTGGCCACCCTGTACGGGCTTAAGGCGTCTGGTAATACAGTAGATAGATAGATAGATAGATAGATAGACTTTTTTTTTGAGGAGGGAGGGGCGTGGTGGGCCTTATCTGATATGAGGAGTTCTACAGCAAGGCTCACTGATTTGTTTGGTGACCTGAATAAAAGGGAAGGGGAAGCTTCAGGAACAACTTGCACCCTTCCTGAGTCATAACTAGAAAGATGTTATCAAATGGTTAGACATATGATCAGCTGTCTCAGAGGATACAAGTGCAATCTCAGGGTGGTTCAGGGAATACAGCAGTGTAAGAGGAAGACAGTAGATGCTTGATTTAACGAAGCACAAAATATCGGAATCATATTTTTCTGGTCTTCTTTTGTCCAATTTAAATGAAAATTTCAGTCAGAAGGGGTATAATTCCATTAATGAAACTGTTCCAAAAATCACCTAATTACCGGAAAAAGTCCCGTAAATCGAGCACATCATCAAGCCTATACCGGAAACACTCCCCTGACCAGCGGTATGTGGGGTTGCCATACATCCCCACCAAGTATACAGTCTTCACATGATCCTCCAACTGTAAACAACTGCTCGACATGTGTGTGGCTTTGCCTTGGTATTGCAGCCTAATTTTATTTTTATTTTTTTCAGCGAACCAAAGCATTTATAAACCAAGTCTAAGGTTCAGGAAAAGAAGAAGAGGGTGAGTCTTTCTCTTGGCCAGAAACTGGAAATAGCTACGAAGATGGAGCGCCATCCCTGATGCTCCCCAGTCCTTCTGTCACCCCTGTACCATCTCAAGTGCTGATGGAGAGTGATTCTGACAGTGAATAAACCTCCCCCAGGCCTGACACAAGTTTGGGGGGGGGGGGCAGTATGGGTACCTGTAATAGACATATTTTTGCAACAAGTGTAGAACCCCTAGTTTTGGAGGTAATCCTTATTGTAGTTTACTATTCCTATTTACCATACTACAGTATTTGGTACACTACTATCCTCACCTTACTCTTTATGTGTGCATATTTTATTACTAAGTCAGTACTGTCTCTATCACTGTTAACATGTACACAATAATGCATTTAAGTGAGGGTATTAATAAATGGGTTCAGATTGCTGTGTGTTGGACTGAAAGATAGCATAGTTTGCCAGGTTTGGGTGCACACTGTCAGGACCTCACCTTGACTGTTGGCTTCAAGGATGTAGCAGAAAGCACCTCAAAATATTGGAAAAGTGTCCTTTACATTGAACCTTTGTTACGGAACTCGATTTAATGAAAATTAAGATAAAGGAATTGGGGTTGGCTGAATTAGTTCGTTAAATTGTGGTTCTATTGTTTTTGAATTTCATTACAGATCCTTTGCTTATCTTCCACAAGATTTAAAGAAATACACTAGTCTATTAGCCCACTCCTAACTGGAAGAATCCACACATGGATTCCATACTGATGGTGGCAGTGCCAGTGGTGACAAGTAATGGTGTGTGGCATGGAGGACTGCCAGGTCTCAAAGAATAAATTGTCGGCTTGATGCTCAAAGCTGGACACTGACATGGACAGGAACACACCCACATGCACGTGCACACACATTCATGCACGAACTTACGCTCTGCTGTGACGTCAGCCTGTTGTAACATGCGCTGGGCATGTTCCAGCTTCTTCTGCAGCTCTGCCACCACAGCTGGGTTGCTGCCCTGCTGAGTGCCCCCAACCCCACCTGATACTGGTTCACTGTTCAGGGACTTTACTTGTCTGTGGAGAGAGTATGGTGTAATGAGTTCTTATTTAAAAGTGCATTAAGTCAGTGTTGTAACTATATCTAAACTATTGTTATCAGTACTCTAAGCCTGTGTTTTAAGTACGGTACAGTCACGCCTCACTATGAGATGGAGTTATGTAAAATGAAAATCCATTGCATAGTGATTTATTGTGTAGTGATGTCGATATAACATGTGTTCAGTGAGGATAGGGATGGGAACCTACGACCAAGTAACCTCAATGAAAAGGCCAGCCACCTGAAGTATGCCCTACGCCAGTCATCACCAAAGGTTCCCCCTGAGGCTGCGAGACAGCTGGAGGGCTTAGATCATTACTCCAGGTCAGAGTAGGTGAAGAGAGACGGGGAAAGCAAAGCAGCTCATCCAAAGGAGGACGATGCGGTGACAGTGATGGACAGCGTGGCGATGAGGGCTAGGGAGACTGTGGGAGTGTGGCGAGATGACAGTGTACGGATGTGCCAGGCTGGTGATGCAGGACACTACATTTGCACACCACTCACTGATGGCTTTGGCTTTTCCTCAGTGCCGGCGGCAAGGGTGAAAAACGAAGTGATGGTGGTCTGTTGTGCTGCCTTATTCTTAGCTGTCAGGAGGTCCCTGCGCAGCTTCAAGCATATTCAATGCCATGCGTTGCCACGACACTCCTCAATGGGTTCGAGTCCTTGTCCTGGATGTGTGAAACTGCTTTGTCCATCATTGCAAGGAATTCCTTCAAGGTCCTGATGTCAAGAACATAGGGTTCATCCTTGGCACCATCCTTGCTACCTTCCTGTGCCTTCATAACACATTCCTGTACCTCAGTGAGCTCCTCAGTAGGGAGTTGCTCAGTATGGCTGTCCATGACTTCTTGCACATCTTTGTCAAGCTCCTCCAATCCCGCCTTGTGTGAGAGATCAAGGATGTCATGGCTGATGTGCTCCACCGCTGGGAACTCTGTGAAGGAGTGAACACATTCTGGCCATACTTTTCACCAGACAGCATTCAGTGTGCTAGACTGCACTTCCTTCCATGTTGCCGCGAAGCTGTTGATGGCATGCTTGATATTATAATTCTTCCAGAACTGACACACTGCATCACTTGCCTCAGAATCACTCATCCTCACCATTTGCTCCATGGTGCAGCAGAGGTAGTATGCTTTAAATGTGGTGCTGATGCCTTTGTCCATTGGCTGAAGCAATGACATTGTGATGGGGGGCAGGTAGACCACTCTGATATTATCCAGCCAGTTCTCTATGCCCTCAGGGTGGCTCGGAGTGTTGTCAGCCAGGAGGAGGAAACAGTTGGAATGACTGCTCCACCTGGCTTATTCATGTGGGCAGGGGGGACAGGTATCCTGCCATTCAAGAGTGGCAGAGTGTGGAGGTCAGCCATGCTCAGGAGTTACTTTTCCAAATAACCCCAAGGTTCTCCTTCATGGACCTTGCCAGCACTCAGGGGTTTTCCCTATGATGCATGAGGAGCGGTTTGAGCTTCAAGACTCCTTCTACATTCATATCAGGGAGGAGGGTGAGGCGGTCCTTGGTTGCCTGAAACCCTAGCACACATAACTTTTCCTTGCTTATGTATATCTTCCAGGATATACACTTCCAAAACAAACCCATTTAATTGAAGTTGAGGACCTGCTTTGGAGAGTATCTCCCTTCCTCTCTCATTGCCTTCAGCTTTGCAGGGAAAGCCTCAAGTGTCATATGGTTAGCAGCAGCAGCCTCAGTTTAAGGCCCATGCTGGCCTTAGACATGCTACCATGCATGTCTAAGGCCAGCATGGGCCTTAAACCACTCAAACCAATCTGTGCTGGCCTTGAACTCCTCCTTGGCTTCCATGCCTTGTTTATTAATGAGATTCTTCCACAGACAGAGAGCACGGCCCGAATAAAACTTTGGTAAAGTGGCTGATAGGCTCAGTTCAGTTTATTAATCCACAGACATAGGAAATGCTCCATCTCCTCCACTATAGGCTTCTTGTTCTAGTTAATTGTCTGGCAGTCAGGGTAGCCATGCCCTGTGATGCCACCAGTACAGTATCTGATTTGTTTACTACTGTCAAGACTGTGGACTGGGACACCTTATGGATTGTTCCCTGGCCCTCCATATAGCACTTTACATTGTCTAATTTCACCAAGGAAACAGCTACACCTTTCCCTCTGTAGCATCAGTAGCATCATGCTTTCCACAGGGGGTAGCACCAGACACACAAAAGTTCTCTCTTGACTTATTATTACACACAGCACTATCATCGCATACTTGCACTCTTACTTGGTGATAGTGACGGTGCTTTGATGGCCTTATACAAGTAAGAAGGTTAGGTAACTCAGAGAACACTAAGCGAGTGGATGAGCGAGACAGGGTCTTCAAAGGGGTTGTGTGGAGGAGGCCCCCGACACGGAGGTCTGAGATGGGGATTCTGTGCATGTAATCACTGGGTGGCAATCTTGGGTCACATGTCAGACTATCAGTTTGCACACATCACTGCGTCCACAAGAGTTTCATAGGCAGCCGTCACAAATAGCATTCTCGTGACTTTGCGAAAATTTTGCCATTGTTACTTCAAAAATGTGTTTTTTTTTTTTTCCATTGTTATACCAGTTTATCACACACCAAACAAATGTAAAGTGAGGCTTGACTGTACTGTAAATCAATAACAATAGTAAATCAATGTTATAAGTAATGTATATTAAGTCAATGTTTCATGTACAGTAGATCAATGTTGTAAGTAATACAGTATATAGTAGGTCAATGTTTCAAGCAGCGTAAATGAATGTTATAAATTCAGTAAAGCACTGCTATAAGACCAGTAAATCACATTTATAAGATCTGGAAATCAATGGTGAAAGAACAGTAAGTCATGGTTATAAGTGCTGAAAGCCACTGTACTAGTACAGTACATCAATGTTTTAAGTACAATATGTAAAGTTTACAAGTGCAGTAAGTCATTCTTATTTGTACAATATGTTACTGTTACAAGTACAGTACCTCATTTGTTACAAGTACAATAAATCGTTGTTACAAATACAGCAAGTAATTGCTACAAGTACAGTACATCATTATTACAAATACAATACTGTATGATAAGTAACTGTTACAGGTACTGTATGGTAAATCACTGTTGTAGGTCATCCATTTTTTATATTCTTTTTGCACCTGCACTCATGAGGCAAGAATGAAGTCACAGTTTTCTTGATACACACACACACACACACACACACACACACACACACACACACACACACACACACACACAGGTCACAGACAGAGACAGAGCTCTTCCTGGATCATGGGGAAATAATCACTGAATCAGCGATGAAAAGGAGACCAGCTTATTTGTGATTATGTGAATGAGTGCGTGAGTGGTGGTCCCGTCGGACAGAAGTTAAAAAAAAAAATGCGGTTTCGGTCATAAAGAGTACAAGATATAGTGGAAATAGAAAGTCTCCATATGGCTGCATCATGGCAGAGAGGGACAGTGCTTTGTTTACAACTGGCGAGAGGGATTTTGTGGGCTTCTCCGAAGATGATGTGGGAAATGGAACTATTAAGCTGAACCAAACATGAGTAGCACGAGTAGAGAAAACAGCAGGGAGGAAAGTCCAGGAGTTAAAAAAGGTATGGGTAGTAATTTGAAAGTTACAGGAAAAGACCTTAGAGCAGGAGAAAGAGATCAAAATTCTACATATAAACCGGAAAAAGTTTGTACACGCAGTGAGGAACAAGAAAGAGAAGTCAGAATTAAAAGTGAGTAATGAATCTGCCTCTAATGAAATAAAACAGCTCAAGAGGGAGAATAAGAGGTTGGAAGAAGAAAGGGACAGGATGAAAAGTAAACTAGATGAGTACGAATCCAAATCAAGGATAAAAGATGAGCACATTAAGGAAATAAGGAGCAACATAAGGGATGGAAGAAAATTCAGGAAAAAGGAAATGTAAATCTGAAAGAGATTATAGAGTAACAAAGCAAGGAAAAGGTGGAGAAGGAAGTGGTTAAGGTACTGAGAAGTAGAGAATCTTTAATCAGGGATGTATCAGATAAGAAAAATTGTGTAATGATTTCAGGAGTAAAAGAAAAATGCATGACAGTAAGATCAGAAAGAGAAAGAGAAGAATTGTGTAAGGTTAAAGAAATAATGTCAGTAGTTATGGAGGGAAACAATGAAGCTTAAGAAGAGACTGAAGAGGTGTTAGGTTAGGCAAATGCGAGGAAGGAGAGGCGAGGCCATTGAGGGTAAAGTCAAGTCCCAGGCAATGGTAAACAAAATCATCAATAGAACATGGAAATTATCAGACAAAGAAGGGTTTAAAATTGTTTGGATAAGGAGAGATGCAAATGAGGAAGAAAGAGCTACAATAAAGGAGTTAGTCTATCTATCTATCTATTGCCAGACGCCATAATCCCGTAAAGGGTGGCCATTTGACTTTGAGTTATTTGTTTTACGGGGTAGGGGCACTAACCCTCCACCAACCCACTCGTTAACACGTAGGGAGCACATAGGTCTGGTTATATGGTTACCACCCAACGTTGTAAATGGTTTCTTGGCTTACAGGAAACTATTTGGCTTCTCACTCAATGTAAAGCCACCTGTAATGAAAAGAAAAGAAATAGGAAGTGACAGGAAAGATGGGAGAAATAGGAAGAAATGAGGGCAGGCGCAGAAAAAGAATGATAAAGGCTTAGGAAGAAGTAGGCAGCACTACATCAAGTCAGTGGATGATGGTCGCCACCACATAAGGAGTTAGTAAAGGAAGCAAAGGCAAAAAATGAACAAAAAACAGAGGAAGAGAAGACAGTGTTTTATTGGAGAGGTATGGATCAGAAATTGAGGAAGTGGTACTGACGGAGAGAAGGAGAAAAGAGGGTATAAAAAACATCAAAAATAAATTGAAGGTGGCATATACTAATGTTGATGGTTTAAGATCAGGAAGGTTAGAAATCAACGATTTCTTGGGGGTACATGAACCTGATGTTATGTGCTTTGTAGAGACCAAGTTCAGAGAAGACATTGATGTTCATATGGGAGATGGTAAATACAAACTGTGGACAAGACACAGAAAAGAAAAAATGGGAGGAGGAGTGATGATAGCAGTGAAGAACAACATAAATGCAGATACCATGGAAATGGGAGAAGGCAGGGCTGAAGTGATAAATATGAAATTAGAACTGGAGCGAATAGCAAGAGAGATATGGCGGTAGTGTATGTTCCCCCTAAGACAAGAGCATGGAATGATGATGAATATCAGGAGATGTAGTAGTAGTAGTAGTAGTAGGAGTAGCAGTTGTTCCCTAGGCAGTCTGGCCGAACAGCCTCGAGTCCCTGAGGAAGGCCATGGCCGAGATAGGGCTTTCCCACAGAGCTCTCGAAGAGTGTATGTTGTGTTGTTGGCGTAGGTGATTGTGTGCAATGCAGTCTTAAATAACCCCTTAACCGCAGGGCGTCACTTTCATGATGCTTGGGAGCAAAGGATCATACCGCGGGGCGTCACTTTTGTGATTCTGTGTTATTTTGAATTCACCCGGGCTTTCAAGTGGTGGCTTGTATCATCTATCAGTACTGCCAATGTCCAACACTAGTCAGCACTCCTAATCTCATCTGTACTCCCATCCATTGTTGACAATTTAGCCATTTCTCCCCGTTCTTGACTCCCCTCCCTACCCCCCCTCCATTACCCTATCCTCTCGCCTGCCCGGCTGTGCTACGCTAAGTAAATCTTCCCTGGAATTTTTCACTGATTTCATCCATTGAAATAAGCCCTATGCCCTATTCTTATACCAAATAATATATACAAGAAAGAAATAAGGTAAGTGAGAGTGCCATACACCTAGAATTGGCTAATTATCACCTGACAACACCTCACATGCACTCGTTTGCTAATTTTCGCTGTTTATTTCCCCTTGAAATATGCTGTATAATCTATTTTCGTAATAAAAATATATATAAGAAAGGAAGGGAGAAGCCTAAGTGATATTTACATTCACCTGGAACTACCTAATTATTGCAGGCCACCACACTGTATTCTACGCAAAGTAAATCTTCCCTGGAATTTTCCACTGATTTCATCCATTGAAATAAGCCCTATGCCCTATTCTTATACCAAATAATATATACAAAAAAGAAATAAGGTAAGAGATAGTGCCAAACACCTGGAATTGGCTAATTATCATCTGACAACACCTCACGTGCACTCGTTCGCTAATTTTCGCTGTTTATTTCCCCTTGAAATATGTCGTATAATCTATTTTCGTAATAAATATACATATAAGGAGGGAAGAGAGAAGCCCAAGTGATATTTACATTCACCTGGAACTACCTAATTTATAATGTATTGTCTAGATTTCCTGCCAATCATTTCACTGCTATATATTAGCTGCTGTCAAGAGGCTGACGTTGGCAGTAATGCATTTCCCTAGGTAGGCCACCCCGGCCCCACCCCTATCAGTTCACTGTCATCTTCCAATGTGAAGGTATGTCTGTTTGCTCCTGCTAACTTCAGCCACTTTTCACCCCCATGCAAAGGGCCCTGTGACCTTTACCCCCTACTAAACCTCGTGTGGAAAGAGGTAAAGGGCTGACAATTGATAAAAGAGTGAGAGCAGTGGAAATGAGTTACTTAAGAGGAGCATGTGGAGTGACGTGGAGGGACAGGTTGACAAATGAAGAAGTGAAGGAACGCTGTGATGTGGATGTGGATGTGGTTGTGAAGATTAGGAGAAATACACTGAGGTGGTCTGGACATGTGAAGAGAATGGAGAATGAAAGACTGACTAAGAGGGTGTATGCAGGTGAGGTGGAGGGAGGGAGGGAGAGAGAGAGGTAGACCGAGGATGAGGTGGAGGGATGGAGTTGAGGTATATGAGGGAGGGGAGAGTGAGTTGGTGGGTGACAGAGCGACTTGGAGGCGTTTTGTCTGCGTCCACCCTTTGCGGGATTAGGGCGTCGGGCTATAGATAGATAGATAGATAGTGACTACGGTCTTTCTATTGAGTAAAACAGTGCAAGTGGAATTGTAAATAATGTGTAAACAGCAAGTGAAAGTAATGAATGTAAATATATGTGAACAGTGGAAAATAGTTTTATAAGTTACTTCAAGTGACAGTGCATAACACAGTGTAAATAAAATAGAAATGTAAATAACGTAAATAAAATAGAGAACGTAAATAGAAATGTAAGTGAGTGGTATTATAAGAATACGAGTATATATACTAGGAGTAATGAAAGTGAAAGTTTCACTCTAGCATGTATGAATACTATGAGTTATGAGAGTGAAGGTGAAAGTGACATTCACTCTCAATGCTAGTATACAGGACGAGAAAGTGAATGCTACGTATTTTACTAAAAGAAATTGAATCCCTACAGTGACAATAAACTACTATTACTGAAAGAAACTTATGGATAAAGACTGTAGATATATATAAGTGTTATACAGTAACAGAAATATAAACTGTGAGTGTTTTTATGAATAACAGACAAAACTAGTGGCGAACGATCGGAAGTGGGATGGTCATACGCCCTCGTAATTTTCATTGCTTTCACAGTGTTTTTTGGGGGGAGTATGGATTCCAAACTATTTGAGAATCATAGATTAGTGTTTCTAGTGATAATATCAGGCTGTGGTAATCATATTATGAGTTGTTGGGAAGTGAAAGTGGAGACTTCGTTACCCAACTTCAGAGGTCTCCACAAGTCCTACGGTACTTGACGAAGGCTCAACAAACACCCAAGGAGAAAGCTGAAGGTATGTGCCATAAGTATATGTGATTTTAATATTCTAGGACTAATAACAGATTTTTGGCAAATATTTTTAGAGAGTCTGTCGGAGCGCTGTGGTAGGTGGTGGCGACCATCATCCACTCACTTGATGTAATGCTACCTACTTCTTCCTTAGCCTTTATCATTCTTTTTCTGTGCCTGCCCTCTTCTCTTCCTATTTCTCTCATCTTTCGTGTCACTTCTTATTGCTTTTCTTTCCTTTACAGGTGGCTTTACATTGAGTGACAAGCCAAATGGTTTCCTGTAAGCCAAGAAACCATTTACAGTGCTGGGTGGTAACCATATAACCAAACCATACGTGATCCTTACGTGTCAGCAAGTGGGTTGGTGGAGGGTTAGTGCCCCTCCCTGTAAAACAAATAACTCGGAGTCAAATGGCCACCCCTTACGGGATTATGGCATCTGGCAATAGACATAGATAGATAGACTGTCGAAGCGCGAATATGCCCGCGGGAGCCTCAAGTCAAAGCAAAACAAGCCCGCGGTGTAAGAGATAATGCGCATAATAGTATGGGGTGCAATGTTGCATTCTGGACATGCATCAGCGACGGAGTCGTCCAGCCTCTTCTGGCAACACACCCACATACACCAAGGAACATCAAAACAACACCCAGCACACGATATCATACACAAATACTGTTAGCTCTCCCCCCACACGTGCCTCAGACCAGCTTCCAGAAGCATATCCATACTCAAATCACTCGCCGCTCCATTCAGTCACTTAAAGACAACACACAGCTGCATGCACGGCCTCCTGATGTCCACCCCTCCAAATCCTATCTCCCTCATGAGGACAGGGTCCACCTGGCCAGGTTTAGATGAGGTCAGGAGATGTTGTCAGACATGGCTAATTATTTACAGAAAATGACTGAGAAAAGCAACAGTATAAATTTAATGGGTGACTTTAATTGTAAAGAGGTGAACTGGGAGAAATGGGACTCAGGAGGCAGCGAAGATTCGTGGGGTACTATATTATTAAATATAACAATGAACAATGTGATGACGCGATGGGTCAAAGAAGAGACACGGTTCCGAGGCAAGGACACCATCCATCCATCCATCCATTGCCAGACGCCATGTATCCCAAACGGGGTGGTCAAGGGCTTAGAGTTAATTGTTTTACAGGGAGGGGCACTAATCCTCCACCAACCCCACCCGACACGTAGGGAGGACACACCAGCAAGATAAGATTTCCTGTTTACCAAAGAACCCAATGTAATAGAATCTTTGAAATATCTGTGTCCTATAGGAAAAAGTGATCATGTGGTCACTGAGTTCCGAATGATAATAGGGAACGTGGTGCCAAGAGACAAATGTTAAAGGCAGGGAAGATACAACTTTGGGAATGCAAACTTTACAGGATTGAGAAAATTTTTCAAAAATGCAGATTGGAGAAAATTCAGAGAAACAAGAGAGATACAGAGGAAGTGGGATATCTTTGTAGACCTCTATAATTTGGGAGTGGAAAAATTTGCGCCAGGAGTAAGGGGGGATGAAAACAGGAAAAAGGAGTGGTTTAATAGAAGGTGTATGATAGTGAAAAAAGAAAGAAGACATGGCATGGAACAACTGGAGAAAGAGAGGTAACAACAGAACAAGAGAAAAATATAAAAGAACTAGAAATGAATACACAAGACTTAGTAGAGAGGAAGAAAGGAATTTTGAAAAAGGTATAACAGACAAATGTAAGGATGAACCCAAACTGTTTTACAGATTTGTCAATGGCAAACTGGAACAAAAGGAAGGAATCACCAAACTGAACGTAGAAGGAGAGGTCTTTAAAGATGCAGCAATGCAACCTGAAATAATGAACAAATGTTTCCAACCAGTTTTCACTAATGAAAAGGACATTGTGGAAGGGGAGGGAGTGACTAGAAATGTAGTGATAAAATATATAAAAGTGGAAGTACAGGAAGTGTATAAATTACTGGAAACTCAAGATGTAAGGAGAGCCCCAGGACCAGATGGAATCTCTAATTGTGTACTGAAGGAATGCAGAGAACAACTGGCGGATAAGATTCACAGTTTAATTGTGTGTTCTCTGGAGGAGGGGAAAGTGCCTTAAGAATGGAAGAGGGCAAATGTGGTACCAATTTATAAAGGAAGAAACAGGGAAGAGCCCCTCAATTATAGACCAATGTCCCTAACCAGCATGGTTGCAAAATTGTGCGAGAGAATCCTGAAAGATAGATGGATAAAATATCTGGAAGAAATGAATATTTTGGCTGAAAGTCAGTTTGGATTCAGAAGTGGGAGGTCATGTGTTTCCAATTCTTGAGTTTTTACTCAAGAGCAATTGACATGCCAGAGAAAAGAGATAGTTGGGTGGATTGTATGAATTTAGATTTGGAGAGGGCCTTTGAGAAGGTACTCCATAAGAGACTGATGCGGAAACTAGAGCATATGGGAGGACTGAAGGGGAACCTCTTGGAATGGATGAGAGACTTTTTGACAGACAGACAAATGAGGACAGTAATAAAGGATAGGATGTCAGGACGGAGGGAAGTAACAAATGGAGTCCCACAGGGTTCGGTGTTGGCACCAGTAACGTTCCTGATTTACGTAAATGATTTGGTAGATGGAGTGAACAGTTATGCATGTCTGTTTGCTGATGATGCAAAGATCTTGAGGAAGGTAGAGGTTGAGGAGGATTGTAAAATGCTGCAGGAGGATCTGGATAGGATACATGATTGGAGCTGGGTGTGAGAAATGAAATTCATTGTAAAGAAATGTAAAATATTGAAAATAGGTAAAAGTACCAAGAGGCCATCACTGAATTATTTGATGGGTAATGAACCAATCACAAAAGCATGAGAGGATATAGATTTGGGAGTGCTGGTCAAGGATAGTATGTCACCTGAAAAACACATTAACAAGACAGTTAGAGAGACGTATAAACTCTTGACTAACATAAGAGTAGCATTTCATTATATGGTTGAGTAGATGATGAAAAAATTGACAGTGGCCATGATCTGCCCCAGGTCAGAATATGCATCAGTAGTGTGGACATGACAGTATTGTGATACCAACTCTAACGTACGGAAGTGAAGCGTGGACGTTGTTGGAAGGACACAAGTCAAGAGTGAGAGCCGTGGAAATGAGTTATTTAAAAGGAGCCTGTGGAGTCACATGGAGAGACAGGCTGACGAATAAGGATATAAAGGAGCGTTGTGGTGTTGATGTGGATGTGATAGGAAGCGTTATGAGGAACACACTGAGGTGGTTTGGCCATGTGGAGAGGATGGAGGGTGAAAGACTGACGAAGAGAGTGTATTTGAGTGAGGTGGAGGGGGAAAGAGGGAGGGGGAGGCCGAGGATGAGATGGAGAGATGGGGTGGAGAGGTATATGAGAGAGGGGGGTGTGAGTTGGGAGCAGGGGAGTGAAATGGCGGGGGACAGGGTGACTTGGAGGCGATTTGTTTGTGGCCACCCCAAACGGGATTGAGGCGTCTGGCAATAGATAGATAGATAGATAGTGTGGTCCCCACACAAAAAGAAAGATATAAACATGATTGAGAGAATACAAAGAACAGCAACCAAGATGGTCCCCAGTCTGGCAGATCTGTCATACAGAGAGAGGCTGGAAAAGCTCAATTTGCCTCCTTAGAGGAAAGAAGAAAGAGGGGTGACATGATTGCAGTGTTCAGGACCATGATGGGAGTAGATAAAACTGACAGAGAAGATCTGTTTGTATGGAATAAGAGAGTACCAAGAGGACACAGAATGAAACTGAAGAAGCCAAGTTGCTTGAAGGATATCAAGAAATATAGTTTTCCTTATAGATGTACAGACCTGTGGAATAGCCTGGACAAAGAGATCGTCCAGCCTAAAAACTTAAACGAGTTTAAAGCTAAATTTGACTTATTGAGAAACAAAGACGGGACCCCACGAGCGTAGCTCATTTCCTGTATATCACAATTATGTAAATACACACACACACACATACATGCACGCAAGCATGCATGTGCGTGTGTGCATGCATGCATGCATGCATGTATATGTGTGTGTATGTGTGTGTGTTCTTAACTAACTATTCTTACGTAATTGTACCTTTACTGGAATGAGTCAAGCTCATACTGTCCCATGCATTAAACCATTTTTATCATACATATCCTTAAATTTGCAAATAGTTCTGGCACACACTGCTTCCTTTGGTAGTGTATTCCACTGATCAACTGCCTTTTTTGGAAGACTGAATTTCCTTACATCTTTATCGCCTCTCTTTTTAACCCGCAGCATGCCGGTGTCATTTTAAAACGGTCTGACATAATTCCGCGGCCAGTGCCAGTGCCGTTTTACGAGGGACATTCAAAAAGTTTTGGCAACAGGGTAATACTGTTAAAGCAAAATTAATAGAGATACACATTTATTGAAGTTCACACTCCTACAACATACTCTCCTCTAAGGTTTACACACTTCTGGAGTCGTGTCATCCACTTAACGAAGCACTCTGAGTACTCTGAAACAGGTATACTCTTCAGTTCTGAATTTATCTTTCTGGCAAGGTCTTGTTCCCTTTGAAGAGGATCCCAGCACGTTTTTCTGACAATTTAGGGAATACCCAAAAGTCACATGGTGCCGTCCTGACCTGGCACTGTGTGACTTTTGGCTGTTCCCTAAATTGTCAGAAAAACTTGCTGGGATCCTCTTCGAAGGGAACAGGACCTTGCCAGGAGGATACATTCAGAACTGAAGAGTATACCTGTTTCTGAGTACCGTATTTTGCGGCATGTAAGACGCACTTTTTTGTCTCAAAGTTACATTAAAATATCCCCATGCGTCCTGCACGCTAGACTGAGGCAGGCTAATTTGGCTCCTTTGAGAAGAAACTCATAAAGATGATCATCTCACTGCTTAGCAACCACAGGAGTTTTCTACAGTATGCAGATTTGATTTGATTTTAAAAAATAATATACACTAGTGTGTATATGCAGCAGATTTAAGAAACACACGAGATCAGAAACACAAAACTTTCGCGGGTTTGTTTACAGCTCAACTGGCTAACATCGTGAAGATATTTAGCGGTTTAGCAGTTTAGCATCCACACTATTCCAGCATGCTAACGTCATGATCACTGGTGAACTGTCTGCTAACCTTCTGAAAGGCAATCATGACCACTTTGCTTGCCATCCATTCACTAACTAGCAAAGCAATCATACTGGAGAGATGCTGGCTAGTGAAACTGCCAAGTCATCAAAACAGACTTTCGTCACGTATGGAAATTCAGTAACCCTAATTAGGTTAGTTACTTTTGTGAATTTTGTGAGTGTATATATGCAGCAGATATTAAAGCACGCAAGATCAAGAACACAAAACATTCACTGTTTGTTTTCAGCTCAACTGGCCAATACCGTCAAGGGGTTTAGCAACTTAGCAGGTTAGCGTCTAGCGTACACCCTACTCTAGCAAGCTAACATGCTCACTGGTGAACTGTCTGCTAACCTTCTGAAAGGCAATCATAACCACTTTGCTTTCCATCCACTAACTAGCAAAGCAGTCATACTGGAGAGATGCTGGCAAGCGAACCTGACAAGTCATCAGAATTGATTTTTGTCGCATATGGAAATTCAGTCACCCTCATATGGTTGGCTTCTCTTAGTGACATTTTGTTTCATGTCTGACAAGAGTATCATAGAAGTGAACAGTCTTATTATACCAATAGCGAAAAACAAGAAAAACAATTGTAACGTTAAACAGTACTGCCTGAAGTTACAGTTTCACTTTTTCAGCCAAGTGAAGTACTTCAGCAATGACGGGCATTCATATCAGCGGCCGCCATTTCTGCTGTATTCTTAGCAGACGAAGCGATCAGAATGATTGACAACGTTCACTCTCTGCATCTCTGCTGCCTAAGCAAAGCTCTCATGATCGGCAATGGCGATCATTTAGGCCGTAACGTCCAAATTGGTTAGGTTAGGTTAGGTTAGGTTGTAAAGTCGTTTGCCATTTTGGACGTTACGGCCGAAACGACCAGAATCCTAAGGTGTGGGTGAGAGTTTGGTGTGAGTGTAGTTAAGGAAGTAGGAGTGGGAAGAGTCAGGCTAGGGAACTGATAATCCGCTTATTATAACCCCTTCAGCCCAGCAATGTATTTTATAGGGTAGTTTATTCATGCTCGCCATATGATTTTATTCAGTTCAGGAAACATGTACTGAGGAAGTTAATGTGGGCTGTATCAAATGCCCCAAGTCTGAATATCGCCTGTGCTCAGTTAAAACGATTGCCAAGTTAAAGTCGTATGAAGTGTGGTATAAGCAATTCAGTGGATGGTACTGAGGACCATTTACTGTATGAGAGTGACGGTGAAACAGTGATGATGACCGTGGTGATGACTTCCAGTGATGCTTCAGGACTTGGGGAAAGTAGTGATGAATTCTCAGGATTTGAAGACAAGTGAAATTTTCACCATGTCAGTAATAGAAGTGAATATAGGTTTTAGGTGATCATGACAGATGCAACCAAGGAAAATTTAGGATCAATGGTGCTGTACACCTTTAGTCTTGCACTGACGATGTTTGGATGAATAAATTGTTTGAGATGTTTCATGTCCGTAAGTGATGATATTTATATTGAACAACCAAATACATTTTGATGTTTTTGACATATAATAAAGCCACTGGGTACTCCAAAACTGACTGGTGTAAATGTTTCAGAGGCGAGCGAATGTTGCATGTGGTGTGTACATGTGTGCGTGTGTGTGTGTACCGTAGTGACTAGGAGGCAGCAGTGTTAAGACCACAAATGGATGTTTTCACAGTACTCGAATGTTTTGAGATGGATGTCTGTTTTTAGCAAACTCTGGTAAGAGAAATATGCATTTTTAATTGTTGATGCTGCAAGGAAAACAGCTGACAGTAAGGGAGTGATACTGGGAGAAGAGGGTAGAGACAGTTGTCTAGCGCTTGGTATGCAGCAGTGTTGCTAAGGGATAGTTTCACCATTCTCGACATGTTTTGAGATGAATGTCTGTTTTTAGTAAATTGTGATAAGTGAAGAACGTATTTTTAACTGTTGATGCTGCAAGGGAAACATCGCAGACAGTGAGGAAGTGATACTGAGAGGAAGAGGTAGAGACTGCTGTCTAGCGACTAGGAGGCAGCAGTGTTACTAAGGTGTAACAATGGATGTTTTCACCATACTCAGTATGTTTTGAAATGAATGTTTATAGTAAATTATGATCATTGAAGCATGCATTTTTAATTGTTGATGCTGCAAGGCAAACATAGCTGACAGTGAAGGAGTGATACTGAGAGAAGAGAGTAAAAACAGCTGTCTATCCTGTTCCCAAGCAGCCTTGCTATATTGAACTTTCGTTGTGAAACATTGTAATTTGTGTATTTACAAGTGCTACCTTTTAATATTATTTGTGGAGGTAATTACAGGTTAGTTAGAGTGCATGATTAATGATGGTAGTAGTCTGATATTGTGCTTGAGTCAAGGCAATGTGAGGAAATTCCGTAACAGGTGTGGAATATGACGGGGTTCTTTTAGGATAAATGAACTGACGTGAACATTCATTGTACTTTATGTTTTCATCAGTGAAAGAAAGAATAGAGTTTACTGACTTCATTTGTGGTTTTAAATTCATAAAATATTAAAAACTGTATTTATATATACTGATACATATTTATCAACAAAGTTGAGATGGCCTCGTGGTTTGAAGTCAGGTTTTGTTAAGACGGGGTTTTGTTTTCTTTTCTCTTTTCCTGTATAGTTCTTTGTACAAAAAAGAAGAAACTAAAGGATGATGAGCAGTACTGAATAGATTCTGAAAGGTGAGTGTGTATCTAAGTGATAGTGGCTCATATCAGTTACGTTTTGTCAAGAAGGGGCATTGTTTTCTTTTCCTGTACCATTCTTTGTATATAAAAAAAAGAAACCAAGGCTGATGATCAGTAATGAATAGATTCTGAAAGGTGAGTGTGTATCTGTGTGGTAATGGCTCTTATCAAGAAACCTTACTGCAGTCTTGATTAGGGCAAACTTTTTTTTTCACAGAACTGCCCTGCAAGAATTAGGGTGCGTCTTTCACAATGCTGCGTCTTACATGCCGCGAAATACGGTACTCGATGTGCTTTGTTTAGTGGATGACACGGCTCCAGAAGTGTGTAAACCTTGGAGGAGAGTATGTTGAAGGAGTGTGAACTTCAATAAATGTGAATCTCTATTAATTTTGCTTTTATTACCCTCTTGCCAAAACTTTTTGAACGCCCCTCGTAAAATGGTTTAAAATAAAAAACTTCACTGTAACCACATTTTTCAAGATTCGTGGGTAAAAACTGGCAGGCATGTAAGGTAACTGTTCCTCTACCATCCTCCAGGCTGTCAAGGTCATACACTCACTCGCTCCCCACCTCATGCTCGCTCTGCCTAACTCTGCCTGTATGCCTCACCCAGTGCTGTACATAGTGAAGGCATTTTGAAAATATTTTCATGTAAGTTGTAAATATTTTCTTGAAAGTGTAAGGACTATATAGTGAAGTCAAGTTGTAAATACACTCTTGTAAGTGCCAGGACTGTACTTAATGAAGTCAGGTTGTACCTGTCTTCAAGTAAGTGTAAGATAATGCATTCACAGTGAGAATGACGCAAATTGTGATTGATGCTGAAGTAATAAGTAATCAGAAACGTGTACTGACCATTGCTATATCTTCCCAACATAAATACCTGAGTATACCTTACATAGAAAACGGCTCTCACATAAGTGGTGAGCGTGAGAGAGCGGCTACACCTGTACACGAGTAGGCAGAACTCAATAAAACTAATTTCCGAGCCTCGGTGAGCATTTTAATGGCGAAAGTCATTGTTTCCACATCAAAATCTATCATTTTAGGGGGGGGGGGAAAGCCGAAAAATGACTGGCACTGGGGTGACCCATAGGGCTAAAAATAGCCAGCACGCGGCGGGTTACATAGGCTTTTGCAGTGTCCTCTTGCTGATGCTTCCCCACACGTTACATATTTATCTATGCCTATTTTCTCTTCCCCTGAGATGCATTTATATAGCATAATCATGTCTCCCCTTTTCCTTCTCTCCTGTAGTGTTGGTAGATTCAATTTTTCTAATCTTTCTTCATAGCTTAGATCCCTTAAGCTTGGTATCCATCTTGCAGCTGCCCTTTGTACTTTTTCAATCTTAACTATGTGTTCCATACCACTGATGCATATTCCAGGGCTGGTCTGATGAACAACGTTATTACCTTTCTCAACATGTCTTCATTTACATATCTGAATGCTGTTCTCATATTAGCAAGCAATGTATACATGTTATGGACCTTCTCATTGACATGGTCATCTGGAGATAGTCTGTTACTGATAATTACTCCAAGATCCTTCTCCCTTTCTGATATATGTAGTTTTTTTTTTCTAACTTATATTCCCAATCGGGTCTTTTCCCACTTTTGCCAAATTTAATTACATGACACTTGTCCACACTGAACTCCATTTGCTATTTATTGCTCCATTCATGAAGCTTGTTTAAATCCTCTTGCAGCTCTTTGCAAGAATCTGTGTTAGTAATTTTCCTTTGAATTTTTGCATCATCCCCAAACATTTTTAGACAGCTTCCAATGTTACTGTCTATGTCATTTATATACTGTACACTAAAAACATACTTGATGCCAAAACCGAGCCACGTGGCACTCCACTGGTCACTTCCCTCCATGATGAGTAATTTCCCCTTAACCCATCACGTCCCAACCAATTTTCCACCACTGACTCCCCCCAGTCCCATCCAATTTTGGAAATTTTTTTTTTTTGGCTCAAACCTCCGCTTTTGGTGAGAAACATCAAAAATTCAGAGAGAAATTGCTCACCTGAGGTTTAAAATACTCGATACAGGTAGCAGTACCTCCTTACCTTACTGGATTTTCTATCAGGCTGGCTCCATAGAAAACAAGTTCTATGGGAAGGTAACTATTCCACACCACTCATAAACAGTATTTATTTATTAATTTGGTACGAATTTATATGTAGTATGAGAGTATACTGGCTTTCAAACAGTAATATACTGTAGGCATTATAAGCATTGTTTCACTCACTAACTCATCAACTACCTGACCTTTTTGGGCGACATTACCTGATCATCACTTCTGACTGTTTCTTCCTCTAATGCTACGTAAATTTGGTCCTCCACATTGTCATCGATTGGGGAATCACTCTGACCCTGAATGTCTTTACTGGCCAGGTTACTGGTAACAGGTGAATTGGCGAGACAATGGCGTGGGGGGGGGGTTATGTGGGGTAAGGCATTGTCCCTGCCTGGCAACTTGTAGAGGAATAGAGGAAGGTGTCCCGTGTATACGTACCAAAAATCATGCGCGAAAATTGAAAATTGTGCAATTATGAACCTTGCAATTGCGCAACGTATCACCATATTGACGGGTCTAGCTGTGACAAAACATTGCGACGTACCCATAAGTTGATGGGATGCCTCGGGTTAATATTGTTCTTATTTCCTTTTTTTGTGGTAGGTGGGGGAGCTAGCCATCCACTCACTCGATGTAGTGCTGCTCTCGGGTGTGCCTACGGGTGACTTTACACTCCCTCTTCTGTCTTTCTTTCCTTCATTCTTTCCTCTTTATTCAGCCTGTGGGTGACTCTACACAGAGTGACAAGCCAAATGGTTTCCTGTACACCAGGAAAGCATTTACTGCGCTGGGTGGTAACAACATAACCAGATTTTGGCGCCTGGTGGTTTTAGTGGGTAATTATTGCGCTCCAGTCGGATTGAGCCGGTGAAGGTTTATATCCAAGAGGTGGTTAGGGTTGATTGCTCATGTAATACCACTCAGGGATGAGTGAGGCTGGTCACTCTCATCTTAAATGTTGGGAACAACTGCCTAGCCCCGGGCTCCTACACTCCTCATGGGGCAATGTAGGATTGGATGATGGATGGATGGATGGATTTCCCTTTTCCTGAGAAAATCCTGCATCCAACAGTAAAGATCCCCTTGAATACCTCCGTGATGGTGCAGTTTCCATAAAAGTCTTTGGTGCAGTACTCTGTCAAATGCCTTCTTAAAATCTAAATAGATCCTGTCCACCCATCCTTCTCATTTCTGTAATGTTTCTGTAACTCTATCATACTAGCTTAATAGATTAGTAATACATGATTTTCCCTTTCTAAATCTGAACTGCCTCTCTGTTATCATACTGTGTTCTTCTAGATGTTTTACCCAAACTTTCCTTATCAGCTTTTCTAGTACGGTATCTTACTTACAACACTGGTCGGGGATACTTGTTGGTGGTTGAGTGGATTTTGTCAACTCCCTTTCTTGAACAGGGGAACAATGTTTGCTTTCTTCCATATATCAGGGATTTTACCTAGACCTAAGAATTCCTTGAATATTAAATACAATGGTCTCCTTAACTCTACTGGACATTCATGTAGCACCCAACCTGAAATTCCATCAGGACCATCTGCTTTTCCTTTGTCTACTTTATGTAGCTCTTCCAGTACTTCTTTTTTTTTATACAGTAGGTACCCACAGTACGTGAGTACATGGGTGGCAGAGGACGTCGTGTACTACGAATTCGCCTACTGTGAATACATAAACTTATGGGAAAAATTACATATGGGTGGCACCCCCCTTCACGGGCAACCCTTGAGACTACTTTCAGACCTAAGTATTGTACTGTACAGGGAAACTATCTAAGACATATTACCTAAGATAAAGTAAGCCAACACGATTATGGCTTTACTAAATCAACAAGGATATGGCTTAACTAAACCAACAAGAATATGGCTGCTCACCTTAACCCAAGAGGACAACAGGCTTAATGAGGTAAGAAGAGGATCCAAGGCAGGGTGAGGCACTTAGCAAGGGTTACGGGAGAATTCGCCGTCGTCAATTCGACATCACAACAATAACAAGACAATTCGCCTTCATTAATGAAGACAGCTATGGGTGATGCTAGAATGTGTATTCAAAGGTGACTACAGCTAGGAAGAGAAAAGTTAATTATTGTCTGACGGCGAATTGACGATGGCAAACTTTCTTGGAACCCTAGCGTGCACCTGCTGCACCACCAACCAAGCCATCCGACACACCACTCTCGTCACCAGCACTTTTGACACTTTCACTAGCTAATGCACTCATTTTGTTCATAAAGCCATCAAAGTGAAGTCATCACTTCCTCCACCCGCAACTGACAGTGTTCGATGTTCTTGAATTCTTCCTTGAATTTATCTAGGGCACACAGTACCTGGCTGAGCCCCATCATCGATAAGTCTCCACTCTCCATCAATGGTGGTTGGTGCTTCCTGGGGTGGCAGTGTCACATGCTCAGGGTAAACCCTGGATTTGGGCCACTTTTCGCTGCCATCTCACCTACGAGTTCAGTTCGCATACTATTAAACAATACACTAAAATTCAGAAAAAAATAGGTCCACGCGTACAATGAGGATCACATACTCTGAACTCGCATACTGTGGGTACCTACTGTATTTATATATCTGGTAATACATGTGGGCATGCATGTTCCATATCATCACTCTCAAAATTTCTTTCTTTTGTAAAAATTGACTGAAGTTTTTATTTGGTGCTCCACAAATATCTTTCTACTGCGTATTGATGATCCCCTCATCCGTAATGAACTGTACTTTATTTTTAACTTTGGTTTTGCTTCAGATGTAGCTGTAAAAAAGCTTAGGTTGATCACTACTTTTATTTATAATGTCCTCCTCAAACTGTCTCTGAGCCTCCCTCCTTATCTCTGTAAAATCGTTTCTTGCCTGTTTATAGTTGTTATAAGCCCTCTCACTATTGTGTCTTCTGTATCTATTCCACAGCAAATCTCTTTTTTTTTATTTCTTACATTCTGTATTAAACCATTTCTTTATTTTCATTCTGATGCTTTGTGCTGCGGGATGTAATTTTGGACTCCTATTTCATAAAGATCACAGATTTTTCTATATGTAATATCTAAATTTTGTCCACTAAGTTCTTTTTCCCAATCTGTTTCCAAAAAGTACTTCTTCAGGTCATGATAGTTGCCCTTTTTGTAATTTTGACTCTTTTTGTAACTCTCATTGCTGGTAATGTTATAAGCAATCCACAAGTTACAATTTAATATTGCATGGTTGCTTTTGCCGAATGGGAAGTGATACATTATACTGTCAATTTCATTTTCTTGCCTGGTAAATATAAGACCCAGTACTGATGGATCATCAAGTCGTAAACCTACAACAAAACATGCACTGCGTGTTTCTGATGTTTTCCTTTACATACTGTGTTAGGAAAAACTCCTGCACGAGATCTAGGAGTTTTTTATAAAAATAGCTTTCATGGCTTTTTACAACTAAAGTATTCCAATTTATAACTGAATTAAGTCTCTAGTTAAGATAATTCTTTCAAATTTCTCTTCCTTTCTATGTAATAATGTTTTTAAACTTTGAATTGTACTTTCTGCAAGATCTTCATATTCGCCTCTTTCCCAGGTGTTTGTTTTGGG
Source organism: Coenobita brevimanus (assembly GCF_032717465.1). Classification (NCBI taxonomy): domain Eukaryota; kingdom Metazoa; phylum Arthropoda; class Malacostraca; order Decapoda; family Coenobitidae; genus Coenobita; species Coenobita brevimanus. The sequence continues at coordinate 25,004,297 of NC_137063.1, read as the reverse complement.
TGGCATGTATACATTTGCCACAATTTATTTCCCTTCAGATGTGTTAATTTCCAATGCAATCAGTTCTACTTGTGAGGGTATATCTAAGTTTTATTTCTCTGACCTGTAGATTTATCATTGGTAAGATTATAATTCCTCCTCCCTTTCGTAAATTTGTCTCTTCTCCATATACGGTATTCCTCTAAGTTTAGGGTATCAGTGGATATCTCTGGGGTTAATTTTGTTTCAGTCAGGCAAATAATGTGTGGTTCCTTTTCTCTGATGTAGTTGTTTATCTCTAATATTTTAGACACCATTCCATCTACATTTGTGTGTGTGTGTGTGTGTGTGTGCGCATGTAAACATAATGATATAGGAGTTTTACCTGATCTGGACCAAACTTGGTGGAAAGACTGAGGGTCTGCTGGAGCTGACCTACTTTCTTTAGAACTACAGGTCAACTTAAAGTTTTGATCCAATTTAAGCCAAACTTGGAATACTTTTTTTAAGGGTAAGACAAGGATAAATTAATTTCACTTTGAGAATAATCAAAGGTCATGGTCACAGGGCATGCTCAAATGTTCAACCCTAAACTTTTTTTTTTCTTTTTAATTCAGTTTGGATCAAACTTAGTGGATGAGGTGATGGTCAGCCAACACTGAAGAGTTTCAGTTTTGAGACCATTAGGTGAAGGGTCAATGTCAGAAGGAAAGGTCTGCTGAATTAGTTTTGGTCCCATTTGAATCAAGCTTGGGAGAAAAGTTAAGGGTCAGGCAATGATAAAACAATTCATTCTTGCAACTAACTGGTCAAAAGTATGGGTGGCAGTACAAAGTCACAGATTCAACAATTTAAGCAACTGTTGTTGCTGGTGGTTGGTGGTGGCAACCATCATCCACTCAAACTTATGTAGTGCTGCCAACATTTTCCTTCACCACAGCATTCCTTATCTGTGTCTGCACTCCTCACTTGCTATTTCTCCATCCTTCCTGTCACTTTTTACTAATCTTCTTGCCACTTCAGGTGACTCTTCACTGAGTGACAAGCCTAATGGTTTTCTGTAACACAAGAAACCATTAACAATGGTGGACAGTAACCATATAACCAAATAATGAGGAGATGTGGAGCCTACTTTGGTGCTCCTATAACCAGGTGGAGATGAAAATGCGGCATCGATCCCGGAACCAAGCTTCTACTTCCGTGTGCCTTCCTAAAGCAAAGCACTGTCTACCACACTGTCTGCATAAGGCAGCCATGCAGGGCACAGATCAGTTTGAGAAGACATCATTTATAGTACCTATAATGAGGACTACCTGTAAATCTTTTGTTATTTTTGCTATTAACCCACTAGATCCTGGTGACATCCTTTCTAATTTAGTAAGTTTTTGTTGCTACCAGATGATTTTATTCAATGTAGGAAAAGACTTGTTCTGATGTGGTTTATCAAGTATTTACCTATCACTCAAGATCAAAAAGTCTATCCTAATCTGAGTAAAATTGTCAGATTGATGGAACAAAAAAGATATCCCCAACCACTATGAACATTCATAAATTGTTAAAAATTGCCACCTGAACTTCCCTTCTTACCTATAACACTTATCTGCCAGTTTCCTCTAATTTACAGAGCCAATTACATGGGAAAAGTTGCATGAAAATATTCAGAAAACATTCAGGCCTGTCTATACAGTAAACATCCGACAAAACATGCACTGTGTTTCACAATATCATGGCTTTTTCCTTGCAACTGGTGTCATAAACTGGTAAAACTAGCAATTCTCCAGGACTAGTTGCAATGGAACTTTAACAGGAATTTTTTCTGTAATTCGCTGTGGATTTAATAGCAAAACAGAATGTAAAAATAATGCAACTTATAATGCTGATTTACTGTACTGGTATTCTTCACTTCCAGCTGACTACCCAAAAGCAGGAAAAACAGAAGGTCCCATATTAACCCTTTTTATTTTAGGTTATGATACCATAGCCCACCTATGATTGCAGTATATGATCAACAAGAGCATTCACAGGTCATATACAGTACCCCCTGTAATTCCACCAAGGTAGCACCATCCCCCCTTTCATGTTTTTCCTTATCTTGATCTTAACTTTGTCTTTTATTGTTGAAATTTTAATCAACAGTTCCTTGGATGATCCTCAATCATTATTCTAAGTTTTGTGTAATTCCATCCAACAGTTTTTCTAAAATGTTGCTAACAGAACAGCCAAACAGACGAGCTAAGCTCAAAACACAACCTGCTTGGTGGAGGTAACACACCTATATGCCTTTTTGAATCTTCATGTGGTACTGTACATGAAAGTAGCTTCAAACCATTAAACCATCAAGATTATTACTTAATTTAACCTTCCCAGTCAACATTTATTTTTTTTTTTTTTTATTTTTTTTTTTTTTTGGTGCAAAATCTGGCTTCCACCATTCAGGAAGAACTTCTCAGACTGATATGGTGTACCATCGTTGTTCTTTCAAAGTTGCTCAGAATATACTATAAAGGTGATATGAAGTCAGAAATGGGAGTCTGGGGGGAACACAGCTTCTTCACCATACCATGGGTCAAAAGTATATGCATGACTTAAAATTGCTTCACATAAGTGGCATTTGCTGCAAACATCTAAGATGCTGGGAAGTGTATAGAATCCTTTATATAGCACTGACATTATACTGATACTGTACTATCCAGTGATCCATGTGCATAAAGCACAGAACTGTTGCACTCAGGATATACTGTATTTGTTAATAATTCAAACTTGCAAACTGAAAGTACAGTTTCTGAGGGCCAGGGAAAGGTCAGCTAGTACCATACAGCAAAACCAACACTGTCAATCTTTAATTATAGCTACCTAACCCTTAAAATGCTGGCAACTTTAATGCAAAAAACAATGCCTGGTACAAACACAATTAAAACAATTCCTGAGGCCTCGACATTCCATCACAGCCCAACAATTTATTCATTACTAATGACATCTAACAATACCCCTACATCCTATATCAAGCTCATCACTCACCCTCTTCCCCAAACAAAAAATTTTGTATACCCACAATTTTATTCAGATAATCTCTCTATTATTATCACAACAGAACACACTCCAAACCACAGCTATCACACATCACTTACACAATCTACTTGAAAGCAAACTAGAAACATTTCCACATCAGATTTTCTATACACTCAATCACTGAGTAATGCGGACAATAGTGACTTGACAAGGACCGTGCTACTCAAACCCATGTCACTCAAACAATATGAGTAGTTGAGTGGCACAGGGGCTTAATAGCCATAACCACAGTTTTGAGAAATTGAAGGTTAAAGTTGCTGTACTGTTGTGACTATTATTACACAACAAACCAATATTATACATCAATACAAAGGTCATGAAGATATGTTAAAGAAAATAAACATAACATCATACAAAATAACTTGGTAAACAAACAAACACACCCCTGTTTTTTGGTCAATACAATATATTTATATATGTTGAAACTAAAGTATGTATGATGGTGCGAAGGCTGCAGTGCGTGTGGATGGTGAACTAAGTGAATTTTTCTCTTTGAAAGTTGTTTTGAAACAGGGATGTGTCATGTCCCCATGGTTGTTCAATCTGTACATGGATGGGGTAATAAAAGAGGTACAAGGTAGGGTAGTGGATGTTGGAGTGGCCCTGGTGAGAGAGGATAGTGTTTGGAAACTCCCTGTACAGGTAACTCGCACGGAACACGTGGGTTTCGTTCCTACCGTGCCATGTTAGGTGCGAAATCGCGTATATTTAAACTACTCCGTATTTTGCTCCCTAGACCCCCCAAATGTGTTGTTTTGCTGTTATCTGTCACTGGTAATCACTAGAAAGCACTTTAAGTGGTTAGAAGGTTTATTTAATGTTATAACTCACAAATACAGTACTCCATAGCAAAACTTCAACACAAATACTGTACGTAAACACAAGGAAACATTCCGACGCCGATCATAGGTAATCATATAAATCAGGTTAACTGGTACCAGTGCTTTAACTTACAAGTACATACCAGAACAGTACATATTTAACTCAGAAATGCAGTACTGTGATATCGAATGATTTCAGTACATAATCTGTTAGGAATGGCTGGAAAAAAAAAAAACGTTATGAATACATTTTCACCTTTTTGATATATATTTATCGTAGTTTCGAGTTATTTTTTACGTTATCGTTGTGCATATGCTTGGAAAAGGGAGCGAAAGAGTTGAATTTTCAGTCCTAAATGAGAAAACTGCACGTCCTCCAAGGCTAGACTCTGCCACAGGAGAATAAAGTGGAGGGTCAGTCCGATTGGCAATAAGGAAGTTGTGTCACAACTTCCAGCTCCCACATCACGAGAATGGCTAAAAAATAGAATCGTAATGCAGTTTCAGAACTAACAGTAAGTCTAATTATTACGAATACAGATACAAAGAAGAAATAAATACGTTTACAGACGGGGAAAACGTACTTCTTCCGTCATAACATGTTCGTCTTTCTCTATCATTTTACGTTCATCTTTATCATTTTACTTTGTTATTTTCGCAATATATATTGCTGTCTCGTAAACAGGGTGGTTGTTTGTGTTTTGCAAGGGAGGAAAAAGGTTGTATTTTCTGTCTGGGTCGAGATAATGGGTGTAACTATGTGTGGTTAGGCATGGCCACGAGCGAAAAAATCGTACATCCACTCATCACGATAGCAGGTGGTGAACTGACAGATGATACATATGAGAGGGTGAAGTCAAGGTCAGTCTCATGTCCCAGATTTTCGTTCACTTCCCGAAAGTTTTCACAGTTTTCTACAAGTTGCATTGCATCAAATGATCCAAACCATTACAGCAAACCTGAGCAAATAGGTAAAGATACCAAGACAAAAATGTATTTTTCTCTTATTATAAGTCTTTAACGAACAAACAAAAAAGGCAATATTCCGATGCCGATCATGGGTAATCATATAAATCAGGTTAACTGGTTACAAGGCTTTATTTAATGCTTTAATTGCTTACAAGTACATACCAGAACAGTAAATATTTAACAAATACAGTACTGTAGAAAAGCAGTGCAGTGAGTTTAACGAACAAACAAAAAGCAATATTCCGACGCCGATCATGGGTATTCATATAATTCGGGATAACTGGTTACAAGGCTTTATTAAATGATTTAACTTTATTTAAGTGCTTACAAGTACAGTACATACGAGAACAGTAAATATTTAACTAACAAATACTGTACAGTACTGTGGAAAAAACGAACAAATAAAAAAGGCAATATTCTGACGCCTATCAAGTAAACTGGTTATAAGACTTTATTTCTTGCTTTAACGTTATTTAATAGTACTTTAAGTGGCACATAAACTTACCAGAACAGTACAGTACTGTAAATATTTAACTTACAAATACTGTGCTACTGTACTCGGGAATGTCTCACTCACTGAATAATTTCCCGCCTAGATCGTCACGTAATCAAAACAAACCGTGCGCTGTGGTGACGTTCGAGGATTTGATCTTTCAAAGGCCTCTCCTGTGTTAATTTGTAGTTTTCATAATGTTTTTTAATCTTACGTTGTCTTATATGTATCCCAGCCCTTACCGTGTATAATTGCGAGCGTGGTCCGTGAGATCGTGTTCCGTGCGAGTTACCTGTACTGTTGTTTGCGGATGATACTGTGTTGTTGAGTGAAGACGAAGGGGAGCTGCAAGGCTTGGTGGATGAGTCTGGGAGAGTGTGTAAGAAACGGAATCTAAAGGTGAATGTAGGGAAGAGTAAAGTGATGGTCTTTGAGAGAGGTGAAGTCAGTGAATGTACAGTGAGGTTGGATGGTGAGGAATTGGAAAATGTGAGTACGTTTAAGTACTTGGGTAGTGTGATGAGTAAGGATGGAGGTTTGGAGTGTGAAGTGCTTGAAAGGGTACAGCAGGGAAGAAAGGTTGCTGGTTCTTTGAAAGCAGTGATAAGAAACAGGGAAGTGAGCATGGAAGTGAAAAAGTTACTACATGACAGTATTACCAACTCTAACGTACGGAAGTGAAGCTTGGACGTTGTTGGAAGGACACAAGTCAAGAGTGAGAGCAGTGGAAATGAGTTATTTAAGAGGAGCCTGTGGAGTCACATGGAGAGACAGGCTGACGAATAAGGATATAAAGGAGCGTTGTGGTGTTGATGTGGATGTGATAGGAAGCGTTATGAGGAACACACTGAGGTGGTTTGGCCATGTGGAGAGGATGGAGGGTGAAAGACTGACGAAGAGAGTGTATGTGAGTGAGGTGGAGGGGGAAAGAGGGAGGGGGAGGCTGAGGATGAGATGGAGAGATGGGGTGGAGAGGTCAATGAGAGAGGGGGGTGTGAGTTGGGAGCAGGGGAGTGAAATGGCGGGGAACAGGGCGACTTGGAGGCGATTTGTTTGTGGCCACCCCAAACGGGATTGAGGCGTCTGGCAATAGATAGATAGATAGATAGATAGAAACTAAAGTTTTCAAGTGAAAGTTAACTTTATAAATAATAATCTGTGAAAGTTTTAGGTTGATATTCCTATTAGATGATTTTTAATAAATATTTATGTTTATATTTTTCTCAAATTTTTAAGATTATTCTTTGTACAAGTAATGGAACTGTGCATTAAAGTCTTGCAAATCTCTGTAATTACCAAAAATTACCTTCACATTTTCAGAGCCTATTTCATCATAGCACTTCTCAGTACATTCACATGGCAGGCCAACAACATGAGCTTTCACAAGTTTCTTGGTTTTCCGACTTAAGACGCTTCACTATCTATCTATTGCCGAACGCCTCAATCCCGTTTGGGGTGGCCACAAACAAATCGCCTCCAAGTCGCCCTGTCCCCCGCCATTTCACTGCCCTGCTCCCAACTCACACCCCCCTCTCTCATATACCTATCCACCCCATCCCTCCAGCTCATCCTCGGCCTCCCCCTCCCTCTTCCCCCCTCCACCTCACTCACATACACTCTCTTCGTCAGTCTTTCACCCTCCATCCTCTCCACATGGCCAAACCGCCTCAGTGTCTTCCTCATAACGCTACCTATCACATCCACATCCACACCACAACGCTCCTTTATGTCCTCATTCGTCAGCCTGTCTCTCCACGTAACTCCACAGGCTCCTCTTAAATAACTCATTTCCACTGCTCTCACTCTTGACTTGTGTCCTTCCAACAATGTCCAAGCTTCACTTCCGTACATTAGAGTTGGTATCACAACACTGTCATGTAGTAACTTTTTCACTTCCATGCTCACTTCCCTGTTTCTTATCACTGCTTTCAATGAACCAGCAACCTTTCTTCCCTGCTGTACCCTTTCAAGCACTTCACCCTCCAAACCTCCATCCTTACTCATCACACTACCCAAGTACTTAAACATACTCGCATTTTCCAATTCCTCACCATCCAACCTCGCTGTACATTCACTAACTTCACCTCTCTCAAAGACCATCACTTTACTCTTCCCTACATTCACCTTTAGATTCCGTTTCTTACACACTCTCCCAGACTCATCCACCAAGCCTTGCAGCTCCCCTTCGTCTTCACTCAACAACACAGTATCATCTGCAAACAACAGTACAGGGAGTTTCCAAACACTATCCTCTCTCACCAGGGCCACTCCAACATCCACTACCCTACCTTGTACCTCTTTTATTACCCCATCCATGTACAGATTGAAGAACCATGGAGACATGACACATCCCTGTTTCAACCCAACTTTCAAAGAGAAAAATTCACTTAGTTCACCATCCACACGCACTGCAGCCTTCGCACCATCGTACATACTCTTCACAGCATTCAACATCTTCCCATCTACTCCATATATTCTTAACACTTTCCACAATCCTTGTCTATCCACCCTGTCATATGCTTTCTCCAAATCCATGAAAGCCACATACAACTTCTTTCCCTTCTCTAGAAACTTTTCCACTAAAGATCTAAGAATGAATATCTGATCTACACAACCTCTTCCCTTCCTAAAGCCTCCCTGTTCTTCTCCAACTAGTTTCTCTGTTCTTTCTCTAACTCTGTTTATAAGTATCCTACCATACACTTTTCCTATTATACTAAGAAGACAAATGCCCCTATGATTACCACACACTTCTTTTTCCCCTTTTCCTTTGTACAAGGGAATAATTATACCTGACTTCCAATCCTCCGGGACTCTACCTTCCTCCCAGGCCAATCTGCACATCTTCCACATCCATTCTACTACTATCTCTCCCCCATGCTTCAGCATTTCACCACACACTCCATCAATTCCTGGGGCTTTCCCCGATTTAACTTTCTTCATTGCTTCCACAACTTCTATCCTTCTGATTTCTTCCTGTCTTCTCACCTCCCTCCTTCTCCCAGCCATTCCCCAGCCACTTATACTCGCATTACTTCCATCCTCTACGTTCAACAAATCCTTAAAGTGTTCTCTCCATCTGCTCACTTTTTCTCCCTTCTCCACTAGTAATCTACCATTTTTATCTTTCACTCCCCTGCTAACTTCACTTCCACCCTGTCTTACTCTTTTCACTTCTCTCCAGAACATTTTCTTACAGTCCCTCCACTTTACACTCAAATTCCTTCCAAATTCCTCATCCACTCTCTTCTTACTCTCTCTTACTAATCTTTTCACCTCTCTCTTTCTTTCTACATATAACTCTCCCTTCCGCCTCTCAACTTATTCCACGCCCCTATTTCTCATCCATTCATTGTATGCTTTCTTCTTTTGTGCCACAGCCTGTTTCACCTCTTCAGTCCACCACGCTGTTCCTTGCACCCCCCTCTGTCTTCTCTTCCTTCCACACACCACATCACATGCTGCACATATTTCTTCTGTAAATATCATACACACACCTTCCACATCTCCCATCTGCTCCAATTCTTAATTGCCCAATCGTTCCTCCACTTCTCTCTTATACTCTGCCTTTTTCTCATCCTCTTGTAACCTTTCCACTCTCCTTGCAACTACTCCTTCCTCTCGTCTTTTCCTTCTTCTATTCCTCCATCTTACTTGCATTCTAATTCTGGCCACCACCAAGTAGTGGTCAGAAAGTCCACTCCCCCAACCTCTATACACTCTTGCATCCTTTACACATCTTCACATCCTGTCATCCACGCACACATAATCAATCATTGCCTTCCTTTCACTCAATTCACCACCCACCCTTCTCATCACTCGCCATGTATACCTGTGGATCATTTTATGCCTGAAGAGGGTATTGGCTATCACCAACCCCCTCCCAGCACAAATGTCCACTAACGCTTCACCACTATCTCTTATTTTTTAAAATGTTCTGTTGCCAGGTTTCAGGCCTTCTTGGTCGCTTCCTCTACTGAATCAGGTCTTCAACATCACTCATGAAACTGCTGAGGTCCATTTTGATGTATAAATCCTGGTCCATTTTGATGTATAAATCCTAGCAAAATCACTGAAAATTAGGTAAGTTTAAAGGCATATCCTCCCACTGCTGTCGCGAGTGGGAGGAATAGTTCGCGGCCGTGATTGGCCGCCCAGGTAAAGCAAAACAAAGGGGTGTGCTATGCTTCTTCTCATTGGGTCTCGGCGCCTGCCTGTTCCTCCCCGTGTTGCCTGGACTTTGGACTTACCAGTTGGGTTTTGGGGGGCAAAAACAAGTGAGGCTTACCTTTGTGTACACATGTCAGATGGTTGCTTTTCCTCTGACTAGTCAGACCATGTGATAACGGATGGGATGATGAACCGGTGGACGTGACTAAGTCAAAATGGCAGACACTGTCACTTACGCCCCTATGCCGCTCAACTACTCATATGTTTGCATGTACAAGGGTACAATGTGTTCTGGAAACTTTCCAAAACTCTTGCTTTTACCCCCTTCTTACCATCCTACCCCACATTAATTACCCCCTACATATACCCACCATCAGATAAAACACTGAAAGAGGTATGACAATAGTAATTAAGAATTCTAATAAAAATAGCATTAACAAAACATAAGTTAGGCTAAGTACCCATGTGTCACTGATGTGTAGCTTCCTGGCACTCTCCCCCTACCCCCCACCCCAAATGTTGTTGTCATAAAGTTTTGCCTTCTCTCGTATCATGCAGACTTTGGCAGGGACGTTGTTTTTATCTGGTGCTCCAAATAACACCCTATGAGCTTCTCAGTCAGCTTCAAGACAACATTACAAAGTTCCACAGCTGCCAGGTTCGCATCAGCATGGTTCCCATGCACAGTCTTCTTTATCTTCTCCCAGTCATTCCAAATCATTTTGACAGTGCTTTCATTCATGCCATTCTTTTTTGCCATTTCTACCTGCCTCTTTCCATGCTCTAAGACCTTTACTATCGCATTTTTCTAGGCATACGTGAAGATGTGCCACTTTCTGGGTAGCTGGGACTGATCACATGGCATGACTAAGAGTCAGTGTCCTTGCTCGACACTCAAATACAGACACAAAAACCTTGCAGCACAGCACAGGTACAACTCTGTGAGATGCAAGAAAGGACTGATAGCTGAAATGTGTTGGGAAGCATGAAATTGAATGATGAATGTGGAACTGAATGTTAACTTAGGAGAACACATGGATGAGAGAGCAATTTCTTTCTGATTAGCAAGCATTTTCATTCCATTTCACCCCCTAAAATTGCATTCCCATATAAGTCTGGGGTAGAACTTGGCAAGATGCAAGAAAGGACTGACAGCCATATGCTCAGTGGGTCCAAAATGTGTGGGGAAGAGTGAAAGAAATGAAGAATGTGGAACTGAACACTAACTCATAAGAACACATGGATGAAAGAGTGAATTTGTTCTGATTAGCAAACAATTTCATTCCACTTTGTCCCCTGAAATTGGGAAACCCAAATATTTTCATCTAACCACAGCCCTGACTGTGCCCAGGACAGGTACCTGGATGTACGCTTGCCAATCATGGCGAGTCTGGTGCGTGATGTCATTGCGCATGACTTTCAGATTTCGTTGCCAGGACAGCTGACTTCCCATGTGAGCTGAGTTTTTCCTTGTATTGATTATAACCTGTCACATTAAGGTGAACTTATGTTACTCAACTGTGTGTTACTCATGGACTGAGTGTATTGCATGGTGTTCCCTCTCAGTTTTTCCTGCCTGTTTTCATTGGAGAGTTTGGTAGGCAGAGAAGAGATTTCACCTTTGCTGGACTTGTTTTATTCAAGTAGGTTGGTCACACTCTCGTAGGGGCTGCCACATATGGGTCAACTGACCTACTGCAGTTATCCTCTCTTTGTATATTTTTATGTAGTAGTTATCACCCTCCATGTTTCCCCACCATCCTCTACCCTCCTTCACCCTGTAACTGATGCATTGTCAGTGTCACTGCTAGATCTGCCAGACAAGATATCCCTAAATGAGCTACCAGAAGTTTCCTGTTTGCTTACAAAGTGCCCTAAATTGCTGATTCTACCATACAATACAGTTCCGAGGAAGGGAGTATACATACATTTACAGTATATGTACAGTACAATACACATACTGTATATGTATAAACCATATTTGCTGCTGGTGTATAAGGTCGACCTGTACATTCGTATATGACTATTTCCAATGTTTCCGGACAAAATGTAGGTTTCCAGGTAAACTTTGTGCATAAGAAGAGCCCCAACACTTTAGACACTGAGAGCTTAAAGCCCCAGTAACCGTAGTCCTTTATCACTCTTCCCACTGACAAGTGAAGTGATACTGTTAACAAGTTGCTAAGGAACACAGCCTTTGGTTAGGTTTTACTTTACATCGGCTTCTTCTATGGCTTTTACAGGCTATCTAAGCTGCATATGCCATCTTCAGTATCAAAATGGGTTATAATCTAATATTTGAGTACAAACTATTTATAGACGCCTTAATCCCGTTAGGGGTGGTCACAAACAAATCGCCTCCATGTCGCACTGCACTCTGCCATTTCATTGCCCTGCTCTCAGCTCAAACCCCCTTCTCTCATATACCTCTCCACTCCATCCCTCCATCTCATCCTTAGCCTCACCCTCACTATCCCCCACCCTCCCCCTCACTCACATACACTCTCCTCGTCAGACTCTCGCTCTCCATCCTCTCCACGTGTCCAAACCACCTCAGTGTGTTTCTCCTAATGCATCCTATCACATCCACATCCACACCACAATGCTCCTTCACTTCCTCATTTGTCAGCCTGTCTCTCCATGTGACTCCACAGTCTCCTCTCAAATAACTCATTTCCACTGCTCTCACTCTTGACTTCTGTCCCTTAAACAAGGTCCAAGCTTTGCTTCCATGCATTAGAGTTGGTATCACAATACTGTCATGTAGTAGCTTTTTCACTTCCATGCTCACTTCCCTGTTTCTTATCACTGCTTTCAAGGAACCACCAACCTTTCTTTCCCACTGCACCCTGTCAAGCATTTCCCCCTCTAAACTTCCATCCTTACTCATCACACTACCCAAGTACTTAAATGCACTCACATTTTCCATTTCCTCCTCATCCAGCCTCACTGTACATTCACTGACTTCACTTCTCTTGAAGACCGTAACTTTACTCTTCCCTTCATTCACCTTTAGATTCTGTTTCCTACACACTCTCCCAAACTCATTCACCAAGACTTGCAGCTCCCCTTCATCTTCACTTAACAACACAGTACAGTATCGTCTGCAAACAACAGTACAGCTAGTTTCCAAACACTGTCCTCTCTCACTAGGGCCGCTCCAACATCCACTGTCCTACCATGTATCTCTTTTATAACCCCATTCATATACAGACTGAACAACGAACAGAGACATGACACATCCATGTTTCAATCCAACCTTCAAACAGAAAAATTCACTCAGTTCACTACCCACATGCACTGCAGCCTTAGCACCCTCATACATACTCTTCACAGCCTTCAACAACTTCCCATCTACTCCATATATTCTTAATACTCTCCACAATTCTTGTCTATCCACCCTGTCATATGCTTTCTCCAAATCCATGGAGGCCACATACAACTTCTTTCCCTTCTCTAGAAACTTTTCCACTATAGATCTAAGAATGAATATCTGATCTACACAATCTCTTCCCTTCCTAAAGCCTCCCTGTTCTTCTCCAACGAATTCCTCTGTTATTTCCCTAACACTGTCAATAAGTATCCTACCATATATTTTTCCTATTATACTAAGAAGACAAATGCCCATATGATTACCAAACACTTCTTTTTTTCCCCTTTTCCTTTGTACAGGGGAATAATTATACCTTGGGGGTAGGTTTTTTTTTTTTTTCAAGAATACTCCCCCAGTATCCCTGCTTGTCGTAAAAGGCAACTCAAAGGGTTGGCGGAGGGTTAGTGCCCCTCCCCGGAAAACAACTAACTAAAAAGACAATCAATAAGCCTCGGACAAGGACTGACCAAACGATGACGACCAAGGACCGGACAAAGGACATGGTTATTGGAACCTGGAATGTAAGGGGAGCGAATGATGAGGTGAAAGAGAGAGAGATTGTCCAGGTGCTTGAGGGTGCAAAAGTGGATGTATGTGGAATAACTGAAACAAAATGGAGGAGAAAATGTGAGAGAATGGGAGTATGGATGGGGTATATGTGCAGGAGTAGGTAAGAATGAGAGGGCAAAGGAAGGAGTATGTATAGTTGTGAGTAAACGATGGAAGAGGAGCATAAAACAGCATGGATCAGTTGGGTCAAGGGTTGTGTGGGTAAAGTTGAAAGTTGGAATACAAATGTGGGCGATTGTGTGTGTGTATGCGCCAATGCAAGATCGTGCTAGAAGAGTGAGAGAAGAGTTCTGGACAAATGTAGAAATGTGCATGGATAAGTTTGGAAAGAATGAGAGAGTGTTTTTGACTGGTGATATGAATGGTAAAGTTGGGAATGTGAAGGTGGATGGAATAGTTGGTGAGTGAGGTGTGCCTGCTGAGACAGATGAGAATGGCAATGCATTAGTGGACATTTGTGCTGGGAGAGGGTTGGTGATAGCCAATACCTTCTTCAGACATAAAATGATCCACAGGTATACATGGCGAGTGATGAGAAGGGTGGGTGGTGAACTGAATGAAAGGAAGGCAATGATTGATTATGTGTGTGTGGATGAAAGGATGCGAAGATGTGTAATGGATGCAAGAGTCTATAGAGGTTGGGGGAGTGGACTTTCTGACCACTACTTGGTGGTGGCAAGAATTAGAATTCAAGTAAGATGGAGGAATAGAAGAAGGGAAAGACGAGAGGAAGGAGTAGTTGCAAGGAGAGTGGAAAGGTTACAAGAGGATGAGAAAATGGCAGATTATAAGAGAGAAGTGGAGGAACGATTGGGCAAATATGAATTGGAGCAGATGGGAGACGTGGAAGGTGTGTGTAGGATATTTACGGAAGAAATATGTGCAGCATGTGATGTGGTGTGTGGAAGGAAGAGAAGACGGAGGGGGGTGCAAGGAACAGCGTGGTGGACTGAAGAGGTGAAACAGGCTGTGGCACAAAAGAAGAAAGCATACAACGAATGGATGAGAAATAGGGGCATGGAAGAAGTTGAGAGGCGGAAGGGAGAGTTATACGTAGAAAGAAAGAGAGAGGTGAAAAGATTAGTAAGAGAGAGTAAGAAGAGAGTGGATGAGGAATTTGGAAGGAATTTGAGTGTAAAGTGGAGGGACTGTAAGAAAATGTTCTGGAAAGAGGTGAAAAGAGTAAGACAGGGTGGAAGTGAAGTTAGCAGGGGAGTGAAAGATAAAAATGGTAGATTACTAGTGGAGAAGGGAGAAAAAGTGAGCAGATGGAGAGAACACTTTAAGGATTTGTTGAACGTAGAGGATGGAAGTAATGCGAGTATAAGTGGCTGGGGAATGGCTGGGAGAAGGAGGGAGGTGAGAAGACAGGAAGAAATCAGTAGGATAGACGTTGTGGAAGCAATGAAGAAAGTTAAATCGGGGAAAGCCCCAGGAATTGATGGAGTGTGTGGTGAAATGCTGAAGCATGGGGGAGAGATAGTAGTAGAATGGATGTGGAAGATGTGCAGATTGGCCTGGGAGGAAGGTAGAGTCCCGGAGGATTGGAAGTCAGGTATAATTATTCCCTTGTACAAAGGAAAAGGGGAAAAAGAAGTGTGTGGTAATCATAGGGGCATTTGTCTTCTTAGTATAATAGGAAAAGTGTATGGTAGGATACTTATTGACAGAGTTAGAGAAAGAACAGAGAAATTAGTTGGAGAAGAACTGGGAGGCTTTAGGAAGGGAAGAGGTTGTGTAGATCAGATATTCATTCTTAGATCTTTAGTGGAAAAGTTTCTAGAGAAGAGAAAGAAGTTGTATGCGGCTTTCATGGATTTGGAGAAAGCATATGACAGGGTGGATAGACAAGGATTGTGGAAAGTGCTAAGAATATATGGAGTAGATGGGAAGTTGTTGAATGCTGTGAAGAGTATGTACGATGGTGCGAAGGCTGCAGTGCGGGTGGATGGTGAACTAAGTGAATTTTTCTCTTTGAAAGTTGGGTTGAAACAGGGATGTGTCATGTCTCCATGGTTGTTCAATCTGTACATGGATGGGGTAATAAAAAGAGGTACAAGGTAGGGTAGTGGATGTTGGAGTGGCCCTGGTGAGAGAAGATAGTGTTTGGAAACTCCCTGTACTGTTGTTTGCAGATGATACTGTGTTGTTGAGTGAAGACGAAGGGGAGCTGCAAGGCTTGGTGGATGAGTCTGGGAGAGTGTGTAAGAAACGGAATCTAAAGGTGAATGTAGGGAAAAGTAAAGTGATGGTCTTTGAGAGAGGTGAAGTCAGTGAATGTACAGCGAGGTTGGATGGTGAGGAATTGGAAAATGCGAGTACGTTTAAGTACTTGGGTAGTGTGATAAGTAAGGATGGAGGTTTGGAGGGAGAAGTGCTTGAAAGGGTACAGCAGGGAAGAAAGGTTGCTGGTTCTTTGAAAGCAGTGATAAGAAACAGAGAAGTGAGCATGGAAGTGAAAAAGTTACTACATGACAGTATTGTGATACCAACTCTAACGTATAGAAGTGAAGCTTGTGCGTTGTTGGAAGGACACAAGTCAAGAGTGAGAGCAGTGGAAATGAGTTATTTAAGAGGAGCCTGTGGAGTCACATGGAGAGACAGGCTGACGAATGAGGATATAAAGGAGCGTTGTGGTGTTGATGTGGATGTGATAGGAAGTGTTATGAGGAAGAAACTGAGGTGGTTTGGCCATGTGGAGAGGATGGAGGGTGAAAGACTGATGAAGAGAGTGTATGTGAGTGAGGTGGAGGGGGGAAGAGGGAGGGGGAGGCCGAGGATGAGATGGAGGGATGGGGTGGAGATGTATATGAGAGAGGGGGTGTGTGAGTTGGGAGCAGGGCAGTGAAATGGCGGGGGACAGGGCGACTTGGAGGCGATTTGTTTGTGGCCACCTCAAACGGGATTGAGGCGTTTGGCAATAGATAGATAGATAGATAGATTTCCAATCCTCCGGGACTCTACCTTCGTCCCAAGCCAATCTGCACATCTTCCACATCCATTCTACTACTATCTCTCCCCCATGCTTCAGCATTTCAACACACACTCCATCAATTCCTGGAGCTTTCCCCATTTTAACTCTCTTCATTGCATCCACGACTTCCATCTCACTGATTTCTTCCTCTCTTCTCACATTCCTCCTCCTCCCAGCCATTCCCCAGCCACTTATACTTGCATTACTTTCATTCTCTATGTTCAACAATTCCTTAAAATGTTCTCTCCATCTGCTCACTTTTTCTCCCTTCTCTACCAGTAATATACCATTTTTATCTTTCACTCCCTTGTTAACTTCTTTGACACCCTGTCTAACTTTCTTTGGTACCTCTTACCAGAACATTTTCTTACAGTCCCTCCACTTTACACTCAAGTTCCTTCCAAATTCCTGATTTACTCTCTTCTTGCTCTCTGTTACTAATCTTTTCATCTCTCTCTTCCTCTCTAAATATAACTCTCTCTTCCATCTCTCAACTCCTTCCATGCCTCTGTTTCTCATCCACTCACTATATGCTTTCTTCTTTTGTGCCACAGCCTCTCTCACCTGTTCAGTCCACCATGCTGTTCCCTGCACCCCCTTTCGTCTTCTCTTCATCCCACACACCACCTCACATGCTACACAGATATCTTCTGTGAATATCTTGCACACACCTTCCAAGTCCCCCATCTGCTCCAATCTATACTTACTCAATCACTCCTTCACTTCCCTCTTATATTCTGCCTTTTTTCCATCCTCTTGTAGCTTTTCCACTCTCCTTGTATGTACTACTTCCTCCTGTCCTTCCCTTCTTCTATTTCTCCATATTATTTGGACTTTAATTCTGACTACCACCAGGTGGAGGTCCGAAAGTCCACTCCCCCAACCTCTATATATTCTTGCATCCATTACACACCTTCTCATCCTTTCATTCACACACACATAATCAATCACTGCCGTCCATTCATTCAGTTCACCAACCAACCTTCTCATCACTCTCCATGTATATCTGTGGATCATTTTGTGTCTGAAGAGGGTATTAGCTATCACCAACCCCCTCCCAGCACAAATGTCCGCTAAAGCACTGCCATTCTCATCCATCTCTGCAGGCACACCATTCTCACCAACTACTCCATCCACCTTCCCATTCTCTACTTTTCCATTCGAATCTCCAATCGAAAACACTCTCATTTCTTTCAAACTTTTCCATGTATGCTTCCACTCTTCTCTCACTCTGCTTGCAAGATCTAGCATTGGCGCATACATGCACACAATCACTCACATTTGTAGTCCGACTTTCAATCTTACTCACACAATCCTAGAGCCAACTGATCCATACTCTCTTATATTCTCTTTCCAACTGTTACTCACAACAATACACACTCCTTCTTTTGCCCTCTCATTCTCACCTACTTCTGCGCATATACCCCATCCATACTCCCATTCTCTCACACTCTCATCTCTCCATTTAGTTTCCATCAACCCACATCCATCCACTTTTGCAGTTTCATGCACCTGGACAATCTCTCTCTCTTTCACCTAATCAATTGCGCCCCTTACATTCCAAGTCACCATCCACATCATGTCCTTTGTTTGGTCCTTAGTCATCACCTTTTGGTCAGTCCTGGTCCAAGGCTTCTTGTTCGTATTTTTAGTTAGCTGTTTTCTGGGGAGGGGCACTAACCCTCCACCAACCCACTTGTGTCATGTAAAGAACAAGTATTGGTTGGTTATAAGGTTACCACCCAGCGTTGTAAATGCTTTCTTGGTAACAGGAAATCATTTGGTCTGCCACTCAATGTAGAGATATCCCAAAAACAGAGTATCACTACACTATGTGGATGGATGATGGGTGCCCCCATCTACACTCATACTGTACTAAGATCTTAAAATCATGTTACTGTAGATTTTATAAAATAGGTAAAAGATTAAGCTACATTTTATTAGAGTCATCACATCAACTGTCAGTGATTAAAAACCTTCAAAATCAGTATCATCCACATCTGACATCATCAGTTCATGAACTTCATCCTGTGTTAAAGTTTGCAGTTCTTCATAGTAAGGATTAAACTCCGAAATCAAAGGTGAAGCTTCGGCATTGGCTTCCTCTTCCTCATACGCCCACAAAATGTCATCTTCTATGCCATCCACTGAATTGGATATACCACAATTCTTGAAAGGAGTTGATGGTGGTGGGTTAGTGCCCCACCCCGTAAAAAGAACTAACTAAAAAAGCAAACAAAGTGCCTCTGACCCGGACGGACCATACGTTGACGCCTAAGGAACAGACGAAGGACATTCTTAGGGTGGGAACGTGGAATGTGAAAGGAGTGAATGATGAAGTGAAAGAGAGAGAGATTGTTCAGGTGCTTGAGGATGCAAAAGTGGATATATGTGGATTGACTGAAACTAAATGGAAAGGTGAAAGGGTGAGAGAATGGGAATATGGTTTAGGTATATGTGCGGGAGTCAATGAAAATGAGAGGGCAAGAGAGGGAGTATGTCTGATGATAAGCAAGAAGTGGAAGGAGAATATAAGAGAGTATGGAACAGTGGGTGCAAGGATTGTATGGGTGAGGATGAAAGTAGGTATACAAGCGTGGGCGATTGTATGTGTGTATGCCCTGACAGAGGATCGAGTGGCAAGAGTGAAAGATGAGTTTTGGGCGAGTGTAGAAGTGTGTATGGACAAGACTGAGAGAAGCGAGAGAGAGCTGTTGATTGGAGACATGAATGGCAAAGTTGGGAATGTACGAGTGGATGGAGTGGTTGGTCAGTGGGGTGTGCCAGCTGACATAGATGGGAATGGAAGTGCTTTGGTGGACATCTGTGCTTGTAAGGGGTTGGCAATTGCCAACACCTACTTTCGGCATAAGATGATCCACTGGTATACATGGAGATTAATGAGGAGGATGGATGGTGAACTTGTTGAACGAAAGGCAATGATAGACTACGTGTGTGTGGATGAGCGAATGAGAAGACAAGTGTTGGATGCAAGAGTGTGGAGAGGGTGGGGGAATGGAGTCTCGGACCATCACTTAGTGATGGCCAAGGTAGAGCTGCAAAGAAAGTGGTTGAGGAGACGAAGGGGAAGACAGAAGGAAGCAACTCCTGTGAGAAGAGTGGAGAAATTGCGAGATAGTGAGAAAATGACAGAGTATAAGAGCATAGTGGGAGAAAGATTGGGAAGGTATGAGCCAGAGCTGATGGCAGGGGTGGATGACGTATGTAAGATATTCACGGAAGAGATAGGCGCAGCGTGTGAGGCGGTTTGTGGAGTGAGGAGGAGATGCAAGGGTGTGCAAGGGACAGCATGGTGGAATGATGAGGTGAAACAAGCTGTGGAACAAAAGAAGAAGGCATATAGTGAATGAATAGTGAGTAGAGGTAGGGGAGAAGATGAGAGAGAGAAGAGAGAGGTATATGTGAGCAGGAGAAGGGAGGTTAAGAGACTGGTGAAGGAGAGTAAAAAGAAAGTGGATAAGGAGTTTGGGAAGAATCTGAGTGAAATGGAGGGAGAGTAAGAAATTGTTTTGGAAGGAGGTAAAGAAAGTAAGGCAGTGTGAAAGGGGAAATAGTAGGGGAGTGAAAGATAGGAATAACAGATTGTTGGTGGAGAAGAGAGAGAAACTGAGGAGATGGAAGGAGCACTTTGAGGATTTGTTGAATGTGGAGAGTGAGAGCAGTGCGAGTATAAGTGGTTGGGGAATGGCTGGGAGAAGAAGAGATGAGAGGAGGGAGGAAGAGATCAGTAGGGCGGAAGTAGTGGAAGCGATGAAGAATATTAAGCTGGGAAAGGCCCCAGGAATTGATGGAGTGTGTGGTGAAATGCTTAGGTATGGGGGTGAGATTGTTGTGGAGTGGATATGGAAGTTGTGTAGATTGGCTTGAGATGAGAGAAGGGTTCCAGAGGACTGGAAATCAGGTATAATTGTTCCTTTATACAAAGGAAAAGGAGAGAGAGAAGTATGTGGTAACCATAGGGGTATTTGCCTACTTAGTGTGACTGGTAAAATATATGGTAGAATACTCATTGATAGGGTTAGGCATATGACAGAGGAGCTAGTTGGAGAAGAACAAGGGGGATTTAGGAAGGGAAAAGGGTGTGTAGATCAGATATTTGTTCTAAGATGTTTAGTGGAGAAGTATCTAGAGAAGGGAAGGAAAGTGTATGCTGCCTTCATGGACATGGAGAAAGCTTATGACAGAATAGATAGGCAAGGTATGTGGAAGGTATTAAGAATATATGGAGTAGAGGGAAAATTGTTGAGTGCTGTGAAGAGTATGTACGAGGGAGCTAGGGTTATGGTGCAAGTGGATGGTGAGCTGAGTGAGTTCTTTGATCTCAATGTGGGACTGAAACAGGGTTGTGTGATGTCTCCATGGCTGTTTAATATATACATGGATGGGGTTGTAAAGGAGGTGCAGGGTAAGGCAGTGGATGTGGGGGTGGCTCTAATGAATGAGGGTGAGATTTGGAAGCTCCCAGTGTTGCTGTTTGCTGATGATACAGTACTGTTGAGTGAAGATGAATGGGAGTTGCAAGGTTTGGTGAATGAATTTGGGACAGTGTGTAGGAGGAGGAATCTGAAAGTTAATGTAAACAAAAGTAAAGTTATGGTGTTTGAGAGGAATGAAGTCACAGAGTGTGCAGTGAGGGTGGATGGTGAGGATATGGAGAATGTGAGTGCATTCAAGTACTTGGGTAGTGTGATGAGTAAGGATGGAACTTTGGGGGATGAAGTGCGTGAAAGGGTACAGCAGGGAAGGAAGGTTGTTGGTACACTGAAAGCAGTGATGAGAAATAGGGAGGTGAGTATGGAAGTTAAGAAGTCACTGCATGATAGTATTGTGATCCCTACCCTGACGTATGGAAGCAAGGCATGGACCTTGCAAGAGGGGAACAAGTCAAGAGTGAGAGCAGTGGAAATGAGTTACTTGAGAGGAGCATGTGGAGTGACATGGAGGGACAGGTTGACGAATGAAGAAGTGAAGGAACGCTGTGGGGTGGATGTGGATGTGGTTGAGAAGATTAGGAGAAATACACTGAGGTGGTTTGGACATGTGAAGAGAATGGAGAATGAAAGACTGACTAAGAAGGTGTATGTAGGTGAGGTGGAGGGAGGGAGAGGGAGAGGTAGACCGAGGATGAGGTGGAGGGATGGAGTTGAGAGGTATATGAGGGAGGGGGGGGTGAGTTGGGGGGAGGGTAGTCAAATGGTGGGTGACAGAGCGACTTGGAGGCGTTTTGTCTGCGGCCACCCTTTGCGGGATTAGGGCGTCGGGCTATAGATAGATAGATAGATAGATAGTTGATGACTTTCCACAGAAATATCATTCCATGCCTTGATTTAAAAAATCATAGCTCATTCAGATCTGAAGCACGCATATTCCGACCACTTGTATATGACTTTACACCACTGACCATTCACTCATTCCATTGCTCACGGATGTGGTTTTTGAATGATTTATTCAGACAGACATCAAGTAGTTGCAGGATTGAATTTAATCCACTGGGAATAATGTCTATGTCACTGCTGTTTATCACTGTTGGTAATGAGCCCTGCTTCAGATCTGACAAATCTGCACTTGGTGGTAATTTGTAAACAATCCAGCCAGTCACTATTGAGACACACAATGGTGTGCATGGAGTCGGCTCAACAAGTTACTCGTCTTTCTTGTCTTCATGGCCGTATCCATGTTGATATTTTTTATAAAAGTTTGCCTTCATATAGAAAACAAGTTGTTTGATGATGATGTTAGTAATGTCAACAGTTTTTGACCATATATGTACTATATTCAGAGAAACAAGGTCCAGGTGAGTGTTTAGCAATGTTCCCTGTCACGCCTATGGATCCCACAACCACAGGATGTAGAGGTTAGGATTTTATACCCAGTTTTTAGGATGACCCCCAATTCTGGGCATTTTTTTAATGAGGTTCAAAAGTCGCCCTATACCCTGGTAAATACAGTATATATATATATATATATATATATATATATACAGTATACTGTATATATATATATATATATATATATATATATATATATATATATATATATATATATACACACAGTATACTGTGTATATATATATATATATATATATATATATATATATATATATATATATATATACTGTATATATATATATATATATATATATATATATATATATATATATATATACAGTATATATATATATATATATATATATATAAAATGGACTAACTGGGGCCCAAGCCATTCTGAAAAAAGCGAAATTCCGATACAAGCGACATCTGGACTTCCCCCTGCTAACCTGGACATTTTCCAATACATCAGGCATTAGCCCAGATTGCATCAACAGTTTTTTATCATTTTCATTATTACAGCAGTACAGTATACTCACCCGGAACACATTCTCGCCGAACGTGCTCGCAATTATACACGGTTAGTGCTGGGACATGTATATGATAACGTAAGATTAAAGAACCATTAAGAAAACTATATTTACGCAAGAGAGGCCTTTGATAGGCCAAATCCTCGAACATCAGCTCAGCACGCACGGTTTGTTTTGATCACGTGATGTGATTCGCTGTACTGCTTTTCCTCAGTGCTGTATTTGTAAGTTAAATATTTACAGTACTGTTCTGGTAAGTTTATGTGCAAGTTAAAGTATTATTAAATAACATTCAAGCAAGAAATAAAGTCTTATAACCAGTTTTCTGATAGGCATCAGAATATTACCTTTTTTATTTGTTTGTTAAATATTTGCTGTAATGGTTTTCCACAGTACTGTATTTGTAAGTTAAATATTTACTATTCTGGTATGCACTTGTAAGTTAAAGCACTTAAAGAAAGTTAAAGCATTAAATAAAGCCCTGTAACCAGTTATAGATTACACACGATCGGTGGGTTCCAAGACAATTCGCCATCATGTCAATTCCCAT